>NC_135232.1:364050049-364670883 GCF_051348905.1 Ranitomeya variabilis
GCCATGTCAATATTGATAACTGATAAAATTCTGTAGCAAAGCCTTGTACAATATGAGTACCGTAAATGTTATTTTTCAAAATCCCATACACTTCCCAAAGAGGAAGGTCTTTCTGAATTTGAGGCCATGGAGCAGATTTTAAAAGAATTAATCTCACAGCCAAGTAAGAGCATTCACTTGGTATTTTGGTGTTGAATTTAAAACAGATTTGCAATGAAACTTACTTCAGAAACGGCTTCAACTATTCTTTGAATAAGCTTTCTATTCATTTCAAAAGGAAACGCGCATTTCTGTACGTACCTAATTTTTTTCTGATTGCATTTAAAAAAGTATCACAAAAAAAAGTGGCCCGTCACTTCTTTGATGCAGATTTCTGGTTTAACCTACACCAAACGTAACACTGAAATCAAAAGGTTGCAAAAAAGGTAAGAATAAAAAACAAAAAACTTTTAAAACTTTGTATAATAAATATCAGAATTGAACACTACATACAGTATATAAAGGACATTGATTTCTGAAGTGGATATTATTTGAAACCCAGATTATGCTAAATAAAAAAAACTTTTTATTGCGCAATTTTGAATATAATTGAGATAATTGCAAAATGCATTCAATAATAGTAATAATTTTTACATATGTGTAGATATACACATATATATATACAATTGTAATTAGAACAAAAAGCATTTCCTACAACTTATGTTCTATAGATGATTCTAATTGAGGTAGTCTACATGCAGACATCAAGGCGGTCATTAGCTCAAATCTGTCGTTAGTTGTCCAGTTAGTCAATTACTTCACTTAGATGGTCCTGTCATCGGGTGGTCCGTCAGGGTCATCCTCGAAATGACCTATTAGTGAGCCCTGAGGACTGGAAGCCATAGCAATAAATCACTCATGCCTTTATAACAATAGTGACATTATCAGAGCCAATGAAACATTTAATGCCCCCTACCTGAATAATTAATAACAGGAGATGCCTATGAAGTTAGATGCAATTATTCGAGCAACATATTAAAAATATAAAACAGACATACCATATGTGTGTGTGTGTGTGTGTGTGTGGGGGGGGGGGGGGGGTTGAAGGCATCACTCCCAAAATAGAAAATTTGAAAAATTTAATGGCCCATAGTGACTGCAACATCTCCGTCCAGCGGAGGACCTTTCTCAAGCAATGTTAAAGAGCATATGCCAAAATATATATATATATATATAAATATATATATATATATATATATATATATATATATATGTATAAAACACCAATATGGATAGATATATATGTATATGTGTGTACATGGCAAATATAATATATATAATTAATAGGTGCCAAGCCCCCACGTAACAACCAAAACCGTCCAAATACAGATAATAGGTGGAGGCAGTGTACCAGAATTATGAAAAATAATTGTTTTTTGATACCATGCAATGGGTCTTTAAAACCAAATAATTTTTCATATTTTTGGTAGGTCAAACACCCTTCTGCCATATAAAAAGACACCAGTATTAAAATTGGAACATAGTAGGTTGACGCCTTATTATATTTTTTTGCATTGAGTCATAATTTTAACTTCTTTCTTTAATTGTCTCTCTGTAAAAAAAAAATGCATAAAGTAACCAACCTATATGATTTGTAATAATTTATCAAAATGTCACCAGTCTGGGAAATCTTATGTTTCTATTATTATTTGCGTTATTGAACAGTGCCATTATGTCAATACTACTGACAAAAAGATGCATACTATGCCTTACTCTATGTATAGTGTTGAGCATTCCGATACCACAAGTATCGGGTATCGGCCGATATTTGCTGTATCGGAATTCCGATACCGAGTTCCGATATTTTTGTGATATTGGAAATCGGAATCGGAAGTTCCCAGTGTATGGTTCCCAGGGTCTGGAGGAGAGGAGACTCTCCTTCAGGCCCTGGGATCCATATTCATGTAAAAAATAAAGAATAAAAATAAAAAATATGGATGTACTCACCCCTCCGGCGGACCCTGGACCTTAGCGGTGTAACCGGCAGCCTCCGTTCCTAAGAATGCAGTGAGTGTAGGACCTGCGATGACGTCGCGGCCTGTGATTGGTCGCTTGAGCGGTCACATGAGCGGTGACGCGACCAATCACAAGCTGCGACGTCATCGAAGGTCCTTCACTCTGCATTCTTAGGAACGGAGGCAGACGCTTGCAGCGGTGACAGCCAGAGCTCGTCCGAGGGTGAGCATATCCATATTTTTTATTTTTATTCTTTATTTTTTACATTAATATGGATCCCAGGGCCTGAAGGAGAGTTTCCTCTCCTTCAGACCCTGGGAACCATCCAGGATCACTTCCGATATTTGTGTCCCATTGACTTGTATTGGTATTGGGTATCGGGTATCGGTATCGGCGATATCCGATATTTTTTGGATATCGGCCGATCCAATCCGATACCGATACTTTCAAATATCGGAAGGTATCGCTCAACACTATGTAGAATTTGGTCATTTGTTCTTGTTTATGACTGTGCTTTATCTGATTGAATGGTTATTTTTAAGATCAAGTATTTGTAGGTGTACAATGTTTATTCTTGGCTTACTGTCATTTTTTATATTGTACCGGTCAGCGATGCTCATTACATTAAGGGATATTTCTCCGTTATGTAATCTCAATCCAAAATTTCAGGCAATAATGCTAATACTGTATGTAATTGTGCTGGAAAACAAAATAAATGAAATAATTACTATGCTGTACTCTAAAAACAAAAATGTTATAGCTACAGTATATTTGTTATTACCATAAGTATTGTATTAATTAAGATAATTATTACAGAGGTTTCATTATTAGACTGTTGGACTGCATTTACTTGCTGTAAATGGTAGCCTGAGCTACAAAGCAGCGCTCAGCCTACCGTAAGTGCTGACCAGAAAGCAAAGTAATGTATATTTAATAGAGAGATTATATGTCATATGAGGCAGATTACTGAAATATATTTCAATAGAATTCCTATAAAGTCCCTAAGGCAGCGTTAGGGAAAGGTAGAAAGCATCAATATCGGAACAGATAATAATGTCATCATAGCACAAAAAAGGAAACAGCTCCCCCTTGTGGCTGATGAAATAAATGCTAATGAGGATTAGATCAGTTTTGAATATTTCGCTTAAATCATTCTGGCCCCGATTCATTAACCCCTTCACCCCGAGGCTGTTTTTACCTTCCTGACCAGGCCAAATTTTACAATTCTGACCAGTGTCACTTTATGTGGTAATTCAATAAAGAAGAATGGTCTGCACTCAAAATCTGAAGAAGTGCTGAGGGAGTAGGCTGTAAACCTAATCAGTCCATGGAAAGATATCCAACGCTCTCTCCGAAGAATCAATTGTAAGGTGATTTTATGTGATAACACATACAGAGAGATGTAAGATAAATCTGACAGAGTAGAAGAGACACTTTATAACATAAGACATTTTGACCCGGTCTGGGTCTTTGTCAGGGGTCTCTAAGGCTATAAAATAAAAAGTTAAGATGTAATATAGTGTATAATACATAATGTACAGAAAGAAAATAACTCCATTTGTAAATAACAATGCATATGGAACATATATAGAATCAATATAGGAGGCATATATGCATAAACAAAATCTGATAAGACAAGTGGGAGGGCCAGTAGAATATCCAGAGAATTAGTGTGAATTTATATATGTAAGTAATCTTAGGAATATACTCCACATGTGCAGTAGAGCTAGTGTAGCCAAAAAAAAGCAGATGACGCAGCAAAAGTAAAACTCGAATCCAATAGATGAATTGGTATAAAGGGACCTAGCTTGAACGATGATCCTTCTGCGTGAAAAGAAGGGAGCATATACTGTGTGAATGTACACATAAAATTACAAAGACGTCACATGTAATAATAGTGCACAGGCTGAAATAAAGATAAGGGCGCTCAAGAAATATTAGGAAACTGTGAAATAGTTCAAGGTTTTGAACAGGACAGAAATGATAATGTTGTTTTATGAGGTAATAACTCTGGAATATTTCACCGAATCTCAGTGATTCTGAGGCTGTTTTTTTTATGACACATTGTACTTCATGATAGTAGCAAAGTTTGTTACAAGTCGATATGACTGTGAAAATATCGGAAATTTGGCAAAAAAAATTACATTTCACAATTTTCATAATTTGTATTCTTATGCCTCATGTCTACTTCACATCAGTATTATTTTTTAAACATTTTTTTTGTTAGGAAGTTAGAAGGATTAAAACTTGACCAGCAAATTCTAATTTTTCCAACAAAATTTACAAAAAATTTTTGTAGGGATAACATCACAATTAAAGTGACTTTGGGGGGCATATGTGACAAAACATACCCAAAGGTGACACCATTCTAAAAACTGTGCCCCTCAAAGTCCTAAAAAAACACATTCAAAGAGTGTATTAACCCTTCAGCTGCTTCACAGGAATTAAAGCAATGTGGAAGGAATAAGGGAACATTTTACTTTTTTTTTCTTCACAAAAATGTTACTTTAGCCCCATTTTTTTTTTTTTGACAAGGGGAACATAAGAAAATGGGTCGCAAAATTTATTGTGCAGTTTCTCCTGATACTGGTATCCCATACGTGGGGTAAAGCTACTGTTTAGGTGCCCAACATGGCTCAGACAGGAAGTGTAGACTTTGATAGAATGGTATGCAGGCGTCATGTTGCCTTTGGAGAGCCCCTGATATGAATAAACAGTGCAAAGCCCCCACAAGGGACCCCATTTTGGAAACTAAACCCCCTCAAGGAATTTATCTGGATGTGTGGTGTGCACCTTAAACCCACAGTTTCTTCACAGAAATTAACAACATTGAACTGTGACATTGAAAAAAAAATAGATTTTTCCCACAAAAATGTTTTAGCCCCAATTCTTTTCCTTTTCACAAGGATAGAAGTAGAAAATGGACCCCAAAATTTGTTGTGACATTCCTCCTGAGTACGCCAATACCCCATATATGGGGGAATAATACTACTTTTGAGGCACAGTGTAAAGCTCAGAAGGGAAGAAGCACCATATTAGAGTTTAGACATTGCTGGAATGGTTTGAGGGTGCCATGTCACATTGGCAGAGCCTCTGAGGTACCAGAACAGCAGAAACCCCCCAAAAGTGACCTCATTTTACAAACTGTACCACCTAATGAATTCATCTAGGGATGTAATGAGCATGTTGACACCACATGTGCCTCACTGAATTTTATACCATTGGGCATTTATCTGATTTTTAAATCAGATAAATTTTTATTTAACCAAATTCAAGGTACAAAGTAGTAAAGCAAAAATCGCAATGAGAACAACATTAACAATGGTCATTAGATTCAGAAATTCCCTCCCTCCATTCCCCCCCATTACATACAACAGCAGCGAATAATGCATGGTATAACATAAGTTCAGGGTCATCTCTACACCTACACCACTACTGAAATATACAGTCTCGGCCCCTAGAGGAAGCCCACCATGCGAAACGCGCGTCGGGGCAACGACAGGTTGACTTTGGGACCCCTATATGGGTAAGTAATTCACTGGTAGCACTATTTGCAGCCCTTTATCTTCATTTTTGGATGGCATCTCTGGACGGTGTTTATGGACCCGCCCCCTATCCCTACTATATTGGGGTGTAGTTTTAAGCCCCTGGGATTACATTGTGCTTTATCACAACAAGGGCACCCTTTATGAATCCACTACTGTCATGATTCTCAATGGCGAGAGAACATAGCCCAGCATATATGAGAACTAGCTCTTGGAAGATGGAAACTATACTGACCATGAACTAAACCTGCCGCACAACTAGAAGTGGCCGGGTAGCATGCCTACGTTTTTTTATCCCTAGATGCCCAGCGCCAGCCGGAGAACTACCTAATCCTAGCAGAGGAAAAGACAGTCCTGGCTCACCTCTAGAGAAATTTTCCCAAAAGGCAGACAGAGGCCCCCACATATATTGGCGGTGATTTAAGATGAAATGACAAACGTAGTATGAAAATAGTTTTAGCAAAATCGAGGTCCGCTTACTAGATAGCAGGAAGACAGAAAGGGCACTTTCATGGTCAGCAGAAAACCCTATCAAAACACCATCCAGAAATTACTTTAAGACTCTAGCATTAACTCATAACACCAGAGTGGCAATTTCCGATCACGAGAGCTTTCCAGACACAGTAACGAAACAGCAGCTGTGAACAGGAACAAAATGCAAAAACACACAAGGACAAAAGTCCAACTTAGCTGGGGGTTGTCTAGTAGCAGGAACAAGCACAGAAGGCTTCTGATTACATTGTTGACCGGCATGAAACTGACAGAGGAGCAAGGTTATATAGCGACTCCCACATCCTGATAGGAGCAGGTGAACAGAGGGGATGATGAACACAAGTTCAATTCCACAAGTGGCCACCGGGGGAGCCCAGAATCCAATTTCACAACAGTACCCCCCCCTCAAGGAGGGGGCACCGAACCCTCACCAGAACCACCAGGGCGATCAGGATGAGCCCTATGAAAGGCACGGACAAGATCGGAGGCATGAACATCAGAGGCAGTGACCCAAGAATTATCCTCCTGACCGTATCCCTTCCATTTGACCAGATACTGGAGTTTCCGTCTGGAAACACGAGAGTCTAAGATCTTTTCCACAACGTACTCCAACTCACCCTCAACCAACACCGGAGCAGGAGGCTCAACGGAAGGCACAACCGGTACCTCATACCTGCGCAACAATGACCGATGAAAAACATTATGAATCGAAAAGGATGCAGGGAGGTCCAAACGGAAGGACACAGGGTTAAGAATCTCCAATATCTTGTACGGGCCGATGAACCGAGGCTTAAACTTAGGAGAAGAAACCCTCATAGGGACAAAACGAGAAGACAACCACACCAAGTCCCCAACACAAAGCCGAGGACCAACACGACGACGGCGGTTGGCAAAAAGCTGAGTCTTCTCCTGGGACAACTTCAAATTGTCCACCACCTGCCCCCAAATCTGATGCAACCTCTCCACCACAGCATCCACTCCAGGACAATCCGAAGATTCCACTCATCCCCCTGCTTGATTCGCACCAAATTATACGCCCCACGGAGATCAATCTTAGAGAACCACTTGGCCCCCTTTATACGAGCAAACAAATCAGTAAGCAGTGGTAACGGATATTGATATTTAACCGTGATTTTATTCAAAAGTCGATAATCAATACACGGCCTCAAAGAGCCGTCTTTCTTAGACACAAAGAAAAAACCGGCTCCTAAGGGAGATGACGAAGGACGAATATGTCCCTTTTCCAAGGACTCCTTTATATATTCTCGCATAGCAGCGTGTTCAGGCACAGACAGATTAAATAAACGACCCTTAGGGTATTTACTACCCGGAATCAAGTCTATGGCACAATCGCACTCCCGGTGCGGAGGTAGTGAACCAACCTTGGGTTCTTCAAAAACATCACGAAAGTCGGACAAGAATTCAGGAATCTCAGAGGGAATAGATGATGAAATGGAAACCAAAGGTACGTCCCCATGAGTTCCTTTACATCCCCAGCTTAACACAGACATAGCTCTCCAGTCGAGGACTGGGTTATGAGATTGCAGCCATGGCAATCCCAGCACCAAAACATCATGTAGATTATACAGCACCAGAAAGCGAATAACCTCCTGGTGATCCGGATTAACATGCATAGTCACTTGTGTCCAGTATTGTGGTTTATTACTAGCCAATGGGGTGGAGTCAATCCCTTTCAGAGGTATCGGAGCCTCCAATGGCTCCAAATCATACCCACAGCGTTTGGCAAAGGACCAATCCATAAGACTCAAAGCAGCGCCAGAGTCGACATAGGCGTCCGCGGTAATAGATGACAAAGAACAAATCAGGGTCACAGATAGAATAAACTTAGACTGTAAAGTGCTAATTGAAACAGACTTGTCAGGCTTCTTAGTACGCTTAAAGCATGCTGATATAACATGAGTTGAATCACCACAATAGAAGCACAACCCATTTTTACGTCTAAAATTCTGCCGCTCGCTTCTGGACAGAATTCTATCACATTGCATATTTTCTGGCGTTTTCTCAGTAGACACCGCCAAACGGTGCACAGGTTTGCGCTCCCGCAGACGCCTATCGATCTGAATAGCCATCGTCATGGACTCATTCAGACTCGCAGGCACAGGGAACCCCACCATAACATCCTTAATGGCATCAGAGAGACCTTCTCTGAAAATCGCCGCCAGGGCGCACTCATTCCACTGAGTAAGCACAGACCATTTGCGGAATTTTTGGCAGTATATTTCAGCTTCATCTTGCCCCTGAGACAAGGACATCAAGGCCTTTTCCGCCTGAAGCTCTAAATGAGGTTCCTCATAAAGCAACCCCAAGGCCAGAAAAAACGCATCCACATTGAGCAACGCAGGATCCCCTGGTGCCAATGCAAAAGCCCAGTCTTGAGGGTCGCCCCGGAGCAAGGAAATTACAATCCTGACCTGCTGTGCAGGGTCTCCGGCAGAGCGAGACTTCAGGGACAAAAACAATTTGCAATTATTTTTAAAATTTTGAAAGTGAGATCTATTCCCCGAGAAGAATTCAGGCAAAGGAATTCTAGGCTCAGACATAGGTGCATGAACAACAAAATCTTGCAAATTTTGTACCTTTGTGGCGAGATTATTCAAACCTGCAGCCACACTCTGAAGATCCATTTCAAACAGGTGAACACAGAGCCATTCAAGGATTAGAAGGAGAGAAAGAGAGGAAGGCTGCAGAATAGGCAGACTAGCAAGTGATTCAATTAAGAGCACACTCAGAACTAGAGGGGAGAAAAAAAAAAAAAATTGTAGCAGACTTCTTTTTTCTCTCCTTTCTCAGCAGTAATTTAACCCTTTTCGGGCCGGTCAAACTGTCATGATTCTCAATGGCGAGAGAACATAGCCCAGCATATATGAGAACTAGCTCTTGGAAGATGGAAACTATACTGACCATGAACTAAACCTGCCGCACAACTAGAAGTGGCCGGGTAGCATGCCTACGTTTTTTTATCCCTAGATGCCCAGCGCCAGCCGGAGAACTACCTAATCCTAGCAGAGGAAAAGACAGTCCTGGCTCACCTCTAGAGAAATTTTCCCAAAAGGCAGACAGAGGCCCCCACATATATTGGCGGTGATTTAAGATGAAATGACAAACGTAGTATGAAAATAGTTTTAGCAAAATCGAGGTCCGCTTACTAGATAGCAGGAAGACAGAAAGGGCACTTTCATGGTCAGCAGAAAACCCTATCAAAACACCATCCAGAAATTACTTTAAGACTCTAGCATTAACTCATAACACCAGAGTGGCAATTTCCGATCACGAGAGCTTTCCAGACACAGTAACGAAACAGCAGCTGTGAACAGGAACAAAATGCAAAAACACACAAGGACAAAAGTCCAACTTAGCTGGGGGTTGTCTAGTAGCAGGAACAAGCACAGAAGGCTTCTGATTACATTGTTGACCGGCATGAAACTGACAGAGGAGCAAGGTTATATAGCGACTCCCACATCCTGATAGGAGCAGGTGAACAGAGGGGATGATGAACACAAGTTCAATTCCACAAGTGGCCACCGGGGGAGCCCAGAATCCAATTTCACAACACACTACCATCCATTCATAATAAGTTGACACAATTATTTATGGTTGCCTCTCAAATTTACTGCCACAATTTTGCGCTGTGGTCTATGTGTGCATGCCACTAGACATTTACAGCACCCAGTGTCCCTGTCATTTGTCTTTGTCTGTCATCTCATTCATCTAGTTTATTACATGTCATATTTTTTGTATGTATTTATATCAGGTGTATATGTCAATAATAAACTTTTTTGTGATTAATTCATAATGAGAGTCTAGTGATCCATTTTTTCTTACTTTTCTTACTTAAGACAATTAACCTTGGGCATTTAACTCAGTTTCTTTTGTAGGTTTTTCAAATTCCAGTAGAGTCTCGTTTTGCCATATCAGGGAAAAAATTGTCAAGTGCTCCAAACCCCTAATCTTTTTAATTGCCTCCCAGACTTTATGTATCAGTGCTAAAGCAGGATACATGAAACCCATCTTCCTGAAACTTCCTGCCTCCAACCCCTGAACCAAGGGATCCTGTTATGATCCTTAGTGGTTGAGGATCACAAATTACTCCAGCTAAGTAACAAACATAGGACAAGCTCTAGGGAGGTGGCAAACTGGACTGACCGCAAATCTGAACCTATCCAAACACACTAGAAGTAGCCGGTGAACGTGCCTAAAAATCCTAGACGTCCCGAGCCAGCCTGAGGAACTAACTACCCCTAGAGAGAAAGAAAAGACCTCTCTTGCCTCCAGAGAAATAATCCCCAAAGATATAGAAGCCCCCAACAAATAATAACGGTGAGGTAAGAGGAAGGCACATACACAGGGGTGAAAGCAGATTCAGCAAATGAGGCCCACTAATACTAGATAGCAGAAAACAGAAAAGGGAATCTATGCGGTCAGTAAAAAACCCTTACAAAATATCCACTCTGAGATTTTAAGAACCCCCGCACCAACTAACGGTGTGGGGGGAGAAACTCAGTCCCCTAGAGCAACCAGCAAGCGAGGAAATCACATTTTAGCAAGCTGGACAAGAAACATGATGAATGCTGATAATCAAAAAATGAACAAACAAAAACTTAGCTTGTCTTGGAGAGACTGGGAGCAAGGTAGACACAAGGAATCTGAAGAGCACTGAATACATTGATAGCAGGCAAGGAACTGAGTATCCAGGTGAGCTAAATAGGAAACCAACCAAGGATAACGAACCAGCTGATGCAGCCAACCTGCAGAAAGACAACACTACACAGTACCGCTTGTGACCACTAGAGGGAGCCCAAAAATAGAGTTCACAACAGTACCCCCCCCTTGAGGAGGGGTCACCGAACCCTCATCAAGACCCCCAGGGCGATCAGGATGAGCTGCGTGGAAGGCACGAACCAAATCAGCCGCATGAACATCAGAGACGACAACCCAGGAATTATCCTCCTGACCATAGCCCTTCCACTTAACCAAATACTGAAGCCTCCGTCTAGAGATACGAGAATCGAAAATCTTCTCCACCACGTACTCCAATTCGCCCTCGACCAGCACTGGAGCAGGAGGCTCAACAGAAGGAACCACAGGTACCACATACCTCCGCAACAAAGACCTATGGAACACATTATGAATGGCAAACGATGCTGGGAGATCCAAACGAAAAGACACCGGGTTAAGGATTTCCAAGATCTCATAAGGACCAATGAAGCGAGGCTTGAATTTAGGAGAGGAGACCTTCATAGGAACATACCGAGAAGACAGCCACACCAAATCCCCAACACGAAGTCGGGGACCCACACCGCGGCGGCGGTTGGCAAAGCGCTGAGCCTTCTCCTGTGACAACCTCAAATTGTCCACCACATGGTTCCAAATCTGCTGCAACCTATCCACCACAGAATCCACCCCAGGACAATCAGAAGGCTCAACCTGACCCGAGGAAAAACGAGGATGGAAACCAGAATTGCAGAAAAAAGGCGAAACCAAAGTAGCAGAACTAACCCGATTATTAAGGGCAAACTCGGCCAATGGCAAAAAAGTCACCCAATCATCCTGATCAGCAGAAACAAAACATCTCAAATAAGTTTCCAACGTCTGATTAGTTCGCTCGGTTTGGCCATTAGTCTGAGGATGGAAGGCCGACGAAAAAGACAAATCAATGCCCATCTTAGCACAAAAAGTCCGCCAAAACCTGGACACAAACTGGGATCCTCTATCAGACACAATATTTTCAGGAATGCCATGCAAGCGAACCACATTCTGAAAAAATAGAGGAACCAAATCGGAGGAGGAAGGCAACTTAGGCAAGGGCACCAAATGGACCATCTTGGAAAAACTATCACACACCACCCAGATGACAGACATTTTCTGAGATACTGGAAGATCCGAAATAAAATCCATGGAAATGTGCGTCCAAGGCCTTTTCGGGACAGGCAAAGGCAAAAGCAAACCGCTGGCACGAGAACAGCAAGGCTTAGCCTGAGCACAAATCCCACAAGACTGCACAAAGGAACGCACATCCCGCAACAAGGAAGGCCACCAGAAGGACCTAGCCACCAAATCTCTGGTACCAAAAATCCCAGGATGACCCGCCAACACCGAAGAATGAACCTCGGAAATAACTCTGCTGGTCCATTTATCCGGGACAAACAGTCTCTCTGGTGGACAACGGTCAGGTCTATCCGCCTGAAATTTCTGCAGCACTCGTCGTAAATCTGGGGAAATGGCAGACAAAATCACTCCCTCTCTGAGAATACCAGCCGGCTCAGAAACTCCCGGAGAGTCAGGCACAAAACTCCTAGAAAGTGCATCAGCTTTCACGTTCTTTGAACCAGGCAGGTATGAGACCACGAAGTTGAAACGGGAGAAAAACAACGACCAACGAGCCTGTCTAGGATTCAGGCGCTTGGCAGATTCGAGGTAAATCAGATTTTTGTGATCAGTAAAGACCACCACACGATGTTTAGCTCTTTCGAGCCAATGTCGCCACTCCTCAAATGCCCACTTCACAGCCAACAACTCCCGATTACCAACATCATAATTCCGCTCGGCAGGCGAAAATTTTCTTGAAAAGAAAGCACATGGCTTCATCACAGAGCCATCAGAGCTTCTCTGCGACAAAACAGCCCCTGCTCCAATCTCAGAAGCATCAACCTCGACCTGGAAGGGGAGAGAGACATCTGGCTGACATAAGACTGGAGCTGAAGAAAACCAGTGCTTCAGCTCCCGAAAGGCCTCCACGTCCGCAGGAGACCAATTAGTCACATCAGAACCCTTCTTGGTCAAATCCGTCAAAGGTTTAACCACGCTAGAAAAATTAGCGATGAAACGACGGTTAAAATTAGCAAAACCCAAGAACTTCTGAAGACTCTAAACAGACGTGGGCTGAGTCCAGTCATGAATAGCCTGGACCTTGACTGGGTCCATCTCCACAGTAGAAGGAGAAAACATAAAACCCAAAAAGGAGACCTTCTGTACTCCAAAGAGGCATTTCGAGCCCTTCACAAATAAAGCATTAGCACGCAGGACCTGAAACACCATCCTGACCTGCTTCACATGGGACTCCCAATCATCAGAAAAGACCAAAATGTCATCCAGATAAACAATCATAAATTTATCCAGATATTCTCGGAAGATGTCATGCATGAAGGACTGAAACACAGAAGGAGCATTAGAGAGTCCAAAAGGCATCACCAAGTACTCAAAATGGCCTTCGGGCGTATTAAATGCTGTTTTCCATTCATCTCCCTGCTTAATGCGCACAAGGTTATACGCACCACGGAGATCTATCTTGGTGAACCAACTGGCACCCTTAATCCGAGCAAACAAATCAGACAATAGTGGCAAAGGATACTGAAATTTGACTGTGATTTTATTCAGAAGACGATAATCTATACAAGGTCTCAAAGAACCGTCCTTCTTGGCCACAAAAAAAAATCCTGCACCAAGAGGGGAAGAGGATGGGAGATATGTCCCTTCTCCAAAGACTCCTTTATATAACTCCGCATCGCGGCATGCTCTGGTATAGACAAATTAAAAAGTCGTCCCTTAGGGAATTTACTACCAGGAATTAAATTTATAGCACAGTCACAATCCCTATGAGGGGGCACGGCACTGGACCTGGGCTCATCAAATACATCCTGGTAGTCAGACAAAAACTCAGGGACCTCAGAAGGATTGGAAGAAGCAATAGACACCAATGGAGTGTCGCCATGAATTCCCTGACAACCCCAACTTGACACAGACATAGCTTTCCAATCTAAAACTGGATTATGAGCCTGCAGCCATGGCAGACCCAAAACGACAACATCATGCAAATTATGCAGAACAAGAAAGCGAATCACCTCCTGATGTACAGGAGTCATGCACATGGTCATTTGCGTCCAATACTGAGGCTTATTCTCAGCCAATGGCGTAGCATCAATTCCCCTCAGAGGAATAGGAAATTCCAAAGGCTCCAGGACAAAACCACAGCACCTGGCAAACGACAAATCCATCAGATTCAGGGCAGCACCCGAATCCACAAAAGCCATAACCGAGTAGGACGACAAAGAACAAATCAAAGTAACAGACAAAATAAATGTAGGCTGTATAGTACCAATGGTGACAGGTTTAGCGATTTTCTTTAAGCGTTTAGAGCATGCTGAGATAACATGAGTAGAATCACCACAGTAAAAGCACAACCCATTTTGACGTCTATGACTTTGTCGCTCAATTCTGGTCAGAGTTCGGTCACATTGCATAGACTCAGGTCTCTGTTCAGAAAATACCGCCAAAGGATGAGCAGATTTGCGCTCCCGCAAACGCCAATCAACCTGAATGGCTAAAGCCATAGAATCACTCAGACTTGTGGGGGTGGGAAACCCCACCATAACATTCTTAACGGCCTCAGAAAGACCTTCTCTGAAATTTGCAGCCAGGGCACACTCATTCCATTGAGTAAGCACCGACCATTTCCGAAATTTTTGACAATACACCTCTGTTTCATCCTGACCTTGAGAGATAGCCAGCAAAGCTTTTTCTGCCTGATTCTCAAGATTAGGCTCCTCATAAAGCAGTCCAAGAGCCAGAAAAAATGCATCTACATTAAGCAATGCAGGATCTCCTGGCGCCAGAGAGAAAGCCCAATCCTGAGGGTCGCCACGCAACAAGGAGATAACAATTTTAACTTGCTGAGCGGAATCACCAGAGGAACGAGGTCTCAGAGATAGAAATAACTTACAATTATTCTTAAAATTTAGAAACCTAGATCTATCTCCAGAAAACAACTCAGGAATGGGTATCTTTGGTTCTGACATAGGGCTATGAATAACAAAATCCTGAATACTTTGCACCCGTGCAGTAAGATGATCCACACTAGAAGTCAGAGTCTGAACATTCATGTCTGCAGCTGAGCTCAAAACCACCCAGAGTTCAAGGGGATGAAAGAAGCTAAACCGACTGCAGCAAAGGAAAAGCTGGAGGAAAAAAAAAAAAAAAATGTACTCAGGTCTTCTTTTTATCCCACTTCTGCGATGCATTAAACACTTTTTGGCCTGCTATACTGTTATGATCCTTAGTGGTTGAGGATCACAAATTACTCCAGCTAAGTAACAAACATAGGACAAGCTCTAGGGAGGTGGCAAACTGGACTGACCGCAAATCTGAACCTATCCAAACACACTAGAAGTAGCCGGTGAACGTGCCTAAAAATCCTAGACGTCCCGAGCCAGCCTGAGGAACTAACTACCCCTAGAGAGAAAGAAAAGACCTCTCTTGCCTCCAGAGAAATAATCCCCAAAGATATAGAAGCCCCCAACAAATAATAACGATGAGGTAAGAGGAAGGCACATACACAGGGGTGAAAGCAGATTCAGCATATGAGGCCCACTAATACTAGATAGCAGAAAACAGAAAAGGGAATCTATGCGGTCAGTAAAAAACCCTTACAAAATATCCACTCTGAGATTTCAAGAACCCCCGCACCAACTAACGGTGTGGGGGGAGAAACTCAGTCCCCTAGAGCAACCAGCAAGCGAGGAAATCACATTTTAGCAAGCTGGACAAGAAACATGATGAATGCTGATAATCAAAAAATGAACAAACAAAAACTTAGCTTGTCTTGGAGAGACTGGGAGCAAGGTAGACACAAGGAATCTGAAGAGCACTGAATACATTGATAGCAGGCAAGGAACTGAGTATCCAGGTGAGCTAAATAGGAAACCAACCAAGGATAACGAACCAGCTGATGCAGCCAACCTGCAGAAAGACAACACTACACAGTACCGCTTGTGACCACTAGAGGGAGCCCAAAAATAGAGTTCACAACAGGATCCCTCTCCATCACCTGGACCAAGACCCTTTGTATTAAACCAGCCCCACACACATCCCTCTACCCCCTCATCTGTTGGCCCTGAGCAGCTAAGTAATAAATCCAAGGGTTCGGAAGCGCCAGTCCCCTCTATCCTTAGGCCCCTGCAATATCTCAAGACTGATCTTTGGCTGCTTTTTTCCCCGCACAAGATCCCTAAATATAGAGTCAATAGTACGAATCCACCACCTAGGGAACCATATAGGGGCATTGTGCAAGACATACAGCAGTTGGGGCATCAAAATCATCTTAATCAAATTAATTCTTCCCACTACTGAAATATACAGTTTACACCACACCCCCAACTTTACTCCTAAACTTACTGAGCTGTGAAATCAGATTCAAATCTGCATAACTCGAAATCGGGAGTGCCACCTGAATGCCCAGGTATTTAAACTGTCGCTCCTGTCCTCGCATCCTGCTGCCACCCCCTCACCATGACCTTGGGTCACCACAGCACCGCGTGTTGGGGTCTGCCTCCACTCCCCACCGCCACCAGCACAGATAATTACCGGCACTCTGGAGGGACTTTGAAAAAGATAAATGAAGCAATGCAGTGGAGTGCTAGGCCATGACCCGAATTATTACATTTTTACCACTAAAATGTTTTGTAGCCCCACGTTTTTAATTTTTAAAAGGGCTAATAGCAAAAAATTAACCTTTTAGTTTCTTGAGCAATTTCTTCTGAGTGCACGAATACCCTACCTGTAATAGGGAACTACTTTTCAGGCAGAGTGCAAAGCTCAGAAGGGAAGGAGCACCATAATTTAGTGCAGATTTTACTGTTATTGTTTGCGGGTGCCATGACCCACTAGAAGAGACCCTGAGGTGCCAGAACAGCAGAACCCCCCCATAACTGACCCTATGTTACAAACTACACCTGTCAATGAATTCTTTCATTGGTGCAGTGATCATATTGACACCACAGGTGTGTCACAGAATTATATATTACTAGCTGAAGAGCCCGGCGTTGCCTGGGCATAGTAAATATATGTGGTTAGTTATAGCACTTCACTTCTCTTATTTTCCCATCACGCCTCTCATTTTTCCCCTCACATCTTTCATTTTCCCCCTCACATCTCTCATTTTCTTCCTCACACCTCTCATTTTCCCCCTCACTCCTCTTATTTTCCCCCTCACTCCTCTCATTCCCCCCTAACACTTGTCATTTCGACCTCACATCCGTCATTTTCCGATCACTCCACTATTTTCCCTCACTCCTCTCATTTTGCACTCACACTTTTTCATTTTCACCTCACACCTCTCATTTTCACCTCACACCTCTCATTTTCACCTCATACCTCTCATTTTCCCCTCAGTATATACATGTTTGTCATCTCCCTTATATATAGCATACACCTGTATGTCATCTCCTGTATATAGTATATACCTGTATGTCATCTCCCCTGTATATAGTATATACATGTATGTCATCTCCAGTGTGAATAGTATAAACCTGCTGTATGTCATCTCCTCCTGTATATTGTATATACCTATGTGTCATCTCCTCCTGTATATAGTATATACCTGTATATCATCTCTTCTGTATATAGTATATACCTGTATGTCATCTCCTCCTATATATAGTATATACCTGTATGTCATCTCCCCTGTATATAGTATATACCTGCTGTATGTCATCTCCTCCTCTATATACCTATGTGTCATCTCTTTTATAAAGTATATACCTGTATGTCATCTCCTCCTGTATATAGTATATACATGTGTCATCTCCTCCTGTATATAGTATATACCTGTATGTCATCTCCTCCTATATATAGTATATACCTGTATGTCATCTCCTCCTGTATATAGCATATTCCTGTAAGTCATCTCCTCCTGTATATAGTATATACCTGTGTGTCATCTGCTCCTGTATATAGTATATACCTGTGTGTCATCTCCCCTGTATATAGTATGTACCTGTAAATCCCCAGCCAACAGGAAGCCCTCCCCCTGGCAGTATATATTAGCTCACACATACACATAATAGACAGGTCATGTGACTGACAGCTGCTGTATTCACTATATGGTACATTTGTTGCTCTTGTAGTTTGTCTGCTTATTAATCAGATTTTTATTTTTGAAGGATACCAGACTTGTGTGTGTTTTAGGGCGAGTTTCATGTGTCAAGTTGTGTGTGTTGAGTTGCGTGTGGTGACATGCATGTAGCGACTTTTGTAAGATGAGTTTTGTGCGGCGACATGCGTGTAGCAACTTTTTGTGTGTCGACTTGCATGTGACAGGTTAGTGTAGCAAGTAGTGTTGAGCGATACCTTCCGATATGCAAAGGTGTCGGTGTCGGATTGGATCGGCCGATACCCAAAAAATATTGGATATCGCCGATACCGATACCCGATACCAATGCATATCAATGGGGCACAAAATATCGGAATGGTTCCCAGGGTCTGAAGGAGAGGAAACTCTCCTTCAGGCCCTGGGATCCATATTCATGTATAAAATAAAGAATAAAAATAAAAAATATTGATATACTCACTCCTCTGACAGCCCCGGCTCTCACTGGTCCAAGCGTCTGCCTCCGTTCCCTAAGAATGCAGAGTGAAGGACCTTCGATGACGTCGTGGCTTGTGATTGGTCGCGTGACCACTCATGTGACCGCTCACGCGACCAATCAGAAGCCGCGACGTCATCGAAGGTCATTCAATCCTTGCATTCTTAGGAACGGAGGCACCGCTAAGCGCCAGGGTCCGCCGAAGGGGTGAGTATATCAATATTTTTTATTTTTATTATTTATTTTTTACATGAATATGGATCCCAGGGCCTGAAGGAGAGTCTCCTCTCCTCCAGACCCTGGGAACCATACGCACCGCACACTTCCGATTCCGATTTCCGATATCGCAAAAATATCGGAACTCGGTATCGGAATTCCGATACAGCAAATATTGGCCGATACCCGATACTTGCAGTATCGGAATGCTCAACACTAGTAGCAAGTTGTGTGCAGCAAGTTTTGCGCATGGCGAGATTTGCGCGTGGCGAGTTTTATGTGTGGTGCGTTTTGAGTATGTGCAAGTTTTGTGTGAGGCAACTTTTGCATGTGTTGCAACTTTTGTGCATGTGGCAATTTTTCCACGTGTGCAAGTTTTACGTGTGGCGAGTTTTCCATGAGGTGAGTTTTGCACGTGTGGCGAGTTTTGCGTGAGCCTAGTTTTGCATGTGGAGAATTTTGCACGTGGCGAGTTTTGAGCGGTGACTTTTGTGTTTCGACTTTTATGTGGCGAGGTTGGTGTATGTGTGGTAAAATGTGTGCTGAGGGTGGTATATGTGTTCAAGCACGTGGTAGTGTGTGGCGCATTTTGTGTGTGTGTTCATATCCCCGTGTGTGGTGAGAATCCCATGTCAGGGCCCCACCTTAGTAACTGTATGGTATATACTCTTTGGCACCATTGCTCTCATTCTTTAAGTCCCCCTTGTTCACATCTGGCAGCTGTCAATTTGCCTCCAACACTTTTCCTTTCACTTTTTCCCCATTATGTAGATAGGGGCAAAATTGTTCGGTGAATTGGAAAGCGCGGGGTTAAAATGTTGCCTCACAACATAGCCTATGACGCTCTCGGGGTCCAGACGTGTGACTGTGCAAAATTTTGTGGCTGTAGCTGCGACGGTGCAGATGCCAATCCGGGACATACACACATACATACATACACACACACACACACATTCAGCTTTATATATTAAATTTCGTAGTGAAGAAAAAATAATTAAATTTTTTACATAAAAATGTTTTAGTCCCAGATTTTACATTTTCACACTGGGAAATGGATAAAAATGGCACGAAAATTTGTCATACAATTTATGCTGAATGTGAAAATACTCCATATGTGGCTGTACAGTACTACTTAGCCACACAACAAGACTCGGCAGGGAGGGAGTGATATTTACCTCCTGGAGCACAGATTTTTCTAGAACAGTTTGAGGACTGCATGTACAGAGCCCCTAAGTGCTAGAAGGGCAGAATCCCCTCAAGTTACCCCATGTAACGTTGCGTGTAGCAACTTTTTGTGTGTCGACTTGCATGTGACAGTTTAGTGTAGCAAGTAGTGTTGAGCGATACCTTCCGATATGCAAAGGTGTCGGTGTCGGATTGGATCGGCCGATACCCAAAAAATATTGGATATCGCCGATACCGATACCCGATACCAATGCATATCAATGGGGCACAAAATATCGGAATGGTTCCCAGGGTCTGAAGGAGAGGAAACTCTCCTTCAGGCCCTGGGATCCATATTCATGTATAAAATAAAGAATAAAAATAAAAAATATGATATACTCACTCCTCTGACAGCCCCGGCTCTCACTGGTCCAAGCGTCTGCCTCCGTTCCCTAAGAATGCAGAGTGAAGGACCTTCGATGACGTCGTGGCTTGTGATTGGTCGCGTGACCACTCATGTGACCGCTCACACGACCAATCAGAAGCCGCGACGTCATCGAAGGTCATTCAATCCTTGCATTCTTAGGAACGGAGGCACAGCTAAGCGCCAGGGTCCGCCGGAGGGGTGAGTATATCAATATTTTTTATTTTTATTATTTATTTTTTACATGAATATGGATCCCAGGGCCTGAAGGAGAGTCTCCTCTCCTCCAGACCCTGGGAACCATACGCACCGCACACTTCCGATTCCGATTTCCGATATCGCAAAAATATCGGAACTCGGTATCGGAATTCCGATACAGCAAATATTGGCCGATACCCGATACTTGCAGTATCGGAATGCTCAACACTAGTAGCAAGTTGTGTGCAGCAAGTTTTGCGCATGGCGAGATTTGCGCGTGGCGAGTTTTATGTGTGGTGCGTTTTGAGTATGTGCAAGTTTTGTGTGAGGCAACTTTTGCATGTGTTGCAACTTTTGTGCATGTGGCAATTTTTCCACGTGTGCAAGTTTTACGTGTGGCGAGTTTTCCATGAGGTGAGTTTTGCACGTGTGGCGAGTTTTGCGTGAGCCTAGTTTTGCATGTGGAGAATTTTGCGCGTGGCGAGTTTTGAGCGGTGACTTTTGTGTTTCGACTTTTATGTGGCGAGGTTGGTGTATGTGTGGTAAAATGTGTGCTGAGGGTGGTATATGTGTTCAAGCACGTGGTAGTGTGTGGCGCATTTTGTGTGTGTGTTCATATCCCCGTGTGTGGTGAGAATCCCATGTCAGGGCCCCACCTTAGTAACTGTATGGTATATACTCTTAGGCACCATTGCTCTCATTCTTTAAGTCCCCCTTGTTCACATCTGGCAGCTGTCAATTTGCCTCCAACACTTTTCCTTTCACTTTTTCCCCATTATGTAGATAGGGGCAAAATTGTTCGGTGAATTGGAAAGCGCGGGGTTAAAATGTTGCCTCACAACATAGCCTATGACGCTCTCGGGGTCCAGACGTGTCACTGTGCAAAATTTTGTGGCTGTAGCTGCGACGGTGCAGATGCCAATCCGGGACATACACACATACATACATACACACACACACACATTCAGCTTTATATATTAAATTTCGTAGTGAAGAAAAAATAATTACATTTTTTACATAAAAATGTTTTAGTCCCAGATTTTACATTTTCACACTGGGAAATGGATAAAAATGGCACGAAAATTTGTCATACAATTTATGCTGAATGTGAAAATGCTCCATATGTGGCTGTACAGTACTACTTAGCCACACAACAAGACTCGGCAGGGAGGGAGTGATATTTACCTCCTGGAGCACAGATTTTTCTAGAACAGTTTGAGGACTGCATGTACAGAGCCCCTAAGTGCTAGAGGGGCAGAATCCCCTCAAGTTACCCCATTTGGGAAATTATACCACTTTGGGAAGTTATTTCTAGAAGCAAGCAGCAGTGAAAATTGCAAATCTGCCATTGTAGTGCCTGTACATTGTAATGCCCAGGACATTATGCTCAGCTTGTGCTTCTGGAGACACTTGTAAGATAGATTAACGCTCATCGCTACAAAAATGGCAAACATGTGGATGTTAGATGTGATTTTGGCACACTGTGTGGCTCACAAAGTAGAGGGGCATCAATCCAAACAGTAGCTTAGTGCCTGCATGGTCATTGAAGTTAAATAAAATGTGGCTCTTATTTTTTCATTGGAGTAAAGTAAATAACATGTTTAGCATTCCTGTAAAGGCTCACTCACATCACTTTTCTTGTACGAGTGTTATATATGTTTTCACGGATAACACTCATATGATAATCTATGACAGGGCTGATTAACATTTTTCGGTCCAAAGGCCACATTGCCATACTGAACCTATCCCAAGGGCAGCCAAAAAAATTTAAAGGGGTGCTTACATGACTACATCACTGGAACCACCATCAGTACGTTAATACATCAACGGAACCAAGATTGGAGTTTTTGAGGAGGATTTGAAGACTTCCTTCTCAGTTTCTGCTCCAAAAAAATCAGTGTCAACACATGCTAACTTAAGCTGAGTTTTTGGAGCAGAAACTCACCAAATCCTCTTAGTTTAGAGGATTTTTAAGTCTTAATATACTCATTAAGAACGTTATGCTTAATTGCTACATGTGTACAAGATCAGAAACACCATTAGTACATGAGTGAACCACCAAAACCACCATCAGTACATGAATGCACCACCAGAACCACCATAAGTACATGAATACAGCATTAGAACCACCATCGGTACATGAATACATCACCAGAATCACTATCAGTACATGAATATAGCACCAGAACCACTGGAATCCAAATGGGCAGTGTTAATCCATATAGATTGTTCCAGCTCCACCGCGTTAAATAATGTTTTTATTGATATGATTAAAACTTCATATTTCATTTGAGAAATAGTAGAAAAACCAAGTACTTTCAGTTCAAGCAAGCATCCTTGATAGTGGTAAAATTAAGGATGCTTGCTTGCACCTGAAATAAGTCATTTTTTTCTATTGTTTTCCCTTGGATTGTGAAGTTTTAATTAAATCAATAAAAGAAATTATTTAAACACTTTGGAGCTGAAACAATTTTTATGAATTAAAATTGGCCTGCATCAGAAACATCATCAGTTCATGAATGCAGCGCAAGAACCATTATCGATACATGAATGCAGCACAAGAAGCACCATCGGTACAGTAAAGCACTGCTAGAACCACCATCAGTACATGAATACCACACCGAGCTTCAATTGTAATTTCAGGCCAGTCCTATATATAACTGTATTGCTTGAACCAACATTCCCAGTATGTCCTTAACAATAGAAACAGGATACTGGGAGTTGTTGTAACCAACGATCACTAAACTATGGTCCATACAGGAATCACACTGCTGATGAGACAGTCAGTATCACAAATAAACAGTTACATCTCTGTCCACCTCCTGTTGCCTCCAGCTCAAAAATATTTCCAGAATCCATCCTTTCCTCAACCCTCAATCTACTAAAATGCTTGTATATTTTCTGTGGCCTCCCTGCTAACACTCTTGCTCCTCTCCAATTCATCCATAACTCTGCTGCCTGACCAGTTCATCTCTCTCCTCGCTTCTCCTCCGCTTCTCCCCTTTAAAAATCTCTTCACTGGCTCCCATTCCTTCAACATATCCAGTTCAAATTACTAATTCTGACCTACAAGGCCATCCATAACCTGTCTCCTCCAAATATCTCTGAATTAATTGCCCAATATCTTTACTCACGTAATCTCCGGTCCTTCCAAGACCTCTTTCTCGCCTCCACACCAAATTGCCTCTAAGACTTCTCCCGAGTATCCCCCATCCTCTGGAATTCTGTGCCCCAAAACGACCACATTTGGATCCTTCAGATGTAACCCGAAAACCCATGACTTTTGGATATGAGATGGACCCCACTCCATCTTAAAACCACCATAACTACTGTAAACCTAGGTACTAAAATAAATACACAAAACACATTATTTTGGTTGTCAAAATGGCCACAGCTTTTATTCAAATCACAGGATTAAATAATCACAGTAGGAGTCAGGTGGAGTGCTAGTACATTGGGATTCACAAGTACTGTGATATCCCCAGCTGTCTGACATACAGCACCAGGACAGACAGCCATAAAGGCTTGCCATTCAAGCAGAGCCAGTAAGCTTTCAGGGCATCAATGACCCTATTATCTTCACTCCTGTGCTTAACTACTGTGCCCGTCCCTGATTGATGTTACCATTACAACGTCCTTGAGGCTGGCCACCAAAGCCGAGCCTGCTCACCACCAACCTCTATTAGTTAAAATGAGTCCACCTTAACTTGTCTGCAACTTCCACCTGACTCCTAAACCGCCGTGACGGGTTATAAATTCCAAGTCTCATTTGACACTTTTTTTTTTTAATAATTAAATCATTTTTGTAAACTTAAAAACTAGAAGTCCCTGCAAAAGCATTATTGGGACTAAGCTTGGCAAACCTTCGACTCACAAAGAGTCATCCTACAGCGCTCAGGAGAGGAAAAAACCCCTCTGGAGGAAACCTCCATTGAACCATGGCTGAAGGATTGCCCTTCCCTTAGGCATAGAAGGTTACCGCAAATAATAACTCTTTATAGCCAATATACAATTGAACCTGGTACAAGATATACAATGACAAATTCAAAATATAATAAAGCATTTATCATTATACAAGCAACAATTAAAAAGTTTTAGGATAGAGATTATAAACAGGGTGGGAGGGCAGGTAATGTTTCCTCCTGTCCATCCTGTGAGAGAAAGAGGGAGAGCCAGAGCTGCCTCCCCTATATAAGCCCCACCCTCCTCACAGTAATACACCAGGCACAAACATCTAAACTCCTTCCTCTTAAAGCAACAACACTCTTGTTTAAAATCTACACCGCAATACAAACAAAAGCTGCAGGAGTTCTCGGTCCACCCATCCCCAAGTCATGTCCACCTCCATCTAGTCTCCGGTGGTTTCTGGAGATGGAGAGCTAAAGCAGTACACACCAAGGTGTCACTAGACACCAAGTCTTGGAATCCCCAGGGCTTGCAGAACAAAACTCTGTATGTAACAGTTGCTCCAGTGCTTCTGCCTCCTCCCCCTACTCTAGGGCTTCCAACTGAGCCTTCAACTTCTGCCTTAATGAAACATACGTTCCAGCAATACAAACAAAAGCTGCAGGAGTTCTCGGTCCACCCATCCCCAAGTCATGTCCACCTCTGTATAGTCTCCGGTGAATTCTCCTCTTCAAGAAAGCATACAACCTGCAATGACCCTGCTGCCTCCTCTGTTGTGAATTCTGCTCTTGGGTTCCCTCCGGTGGTTGTTGATAGTAATGCAGTTGTCCCTGGGTTGCAATCCTGGGCAGGTGTCCCTGCTGATTGCAGCTCTGACTGGGATATTTAGGTGTGCAGGATTCATTAGCCCTTGCCAGTTGTCCATTGTTCTTGGAGGTTTTGCATCTCTGTCTGGTTCCTCCTGCCCTGCTGCCAAATCTGCAAAGATAAGTGTCTGGTTTTTGTTTCTACAGCACACATGCTGTGTGCTTACAATTCAGTGCTATTCATGGTTTTTTCTTGTCCAGCTTAGACTGTGTTTGGATATTTTCAGTCAAGTTGGATTCTCAGGAGAAGCAGATATACATTCCATGTCTTTAGTTAGATGTGGAATTTTTGTATTATCTGCTGTGGATATTTTTAGGGTTTTAATACTGACCGCTTAGTATTCTGTCCTATCCTTTCCTATTTAGCTAGCGTGGCCTCTTTTGCTAAATCCTGATTTCTGCCTGCGTGTGTCTTTTCCTCTAATACTCACAGTCAATATTTTTGGGGGGCTGCCTATCCTTTGGGGTTCTGCTCTGAGGCAAGATAGAATTCCCATTTCCATCTACAGGGGTATTTAGTCCTCCGGCTGTGTCGAGGTGTCTAGGATGTGTTAGGTACACCCCACGGCTACTTCTAGTTGCGGTGTCAGTTTAGGGTTTGCGGTCAGTACAGGTTCCACCTACTCCTGAGAAAGTCCCATGCGGCTCCAAGGTCACCAGATCATAACAGTACAACTGGCCTGCAATGAGTTAAATGCATCTCAGAAGAAGGGAAGAAAGGTGTTGAGCCATTTTTTTTTCTGTAGCCTGCTTTGTCTTTTCTTCCCTCTTTTTCTCTGGGTGACTGAGGAGTCTTGTGGTAGCATGGATGTTCAGGGATTAGCTTCTCGTGTAGACCAGCTTGCTGCTAGGGTACAGAGTATTTCTGATTATATTGTTCAGACTCCAGTTTTAGAGCCTAAGATTCCTACTCCTGATTTGTTTTTTGGGGAAAGGTCCAAATTTTTGAGTTTTAAAAACAACTGTAAACTATTTTTTGCTCTGAGACCTCGATCCTCTGGTGATTCCATTCAGCAGGTTAAAATTGTCATCTCCCTGCTGCGTGGCGATCCTCAGGATTGGGCATTTTCCCTGGAATCTGGGAATCTGGCCTTGCTTAATGTAGATGCCTTTTTTCAGGCTTTAAGATTATTATATGATGAACCAAATTCTGTGGATCAAGCGGAGAAGACCTTGTTGGCCCTGTCTCAGGGTCAAGAAGCGGCAGAATTGTATTGTCAGAAATTTAGAAAATGGTCTGTGCTGACTAAATGGAATGAGGATGCTTTGGCGGCAATTTTCAGAAAGGGTCTTTCTGAATCTGTTAAAGATGTTATGGTGGGGTTTCCCACGCCTTTCGTTCTGAGTGATTCTATGTCTCTGGCCATTCAGATTGATCGTCGCTTGCGAGAGCGCAGAACTGTGCGCGCTGTGGCGTTGTCCTCAGAGCAGATGCCTGAGCCAATGCAGTGTGATAGGATTCTGTCTAGAACGGAACAACGGGGATTCAGACGTCAGAATAGGTTGTGATTTTATTGTGGCGATGCTTCTCATGTCATTTCAGTCTGCCCTAAGCGTACCAAGAGGATCGCTAGTTCATTTACCATCAGTACTGTACAACCTAAATTTCTGTTATCTGTGTCCTTGATTTGCTCATTGTCATCATTTTCTGTCATGGCGTTTGTGGATTCAGGCACCGCTTTGAACTTAATGGACTTTGAGTTTGCCAGGCGTTGTGGTTTTCCCTTACAGTCTTTGCAGAACCCTATTCCTTTAAGGGTCATCGATGCTACACCTTTGGCTAAAAATAAACCCCAGTTCTGGACACAGGTGACCATGTGCATGGCGCCAGCCCATCAGGAAGATTGTCGATTTCTGGTGTTGCATAATTTGCATGATGCTATCGTGCTGGGTTTTCCGTGGTTGCAGGTACATAATCCTGTGTTGGATTGGAAATCTATGTCTGTGACTAGTTGGGGATGTCAGGGGGTTCATAATGACGTTCCTTTGATGTCAATCTCCTCTTCTTCCTCTTCTGAAATTCCAGAGTTTTTGTCTGATTTTCAGGATGTATTCGATGAGCCCAAGTCCAGTTCCCTTCCACCGCATAGGGACTGTGATTGTGCTATTGACTTGATTCCAGGCTGTAAGTTGCCTAAGGGCCGACTTTTCAACCTGTCTGTGCCTGAACATACCGCCATGCGGAGTTATGTTAAGGAGTCTTTGGAGAAAGGGCATATTCGGCCATCTTCTTCACCGTTGGGAGCAGGATTTTATTTGTTGCTAAGAAGGATGGTTCCTTGAGACCCTGTATTGATTATCGCCTCTTGAATAAGATCACGGTCAAGTTTCAATACCCTTTACCTCTGCTTTCCGATTTGTTTCCTAGGATTAAGGGGGCTAGTTGGTTTACGAAGATTGACCTTCGGGGGACATATAATCTTGTTCATATTAAGCAGGGTGATGAATGGAAAACTGCGTTTAATACGCCCGAAGGCCATTTTGAATACCTTGTGATGCCATTCGGGCTCTCTAATGCTCCATCTGTTTTTCAGTCCTTCATGCACGATATCTTCTGGACTTACCTTGATAAATTCATGATTGTATGTTTGGATGACATTTTAATTTTTTCCGATGATTGGGAGTCTCATGTGAAACAGGTCAGGATGGTATTTCAGATCCTTCGTGATAATGCTCTGTTTGTGAAGGGGTCTAAGTGTCTCTTTGGAGTGCAGAAGGTTTCTTTTTTGGGCTTCATTTTTTCTCCCTCATCTATAGAGATGGATCCGGTTAAGGTTCAGGCCATTCATGATTGGATTCAACCCACATCCGTGAAGAGCCTTCAGAAATTTTTGGGCTTTGCTAATTTTTATCGCCGTTTCATTGCTAACTTCTCCAGTGTGGTTAAACCCTTGACCGATTTGACGAAGAAAGGCGCTGATGTGACAAATTGGTCCTCTGCGGCTGTCTCTGCTTTTCAGGAGCTTAAACGCCAATTTATTTCTGCCCCGGTGTTGCATCAACCAGATGTTTCTCTTGCATTTCAGGTTGAGGTTGACGCTTCTGAGATTGGGGCAGGGGCCGTTTTGTCTCAGAGGGATCCTGTTGGTTCCTTGATGAAACCGTGTGCCTTCTTTTCCCGTAAGTTTTCGCCTGCTGAACGCAATTATGATGTCGGCAATCGGGAGTTGTTGGCTATGAAGTGGGCATTTGAGGAGTGGCGACATTGACTTGAGGGAGCTAAGCACCGTATTGTGGTCTTGACCGATCATAAAAATCTGATTTACCTCGAGTCTGCCAGATGGCTGAATCCTAGACAGGCTCGATGGTCCTTGTTTTTTTCCCGTTTTGATTTCGTGGTCTCGTATCTTCCGGGTTCTAAGAATATTAAGGCTGATGCCCTCTCTAGGAGTTCTTTGCCTGATTCTCCTGAGGTCCTTGAACCGGTCGGCATTCTGAAAGAAGGGGTGGTCCTTTCTGCCATTTCCCCTGATTTACAACGGGTTCTTCAGGAATTTCAGGCTGACAAACCTGATCGCTGTCCAGTGGGGAAACTGTTTGTTCCTGATAGATGGACTAGTAGAGTGATTTCTGAGGTTCATTGTTCTGTGTTGGCTGGCCATCCTGGTATTTTTGGTACCAGAGAATTGGTTGGTAGGTCCTTTTGGTGGCCTTCTTTGTCACGTGATGTGCATTCTTTTGTGCAGTCCTGTGGGACTTGTGCGCGGGCCAAGCCTTGTTGTTCCCGTGCTAGTGGGTTGCTTTTGCCCTTGCCGGTCCCTGAGAGGCCCTGGACGCATATTTCTAAGGATTTTATTTCTGATCTTCCGGTTTCCGAGAAGATGTCGGTCATCTGGGTTGTTTGTGATCGGTTCTCTAAGATGGTCCATTTGGTGCCTTTGCCTAAATTGCCTTCCTCTTCTGATTTGGTTCCATTGTTTTTTCAGCATGTGGTTCGTTTGCATGGTATTCCGGAGAATATTGTGTCCGACAGAGGTTCCCAGTTTGTTTCTAGGTTTTGGTGGGCCTTTTGTGCTAGGCTGGGCATTGATTTGTCTTTTTCTTCCTCATTTCATCCTCAGACAAATGGCCAGACCGAGTGAACTAATCAGACTTTAGAAACTTATCTGAGATGCTTTGTGTCTGCTGATCAGGATGATTGGGTGGCTTTCTTGCCATTGGTCGAGTTTGCCCTTAATAATCGGGCTAGTTCGGCTACCTTGGTTTCGCCCTTCTTTTGTAATTTTGGTTTTCATCCTCGTTTTTCTTCGGGACAGGTTGAGCCTTCTGACTGTCCTGGTGTGGATTCTGTGGTTGATAGGTTGCAGCAGATTTGGGCTCATGTGGTGGACAATTTGGTATTGTCTCAGGAGGAGGCTCAACGTTTTGCTAACCGTCGTCGGTGCGTTGGTTCCCGGCTTCGGGTTGGGGATTTGGTCTGGTTGTCTTCCCGTCATGTTCTTATGAAGGTTTCTTCCCCTAAATTTAAGCCTCGCTTTATTGGTCCTTATAGGATTTCTGAGATTATTAATCCGGTGTCTTTTTCGATTGGCCCTTCTGGCTTCTTTTGCTATCCATAATGTCTTCCATAGATCTTTATTGCGGAAATATGTGGTGCCCGTTGTTCCCTCTGTTGATTCTCCGGCCCCTGTGTTGGTTGATGGGGAGTTGGAGTATATGGTTGAGAAGATTTTGGATTCTTGCTTTTCGAGGTGGAGGCTTCAGTACCTTGTCAAATGGAAGGGTTATGGCCAGGAGGATCATTCTTGGGTTTTTGCTTCTGATGTCCATGCTGCTGATTTGGTCCGTGCCTTTCATCTGGCTCGTCCTGATCGGCCTGGGGGTTCTGGTGAGGGTTCGGTGACCCCTCCTCAAGGGGGGGATACTGTTGTGAATTCTGCTCTTGGGTTCCCTCCGGTGGTTGTTGATAGTAATGCAGTTGTCCCTGGGTTGCAATCCTGGGCAGGTGTCCCTGCTGATTGCAACTCTGACTGGGATATTTAGGTGTGCAGGATTCATTAGCCCTTGCCAGTTGTCCATTGTTCTTGGAGGTTTTGCATCTCTGTCTGGTTCCTCCTGCCCTGCTGCCAAATCTGCAAAGATAAGTGTCTGGTTTTTGTTTCTACAGCACACATGCTGTGTGCTTACAATTCAGTGCTATTCATGGTTTTTTCTTGTCCAGCTTAGACTGTGTTTGGATATTTTCAGTCAAGTTGGATTCTCAGGAGAAGCAGATATACATTCCATGTCTTTAATTAGATGTGGAATTTTTGTATTATCTGCTGTGGATATTTTTAGGGTTTTAATACTGACCGCTTAGTATTCTGTCCTATCCTTTCCTATTTAGCTAGCGTGGCCTCTTTTGCTAAATCCTGATTTCTGCCTGCATGTGTCTTTTCCTCTAATACTCACAGTCAATATTTGTGGGGGGCTGCCTATCCTTTGGGGTTCTGCTCTGAGGCAAGATAGAATTCCCATTTCCATCTATAGGGGTATTTAGTCCTCCGGCTGTGTCGAGGTGTCTAGGATGTGTTAGGTACACCCCACGGCTACTTCTAGTTGCGGTGTCAGTTTAGGGTTTGCGGTCAGTACAGGTTCCACCTACTCCTGAGAAAGTCCCATGCGGCTCCAAGGTCACCAGATCATAACACTCCTCACCACTACTGGAGCTACCACCTCACCAACACCGGAGCTGCTACAACCCCCCCAACCTACTGTCTCCTTCTCCACCATCCTGTAGAATGTAAGCCCACAAGGGCAGGGTCCTCTCCCTTCTGTATCAGTCTGTCATTGTTAGTTTGTTTACTGTAAGTTATATCTGTAATTTGTAATTTGTATATAACCCCTTCTCATGTACAGCACCATGGAATCAATGGTGCTGTATAAATAAATAATAATAATAAAAAATAATAATAATCCAGGTACCTTATAGGTGACATTTTCACTGATTGGAGTTGTTCCCATGATAAGATTTCATGCCCCAAGCTCATCTCTCCAGATATCCCTCTTATCTGTCTTGTGCAGCAAATGCTGACACGGTGCCCTTAATAATAAAAGTATCATTATACTGCCCCATAAATAAAAATATCTCCCAAGCTGTGCCCCTGAATAAACACTTGCCCCTCACTGTATTTCCTGCATAAAATATCCCCCCATAATGTCCCCCCAAACTGCCTCTCTCTATAATATTCCCCCTATATAGCCCTTGACGATAGTGTCCATCCATACTGCCCTTCTCTGAATTGTCCCCCCACACCGTCCCTCTCCAAAGTATCCCCCAAATTGCCCTTTCAGAAATTATCTCAAAGACTGCTCCTCTCCATAATATTCTCCCCCCACTGCCTCCCTGCAAAAAAAGTTCTCCCATACTGCTCTTCTTCATAACATTCCCCCTCACACTGCCCCTCTCCATAATGTTTCATCCACACTGCCCCTATCAAAATATCCCTCCAAACTGCTCCTTTCCATAATGTTTCCCTCACACTACCCTTCTCCAAATAATTCTCCCACCACACTGCCTCTCTGCATAAAGTCTACCCCACACCACTGCTCCTTGCTATACTATGCCCCTTACACAAATTTCCCCCAATAGTAACCCCCATTTCCCCATAATGTGCCCTCGCAGTCGCACTATTTCTCCTTCACCTGTTCCCACCTCTCCCTTGCCACCTCTGAGGTGCTGGTGACAGCAGCATGCAAACCTCAACGCGCTGCTGCCCTGCCCCAGTGCTGGTCCTGAAAGATGTGAATACATGGCAAAGGAAAGAAGGAAGCAGGCATCTCTCGAACAGCTCTGTGAACTGCAGCAATCTCTTTGTGTGCAGGTATGATCTATGGGATAGTTCACCTGTCTAATTATTCCCTCATACTGAGTAGTCTGTCATGGATCCCAATGGCTGGGGATCGCACTGGACAAGCAAAATAACATAAATAACGGACGAGCTCTAGGGTGATGGAACCTGGGCTGACCGCTGCCCTACTCCTGACAAACACAACTAGAAATAGCCAGGGAGCGTGCCTACGTTGATTCTAGACGCCACGCGCCAGCCTAAGAGCTAACTAGCACTGCAGAGGAAATAAAGACCTAGCTTGCCTCCAGAGGAATGAACCCCAAAAGGTATAGTTGCCCCCCACATGTATTGACGGTGAAATGAGAGGAAGGCACGCACATAGAGATGAAAATAGATTTAGCAAAATGAGGCCCGCTATAACTAGAAAGCAGATTGATACAAAAGGGGTCTGAGCGGTCAGCAAAAAACCCTAATCAAAAACCATCCTGAGATTACAAGAACCCATGTGCCAACTCATGGCACATGGGGAGAACCTCAGCCCACTAGAGCTACCAGCTAGCATAGAGTCATAATTAGCAAGCTGGACAAAAAACCAAACAACTAAAAAACAGAACTTAGCTTATCCTGAGAGATCTGGGAGCAGGTAGTCAGGAACCAAACTGAGCACATCTGAGTACATTGATAGCCGGCAAGGGAATGACAGAAAAGCCAGGTTAAATAGGAAACACCCAGCCTCTGATGGACAGGTGGAAAGCAGAGACCGCAACCCACCAAAGTCACCCAGTACCAGCCGTAACCACCAGAGGGAACCCAAAAACAGAATCCACAACAGTACCCCCCCCTTGAGGAGGGGTCACCGAACCCTCACGAGAACCCCCAGGGCGATCAGGATGAGCTCTATGGAAGGCGCGGACCAAATCAGTCGCATGAACATCAGAGGCGACCACCCAGGAATTATCCTCCTGACCATAACCCTTCCACTTAACCAAATACTGGAGTTTACGTCTGGAAACACGAGAATCCAAGATCTTCTCAACAACATACTCCAATTCTCCCTCCACCAGCACCGGAGCAGGAGGCTCAACCGAAGGAACAACGGGCACCTCGTACCTCCGCAATAACGACCGATGGAACACATTATGAATAGCAAACGATGCTGGGAGATCCAAACGAAAAGATACAGGGTTAAGAATCTCCAAGATCTTATAAGGACCGATGAACCGAGGCTTGAACTTAGGAGAAGAGACCTTCATAGGGACAAAACGAGAAGACAACCACACCAAGTCCCCAACAAGAAGTCGGGGATCCACGCGGCGACGGCGATTAGCAAACTGCTGAGTCTTCTCCTGAGACAACTTCAAATTGTCCACCACCTGATTCCAAATCTGATGTAGCCTGTCCACCACCATGTCCACTCCAGGACAATCCGAAGGCTCCACCTGACCAGAGGAAAAGCGAGGATGAAACCCCAAATTACAAAAGAAAGGAGAGACCAAAGTAGCAGAACTAGCCCGATTATTAAGGGCAAATTCGGCCAGTGGCAAAAAGGCAACCCAGTCATCTTGATCAGCAGAAACAAAACACCTTAAATAAGTTTCCAAGGTCTGATTAGTTCGCTCCGTCTGGCCATTCGTCTGAGGATGGAATGCAGACGAGAAAGACAAATCAATGCCCATCTTAGCACAAAACGTCCGCCAAAATCTAGACACAAACTGGGATCCCCTGTCAGAAACGATATTCTCCGGAATCCCATGCAAACGAACCACGTTCTGAAAAAATAAAGGGACCAACTCAGAAGAGGAAGGCAACTTAGGCAAGGGTACCAAATGAACCATCTTAGAAAAGCAGTCACACACAACCCAGATAACGGACATTTTCTGTGAGACAGGGAGATCTGAAATAAAATCCATGGAAATGTGCGTCCAAGGCCTCTTCGGGATAGGCAAGGATAACAACAACCCACTGGCCCGAGAACAGCAAGGCTTAGCCCGAGCACACACTTCACAAGACTGCACAAAGGTGCGCACATCCCTTGACAAGGAAGGCCACCAAAAAGACCTGGCCACCAAGTCTCTAGTACCAAATATTCCAGGATGACCAGCCAACACAGAAGAATGGACCTCGGAGATGACTCTACTGGTCCAATCATCCGGGACAAACAGTCTTTCTGGTGGACAACGATCAGGTTTATCCGCCTGAAACTCCTGCAATGCACGTCGCAAGTCTGGGGAGACGGCGGACAATATTACCCCATCCCTAAGGATACCAGTAGGCCCAGAGTCTCCAGGAGAGTCAGGCACAAAACTCCTGGAAAGAGCATCTGCCTTCACATTCTTTGAACCTGGCAGGTATGAAACCACAAAATTAAAACGAGAAAAAAACAACGACCAACGAGCCTGTCTAGGATTTAGACGCCTGGCAGACTCAAGGTAAATCAGATTTTTGTGATCAGTCAAGACCACCACACGATGTCTAGCACCCTCAAGCCAATGACGCCACTCCTCAAATGCCCACTTCATGGCCAAAAGCTCCCGATTACCCACATCATAATTGCGCTCGGCGGGCGAGAATTTTCTAGAAAAGAACGCACATGGCTTCATCACCGAGCCATTGAAACTTCTCTGTGACAAAACCGCCCCCGCTCCAATCTCGGAAGCATCAACCTCAACCTGAAAAGGAAGTGAAACATCTGGTTGACATAACACAGGAGCAGAAGAAAACCGGCGCTTAAGTTCCTGAAAGGCCTCCACAGCCGTAGGAGACCAATTAGCAACATCAGCACCCTTTTTAGTCAAATCAGTCAAAGGTTTAACAACACTGGAAAAATTAGCAATGAACCGACGACAAAAATTAGCAAAACCCAAGAACTTCTGAAGACTCTTAACAGATGTAGGTTGTGTCCAGTCACAAATCGCCTGAACCTTGACGGGATCCATCTCAATAGTAGAAGGAGAAAAAATGTACCCCAAAAAAGAAATTTTCTGGACTCCGAAGAGACATTTTGAGCCCTTCACAAACAGAGAATTGGCCCGCAGGACTTGAAACACCTTCCTGACCTGTAGAACATGAGACTCCCAGTCATCAGAAAACACCAAAATATCATCCAAATACACAATCATAAACTTATCCAGATATTCACGGAAAATATTGTGCATAAAGGACTGAAAGACTGAAGGAGCATTAGAAAGTCCAAAAGGCATTACCAAATACTCAAAATGGCCCTCAGGCGTATTAAATGCGGTTTTCCAATCCAGGACAGGATTATGAGTTTGTAACCATGGCAGACCAAGCACTAGTACATCATGTAAATTATACAGTACAAGGAAGCGAATCACCTCCTGATGAACGGGAGTCATGCGCATGGTCACTTGTGTCCAGTACTGCGGTTTATTCATAGCCAATGGTGTAGAGTCAATTCCCTTCAAAGGAATAGGAACTTCCAGAGGCTCCAGACTAAAACCGCAGCGTTTGGCAAATGACCAATCCATAAGACTCAGGGCAGCGCCCGAATCCACATAGGCATCGACGGAAATGGATGACAGTGAACAAATCAGAGTTACAGACAAAATGAACTTAGACTGCAGAGTACTAATGGCAAAAGATTTATCAACCTTTTTTGTGTGTTTAGAGCATGCTGATATAACATGAGCTGAATCACCACAATAAAAACACAATCCATTTTTCGCCTATAATTTTGCCGTTCACTTCTGGACTGAATTCTATCACATTGTATAGTCTCAGGTGCCTGTTCAGAAGACACCGCCAACTGGTGCACAGGTTTGTGCTCCCGTAAACCCGATCAATCTGAATGGCCATAGTCATAGACTCATTCAGACCTGTAGGCGCAGGGAACCCCACCATAATATCCTTAATGGCCTCAGAAAGACCATCTCTGAAGTTTGCAGCCAGGGCGCACTCATTCCACTGAGTAAGCACCGACCATTTCCGAAATTTTAGACAATATACTTCCGCTTCATCATGCCCCTGAGAGAGGGCTAATAAAGCCTTTTCAGCATGAATCTCCAGGTTAGGTTCCTCATAGAGCAATCCCAGTGCCAGAAAAAACGCATCCACACTGAGCAATGCAGGATCCCCTGGTGCCAATGCAAATGCCCAATTCTGAGGGTCGCCCCGCAGGAAAGATATTACAATCTTGACCTGCTGAGCAGGGTCTCCAGAGGAGCGAGATTTCAAAGAAAGAAACAATTTGCAATTGTTCCTGAAATTCAGGAAGGTAGATCTATCTCCAGAAAAAAACTCTGGAATAGGAATTCTAGGTTCAGACATGGGAGTGTGAACAACAAAATCCTGTATGTTTTGAACTTTTGCAGCAAGATTACTCAGGCTGGAAGCCAAACTCTGGACATCCATGTTAAACAGCTAAGGTCAGAGCCATTCAAGGGTTAAGAGGAGGTAAGAAGCAGCTAGACAGCAATTAAGGGCTAGGCAGCAAAACTCTGAGGGGGAAAAAAAAATAAAAATTTCCCTTAAACACTTCTTTTTCTCCTGCTTCAGCCCAAACAATTAACACTTTGTTGGCCGGCTATACTGTCATGGATCCCAATGGCTGGGGATCGCACTGGACAAGCAAAATAACATAAATAACGGACGAGCTCTAGGGTGATGGAACCTGGGCTGACCGCTGCCCTACTCCTGACAAACACAACTAGAAATAGCCAGGGAGCGTGCCTACGTTGATTCTAGACGCCACGCGCCAGCCTAAGAGCTAACTAGCACTGCAGAGGAAATAAAGACCTAGCTTGCCTCCAGAGGAATGAACCCCAAAAGGTATAGTTGCCCCCCACATGTATTGACGGTGAAATGAGAGGAAGGCACGCACATAGAGATGAAAATAGATTTAGCAAAATGAGGCCCGCTATAACTAGAAAGCAGAATGATACAAAAGGGGTCTGAGCGGTCAGCAAAAAACCCTAATCAAAAACCATCCTGAGATTACAAGAACCCATGTGCCAACTCATGGCACATGGGGAGAACCTCAGCCCACTAGAGCTACCAGCTAGCATAGAGTCATAATTAGCAAGCTGGACAAAAAACCAAACAACTAAAAAACAGAACTTAGCTTATCCTGAGAGATCTGGGAGCAGGTAGTCAGGAACCAAACTGAGCACATCTGAGTACATTGATAGCCGGCAAGGGAATGACAGAAAAGCCAGGTTAAATAGGAAACACCCAGCCTCTGATGGACAGGTGGAAAGCAGAGACCTCAACCCACCAAAGTCACCCAGTACCAGCCGTAACCACCAGAGGGAACCCAAAAACAGAATCCACAACAGTAGTCAGCACAAAATCACAGCGCATTGGCTAATTTTCAACAGTCTACTATCAAACCTTCAAATGCAATTCTATAGGTCTATGAAACATTGGACAGCATTCGGATACCATCTGTGTCATGTACATTTTTCATGGACTGTTTGATAGGAGAAGCTTGAGAACAGAGGAGTAGGTAGGGGTTCAACTCACTCAAAGGGGCAAAATATCTGAGTGGACCATAACCAGGAACCATATTTACACCCACGTTGCACCACCCTAGCTGTAGGTGTAGGGGAACCTCAACAGATGATAATGTTGTTATTGAAAATCTCTATACAAAGATTAAGACTGATATTACTGCCATATGTTGACCATTTAGTGGTAGATACCAGTCCTGAAGAATATACAATTGATTACTTTACAGTTATAGATGTCATAGTATAAAACCTAATCTCTCTTGAAGCTCAGCAAATAGATAAGCATAAGAGGATGCCCAATTGGGGAGCAACAGCCCTTGGCTGTCACATTTGCACATCAGTGCCCTAAAATCACGGGGAAAAGATTACCCAAAGGCGCTCTTGGAAGAGTCCATAATGCTAAAAGTCAGGCAGCTGACTTTTCCATGATTTTCTACGCGCATCGGAACAAGTTTTTATCCTGTGAGTATAATGAAAGTTTTCTTGCTTCAACCTAAATTTCATAATTAGGAGGGCGTGTCCTCCCTCTGTCTGCCGGTGTACTGGGAGGTGTACTGGGAAGCACCTGAAATTAAATTATGGATGAGGTGTGGATTTGTTAGAGAATTGGATATCTGTTTGGAATCAACACTAAAGTGAAGGTGTGAATAAGATCTTACAAGTACCATCTATCTGAGCCATCTACTATATAATTGTCTAAGGGTCACTTCCGTCTTTCTGTCTGTCTTTCTGTCTGTCTGTCTTTCTGTCTGTCTGTCATGGATATTCATTGGTCGCGGCCTCTGTCATTGAAATCCAAGTCGCTGATTGGTCGTGGCAAAATGGCCACGACCAATCAGCGACAGGCACAGTCCGGCGGCAAATGGCCGCTCCTTCCTCCCCGCAGTCAGTGCCCGCTCCATAATCCCCTCTAGTCAGCGCTCACACAGGGTTAATGGCAGTGGTAACAGACCGCGTTCTGCCACGGGTAACGCACTCCGTTACCGCTTCTATTAACCTTGTGTGACCAACTTTTTACTATTTATGCTGCCTATGCGGCATCAATAGTTAAAAGATCTAATGTTAAAAATAATAAAAATAATAAAAAATCATTATATACTCACCGTCCGTCGGCCCCTCGGATCCAGAACCGGCCTTCCCCGCTCCTCGCGACACTCCGGTGACCGCTCCATGCATTGCGGTCTGTTGTGAATTCTGTTGTGGGTTCTGCTCTTGGGCTCCCTCCGGTGGTTATAACTGGTAGTGCTGCTGTTTGTCCTTCACAGCAGTCATCAGGTGCTTCCACTCTGGACGGGGCTATTTAGTCTGGCTTCACCCTTTAGTGAGTGCCAGTTGTCCATTGTTTTTCTGGAGGATTCACATCTCTGCTTGGTTTCTCCTGCTGGATTGTCCAAATCATCAAAGATAAGTCCTGGCTTTGTTTTTGCAGTCCACATGCGGTGGACTTTATAGTTCAGTGAATTGCTATGTTTTTTCTTGTCCAGCTTTGTCTGTGTAAGGATTTATTCAGCCAAGCTGGAAGCTCTGGAGTCGCAGAGTTACCCTCCATGCCTTTAGTTAGGTGTGGAGATTTTTGTATTCTCTGTGGTGGATTTTTGTAGTATTTTAATACTGACCGCACAGTACTCTGTCCTGTCTTTTCTTTCTAGGTAGCGTGGCCTCCTTTGCTAAATTCTGTTTTCAGTCTGCGTTTGTAATTTCCGCTCTCGGGCTCCCTCCTGTGGTCATGAATGGTACTTTGGTGAGTTCTGTCCTTGGACACCCTCTGGTGGCTTTGAGTGGAACTGCTGATCTTTGAGGTTGCTTTCTCAGCTGCCCTCGTTTATTGCTTCTGCTCGCTTCCCTGTTTAACTCTGCCCAGGTCGTTAGTTCATGCCAGCTGTCAATGTCTCAGTACTGGTTCAGATCTCTCTTGGATTTCTCAGTTGACCTGTCTACTCCAGCAGAAGCTAAGTCCCTGCTAGTTCATTTGCTGTTTATTGGTTTTTGAATATATTTCTCAGTACATGCAATGTTTCTTATCCAGCGCGTGGTTTTTGTAGTTTTTTATACTGACCGCATAGTTCCCTTTCCTATCCTCTGTCTTTCTAGAGAAGATTCGGCCTCCTTTGCTAAAATCTGTTTCATTCCTGTGTTTGTTACTTCCCTCTTGACTCACAGTTAATATTTGTGGGGGGCTGCCTTTACTTTGAGGAATTTCTCTGAGGCAAGGCAGGCTTCTATTTCTATCTTTAGGGGTAGTTAGCTCTTAGGCTGTGAAGAGGCGTCTAGGGAGAGTTAGGTACGCTCCACGGCTATTTCTAGTGTGTGTTATAGGATTAGGGATTGCGGTCAGTAGAGTTACCACTACCTCAGAGCTTGTCCCAGGTTTTCCATTTTAACCATCAGGTCATTTTGGGTGCTCCTAACCACCAGGTCCATAACAGTACAGCTGGCCAAAAAACAAAGTGTTAATGCATCTCAAAAGAGGGATAAGAGAAGTTCTGAGTCAATTTTTTTTTTCTTTGCTGCTTGTTTTGTCTTTCTTTTCCCCTTAACCTCTGGGTGGTTCAGGACTCAGGTGTAGATATGGATATTCAAGGTTTGTCCTCTTGTGTGGATCAACTCGCTGCTAGGGTACAGAGTATTCAAGATTATGTAGTTCAGAATCCGATGTTAGAGCCTAGAATTCCTATTCCTGATTTGTTTTCTGGGGATAGATCTAAATTTTTGAATTTCAAAAATAATTGCAGACTGTTTCTTGCTCTGAAACCCCGCTCCTCTGGTGACCCCATGCAGCAAGTAAAGATTATTATTTCTTTGTTGCGTGGCGACCCACAAGACTGGACATTCTCCCTTGAGCCAGGAAATCCTGCATTGCTTAATGTAGATGCATTTTTTCTAGCGCTTGGATTGCTTTATGACGAACCAAATTCTGTGGATCAGGCAGAAAAGATCTTGCTGACTCTATGTCAGGGTCAGGATGAAGCAGAAGTATATTGCCAGAAGTTTAGAAAGTGGTCTGTGCTTACACAATGGAATGAGTGTGCCCTGGCAGCAATTTTCAGAAAGGGTCTTTCTGAAGCCCTTAAAGATGTTATGGTGGGGTTCCCCACGCCTGCTGGTCTGAATGAATCAATGTCTTTGGCCATTCAGATAGATCGGCGTTTGCGCGAGCGCAAAGATGTGCACCATTTGGCGGTGTCCTCTGAGCGGAGACCTGAGCCTATGCAATGTGATAGGACTTTGACCAGAGCTGAACGGCAAGAACACAGACGTCAGAATGGGCTGTGTTTTTACTGTGGTGACTCTTCTCATGCTATCTCTGATTGTCCTAAGCGCACTGAGAGGTTCGCTAGGTCTGTCACCATTAGTACTGTGCAGCCTAAATTTCTCTTATCTGTTACTCTGATTTGCTCATTGTCGTCCTACTCTGATATGGCATTTGTGGATTCGGGTGCTGCTCTGAATTTGATGGACTTGGAGTTTGCCAGGCGCTGTGGTTTTTTCTTGGAGCCTTTGCAGATTCCTATTCCCTTAAGGGGGATTGATGCTACGCCATTGGCCAAGAATAAACCTCAGTACTGGACTCAGCTGACCATGTGCATGGCTCCCGCACATCAGGAAAATATTCGCTTTTTGGTGTTGCATAATTTGCATGATGTGGTCGTGTTGGGTTTGCCATGGCTACAGGTTCATAACCCAGTATTGGATTGGAAATCAATGTCTGTGTCTAGTTGGGGTTGTCAGGGGATACATAGTGATGTTCCTTCGATGTCAATTTCTTCTTCCACTCCTTCTGAAGTTCCTGAGTTTTTGTCGGATTACCAGGATGTATTTGATGAACCCAAGTCCAGTGCCCTACCTCCTCATAGGGACTGTGATTGCGCTATTAATTTGATTCCTGGTAGTAAGTTCCCTAAGGGCCGACTGTTTAATTTATCTGTGCCAGAACATGCCGCTATGCGGAGTTATGTAAAGGAGTCCTTGGAGAAAGGACATATTCGCCCGTCTTCGTCACCGTTGGGAGCAGGGTTCTTTTTTGTGGCCAAGAAGGATGGCTCTCTGAGACCCTGTATAGATTACCACCTTCTCAATAAGATCACGGTCAAATTTCAGTACCCTTTGCCTCTGTTGTCTGATTTGTTTGCTCGGATTAAGGGGGCTAGTTGGTTTACCAAGATTGACCTTCGAGGGGCGTATAATCTTGTGCGTATTAAACAGGTCGATGAATGGAAAACAGCATTTAATACGCCCGAGGGCCATTGTGAGTACCTGGTGATGCCATTCGGGCTTTCTAATGCCCCATCTGTGTTTCAGTCCTTTATGCACGACATCTTCCGGAAGTATCTGGATAGGTTCATGATTGTATATTTGGATGATATTTTGGTCTTTTCGGATGATTGGGAGTCACATGTGAGGCAGGTCAGGATGGTGTTCCAGGTCCTTCGTGCTAATGCATTGTTTGTGAAGGGGTCTAAATGCCTCTTTGGAGTTCAGAAGGTTTCCTTTTTGGGCTTCATTTTTTCCCCTTCTACTATCGAGATGGACCCTGTTAAAGTTCAGGCCATTTATGATTGGACTCAACCTACATCTGTGAAGAGTCTTCAGAAGTTCCTGGGCTTTGCTAATTTTTACCGTCGCTTCATCGCTAATTTTTCTAGTGTGGTTAAACCTTTGACTGATTTGACGAAGAAAGGCGCTGATGTGGTGAATTGGTCCCCTGCGGCCGTTGAGGCTTTTCAGGAGCTTAAACATCGTTTTACTTCGGCCCCTGTGTTGCGTCAGCCAGATGTTTTGCTCCCTTTTCAGGTCGAGGTTGATGCTTCTGAGATTGGGGCAGGGGCTGTTTTGTCTCAGAGAAGTTCGGATGGCTCTTTGATGAAGCCGTGTGCTTTCTTTTCTAGAAAGTTTTCGCCTGCTGAGCGTAATTATGATGTCGGCAATCGGGAGTTGTTGGCTATGAAGTGGGCATTCGAGGAGTGGCGACATTGGCTTGAGGGAGCCAAACATCGCGTGGTGGTCCTGACTGATCACAAGAATCTGACTTACCTCGAGTCCGCCAAGCGGTTGAATCCTAGACAGGCTCGATGGTCACTGTTTTTCTCCCGTTTCGATTTTGTGGTCTCATACCTTCCGGGATCTAAGAATGTGAAGGCTGATGCCCTTTCTAGGAGTTTTTTGCCTGATTCTCTGGGAGTCTCTGAGCCGGCTGGTATTCTCAAAGAGGGGGTGATTTTGTCTGCCATCTCTTCTGATTTGCGGCGGGTGCTGCAGGAGTTTCAGGCTGATAGACCTGACCGCTGTCCAGTGGAGAAACTGTTTGTCCCTGATAGAGGGACTAGTAGGGTTATTTCTGAGGTTCATTGTTCAGTATTGGCTGGTCATCCTGGGATTTTTGGTACCAGAGATTTGGTTGCTAGGTCCTTTTGGTGGCCTTCCTTGTCACGGGATGTGCGTACTTTTGTGCAGTCCTGTGGGACTTGTGCTCGGGCCAAACCGTGCTGTTCTCGTGCCAGTGGGTTGCTTTTGCCTTTGCCTGTCCCGAAGAGGCCCTGGACGCATATTTCCATGGATTTTATTTCTGATCTTCCTATCTCTCAAAGGATGTCTGTCAACTGGGTGGTTTGTGATCGGTTTTCTAAGATGGTCCATTTGGTACCCTTGCCTAAATTGCCTTCCTCCTCTGATTTGGTTCCATTATTTTTTCAGCATGTGGTTCGTTTGCATGGCATTCCGGAGAACATTGTGTCGGACAGAGGTTCCCAGTTTGTTTCTAGGTTTTGGCGGTCCTTTTGTGCTAAGATGGGCATTGATTTGTCTTTTTCTTCAGTGTTCCATCCTCAGACAAATGGCCAAACCGAACGAACTAATCAGACATTGGAGACCTATCTGAGATGCTTTGTCTCTGCTGATCAGGATGATTGGGTGACCTTCTTGCCATTGGCCGAGTTCGCCCTTAATAATCGGGCTAGTTCTGCTACTTGGGTTTCGCCTTTTTTTTGTAATTCTGGTTTTCATTCTCGTTTTTCTTCAGGGCAGGTTGAGCCTTCTGACTGTCCTGGTGTGGATTCTGTAGTGGACAGGTTGCAGCAAATTTTGACTCACGTGGTGGACAATTTGACGTTGTCTCAGGAGAAGGCGCAACGTTTTGCTAACCGCCGTCGCAGTGTTGGTCCCCGACTTCGTGTTGGGGATTTGGTTTGGTTGTCTTCTCGTTATGTTCCTATGAAGGTTTCTTCTCCTAAGTTCAAGCCTCGTTTCATTGGTCCTTATAAGATTTCTGAAATTATCAATCCTGTGTCGTTTCGTTTGGCCCTTCCAGCTTCTTTTGCCATCCATAATGTGTTCCATAGGTCGTTGTTGCGGAGATATGTGGCGCCTATGGTTCCTTCCGTTGATCCTCCTGCTCCGGTGTTGGTTGAGGGGGAGTTGGAGTATGTGGTGGAGAAGATTTTGGATTCTCGTATTTTGAGATGGAAGCTTCAGTACCTGGTTAAATGGAAGGGCTATGGTCAGGAGGATAATTCCTGGGTTGTTGCCTCCGATGTCCATGCTGCCGATTTGGTTCGTGCCTTTCATTTGGCTCGTCCTGATCGGCCTGGGGGCTCGGGTGAGGGTTCGGTGACACCTCCCCAAGGGGGGGTACTGTTGTGAATTCCGTTCTCGGGCTCCCTCCTGTGGTCATGAATGGTACTTTGGTGAGTTCTGTCCTTGGACACCCTCTGGTGGCTTTGAGTGGAACTGCTGATCTTTGAAGTTGCTTTCTCAGCTGCCCTCGTTTATTGCTTCTGCTCGCTTCCCTATTTAACTCTGCCCAGGTCGTTAGTTCATGCCAGCTGTCAATGTCTCAGTACTGGTTCAGATCTCTCTTGGATTTCTCAGTTGACCTGTCTACTCCAGCAGAAGCTAAGTCCCTGCTAGTTCATTTGCTGTTTATTGGTTTTTGAATATATTTCTCAGTACATGCAATGTTTCTTATCCAGCGCGTGGTTTTTGTAGTTTTTTATACTGACTGCATAGTTCCCTTTCCTATCCTCTGTCTTTCTAGAGAAGATTCGGCCTCCTTTGCTAAAATCTGTTTCATTCCTGTGTTTGTTACTTCCCTCTTGACTCACAGTTAATATTTGTGGGGGGCTGCCTTTACTTTGGGGAATTTCTCTGAGGCAAGGCAGGCTTCTATTTCTATCTTTAGGGGTAGTTAGCTCTTAGGCTGTTAAAAGGCGTCTAGGGAGAGTTAGGTACGCTCCACGGCTATTTCTAGTGTGTGTTATAGGATTAGGGATTGCAGTCAGTAGAGTTACCACTACCTCAGAGCTTGTCCCAGGTTTTCCATTTTAACCATCAGGTCATTTCGGGTGCTCCTAACCACCAGGTCCATAACAAATTTCCCTCTCCTCTCACAGTCAATATTTGTGGGGGGCTGTCTTTCCTTTGGGGATTTTCTCTGAGGCAAGATAGTTTTCCTGTTTCTTTCTTTAGGGGTAATTAGTCCTCCGGCTGTGATGAGGTGTCGAGGGAGTGACAGGAACATCCCACGGCTACTTATAGTTGCAGTGTTAAGTTCAGGGTCTGCGGTCAGTATAGAGGCCACCTACTCCAGAGCTCGTCCATGCTGCTCCTGGGCCACCAGATCAGAACAGTACAACTGGCCAACAATGAGTTAACCGCATCTCAAAAGAAGGGAAATAAAGTGCTGAGCCATTTTTTTTTCTGTACTCTGTTGTGTTTTTTTTTCCCTCTTCACCTCTGGGTGGCTCAAGAGTTAGGCGCTGACATGGATGTTCAGGGACTTGCTTCTCTGGTGGATCAACTTGCTGCTAGAGTACAGGGTATTTCTGATTATATTGTGCAGACTCCTGTTTTAGAGCCTAGAATTCCTACCCCCGATCTGTTTTTTGGGGACAGGTCCAAATTTTTGAGATTTAAAAATAACTGTAAACTGTTTTTTGCTCTGAAGCCCCGTTCCTCTGGTGATCCCATCCAGCAGGTAAAAATTGTCATATCTCTGTTGCGTGGCGACCCTCAGGATTGGGCATTTGCCCTGGAACCTGGGAATCCGGCCTTGCTTAATGTAGACACCTTTTTTCAGGTGCTTGGGTTATTGTATGATGAACCTAATTCTGTGGATCATGCTGAGAAAACCTTGTTGGCCCTGTGTCAGGGTCAAGAAGTGGCAGAATCATATTGCCAGAAATTTAGAAAATGGTCTGTGCTTACTAAGTGGAATGAGGATGCTTTGGCGGCAATTTTCAGAAAGGGTCTTTCTGAATCTGTTAAAGATGTTATGGTGGGCTTCCCCACGCCTGCAGGTCTGAGTGATTCTATGTCTCTGGCCATTCAAATTGATCGGCGCTTGCATAAGCGCAGAGTTGTGCACACTATGGCATTGTCTTCCGAGCGGAGTCCTGAGCCAATGCAGTGTGATAGGATTGTGTCTAGAGCTGAATGCCAAGGATTCAGACGTCAGAATAGGTTGTGCTTTTACTGCGGTGATTCTGCTCATGTTATTTCTGATTGCCCTAAGCGTGCCAAGAGAATCGCTAATTCCGTTACCATCAGTACTGTACAACCTAAATTTCTATTATCTGTGACCCTGATCTGCTGATTATCGTCATTCTCTGTCATGGCATTTGTGGATTCAGGCGCCGCTTTAAATTTGATGGACTTAGAATTTGCCAGACGTTGTGGTTTTCCCTTACAGCCTTTGCGGAGTCCTATCCCTTTGAGGGGTATTGATGCTACACCATTGGCTAAAAATAAACCTCAGTTTTGGACACAGTTAACCATGTGCATGGTGCCAGCCCATCAGGAAGATTGTCGTTTCCTGGTGTTGCATAATTTGCATGATGCTATTGTGCTGGGGTTTCCATGGTTACAGGTACATAATCCGGTGTTGGATTGGAAATCTATGTCTGTGACTAGTTGGGGTTGTCAGGGGGTTCATGATGACGTTCCTCTGATGTCAATTTCCTCCTCCCCCTCTTCTGAAATTCCTGAGTTTCTGTCAGATTTCCAGGATGTTTTCGATGAGCCCAAGTCCAGTTCCCTTTCACCGCATAGGGACTGTGATTGTGCTATTGACTTGATTCCAGGCTCTAAGTTTCCTAAGGGCCGACTTTTCAACCTGTCTGTGCCTGAACATGCCGCCATGCGGAGCTATGTAAAGGAGTCTTTGGAGAAGGGGCATATTCGGCCATCTTCTTCTCCATTGGGAGCAGGTTTTTTTTTTGTTGCCAAGAAGGATGGCTCCTTGAGACCCTGTATTGATTATCGCCTCTTGAATAAGATCACGGTCAAATTCCAATACCCTTTGCCTTTGCTTTCTGATTTGTTTGCCAGGATTAAGGGGGCTAGTTGGTTTACTAAGATTGACCTTCGAGGGGCATATAATCTTGTTCGTATTAAGCAGGGTGACGAATGGAAAACTGCGTTTAATACGCCCGAGGGCCATTTTGAACATCTTGTGATGCCATTCGGACTCTCTAATGCCCCATCTGTGTTTCAGTCCTTCATGCATGATATTTTTCTGAATTATCTTGATAAATTCATGATTGTATATTTGGATGATATTTTGATTTTTTCAGATGATTGGGAGTCTCATGTGAAACAAGTCAGGATGGTATTTCAGGTCCTTCGTGATAATGCCTTGTTTGTGAAGGGGTCTAAGTGCCTCTTTGGAGTACAGAAGGTTTCTTTTTTGGGCTTCATTTTTTCTCCATCATCTATAGAAATGGATCCGGTTAAGGTTCAGGCCATTCATGATTGGATCCAGCCCACATCCGTGAAGAGCCTTCAGAAATTTTTGGGCTTTGCTAATTTTTATTGCCGTTTCATTGCCAACTTCTCCAGTGTGGTTAAACCCCTGGCCGATTTGACGAGGAAGGGCGCTGATGTAGCTAATTGGTCCTCTGAGGCTGTTTCTGCCTTTCAGGAGCTTAAGCGCCGATTTACTTCTGCCCCTGTGTTGCGTCAGCCGGATGTTTCTCTTCCTTTTCAGGTTGAGGTTGACGGTTCTGAGATTGGGGCAGGGGCCGTTTTGTCTCAGAGGAATTCTGATGGTTCCTTGATGAAACCGTGTGCCTTCTTTTCTCGAAAGTTTTCGCCTGCGGAACGCAATTATGATGTCGGCAATTGTGAGTTGTTGGCTATGAAGTGGGCATTTGAGGAGTGGCGACATTGGCTTGAGGGGGCCAAGCACCGTATTGTGGTCTTGACCGATCATAAGAATCTGATTTACCTCGAGTCTGCCAAACGGCTGAATCCTAGACAGGCCCGATGGTCCCTGTTTTTCTCCCGTTTTGATTTTGTTGTCTCGTATCTTCCGGGTTCTGAGAATGTTAAGGCTGATGCCCTCTCTAGGAGTTTTTTGCCTGATTCCCCTGGGATTCTTGAGCCGGTTGGTATTCTGAAGGAGGGAGTGATTCTTTCTGCCATCTCCCCTGATTTGCGACGGGTTCTTCAGGAGTTTCAGGCTGATAAACCTGATCGCTGTCCAGCAGGGAAACTGTTTGTTCCTGACAGATGGGCTAGTAAAGTGATTTCTGAGATTCACTGTTCTGTGTTGGCTGGCCATCCTGGGATTTTTGGAACCAAAGATTTGGTTAGTAGGTCCTTTTGGTGGCCTTCTTTGTCACGGGATGTGCGTTCTTTTGTGCAGTCCTGTGGGACTTGTGCGCGGGCCAAACCTTGCTGCTCCCACGCCAGTGGGTTGCTTTTGCCTTTGCCGGTCCCTGAGAGGCCTTGGACGCATATTTCTATGGATTTTATTTTGGATCTTCCTGTTTCCCAGAGGATGTCTGTTATCTGGGTGGTCTGTGACCGGTTTTCTAAGATGGTTCATTTGGTACCTTTGCCTAAATTGCCTTCCTCTTCTGAGTTGGTTCCGTTGTTTTTTCAGCATGTGGTTCGTTTGCATGGCATTCCGGAGAATATTGTGTCCGACAGAGGTTCCCAGTTTGTTTCTAGGTTTTGGCGGTCCTTTTGTGCTAAGCTGGGCATTGATTTGTCTTTTTCTTCCGCATTTCATCCTCAGACAAACGGCCAAACCGAGCGAACTAACCAGACTTTGGAAACATATTTGAGATGCTTTGTGTCTGCCGATCAGGATGATTTAGTGGCTTTCTTGCCATTGGCCGAGTTTGCCCTTAATAATCGGGCTAGTTCGGCTACCTTGGTTTCACCATTCTTTTGTAATTCTGGGTTTCATCCTCATTTTTCTTCAGGGCAGGTTGAGTCTTCTGATTGTCCTGGGGTGGACTCTGTGGTTGACAGGTTGCAGCAGATTTGGGCTCATGTTGTGGACAATTTGGTGTTGTCTCAGGAGGAGGCTCAGCGTTTTGCCAACCGTCGTCGGCGTGTGGGTTCCCGGCTTCGGGTTGGGGATTTGGTCTGGTTGTCTTCTCGTCATGTTCCTATGAAGGTTTCTTCCCCGAAGTTCAAGCCTCGGTTTATTGGTCCTTATAGGATTTCTGAGATTATCAATCCAGTGTCTTTTCGTTTGGCCCTTCCAGCCTCTTTTTCCATCCATAATGTTTTTCATAGATCTTTGTTGCGGAAATATGTGGTGCCCGTGGTTCCCTCTGTTGATCCTCCTGCCCCGGTGTTGATTGATGGGGAGTTGGAGTATGTTGTGGAGAAGATCTTGGATTCTCGTTTTTCAAGACGGAGGCTTCAGTATCTTGTCAAGTGGAAGGGTTATGGCCAGGAGGATAATTCTTGGGTTGTTGCCTCCGATGTTCATGCTGACGATTTGGTTTGTGCCTTCCATTTGGCTCACTCGGATCGGCCTGGGGGCTCTGGTGAGGGTTCCGTGACCCCTCCTCATGGGGGGGTACTGTTGTGAATTCTGTTGTGGGTTCTGCTCTTGGGCTCCCTCCGGTGGTTATAAGTGGTAGTGCTGCTGTTTGTCCTTCACAGCAGTCATCAGGTGCTTCCACTTTGGACGGGGCTATTTAGTCTGGCTTCACCCTTTAGTGAGTGCCAGTTGTCCATTGTTTTTCTGGAGGATTCACATCTCTGCTTGGTTTCTCCTGCTGGATTGTGATTGTCCAAATCATCACAGATAAGTCCTGGCTTTGTTTTTGCAGTCCACATGCGGTGGACTTTATAGTTCAGTGAATTGCTATGTTTTTTCTTGTCCAGCTTTGTCTGTGTAAGGATTTATTCAGCCAAGCTGGAAGCTCTGGAGTCGCAGAGTTACCCTCCATGCCTTTAGTTAGGTGTGGAGATTTTTGTATTCTCTGTGGTGGATTTTTGTAGTATTTTAATACTGACCGCACAGTACTCTGTCCTGTCTTTTCTTTCTAGGTAGCGTGGCCTCCTTTGCTAAATTCTGTTTTCAGTCTGCGTTTGTAATTTCCCTCTCCTCTCACAGTCAAAATTTGTGGGGGGCTGTCTTTCCTTTGGGGATTTTCTCTGAGGCAAGATAGTTTTCCTGTTTCTTTCTTTAGGGGTAATTAGTCCTCCGGCTGTGACAAGGTGTCGAGGGAGTGACAGGAACATCCCACGGCTACTTATAGTTGCGGTGTTAAGTTCAGGGTCTGCGGTCAGTATAGAGGCCTAAATCAAACAGAAGGGAGCTACAACCAGCAAATAACCATAAAATTATATTTTTATTGTAATAATTAAAAACTAACAGTCATAAATATACAGAAAGGGGAGATTAGTACATGGCAGAGTAAACTCATGGTGATCCATATAATAAATAAATTCGCATGGTGAATTCATGAACAAAATCTAACACAATGCAACAATTATGGAGCAAAGGTGCACCAGCAAGCTCTGGATTGTAAAGGTAAATTTACCAGAGTGGGCACCAAGCTACCAAAGTTATACGCAGGACAATGTATAGTTAAACACACTGATAGCTATATGCATGCACACACAAATGTGTAGTCCCTGCACAGATAATAGTATGTAAGTATAATCTATTGTGCTGAATGACATCCATATCAGGGAAACCCCATTAAGGTGCCAGTGCAATAAATTAGATTAAATTAGGTATAAGTATGTATATATGTATACAGGGAACAAACAGCAATCAATGGGAAGGTGATGACATAATAGTATTACCTGCGAGAAAATGGATCACCAGGAGAAAGATGGCCCCGACGCGTGTTTCGCAAAAATAGCTTCTTCCAGGGGGTAGTAGCAGTATAGAGGCCACCTACTCCAGAGCTCGTCCACGCTGCTCCTGGGCCACCAGATCAGAACAGCGTCTCGCGAGATGATGACATAGCGGTCGCGCGAGACCGCTACGTCATCATCTCATGAGACCGCAATGCACTCTTGGGACCGGAGCGTGCGAGCCGCATTGGTAACCGCTTCGCCTGCATCCGGGGCCAATGGAAGGTGAGTATATAACTATTTTTTATTTTAATTCATTTTTTTAACAGGGATATGATGCCCACATTGCTATATACTGCGTGGGCTGTGCAATATACTACATGGGCTGTACAATATAATACGTGGGCTGTGCAATGTAATACATGGGCTGTGCAATATACTACGTGGGCTGTGCAATATAATACGTAGGCTGTGCAATATAATACATGGGCTGTGCAATGTACTACGTGGGCTGTGCAATATACTACGTAGGCTGTGCAATATACTACGTGGGCTGTGCAATATACTATGTGGGCTATGCAGTATAATATGTGGGCTGTGCAATGTACTACATGGGCTGTGCAATATAATACATGGGCTGTGCAATATAATACGTGGGCTGTGCATTGTACTACATGAGCTGTGCAATATAATACGAGGGCTGTGCAATATAGTACGTGGGCTGTGCAATATACTACGTGGGCTGTGCAATATAATACATGGGCTGTGCAATATACTATGTGGGCTGTGCAATGTACTACGTGGGCTGTGCAATGTACTGCGTGGGCTGTGCAATATACTATGTGGGCTGTGCAATATGCTGCATGGGCTGTGCTATATACTACATGGGCTGTGCAATATACTATGTGGGCTGTGTTATACACTACGTGGGCTGTGTTATACACTACGTGGCCTGTGTTATACACTATGTGGGCTGTTTTATACACTACGTGGCCTGTGTTATACACTATGTGGGCTGTGTTATACACTACGTGGCCTGTGTTATACACTACGTGGGCTGTGTTATACACTACGTGAGCTGTGTTATATACACTGTGTGCATGGGCTGTTATATACTACGTGAGCTGTGTTATATGCTACGTGGGCTGTTATAAACTACGTGGCTGTGTTATATGCTATTTGGGCTGTTATACACTCTGTAGGCTGTGCTATATACTACGTGGCTGTGCTATATACTCCGTGGGCTGTGTTATTTACTATGTGGCTGTGCTATATACTCCGTGGGCTGTGCTATATACTCCATGGGCTGTGCTATATACTACGTGGCTGTGCTATCTACTACGTGGCTGTGCTATATAATACGTGGCTGTGCAATATACTACGTGGCTGTGCAATATACCTCGTGGCTGTGCTATTTTCTACGTGGGCCGTTATATACTACATGGCCGGCCGCGAACAATCAGCGACAGGTGCAGTCCGGCCGCGAATTGGCGCGGGATTTGAACCACGTTTCCCTAATTGGTTGTGGCTGGCCGAATCCTGTGTATTCAATGTATTATTCTAAAATCTTCATAAATAAACTACATACATATTCTAGAATACCCGATGCGTTAGAATCGGGCTACCATCTAGTGTATTTAATATAACCGACATCAGACGCATGTGGAGGGCGCTAAACAACAAAGCCCTCTCCACACACGGTTATCCCATCGCAGGGCATACAGTTACGTCCATATGCCTGAAGGGGTTAATATTTGGAATTTTTCATTTAAAAAACTATATCTAAACCAAAGTGTATATTCACAGTGGATTACTTATGCACTGTAGATGGCAGTATTGCCACAGTTTAAACATTATATATAGGATTTCATTAAGACTTCCATCAGGTTTTTTTTTTCTTACAGCATTTTCTTTACTTGCTACAACTGTTCTTTTTTGTGGCTCTTTCTAAAATCAGACTTTTTTTTCTCTTTTAGATTTCTATAATAAAAATCTATCAGAAGTGTCTTAAAAAGACACTTTGCATAGAGTTTGTTGCGTTTTTTTGTGTGAAAAATATTACCTGAGAATATATATATATATATATATACACAAGGTATATATAGGTATGCGTTGGAAAAGCTAGCGGAACCAGAAAGACAAAGTTTAAAATATCCTTATAAAAACAAAGTAACCCTTTGCAGGAATGCCTAACAGTTGAGATCCAATGTCCAAAAACCCGCGGATATACTCGCGGTGTGTTCACTGCTGGAAAGTTTATGGAGGCACTTAAAAGATTTTCTTACCTCCGTTGCTTTTCTGAGAAGTCTGGGACGTTAGATCAGTTCCAAAGGCTTTCCGGTGAATAGAACAAGTGTAGACTGGTGGCTGCCCCGGCCGGCGGCAAGCCACCATAAAATACCTCCGGGTGAAGACGGGATCCTGCAGAGCCGACGCCGCGTGTGCTAGCGGCGGTGAGTACAAACGGTGCGCAGGACCTGAGTGACGTAGTGTGTCTCGTGACCGTAAGCCCCGGAGAGTGAGTACGGAGTGCAGCTAGGATCACACAACCCTGTCTCCTTCCTCAGGGTTGATCCCTGCCTCGTACTCATCATCCTATATAGCTGCTTGTCCGATAGACTAATTTATTGATAAACTAATTTATTGAAAGCCAAAAAGTTCCACGCCCATATTCAGACCTCTTGGTGCGATGGTATCCAGAAGAAAGATCCATTTTGTCTCTGCCCGTGACATTGCTTTTATGAAATCGCCACCTCTCCAGTGGTGATGTACCACTGCTATGCCAGTCATTTTCAACCCTTGTACTGTCCCGCCATGGTGTTCTATAAAGTGTAGAGAGAGTGGGTGACCCAAAAATTTATTTTTAATATTACAGATATGCTCACTTATCCTGGTTTTTAAGGGTCGTTTCGTTCTTCCCACATAGAATTTGCCACATGGGCATTCTATAGTATAGATCACCCCTGTCGTGGAGCATGTAATACAGTCCCTAATCTGGAATGTCCTATCACCTTTTATAATACTCGTGCATTTCCGTGTTGTTATTTGTTTGCATACTTTACATCTATGGCATGGAAAAAAACCTTTCAATTTAGTATGTATCAAAGAAGACTGTACAAGGGAAGATTTCTTCTGGACCGTGGGGGCAATCATATTTCCCAAATTTTGACCTTTTTTATATACAAAAACTGGCTGGTTACTTATATTATTTCCCAAAATTTTATCATTCTTTAAAATATGCCAGTGTCTACTGACTATTTTACGAAAGAAGTGTGAATTTGAATTATACTTAGTGATAACTGGGATGGATTCAAGAGTTATTTTGGATTTTGGGATTGGATAAATAAGTTCCTGTCTAGGTTTGCTAGCAGCCTTTTCTTTTGATTTTTCTAGCAACTTCTCGTTATACCCTTTTGCCAGGAATTTTTTTGTCAATATTTGTGATTCCACCTCAAAATCCTGAGGTCTAGAACAGTTACGGTGAATCCTAGTGAACTGACTGCCTGGAATATTAAGCAACCAACCTGGGAGGTGGCAGCTATCCAAAGGAATATAGCTATTGGTATCAGTCGGTTTCGCAAAGGTACATGTATGGATTTGAAAATCTTCAATAAAAATCCTCAAGTCTAAAAAGTTAATTTCCGTGGTACTGGTGGTGGATGTAAAATTTAAAAAATATTGATTTTTATTTATATCCGTTAAAAATTGTTTAAGAGTATCCCATCCACCAGACCAAATAAAAACAATATCATCAATAAAACGCCGCCAGAGGACCAGGTTCGCGAGTAGGCCGCCCTCTGGGTAAATTTCACACTCTTAAACTAATATTTTTTTGAAGTACCCATTGACTTTATGACAGCAATCTTCGCCCACTCTTCCTTGCAGCAGGGCTTCAAAGCTGTCAGATTGTAAGAGTATCTTCTGAGTATAGACCTCTTTAGGTAAGCCCACAGCTTTACTATCAGCTTTACTATCAGATTCAGGTCTGGACTTTCGCTGGGCCATCCTAAAACGTTGATGTTCTAGCTAAACCATTTTTTGCTGATTTAGAAGTATGCCTAGAGTCATTGTTGTACTGAAAGGTGATATTCTTTTTTATTTTGACATTTTATCACAAGTCTAAAGGTTTTGTTGCAAGATTTACTAATATTTGGAGCTATTCATAATTCTCACAAGCTTCAGTAAAGCCAAAGATTGAGCAGCCGAAAAATAGCCACAACGCATTATGCTGCCTCTATTCCTTTACTCTGAATATGGTGTTCATTTGGTGATTTGCAATGTTTGGCCTTGCACCAAATATACCTTTTGGAATTATGGAGAAAAGTTTGATCTTGGTGTCGTCAGACTATAACAAGTTTTCCCACATGCTGTTGGCAGACTTGATGTAGGTTTTGTTAAAACATGGAATATTTTTCTTTGAAAGAAGAGTCTTCTGTCTTACCACCCTATCCCACTATGTGGGCATTGTACCGCCACATAGTTTTTGATCTTTTTTCCCTCTGTTTGCCATTTATCTGTTCCTTTTTTTGTTATTTTATTGCATATCTAATCAACTTTGTTGATTTTATGGGATTTTGGACTGCAAGTCTGTGATGTTTTTCTACATGTAGTTTTGGCAGTTTCCCGTATTTAGGGTCCTGACGCACATGCATGCGACATATTCTGGGCGATAATACAGGATTAACTTTTCGTCGGTGCATGAAAATGTGTGTAACCACCCTGTTATTCTATATCATTATTGCTGTGTTATGCACAGGTTTTTCAGTTGTGGACAAGATGGACTACCGGGCAAGAGAACAAACCTGGCTTTCTCAAATGGATCAGGTTTTTGGCACAGGGGGATCTGGTGTTCAGCAGGTGGCCGATCACATATATAAATGTAACCATAAGCCTCACAATACACTTGTTGCTGAGGGTAAATAACCCTCCCTGGATACCTCAAACGGGTCCAATACAAAGGACAACTCCGAATAAATATGAAACACAAGGTAAGGAGTATGAAAGTCCAAATCATCATTTAAAACAGAAACAAACCTTTATTAATTAAATAACAGACGATTTAAAATACACATATCATAATCATATATAGTATGCAATAAAGCAGAGAAATCAAGAGGGAGACTTTGAAGGTAGCCGGGTCAGATGCACACTGCAACATACATCCCAGACCTGAGTATTAGTGCAAAAAGTGGGAAAAATTATCTATGCCAGCTAGGACGCACTCATAAATAGTGTAAACCACTATGTCCACTGTCCATATAAGGCGCTGCATACATAGCCCACCGTTATAGTATCCAAATAGTCATAATTGCACACTTACCCATTGGTAATTTTAGTGGGGAGCAGTCAGCATTTCACCCGGCGGCCCCGGGTGAAATGCTGACTGCTCCCCACTAAAATTACCAATGGGTAAGTGTGCAATTATGACTATTTGGATACTATAACGGTGGGCTATGTATGCAGCGCATTATATGGACAATGGACATAGTGGTTTACACTATTTATGAGTGCGTCCTAGCTGGCATAGATAATTTTTCCCACTTTTTGCACTAATACTCAGGTCTGGGATGTATGTTGCAGTGTGCATCTGACCCGGCTACCTTCAAAGTCTCCCTCTTGATTTCTCTGCTTTATTGCATACTATATATGATTATGATATGTGTATTTTAAATCGTCTGTTATTTAATTAATAAAGGTTTGTTTCTGTTTTAAATGATGATTTGGACTTTCATACTCCTTACCTTGTGTTTCAGGTGGCCGATCACAGTTGGGATGATAAATTGGTGCTTATGAAAACGTTACTCCTTAAACGGTCTAGACTCTGGTGGAATAGATCGTTTTTAGAGAAATACAGCATTAACAATATGATTCCAAGGGGTCTGAGGGTGCGAGTCATTCCCTCCTTTCCGGTTGAAGATGAACTGTTTATTGTTAAATGGGAAGAGGCATGCAATGCATGCTCGAAAATATTCCTTCAACTCCTAATTAATTTTAATTCTGCTAATATTGATGAATTTGATGAGTCTATTGACATGCTCAAGCAGAGATACGGAAGGGATGCCCGGCTGAGCAATTAAATCAGTTTGAAATTGAACTGAATAAAACTATGGACCAGGTGGTTAAGAAGAAGAAGATAATCAGATAATGAAATATAATAGAGATCTTAAGGATTATCAGACAAAGAAGGTGTATTTGTGGAGGATCAAGAATACCTCCAATCTTCATAGTGTACCCTCCCATACATCTGTGTCTTTACTGAGTGGCCAATCTGAGGCATCCACTTCCTCTGCAACTTCACTTGGGATGAATAATACCCAGAGATTGCGTGATCATGCCTACCATCCCTATAGGAGACGTCCAGTGACTTCATTGGTGCGCATGGCAGAGATAATGAGGTGATCAATCTAAGTAAGCATGTATTGACACAGGTGGATCTTTCCATTTTGGGTAGGGGTCTGTCCTTCTCTCCCACACTGGGCTTTGACACTTTTACTACTGTAAAGGATATGCATTTATTTGCTAGATCGTTGCTATTTAAGAGATACTTTTACAATGATGAATTCCAACATCTCTTCCCTACAGAGGAGGAGCAGGAAGCAATAAGGATCCTTGAAGAGCTGGCCCTTGAGCATGAGAATGAGGGAGGTAAGATTTCTCAGTGCATTCATCCACGATCTGCTAAATTTCCCCCTTTCACTTCCTGTCCCAGTATCGATTTGTTTGTGCGGGTGGTGACAGAGGATTTACAGAAAATACCTAAATTTGGTAGTGGGGATAATTTGACTAGGGAAGAGAGAATTCGGCTCAGGGCCTTAAAGAATCTCCCTGATGTTGTGCTGAAACCGGCAGATAAAGGTGGCAACGTCGTAGTCTGGCCTACATCTATGTATGAAGGGGAGGCGTTTCGCCAATTAAATAACACTTTGTATTATAAGAAACTTACTTACAATCCCCTGTCGGCATATAATGCTAAATTAGAGATGATTTTGAAAACGGCCTTGGACTGCAACGTTGTCACCAGGGATCTGGTTCTGGCGTTACAAGTGAAGGAGCCTACTATCCCCACATTTTACCTTTTACCAAAAATCCACAAAGATTTAAGGTCACCACCCGGCAGACCTATCGTATCTGGGAGGGGTAATTTTCTTGAAAAAGTAAACAGGTGGATCGATTATTATCTCCAACCACTAGTTTGCAACCTTCCTTCATTCCTCAAGGACACTGGGGACCTACTGCGCAGGGTCGATGGTCTGTGTTTTGAGGGTGATACTCTTCTGGCTTCCGTGGATGTAGAGTCCCTCTATACCAACATTCGCCATTCTGATGGCCTTCGGGCAGTCAAATTTTTGGGGGGCATGTCCAATCTCTCTACATCCATAAGGGACCTCATCCTGGAGCTACTAGAGTTCACCCTCACTCATAACTTTTTCATTTTTACAGGATCCTTCTACCTACAGCTCCAGGGTACAGCCATGGGAGCGGCCTTCGCGCCATCCTATGCCAACCTGTTCCTGGGGCTGTGGGAGAGGGATCTATTCCTGTCTGACAGACAGGGGTCAATGGATTGTGTCCTTTTATGGACACGGTACATTGACAATATCTTCTTTGTCTGGCAGGGCACCGCCATCGACCTTGCGCAGTTTGTGTTATCCTTAAATGCCAACGATCTAAACATACATCTCACCCCGGTGTGGGATTCTGAGAGAATTGACTTCCTGGATGTTACCATCCACAAGGATGAGTATGGCTTATTACAGACTGATATCTTCAGGAAGTGTACGGCCACTAATTCTCTGTTACATGCTACTTCATGCCATCCGCGCCACATGATCCAAGCAATTCGAGTGGATCAGTTTCTCCGCCTTCGTCGGATCTGCTCTACTGATGTGGACTTCAAGAAGAGGGCGGAAGAGTTGAGATCACGCTTTCTCTCGAGGGGTTATAGCCGCCAGAGTGTGAAGCGCGCGTATCATCGCGCTAAACACTCTAACTGCAATAATTTGCTGTACAATAAGACATCGAAACAATCTCAAGGAGGGGGTATAGTGAGATTTGTAACATCATATAACCCCCAACATGATAAAATACGCACAGCAATTAGCAAGGCCTGGCCTATCTTGAAAGTGGATCCGATAATTGGGAAATTCCTTCCTGATAACCCTTCAATTACATTTCGACAGGCAAAAAATCTTCGTGATCAATTGACACGGAGTCACTATGTCAGCCAGCCAGTCTCCACTTTTCTTGATAGGTTACGGCCAGGGGGTGGCTGTGTACCTTGTGGTAGATGTGTCGCCTGCCCAAATATTGAGAGATCTACCTTGTTTTCTGATTCCAGGGGTACCAAAACATATGAGATCAAACATAATATATCATGTGTCTCTAGATACGTAGTATATTATGCCATTTGTCCGTGTGGTTTGATCTATATTGGGTTAACCACACGACAACTGAAAGTTCGTGTCTGCGAACACGTTTTGGGTATACAGGCGGCAGCTACATGCAGGGACACAGCCACCCTCAAGACATTGCCACGGCACTTTAGAGAATTCCATCAATGTGATGCTTCTGGACTTAAAGTCCGGGGGATTGATTTATTGAGTGTCAATATTAGGGGTGGGAATCTTAGTCAACGTCTAGCCCAGGCAGAGACTAGATGGATCTGGACACTCCAGACCATCCAACCTAATGGATTAAATGAAAATATTTAATTTGCGCCTTTTCTGTGATCTAATCTTGCTGCGCTTCAGGGTTGTACACTTTTGTGGTTGTACATGTTCTTTTTAATGATTTTATTTATTTGTTTTTATTATCTCTATAGATATATCGTGGTTTGGAGGTTATGGTCGGGTGATGGAGTGATGTTCCGTAACAACCTACTGTCACGGGAAGCCTAGGTGGGCGACAGCTAATAACCCGGGCCCCTGCAATTTCCCTCAGACTAGGGGAATCCTGACTGACCCTCTACCTAGAGTTTACACTGATGATGTGCATGTCTAGGCCTCCACCCTCTCCCTGTCTCCTGTTTCAACCCTAGGCTGAAACCACCACCCAGTGAAGAGATCATACACCAATACCCACAGTTAGCACAGACAAGGATAACGGAAAATATACACCACGCCGCAGTCACTCAGGAATACACTATAAATGCAAAGGGCAAAACAAATGCAAATATAGGAAGGAGCAAATAAGACAAAGGGAAATACACCACCAGCAACAATACTCCAACTACTAGCTCACCACTCCAGACCTAGATAACATGCACAAGACAGAAGCTATAATCGGCGACGCCCAATGTTCAGGAGAACTATTTAAAGGCAGTGGGCATGGCCCAGCTTCCAATCCGAGCACCAGGTAATTTAACCCTGGACCAGCTAGATAAAATCTAGCTGACGCCAATGAGCGCATAGTGGTCAAAAGCGGAATTACCGCTGTCTGTCGAACGACCTGGTCTGAACAGCATCTGACATGACAGTACCCCGCCTTCTATGAGGGACCCCAGGGCCCTCACGGCTTATAGGACCCGGCTTGTCCGGATGGCGGCGGTGAAAAAACCTGACCAGCCGATCCGCATGAACGTCCGAGGCTGGTACCCAGGACCTCTCCTCAGGCCCATAACCACGCCAGTGTACCAAGTACTGTAAAGTGCGACGCACTACACGAGAGTCAACCACCTTGGAGACCTCAAATTCCAAATTATCATCCATCAAGACTGGAGGTGGCATAGGCGCCGCGTCCACGGAACCCACCACCTTCTTTAAAAGAGACCTGTGGAACACGTTGTGTATCTTATACACCGTAGGAAGCTCCAACTGGTACGCTACTGGGTTAATGACGGTGGTGACCCTAAATGGACCAATAAACCGTGGACCCAATTTAAGGGATGGTATCTTGAGTCTTATGTTTTTTGTGGATAACCACACCCAGTCATCCACACTCAGGTCCGGACCTGGCACACGCCTACTGTCAGCCACAAGTTTGTACCAAGCACCCACACTCAACATGTGCTGTTTGACTCTCCTACAGACTGATGACAATTGTGCTCCTAACTGGTCTTCCTCCGGAACGCCGGAAGAGCCCCTCTGACTCAAAGTACAAAATTGATGATGTAGCCTGTAAACACAAAAAAACGGAGACTCCCCAGAAGACTCCTGGCGGTGATTATTGATGGCAAACTCAGCCAAAGGAAGGAATGTCGACCACTCCTCCTGGTTATCTGAAACAAAGCAACGTAAGTACTGTACCAAATTTTGATTCATACGCTCGGTCTGACCATTTGACTGAGGATGAAACACCGAAGAATGAGACAACTTGATCCCCAGCCGTGAACAAAATGCTTTCCAAAATTTTGCCACAAACTGAGACCCCCTATCAGAAACGATGTCAGACGGAACCCCATGAAGTCTGACCACTTCCTGCACAAATACCTGAGCCAGAGTCTTAGCGTTAGGCATCGAAGGCAAAGACACAAAGTGCGACATTTTTGAGAACCGATCAACAATCACCAAGATGACCATGTTCCCAGCTGAGGAGGGCAAGTCAGTAATAAAATCCATGGAGATTTCCATCCATGGCTTACTAGGCACCTCGAGAGGAAGTAGAGTTTACACTGATGGTGTGCATGTCTAGGCCTCCACCCTCTCCCTGTCTCCTGCTTCAACCCTAGGCTGAAACCACCACCCAGTGAAGAGATCATACACCAATACCCACAGTTAGCACAGACAAGGATAACGGAAAATATACACCACGCCGCAGTCACTCAGGAATACACTATAAATGCAAAGGGCAAAACAAATACAAATATAGGAAGGAGCAAATAAGACAAAGGGAAATACACCACCAGCAACGATACTCCAACTACTAGCTCACCACTCCAGACCGAGATAACATGCACAAGACAGAAGCTATAATCGGCGACGCCCAATGTTCAGGAGAACTATTTAAAGGCAGTGGGCATGGCCCAGCTTCGAATCCGAGCACCAGGTAATTTAACCCTGGACCAGCTAGATAAAATCTAGCCGACGCCAATGAGCGCATAGTGGTCAAAAGCGGAATTACCGCTGTCTATCGAACGACCTGGTCTAAACAGCGTCCGACATGACACCTACAACACTATCTATTGTACACTCTTCTAGCAACATTGTGGCCCGTACAAGAATTTCTATAACTGGACTTTGTCTCTTGATTGTGGATTATATGTAGCAAATAGATCAATGGCTGCACTCAAAATTTACTGTGCTAAGACAAGGAAGTGTGCAATATATGAAATGTGAATAGCATAATGGCTAGGGAAATTTATGAAAAAACACATGAGATTCTTAACACAATATTTGGCCAAACGTTGTGAGCCCATCCACCAAAACGTCAAGGTGATCTCAGATCGGATGGGTAACTGAGCTGACTGCCTAGTGTGAACACTTACCTATGGCTAATAACATGGTAAAGCCTGCTTTTATAGGGAGCTCAGAACCAACTGTGTATGGATGTAATTAAAATCACAGCATGGTGAAGGGCGAGGCGTTCAAGCCAGAAAAATAGTATATACTAAGTCTAAGAAAACTGACTGAACAACAATATAATCTGAACTGGTGCATAACCAAAAAAAGTCATATAGCAAATAGATCAATGGCTTCACTCAAAATTTACTGTGCTAAGACAAGGAAATGTGCAATATATGAAATGTGAATAGCATAATGGCTAGGGAAATTTATGAAAAAACACATGAGATTCTTAGCACAATATTTGGCCAAACGTTGTGAGCCCATCCACCAAAACGTCAAGGTGATCTCAGATCGGATGGGTAACTGAGCCGACTGCCTAGTGTGAACACTTACCTATGGCTAATAACATGGTAAAGCCTGCTTTTATAGGGAGCTCAGAACCAACTGTGTATGGATGTAATTAAAATCACAGCATGGAGAAGGGCGAGGCGTTCAAGCCAGAAAAATAGTATATACTAAGTCTAAGAAAACTGACTGAACAACAATATAATCTGAACTGGTGCATAACCAAAAAAAGTCATATAGCAAATAGATCAATGGCTGCACTCAAAATTTACTGTGCTAAGACAAGGAAATGTGCAATATATGAAATGTGAATAGCATAATGGCTAGGGAAATTTATGAAAAAACACATGAGATTCTTAGCACAATATTTGGCCAAACGTTGTGAGTCCATCCACCAAAACGTCAAGGTGATCTCAGATCGGATGGGTAACTGAGCTGACTGCCTAGTGTGAACACTTACCTATGGCTAATAACATGGTAAAGCCTGCTTTTATAGGGAGCTCAGAACCAACTGTGTATGGATGTTATTAAAATCACAGCATGGTGAAGGGCGAGGCGTTCAAGCCAGAAAAATAGTATATACTAAGTCTAACAAAACTGACTGAACAACAATATAATCTGAACTGGTGCATAACCAAAAAAAGTCATATAGCAAATAGATCAATGGCTGCACTCAAAATTTACTGTGCTAAGACAAAGAAATGTGCAATATATGAAATGTGAATAGCATAATGGCTAGGGAACTAGCTAGTTACCCATCCGATCTGAGATCACCTTGACGTTTTGGTGGATGGGCTCACAACGTTTGGCCAAATATTGTGCTAAGAATCTCATGTGTTTTTTCATATATTTCCCTAGCCATTATGCTATTCACATTTCATATATTGCACATTTCCTTGTCTTAGCACAGTAAATTTTGAGTGCAGCCATTGATCTATTTGCTATATGACTTTTTTTGGTTATGCACCAGTTCAGACTATATTGTTGTTCAGTCAGTTTTCTTATACTTAGTATATACTATTTTTCTGGCTTGAACGCCTCGCCCTTCACCATGCTGTGATTTTAATAACATCCATACACAGTTGGTTCTGAGCTCCCTATAAAAGCAGGCTTTACCATGTTATTAGCCATAGGTAAGTGTTCACACTAGGCAGTCAGCTCAGTTACCCATCCGATCTGAGATCACCTTGACGTTTTGGTGGATGGGCTCACAACGTTTGGCCAAATATTGTGCTAAGAATCTCATGTGTTTTTTCATAAATTTCCCTAGCCATTATGCTATTCACATTTCATATATTGCACATTTCCGTGGATTATATGTATACATTTTTTATTAAGGGTTGGGCTTCTTTGGTATTCTTTGGTGGGCTTTTATCTTGGTTTTGATATATGTATTGTTTTGTGGGTTTTGATTGTTTCTTTATTTTTGTGTTTCTATCCTTAATGTTACGTGTCCATGTATTATTTTGTTTATTGAACATAGTGGAATACGATTAATGCTTACTTTTCTATCTTTCACGTAGCCTTATTGGTGGGCAGTGATGTGCCCTTACATATGACCTCTTCCAAGATGGCCACGGCCGTGCCACGCATGCGTGCCGCTCGTGTTCTTCTGGGCCTCGCGTCTCCATGGCTACCTGATGGGGGATCACGTGGGGCCCCACGTGTTTCCTGCCTTGGCTGGCGGTGGGGCTGCTGGGTGCGGTCGACACAGCGGTCGGCGTACAGCGTAAGTACGGCTAGTTCAGGCAGGTTACTATAAATAGCGACATGTGTCACTACTTTGCCACGCCCCCTGAGGAAGGAGCTTAGCACTCCGAAACGCGCGTCGGGGTGGACTCTGCACCCCTCACTGCGACATCACCAGGTAGCTATGATTTATACAAGGGCGCTTTGGCCATGATTGATGTGGTGTTACTATTAAGTGTGATATGGGGTTACTTATCATTGTATTTAGATGGCCATAGGTTTTGCATGTGCTAAATAACAATTAGTGTTGTTGCAGTGATGGGGCTACGAGTCCTTGGGCATTATGTACCACCACATAGTGTTTGATCTTTTTTCCCTCTGTTTGCCATTTATCTGTTCCTTTTTTTGTTATTTTATTGCATATCTAATAAACTTGTTGATTTTATGGGATTTTGGACTGCAAGTCTGTGATGTTTTTCTACATGTAGTTTTGGCAGTTTTCCGTATTTAGGGTCCTGACGCACATGAATGCGACATATTCTGGGCGATTAATACAGGATTAACTTTTCGTCGGTGCATGAAAATGTGTGTAACCACCATGTTATTCTACACCCTATCCCACAAGCCAGACATGAAGAATACGGGAGATTGTTGTCACATACAGATTACAACCAATACTAGCCAGAAATTCCTGCAGTTCTTTAATGTTAATGTGGGCCTCTTGGCAGCCTCATTGACTAATTTTCTTTATGTCTTTTCATTAATTTTTGAGAGACACACAGTTCTAGGCAATGTCACTGCTGAGCCAAATTTGAGCCACTTCTTGATAACTGTCTTCACAGTGTTCCATATTATTATATCTAATGCCTTAGAAATTTTATTGTTCCCTTCTCCGAGATAACTTTCACCTATGTGATCCCTTTGCTGTGTTGTAAGCTGTTTACAGACCATAGTTTTTAATGTGAAATGCAACAAAGAAAATGTATAGAAAACAATATGAGAACAGTTAAACACGATATGGAGTTACGATAATCACTTTAAATGATGACAGCTGTGTGCTGACCACTATTTCACTAAGGCCGGGAACACACTTGCGAAAAACTCGCACGAGTCTCACATCTCTATACCCAGCACTGCCGCCAGCACTCAGACCGGAGTGCTCAGCTGCATAGAAATACATGCAGCCACACGGTCCGATCCCGAGTGCCGGCGGCAGTGCCAGGTATTGAGACTCATGCGAGTTTCTCGCAAGTGTGAGCCCGGCCTAACTTTAAGACAGTGTTCATGCATTATTTTAGTTTTGTAATTTTTATTTTCCCCTCAAAGTGATTTGAGTTTGTTTCTCAATACATTTGTATAGATTATCGGTGGCCTAAAGGTGGGAAATATATATACTGTATATATTGTGACAGAGTCACTGGTGTCGTTTATGAGGGGAAATATGTGTCACAAAAAAAAGTGTTTTCTCTAGCATGATATGTACAGAGAGCAATCCATTTGCTATATGGGCATGGCTTTCTTGGTGGGTAGGTCAGAAATGGGCGGGACGCCTACTCACCATAGGGTGTGGCTGGAGGGAGATAAATATCCAGCGAGTTTTTTTCTCTGACTGTGTTGTATGGAGAAAGGAAGCCTCCACACTGAAGCTCATGTGAGACCTGCCATAGGTGTTGTTCCAGGAGTACTGGACAGGACTGTATATGAACTTTTTACTTTCTTATTTGAGCCAGACAAGCTGTTTTCTGTTGCCAGTTTTGGGTTCGGGTTTATGATGCAATAAACCACCGAGTCTAACCAAATGTGGTCAGGTTTATACCTCGAGGAGCAGCTAAGTGTGTCAACCCCTCACAATACATACATGCCTCAACATTGAAACTGCAATACCACAATAGGAAAATTATTGATTTATTCAGTATTGAGTATGAGCACCACTTACTATACATGCGTGCACTTATATGCCTTGGCATCATTTCAATGTGGATATTAAAGGTTTGAAGAATTTGGTACCACATTAAATGGATTGGAGCACAAAATCATCAAGATCTGCTGCTGGCAGCTCCCTTTGCAATTACCGACCAGGAGCAGTTTTCAACACAATGCAAAGGCATATGTTGCCCGTGCTACTGCGAGCATATCTGGACTTATCATTCATCGAGCACACCTGAGACATCATGGTTGGTGATTGCAAAGGTAACTGCCAGCAGTGGTTCTTGATGTCATGTGTGCTCAAATGCATTCAGCATGGCACAGCATTCCCCAGCAAATCATTAATAACCTGGTTGATAGCATGAAAATGTATGTAATTGCATGCATTTCTGCAGGTGTCGCTCATCCTTAATCATTTTGATTCAATTTTTTCATTATTTGCATATCACTAACATGTCTATCAATACTGTGATTTGAATAATTCTATGACTTTTGCTTTGTGGTGTTGCAATATATATATAATAGTAGTTAATAAATCAAGGAATAATAAAACAGTATTGTAGTGCGACATACTGTAAGTGTTAGGTGTGGTGCTGACATGGTAGAGCCGGTATTACTGACTTTAGTTTCACATTAGTGTCAAGTTATCAACCCGCACCTACTGTATTTTGTAATTACATTTTTAGTTGCTTTATATTGGTGTTCATCAGAGTAGATATGAGAAGAGTCTTTATACTCAAATATCTATATAGTACTAGTCAAGCCTACCTAAACTATAACATGTATTACAGGAATTCCATCGCTAACCTCTAAACTTAATTCAGTAATCTGTTGCCGTCGGACCGTGACCCTGGGACTAGAGTTGAGCGACTTTTACTTTTTTCGGATCGAGTCGGGTTTCGCGAAACCCGACTTTGTCAAAAGTTGGGTCGGGTGAAATCGGACGATTATTGCGAAAAGTCGGGGGCCGACTGAAACACGAAACCCAATGCAAGTCAATGGGGAATCAAAGTCGGCAGTGAGTGGAGGACAGGAAAACACCTACAGTGCCCATTTTAATGCCAAAAACATCAATTCTTATTAATAAAGCTTGTCAATCTTAATTTACTTTATAATAATAGTTAGGCATTGAAAACTGGGGGTCATTTGGCTAAAGTTGTGGGGGGGTAGGGCTGGCTCAAGATTTTCGTGGGCCCAGGAAACGCGGAATACGTCACGGAGGTGGAGCAGGGAGAGGTAAGTATTTCAACTTTGCAAGTGCTGTGATCCTGAGCAAGCAGGGGGGACCCACTCGTTGGCATTGGCACTGGCGCCTCCCACCAGCAGAAACACTTTTGTGTACTATGAGGGGCTCTGTGCCAGTGACGTCGCCAACGAGTATGCCCCCCCACCTGATGAAGGAACCTGCACTTTCATCTGCACCTTCCTCTTTGTCCCCGTGTAAGGTGGTATAGTATGCGGGAAGGGGAACCTGACTTTCAGCAGGGTCAGATTCTGGCTGTGTAGAGTGCAAGAGGAATGTAGTGGTCTGGGTCAATGTACCAGCAGACTCATCTAGCAGTGGCTGGGCAATGGGCAGGATGAGGAGGAAACACAGAAATAGGCCCAAATAATAAAGTGGGCTAAATGCAGTTCAAAATTGGTAACAGGACTAACCAGGCGGCATTGCTTTGTTCAGCGGAGGACAACTGTAAGGAGAGGCTGACACAGTGAGTAGGCCCCCCGAGGAAGCCAAACGCGAAACGCGCGTCAGGGCCGCCGGACACACACTGACACCAATTATATTCGGGTAAGATTGGCAGAATCTTATTATTTTTACTCTCATCTATTCTGGGCTTATTGAGTAGTAACATGAATGGAGGGATTAGGCACATGCAGGTTTCTAGAGAGCACTATGCACTTTATGGTTATAGCTTTGCTTTATTGACAAACTAGAATGCCCTTAATAGCTATCAGTTTCTGCTCTTTTCTCGCCCCAGGTGTTACCTGCAGTGTGGTAGTCCGCTGTACATGAACTATACGTGTACCTTGTCTGTTATGTATGTTATTTATGTGATATGATTATGTTCAATAAAATGTATTACATTTTACTTATTATGATCTTATGGGTATCTATACTCCGTAGTTTTTTGTAGGATCTCCAAATAAGTAAGTAGGCTAAATGCAGTTAAAAATAGGTAACAGGACTAAACAGGCGGCATTGCTTTGTTCAGCGGAGGACAACTGTAAGGAGAGGCTGACACAGTGAGTAAACCCAAATAAGTAAGTAGGCGAAATATCTGCCAACATTTTTTCATAAATAAACAGGTGGCATAGCTAGGTACAGGGGTGGGCTCCTCTGCTGAGTAGCAGACAGTGGTAGTAGGCGTAAAGTATTAACTGGTCTAAATGGAGGCCAGGGCCCCTGTATATTTTAACAATCATCTATCATTTCAACAAATTTGTATTGGCAGTGCCATTGAAGGATTTAACAGCCCAGACTACACAGTGGTGGAGCAGGGAGAGGTAAGTATTGCAAGTGGTAGAGCACTGTTCGAGCTGGGGGGGAACACTCTCTCGTGGGCGGCGGAACTGGCACAGGGCCCCTCATATTACGACGGTGTGTCTGACATTGATTGTGCACCACCACCGTCAGAGACACTTCATTGTACTATAAGGGACCCTGTGCCAGTGCCGTCGCCCAAGAGTGGGCACACCCACCTGTCAGGCAAACGGCACTCGCACGGGTGCTTGCGCCAGGTGGTGACCACGGCCCTGTGGGGGGAGTCAGCCCATTTAGAAAGGTATAAAAATGGCCTATGGTGGACATTCAGCAGCTGCAAATGGAGGAATTGAAGCAGTCAGTAAGAGGAGGCCAAAAGCAAGACAATTTTAAGGCAAGCTACGTGTCAGCAGGGGAAGGTGGGGCCAAATAATTTGAAATCCATGATTGGTTCATTTTAATGAAGGTTAGATCATCGACATTTTGGGTAGCCAGACATGTCCTTTTTTCAGTCAGTATTGAACCAGCAGCACTGAAGACTCTTTTGGATAGCACACTAGCAGCAGGGTAATTCAATTTAATATGTAATGCATATTCTGCCAATTCAGGCCAGGTGTCTATTTTAGATGCCCAGTAATCAAAGGGGAATGACCTGTGAGGGAGAACATTGATGAGGGAGGAAAAGTAGCTCGTAACTATACTGGAGAAATGCTGTCTCCTGTTGAATCGATGCAGCAGTACTTGTCGTGTCAGCGATCATTGCAAAATCACTCCACAACCTGGTCATAAAACCCCTCTGTCCAACGCCACTTCGGATTTGTGCACCTCTAACACCTCTGCCATGTTGCCCCCTACGGCTCGTGTGAGAACCATCACCGCCGCTGTGTGCTGGGAATGCCTGAACCAAACGGTCTACAAGAGTTGCTTGTTTGGTACCCAATATTTGCTCAAGGTTCTCATGTGGCATGATATTTTGTAATTTTCCTTTATATCATGGATCCAGGAGGCAGGCCAACCAGTAATTGTCATCAGTCATCATTTTCATAATGCGGGGGTCCCTTTTTAGGATACGCAAGGCGTACTCAGCCATGTGGGCCAATGTTCTAGGTGTCAATTCACTGCTTGTGCTGGGTTGAGGAGCACTTTCTTACAAATCAACATCACTTGTGTCCCGCAAAAACCCTGTACCTGACCTTGCAGCACCACCAGTTTCTATTGCCCCCTGAGAAGCATCCTCCTCCCATAAATATTCATCCCCATCATCCTCCCCCTCCTCCCTTTCTTCGTCCGCCACATCGTCCAGGAGAGTTCCCTGAGCAGACAATGGCTGACTGTCATCAAGGCTTCCCTCCTCCAGGGCTGCAGACGCCTGCCCCTTAATGTGCGTCAAACTTTGCATCAGCAGACACATTAGTGGGATGCTCATGCTTATGATGGCGTCTTCTGCACTTACCAGCCGTGTGCATTCCTCAAAACACTGAAGGACTTGACAGAGGTCTTGTAGCTTCGACCACTGCACACCAGACAACTCCATGTCTGCCATCCAAGTGCCTGCCCGTGTATGTGTATCCTCCCACAAATAAATTACAGCACGCCTCTGTTCGCACAGCCTCTCAAGCCTGTGCAGTGTGGAGTTCCACCTTGTTGCAACGTCGATTATTAGGCGGTGCTGCGGAAGATTCAGCGATCGCTGATGGTTCAGCATACGGCTGGAGTGTATGGGCGACCGGCGGTTGTGCGAGCAGAGTCTTCGCACCTTCAGGAGCAGGGCTAGTAACCCCGGATAACTTTTCAGGAAGCACTGCACCACCAGGTTCAAGGTGTGAGCCAGGCAAGGTTATTGTTTCTGTTCTGAAAGGTGTTGTGGATTCTGTTTTTGGGCTCCCTCTGGTGGTTACAGCTGGTACTGGGTGACTTTGGTGGGTTGCGGTCTCTGGTTTCCACCTGTCCATCAGAGGCTGGGTGTTTCCTATTTAACCTGGCTTTCCTGTCATTCCTTTGCTGGCTATCAATGTATCAGTGTGTCTCTGTTACCTTTGCTACCTGCTCCTAGGCCTTCAAGACAAGCTAAGTCTGGATTTCCCTGTTTCATGTTTGCTTTCATGTTTTTAGTCCAGCTTGCAGATATGTAATTCTCTGCAGCTGGATGCTCTAGTGGGCTGAAATTACCACTCATGTACCATGAGTTGGCACATGAGTTCAAGTAATTTCAGGATGGTATTTTGAAGGGTTTTAAGCTGACCGCGCAGTTCACCTTTTGTATCCTCTGCTATCTAGCTTAAGCGGGCCTCATTTTGCTGAATCTGTTTTCATGACTACGTTTGTGCCTTCCTCTCATTTCACCGTCATTATATGTGGGGGGCTGCTATTTCTGTGGGAATATTTCTCTGGAGGCAAGATAGGTCTGTGATTCTTCTGATAGGGGTAGCTAGATCTCCGGCTGGCGCGAGACGTCTAGAGTCCCCCCAGGAACGTTCCCCGGCTGCTGTTAGTTGAGTGTTGAGGTTCAGGATCGCGGTCAGCTCAGGTTCCATCACCCTAGAGCTAGTCCTGTTTTTGCCCGTGTTATGTGTTTAATTCCCTGCCATTGGGAACACGACAGTATAGCCGGCCCACAAAGTGTTAATTGTTTGGGCTGAAGCAGGAGAAAAAGAAGTGTTGAAGGGAAATTTTTTTTTTTTCCCTCAGAGTTTTGCTGCCTAGCCCTTAATTGCTGTCTAGCTGCTTCTTACCTCCTCTTAACCCTTGAATGGCTCTGACCTTAGCTGTTTAACATGGATGTCCAGAGTTTGGCTTCCAGCCTGAATAATCTTGCTGTAAAGGTTCAAAACATACAGGATTTTGTTGTTCACACTCCTATGTCTGAACCTAGAATTCCTATTCCAGAGTTTTTTTCTGGAGATAGATCTACCTTCCTGAATTTCAGGAACAATTGCAAATTGTTTCTTTCTTTGAAATCTCGCTCCTCTGGAGACCCTGCTCAGCAGGTCAAGATTGTAATATCTTTCCTGCGGGGCGACCCTCAGAATTGGGCATTTGCATTGGCACCAGGGGATCCTGCATTGCTCAGTGTGGATGCGTTTTTTCTGGCACTGGGATTGCTCTATGAGGAACCTAATCTGGAGATTCAGGCTGAAAAGGCATTATTAGCCCTCTCTCAGGGGCATGATGAAGCGGAAGTATATTGTCAAAAATTTCGGAAATGGTCGGTGCTTACTCAGTGGAATGAGTGCGCCCTGGCTGCAAACTTCAGAGATGGTCTTTCTGAGGCCATTAAGGATATTATGGTGGGGTTCCCTGCGCCTACAGGTCTGAATGAGTCTATGGCTATGGCCATTCAGATTGATCGGCGTTTACGGGAGCACAAACCTGTGCACCAGTTGGCGGTGTCTTCTGAACAGGCACCTGAGACTATACAATGTGATAGAATTCAGTCCAGAAGTGAACGGCAAAATTATAGGCGAAAAATGGATTGTGTTTTTATTGTGGTGATTCAGCTCATGTTATATCAGCATGCTCTAAACACACAAAAAAGGTTGATAAATCTTTTGCCATTAGTACTCTGCAGTCTAAGTTCATTTTGTCTGTAACTCTGATTTGTTCACTGTCATCCATTTCCGTCGATGCCTATGTGGATTCGGGCGCTGCCCTGAGTCTTATGGATTGGTCATTTGCCAAACGCTGCGGTTTTAGTCTGGAGCCTCTGGAAGTTCCTATTCCTTTGAAGGGAATTGACTCTACACCATTGGCTATGAATAAACCGCAGTACTGGACACAAGTGACCATGCGCATGACTCCCGTTCATCAGGAGGTGATTCGCTTCCTTGTACTGTATAATTTACATGATGTACTAGTGCTTGGTCTGCCATGGTTACAAACTCATAATCCAGTCCTGGATTGGAAAACAATGTCTGTGTTAAGCTGGGGATGTCAGAGGGTTCATGATGATGCACCTCTGATTTCAATCGCTTCATCTACTCCTTCTGAGGTCCCTGCGTTTTTGTCTGACTATTGGGATGTTTTTGAGGAGCCTAAGCTCAATTCGCTCCCTCCTCATAGGGATTGTGACTGTGCTATAGAATTAATTCCTGGCAGTAAGTTCCCTAAGGGTCGTTTATTTAATCTGTCAGTGCCAGAGCATACTGCTATGTGGAATTATATTAAGGAGTCCTTGGAAAAGGGACATATTCGTCCATCTTCGTCCCCACTGGGAGCAGGTTTTTTTTTCCTGGCAAAAAAAGATGGTTCCCTGAGGCCTTGTATAGATTATCGCCTTCTGAATAAGATTACAGTCAAATATCAGTATCCATTGCCATTATTGACTGATTTGTTTGCTCGCATTAAGGGGGCTAGGTGGTTCACTAAGATAGATCTTCGCGGTGCGTATAATCTTGTGCGGATAAAGCAGGGTGATGAGTGGAAAACCGCATTTAATACGCCTGAGGGCCATTTTGAGTATTTGGTAATGCCTTTTGGACTTTCTAATGCTCCTTCAGTCTTTCAGTCCTTTATGCACAATATTTTCCGTGAATATCTGGATAAGTTTATGATTGTGTATTTGGATGATATTTTGGTGTTTTCTGATGACTGGGAGTCTCATGTTCTACAGGTCAGGAAGGTGTTTCAAGTCCTGCGGGCCAATTCTCTGTTTGTGAAGGGCTCAAAATGTCTCTTCGGAGTCCAGAAGATTTCTTTTTTGGGGTACATTTTTTCTCCTTCTACTATTGAGATGGATCCCGTCAAGGTTCAGGCGATTTGTGACTGGACACAACCTACATCTGTTAAGAGTCTTCAGAAGTTCTTGGGTTTTGCTAATTTTTATCGTCGGTTCATTACTAATTTTTCCAGTGTTGTTAAACCTTTGACTGATTTGACTAAAAAGGGTGCTGATGTTGCTAATTGGTCTCCTACGGCTGTGGAGGCCTTTCAGGAACTTAAGCGCCGGTTTTCTTCTGCTCCTGTGTTATGTCAACCAGATGTTTCACTTCCTTTTCAGGTTGAGGTTGATGCTTCCGAGATTGGAGCGGGGGCGGTTTTGTCACAGAGAAGTTCCGATGGCTCGGTGATGAAGCCATGTGCGTTCTTTTCTAGAAAATTCTCGCCCGCCGAGCGCAATTATGATGTGGGTAATCGGGAGCTTTTGGCCATGAAGTGGGCATTTGAGGAGTGGCGTCATTGGCTTGAGGGTGCTAGACATCGTGTGATGGTCTTGACTGATCACAAAAATCTGATTTACCTTGAGTCTGCCAGGCGTCTGAATCCTAGACAGGCTCGTTGGTCGTTGTTTTTTTCTCGTTTCAATTTTGTGGTTTCATACCTGCCAGGTTCAAAGAATGTGAAGGCAGATGCTCTTTCCAGGAGTTTTGTGCCTGACTCTCCTGGAGACTCTGGGCCTACTGGTATCCTTAGGGATGGGGTAATATTGTCCGCCGTCTCCCCAGACTTGCGACGTGCATTGCAGGAGTTTCAGGCGGATAAACCTGATCGTTGTCCACCAGAAAGACTGTTTGTTCCGGATGATTGGACCAGTAGAGTCATCTCCGAGGTCCATTCTTCTGTGTTGGCTGGTCATCCTGGAATATTTGGTACTAGAGACTTGGTGGCCAGGTCTTTTTGGTGGCCTTCCTTGTCAAGGGATGTGCGCACCTTTGTGCAGTCTTGTGAAGTGTGTGCTCGGGCTAAGCCTTGCTGTTCTCGGGCCAGTGGGTTGTTGTTATCCTTGCCTATCCCGAGGAGGCCTTGGACGCACATTTCCATGGATTTTGTTTCGGATCTCCCTGTCTCACAGAAAATGTCCGTTATCTGGATTGTGTGTGACCGCTTTTCTAAGATGGTTCATTTGGTACCCTGTTGTGATTTTGCTTTTTGCTCCCTCTAGTGGTTACTAGTTTTTTGACTCTGGTTTTTCTGTCATTCCTTTTATCCGCACCTGGGTCGTTAGTTAGGGGTGTTGCTATTTAAGCTCCCTGGACCTTCAGTTCTATGCCTGGCAACGTAGTTATCAGAGCTAGTCTGCGGTGCTCTTGTCTACTGATCCTGGTTCCAGTTATATCAGCTAAGTCTGCCTTTTGGCTTTTTGCTATTTGTTTTGGTTTTGTATTTTTGTCCAGCTTGTTCCTAATCTATATCCTGACCTTTGCTGGAAGCTCTAGGGGGCTGGTGTTCTCCCCCCGGACCGTTAGACGGTTCGGGGGTTCTTGAATTTCCAGTGTGGATTTTGATAGGGTTTTTGTTGACCATATAAGTTACCTTTCTTTATTCTGCTATCAGTAAGCGGGCCTCTCTGTGCTATACCTGGTTCATTTCTGTGTTTGTCATTTCCTCTTACCTAACCGTCATTATTTGTGGGGGGCTTCTATCCAGCTTTGGGGTCCCCTTCTCTGGAGGCAAGAAAGGTCTTTGTTTTCCTCTACTAGGGGTAGCTAGATTCTCCGGCTGGCGCGTGTCATCTAGAATCAACGTAGGAATGATCCCCGGCTACTTCTAGTGTTGGCGTTAGGAGTAGATATATGGTCAACCCAGTTACCACTGCCCTATGAGCTGGATTTTTGTACTCTGCAGACTTCCACGTTCCTCTGAGACCCTCGCCATTGGGGTCATAACAGTTTGCCAGGCCAGTATTAAATGTTTAATGCATTGCAGAAGAGGGATTATAAGAAAGAAGATTCTGAGGTTTTTTTTTCTTCTTCCCCTTTACCTCAGAGTGGCTATGCTTGCTGCAGACATGAATGTCCAGACCTTGATTACAAGTGTGGACCAGCTGGCTACTCGTGTGCAGGGCATACAAGACTATGTTATCAGAAATCCTAGGTCAGAACCTAAAATACCGATTCCTGAACTGTTTTCCGGAGACAGGTTTAAGTTTAGGAATTTCGTGAATAATTGTAAATTGTTTTTGTCCCTGAGACCCTGTTCATCTGGAGATTCTGCTCAGCAAGTAAAAATTGTTATTTCGTTCTTACGGGGCGACCCTCAGGATTGGGCTTTTTCGCTGGCGCCAGGAGATCCGGCATTGGCTGATCTTGATGCGTTTTTTCTGGCGCTCGGTTTACTTTATGAGGAACCCAATCTTGAGATTCAGGCAGAAAAGGCCTTGCTGGCTATGTCTCAGGGGCAGGACGAGGCTGAAGTGTATTGCCAAAAATTTCGGAAATGGTCCGTGCTGACACATTGGAACGAGTGTGCACTGGCCGCTAATTTTAGAAATGGCCTTTCTGAAGCCATTAAGAATGTTATGGTGGGTTTTCCCATTCCCACAGGTCTGAATGATACTATGGCACTGGCTATTCAAGTTGACCGGCGGTTGCGGGAGCGCAAAACCGCAAATTCCCTCATGGTGTTGTCTGAACAGACACCTAATTCGGTGCAATGTGATAGAAAAACCGCAAATTCCCTCATGGTGTTGTCTGAACAGACACCTGATTTAATGCAATGTGATAGAATCCTGACTAGAAATGAGCGGAAAATTCATAGACGCCGGAATGGCTTGTGCTACTACTGTGGTGATTCTACACATGTTATCTCAGCATGCTCTAAACGTATAGCTAAGGTTGTTAGTCCTGTCACCGTTGGTAATTTGCAACCTAAATTTATTCTGTCTGTAACTTTGATTTGCTCACTGTCATCTTATCCTGTCATGGCGTTTGTAGATTCAGGTGCTGCTCTGAGTCTCATGGATCTCTCATTTGCTAAGCGCTGTGGTTTTACTCTTGAACCATTAGAAAATCCTATTCCTCTTAGGGGTATTGATGCTACACCATTGGCAGCAAATAAACCGCAGTATTGGACACAGGTTACCATGTGCATGACTCCTGAACACCGCGAGGTGATACGTTTCCTGGTTTTACATAAAATGCATGATTTGGTTGTTTTAGGGCTGCCATGGTTACAGACCCATAATCCAGTCCTGGACTGGAAGGCTATGTCAGTCTCAAGTTGGGGCTGTCGTGGTATTCATGGGGATTCCCTGCCTGTGTCTATTGCTTCTTCTACGCCTTCGGAAGTTCTGGAGTATTTGTCTGATTATCAGGATGTCTTCAGTGAGTCTGAGTCCAGTGCACTGCCTCCTCATAGGGACTGTGACTGTGCTATAGATTTGATCCCAGGCAGTAAATTTCCTAAGGGAAGACTGTTTAATCTGTCGGTACCTGAACATACCGCTATGCGTTCATATATCAAGGAGTCTCTGGAGAAAGGACATATTCGTCCGTCTTCTTCCCCTCTTGGTGCGGGATTCTTTTTTGTGGCAAAAAAGGACGGATCTTTGAGACCTTGTATTGATTATCGGCTTTTAAATAAGATCACTGTCAAATTTCAGTATCCTTTACCGCTGTTGTCTGACTTGTTTGCCCGGATTAAGGGTGCCAAGTGGTTCACCAAGATAGACCTTCGTGGTGCGTACAACCTTGTGCGCATTAAGCAAGGTGATGAATGGAAAACCGCATTCAATACGCCCGAAGGTCATTTTGAGTACTTGGTGATGCCTTTTGGGCTCTCCAATGCGCCTTCAGTTTTTCAGTCCTTTATGCATGACATTTTCCGGAAGTATCTGGATAAATTTTTGATTGTTTATCTGGATGATATTTTGGTTTTTTCTGATAATTGGGATTCGCATGTGGAGCAGGTCAGGTTGGTCTTTAAAATTTTGCGTGAAAATTCTTTGTTTGTCAAGGGCTCAAAGTGTCTCTTTGGTGTACAGAAGGTTCCCTTTTTGGGGTTCATTTTTTCCCCTTCTGCTGTGGAGATGGACCCAGTCAAGGTCCGAGCTATTCTTGATTGGACTCAGCCCTCGTCAGTTAAGAGTCTTCAGAAGTTCTTGGGCTTCGCTAACTTCTACCGTCGTTTTATCGCTAATTTTTCTAGCATTGTGAAACCTTTGACGGATATGACCAAGAAGGGCTCCGATGTAGCTAACTGGGCTCCTGCTGCCGTGGAGGCTTTCCAGGAGTTGAAACGCCGGTTTACTTCGGCGCCTGTTTTGTGCCAGCCTGACGTCTCACTTCCCTTTCAGGTTGAGGTGGATGCTTCGGAGATTGGGGCAGGGGCCGTTTTGTCGCAGAGAGGCCCTGGTTGCTCTGTTATGAAACCTTGTGCCTTTTTCTCTAGGAAGTTTTCGCCTGCCGAGCGAAATTATGATGTGGGCAATCGGGAGTTGTTGGCCATGAAATGGGCATTTGAGGAGTGGCGTCATTGGCTCGAGGGTGCTAAGCATCGTGTGGTGGTCTTGACTGATCACAAAAATCTGATGTATCTCGAGTCTGCTAAACGCCTTAATCCGAGACAGGCCCGCTGGTCATTGTTTTTCTCCCGCTTTGATTTTGTTGTCTCGTATTTACCAGGTTCAAAGAATGTGAAGGCCGATGCTCTTTCTAGGAGCTTTGTGCATGATGCTCCTGGAGTCGCTGATCCTGTTGGTATTCTTAAAGATGGAGTTATCTTGTCAGCTATTTCTCCGGATCTGCGACGTGTGTTGCAGAGATTTCAGGCTGATAGGCCTGAGTCTTGTCCACCTGACAGACTGTTTGTCCCGGATAAGTGGACCAGCAGAGTCATTTCCGAGGTTCATTCCTCGGTGTTGGCAGGTCACCCGGGAATTTTTGGCACCAGAGATCTGGTGGCCAGGTCCTTTTGGTGGCCTTCCTTGTCAAGGGATGTGCGGTCATTTGTGCAGTCCTGTGGGACTTGTGCTCGAGCTAAGCCTTGCTGTTCTCGTGCCAGCGGTTTGCTCTTGCCCTTGCCTGTCCCGAAGAGACCTTGGACACATATCTCCATGGATTTCATTTCTGATCTTCCGCTATCTCAGGGCATGTCCGTTATCTGGGTGATATGTGATCGCTTCTCCAAGATGGTCCATTTGGTTCCTTTGCCTAAGCTGCCTTCCTCTTCCGATCTGGTTCCTGTGTTTTTCCAGAACGTGGTTCGTTTGCACGGCATCCCTGAGAATATTGTGTCAGACAGAGGATCCCAGTTCGTTTCCAGGTTCTGGCGATCCTTTTGTAGTAGGATGGGCATTGATTTGTCGTTTTCGTCTGCTTTCCATCCTCAGACTAATGGACAGACGGAGCGAACCAATCAGACTTTGGAGGCTTATTTGAGGTGTTTTGTCTCTGCTGATCAGGACGATTGGGTGACATTCTTGCCGTTGGCTGAGTTTGCCCTTAATAATCGGGCTAGTTCCGCCACCTTGGTTTCGCCTTTTTTCTGCAACTCTGGTTTCCATCCTCGCTTTTCTTCGGGTCATGTGGAGCCTTCTGACTGTCCTGGGGTGGATTCTGTGGTGGATAGGTTGCAGCAGATCTGGAATCATGTGGTGGACAACTTGAAGTTGTCACAGGAGAAGGCTCAGCGCTTTGCCAACCGCCGCCGCGGTGTGGGTCCCCGACTACGCGTTGGGGATTTGGTATGGCTTTCTTCCCGCTTTGTTCCGATGAAGGTCTCCTCTCCCAAATTTAAACCTCGTTTTATTGGGCCTTACAAGATATTGGAAATCCTTAATCCTGTATCTTTTCGTCTGGATCTTCCTGTGTCGTTTGCTATTCACAATGTATTTCATAGGTCCTTGTTGCGGCGGTACATTGTGCCTGTAGTTCCTTCTGTTGAGCCTCCTGCTCCGGTGTTGGTTGAGGGCGAGTTGGAGTACGTGGTGGAGAAGATCTTGGATTCTCGCCTCTCCAGGCGGAGGCTTCAGTACCTGGTCAAGTGGAAGGGCTATGGTCAGGAGGATAATTCCTGGGTGGTCGCCTCTGATGTTCATGCGGCCGATTTAGTTCGTGCCTTTCATGCCGCTCATCCTGATCGCCCTGGTGGTCGTGGTGAGGGTTCGGTGACCCCTCACTAAGGGGGGGGTACTGTTGTGATTTTGCTTTTTGCTCCCTCTAGTGGTTACTAGTTTTTTGACTCTGGTTTTTCTGTCATTCCTTTTATCCGCACCTGGGTCGTTAGTTAGGGGTGTTGCTATTTAAGCTCCCTGGACCTTCAGTTCTATGCCTGGCAACGTAGTTATCAGAGCTAGTCTGCTGTGCTCTTGTCTACTGATCCTGGTTCCAGTTATATCAGCTAAGTCTGCCTTTTGGCTTTTTGCTATTTGTTTTGGTTTTGTATTTTTGTCCAGCTTGTTCCTAATCTATATCCTGACCTTTGCTGGAAGCTCTAGGGGGCTGGTGTTCTCCCCCCGGACCGTTAGACGGTTCGGGGGTTCTTGAATTTCCAGTGTGGATTTTGATAGGGTTTTTGTTGACCATATAAGTTACCTTTCTTTATTCTGCTATCAGTAAGCGGGCCTCTCTGTGCTATACCTGGTTCATTTCTGTGTTTGTCATTTCCTCTTACCTAACCGTCATTATTTGTGGGGGGCTTCTATCCAGCTTTGGGGTCCCCTTCTCTGGAGGCAAGAAAGGTCTTTGTTTTCCTCTACTAGGGGTAGCTAGATTCTCCGGCTGGCGCGTGTCATCTAGAATCAACGTAGGAATGATCCCCGGCTACTTCTAGTGTTGGCGTTAGGAGTAGATATATGGTCAACCCAGTTACCACTGCCCTATGAGCCGGATTTTTGTACTCTGCAGACTTCCACGTTCCTCTGAGACCCTCGCCATTGGGGTCATAACAGTACCCTTGCCTAAGTTGCCTTCTTCCTCTGAGTTGGTCCCTTTATTTTTTCAGAACGTGGTTCGTTTGCGTGGGATTCCGGAGAATATCGTTTCTGACAGGGGATCCCAGTTTGTGTCTAGATTTTGGTGGACGTTTTGTGCTAAGATGGGCATTGATTTGTCTTTCTCGTCTGCATTCCATCCTCAGACGAATGGCCAGACGGAGCGAACTAATCAGACTTTGGAAACTTATTTAAGGTGTTTTGTTTCTGCTGATCAAGATGACTGGGTTGCCTTTTTGCCTCTGGCCGAATTTGCCCTTAATAATCGGGCTAGTTCTGCTACTTTGGTTTCTCCTTTCTTTTGTAATTCGGGGTTTCATCCTCGTTTTTCCTCTGGTCAGGTGGAGCCTTCGGATTGTCCTGGAGTGGACGTGGTGGTGGACAGGCTACATCAGATTTGGAATCAGGTGGTGGACAATTTGAAGTTGTCTCAGGAGAAGACTCAGCAGTTTGCTAATCGCCGTCGCCGCGTGGGTCCCCGACTTCTTGTTGGGGACTTGGTGTGGTTGTCTTCTCGTTTTGTCCCTATGAAGGTCTCTTCTCCTAAGTTCAAGCCTCGGTTCATCGGTCCTTATAAGATCTTGGAGATTCTTAACCCTGTATCTTTTCCTTTGGATCTCCCAGCATCGTTTGCTATTCATAATGTGTTCCATCGGTCGTTATTGCGGAGGTACGAGGTGCCCGTTGTTCCTTCGGTTGAGCCTCCTGCTCCGGTGCTGGTGGAGGGAGAATTGGAGTATGTTGTTGAGAAGATCTTGGATTCTCATGTTTCCAGACGTAAAATCCAGTATTTGGTTAAGTGGAAGGGTTATGGTCAGGAGGATAATTCCTGGGTGGTCGCCTCTGATGTTCATGCGACTGATTTGGTCCGCGCCTTCCATAGAGCTCATCCTGATCGCCCTGGGGGTTCTCGTGAGGGTTCGGTGACCCCTCCTCAAGGGGGGGGTACTGTTGTGGATTCTGTTTTTGGGCTCCCTCTGGTGGTTACAGCTGGTACTGGGTGACTTTGGTGGGTTGCGGTCTCTGGTTTCCACCTGTCCATCAGAGGCTGGGTGTTTCCTATTTAACCTGGCTTTCCTGTCATTCCCTTGCCGGCTATCAATGTATCAGTGTGTCTCTGTTACCTTTGCTACCTGCTCCTAGGCCTTCAAGACAAGCTAAGTCTGGATTTCCCTGTTTCATGTTTGCTTTCATGTTTTTAGTCCAGCTTGCAGATATGTAATTCTCTGCAGCTGGTTGCTCTAGTGGGCTGAAATTACCACTCATGTACCATGAGTTGGCACATGAGTTCAAGTAATTTCAGGATGGTATTTTGAAGGGTTTTAAGCTGACCGCGCAGTTCACCTTTTGTATCCTCTGCTATCTAGCTTAAGCGGGCCTCATTTTGCTGAATCTGTTTTCATGACTACGTTTGTGCCTTCCTCTCATTTCACCGTCATTATATGTGGGGGGCTGCTATTTCTGTGGAAATATTTCTCTGGAGGCAAGATAGGTCTGTGATTCTTCTGATAGGGGTAGCTAGATCTCCGGCTGGCGCGAGACGTCTAGAGTCCCCCCAGGAACGTTCCCCGGCTGCTGTTAGTTGAGTGTTGAGGTTCAGGATTGCGGTCAGCTCAGCTTCCATCACCCTAGAGCTAGTCCTGTTTTTGCCCGTGTTATGTGTTTAATTCCCTGCCATTGGGAACATGACAGAAAGGGCTATGGCAGCCATAAAATTCTGTTATGATCCCAATGGCAGAGGATCGCAGAGATTACAGCAAAGTCTGCAAACATAAATGCCAGCTCATAGGGAAGTGGTAACTAGGCTGACCATATACCTGATCCTAGCACAAACAACTAACAGTAGCCGGGGAACGTGCCTACGTTGATCCTAGACGTCTCGCACCAGCCGGAGAACTAACTAACCCTGTAAGGGAAAATAAGACCTCTCTTGCCTCCAGAGAAAAGACCCCAAAGTTATAATACAAGCCCCCAACAAATAATAACGGTGAGGTAAGAAGAAAAGACAAACGTAAGAATGAACTAGATTTTAGCAAAGAGAGGCCCACTGACTAATAGCAGAAGATAGTAAGATGACTTATATGGTCAGCAAAAAACCCTGCAAAATATCCACGCTGAGTATCCAAGAACCCCCGAACCGACTAACGGTGAGGGGGGAGAATATCAGCCCCCTAGAGCTTCCAGCGATATCAGGAATCACATTTTGTACAAGCTGGACAAAAATATAAACAATGCAAATTAACAAAAATAAGAAAGCAGGACTTAGCTTATCTTGCAAAGAACCAGGACCTGAAGACAGGAGCAAACAGAAATGAACTGATTACAACGATGCCAGGCACTGGACTGAGAATCCAGGAAGTTTAAATAGCAACACCCCAGGCCTAACGAAGCAGGTGAGAACCAACCTGGGAAAAGACAATCCAAGTGCCAAACCACTAATGACCACAAGAGGGAGCCAAAAAGTATAGTTCACAACAAAATTCCTTCCGTTATCACTGACTACCTTGCCTGCCTCAAGATGTACAATGCCCAGCCATGACTGAGTTTCTTGCTGCAAGTACTTGGCCAGTACTTCCGCGGTGTGTCTGTTGTCGCCCAAACACTTCATTTGTAACACAGCCTGCTGACGCTTACCACCAGCTGTTTGATAATGGGACACCTCGTGTGCAACATTGGCAGCTGTGGATGGAGTGGTCGTGCGACTGCACTCTGTGGACGAGCTTTCGCTTCTGGAGGAGGAGGAGGAGGAGGGGTGGCGAACGCCTACAGCCAACTGTTTCCTAGAACATGGGCTAGGCAGAACTGTCCCACTATGGCTGTCCCCTGTGGACCCTGCATCCACCACATTAACCCAGTGCGCCATGATGGACACGTAATGTCCCTGGCCATGCCTACTGGTCCATGCATCTGTTGCGAGGTGCACCTTTCCACTGACTGATTGCCTCTATGCATGGACAATGCGGTCGTTGATATGCTGGTGGAGGGCTGGGATGACTTTTCTCGCAAAGAAGTGCCGACTGGGTAGGTCATAGCGTGGTACTGCGTAGGCCATCAGGTCTTTGAAAGCTTCGCTTTCAACCAACTGGTAGGGCATCATCTCTAATGAGATTAGTCTAGCAATGTGGGCGTTCAAACCCTGTGTACGCAGATGAGAGGATGAGTACTTTCTTTTCCTATCGAGAGTCACTTGTAGGGTGAGCTGGGTTGGAGAGCTGCATATGGTGGAACTAGCGGTGGTGGTGGTGGTGGACATGGTGGATTGAGAGAGGGTTGGTGGTGGTATTCTTGATGTTGGCTTATATACGGTGTTTCCTACCAAAAACCTTGTGATTCCCTGACTGCTTTGGCCTTGTGACGATACCTCCACATTTGCTGCTGGTGGTGTCCTAACCGGTGGGCTTACAGTGAGGGAAGCAATGTAGCGTTGCTGACTACCTTCATTCTGAGCAGGTGCACCAACGGTACGGGACGTTTGGTAGTTAGTCCAGGCTTGCAAAGGGCATGCTGGTTAAATGTCTACGCATGCACGTTGTATTTAAATTTTGAAGATTCTTCCCTCTGCTAAAGGTCTTTGAGCATTTCTAACAGATAACTTTTGACTGATCATTCAGATCTTGGTTAAAAAATTGCCACACTGTACTCTTCCTACTATCGAATACCTTTTCAGGCATTGCACGCTGTTCTACTTTCACCGGATGGCCACGCTGTCCTAAAACTGTTTTTGTTTTTGACACACGTTTTTGGCCTGATTCAAGCCTGCCAGATGACAGCTGTTGCGATATAGATGGCTGATGCGGATGATCCTCCTCTGCTTCTGAGCTACTGGCAGCGGCACCCTCTTCCCCCAATGGCTGCCAATCTGGGTCAACAACTGGGTCATCTATCACCTCCTCTTCAATGTCATGTGCACCTTCCTCTGTGTCACCGTGTAAGGTGCTATAGCGTTCGTGACGGGGCACCATAGTCTCATCAGGGTCAGTTTCTGGCTGAGTACACTGCGAGGGCAATTTAGTGTTGTGAGTCAATGGAACAGCATAATAATCTAGCTGTGGCTGTGCATCAGTGCACTCCATGTCCGATTCATCTTGTAATGGGCAGTTAACAATTTCCCTTTCTAACCCAGGCAGTATGTGTAAACAGCTCCATGGAGTAACCTGTAGTGTCGCCTGATGCATCCTTCACTTTTGGTTTGGGTGAAGGACACAAGGAAACGTCTTGTTCCTGACCGGGAGCATCCACTGACGACTCGCTGCTTTTATATTTGGAACTTTCTGAAGAGGAGGCGAAAGAGCTAGAGGCTGAGTCATCAAGGAAAGCCAAAACTTTTTCCTGCTGCTCTGGCTTTAAAAGCGGTTTTCCTACTCCAAGATAAGGGAGCCTTCGAGGCCTTGTGTAGCCAGACGATGATGCTGGCTCAACACCTCCAGCCTTCGGTGCTATTTTGCTTTTCCCACTACCACCAGATGCTCCACCACCACCACCACCAGCATCAGTACCAGCTGGCAACGACCGCCCACGGCCTCTTCCACCAGACTTCCTCATTTTTGGAAAAAAGTTACCAAAATAACAACCGTTATATGGTACTGTAAAACAAGGTAGAAGGTGTATACAGTATAAACTTGTTGAGAATTTAAATCTCCCTTTTTATTTTGGGGAGACTGCACCACAACTCAGGCCCAGTGTATAACACAACACAATGTAAGTGGCAGGACGTGGCTGCCTAATAAGCTACAGAGCTGATGCACAGAAAAAATAGCCTCCACTGTCCCTGCAAAAAAAGGTGGTGTTGGACAGTGGAAATCGCTACAGCACAAGCGGTTTGGGGGTTAATCTTCCCTCCCTAACTATATCCCTTCTTATGACGAAGCTGCAGCAATCTCTCCCTATGCTAAGATCGGCAGAAGTAAGATGGCGGTCGGCGTGCACGCCCCTTTATACACCCTGTGACGCCGCAGAAAGCAAGCCAATCACTGTCATGCCCTTCTCTAAGATGGTGGGGACCGAGACCTATGTCATCACGCTGCCCACACTCTGCATCCTTCTTCATTGGCTGAGAAATGGCGCTGAATGCATCATACGAAACGCGACTTTGGCACGAAGATCGCCGACCGCATGGCCGATCCCACACTAGGATTGGGTCGGGTTTCATGAAACCCGTCTTTGCCGAAAGTCGTCGATTTTTGAATTTGTCCGATCCGTTTTGCTCAACCCTACCTGGGACTCACATTTACCTCCCAACATATGATCCCCTTTTTTTGATTAGTTGGCCCTAGTATGATGTCTCATGTGCATCACACAGCAACAATCATGTTTTGCCAGGTTGGATATTCAAAAAAAGCTGTAGATGCCAGGAGATAGAATGGTTCTCAGGGCTCCTATCTGATGACCATAGATGACCTGGCCGTTCGTCTGGACACTGTGGTGGCCCACACACTTTACACTTCTCGGTGGCACCTGGCCCCTAATTCACCCTTGATTTTGATTGTGCATCAAAATACATTAACTACTAGTGATGAGCAAGCATACTCGCCACTACTCGGTGCTTGCCTAAGCATCGCAGTTCTCGCGATGCTCAGAGCCCGCCGAGTATTTCCAGGTTTGCTCGGCGGGAGCTCGGGTCACCGCCCTGCATGTTTGGTGCTCTTTAGAAAGCCAATGGACATGCAGGGATTGTCTGCCACACACTGTAATGCCACAGCCATGTTGGTTGTGGCATGAAAGTGATTGGCTGGCCACACAGCTTCATTAGGTCTATATCAAACCTGGCGCTGCCATGCTCGTCACAGTCTGTTCCAGAATCAGGCAGTGTAGGGAGAGTTGGTGCTGAGCAAGGGAAAGATTTGTTTGCTTCTTACTTAGTGACTAGTAAAGCTGCAGAGATATCAGTGCTAGGCAGGCAGGCATGGTATGTGGCACAATTCAGTGCATATAGCAAGAAGGTCCATTCCAGTCCTATTACAGATATTTGTAGACATAGTGCCAGGTATCAGGGGTCAGGAATAATTTTTGGGGATCTTAATCCTGATTATTTGCTTTAAAAGCAATCCAGACGTTTTCTGCTCCATTTGCTTGTTGGCACTGCAGAATACAGCCCAATCCTTTCCATATTACAATGCTAAAAATCTAGCTATTTTAAACTGGGGTTTGTCCGTCACGTGGATCACATATCAGTGCACTCAAAATTGTGCCATTTCAGGGCTCCATTTACATTTTTTTTCTGTGTCTTACCCGAGTTATTGACATCAGTTTGCTGAAAAAAATAGTTACGACCAGGCCAGATATATCAAACTGTGGTTTGTCCATCACACGGACCAAATATCAGTGCGCTCAAAATTCTGCCATTTCAGGCCTAGATTTAATTTTTTTTTCAGTGTCTTACCCAAGTTATTATAGTGGAGAAAATGCTTTAGCACAGCCTATAAGAGAGATAGCTGTAGTATGTTCCCAAACCGTTTATTATAGTAGATAGTTAAACTTGGCACACTCAAGTGGATGCGGTGAAAGTGGTTTTAATGTATAGTAAATACATACAGTAGTCACAACAACAAGGTCTTTGGAAGACCTTCATCAGTATGATATTGCGAGTGAGAGCTAGGTATGAAGTTTTTTTTTAACCCAATAGGAGTATGCTGAGATCAAATTGAGGGAAACCAGTAATGCTGGTAAGAAAAGGCCATTTGCTGTGGCCTGTCGATATAGAATATTTCAGTGCCAGGACGCGGTCTCCACCGCAAGTCTGGAGAATGGTGTCGGCGCGTGGCAAGGGATGAGGAAGTAGAAATGATAGTGATGGTGCATGCAGAGGCCGAGGCAAGACACAATTGCCAGAAAGTCAAGAGGAGGACCAGAGTGCGGAAGTGGAAGATGAGGTGGTGGATGACATAGTAACCTGACCCAACCTGGCTGGAGGACATGCAGAGTGAGAACAGCAGCACACAGGGGGAAGGAGGCATAACCCCAACAAGCAGGAAGAAGCAGTGTGTTGGCCGCAGACAGAAGGCGGGAAACCATTACCCGTAACACCAACACGACAGAAGTTGCCAGTCCAACTATTAGGTCTTCCCGAGTCTGGTTGTTTTTTTAAAGACTCTGTCGATAACCCCAAAAAGGCCATTTGCACCACCTGCCAGGTCAGCATCATCAGGGGTAGCAAAACTACCAGTCTGACGACTGCCAGCATGATCAGACACATGGCAGCAAAACACCTGACTTTGTGGGCCGAACCCCAGGGTCCAGGAACAGTATCCGTTGTTGTGGATGCAAGCCAATTCCCTGTCCATGGTGCATGCGAAGATGCCTCCTGCCCTGCACCTGTCATTGCACACACTCAACTAGCATCATCAGAAAGCACATCCACGTCCTTGTCATTGCGCAGCGTTTAGTTGTCCATACACCAGTCCTTGGAACGCAAGCACAAATACACAGCCAACGCCCCACAGGCCACACTACTAAATTCACACATTTGCTTGCGCTCAAAATCTTATCTTTTAGGCTCATGGAGAAGGAAGCTTTCCGCAACCTGATGGCGACGGCCGTCCCTCGGTACTCGGTCTCCAGCAGTCACTATTTTTTGTGCTGTCCCCACATTACACAAGCACATGTCCCACAATGTTAGCTGTCCCCTCAACAATGCAGTTACTGGGAAAGTCCACCTAACCACAGACACGTGGACAAGTGCTTGTGGGCAGGGATGGTACATCTCGCTGACGGCACACTGGATTAACACAGTGGAAGCTGGGACCCAGTCGGACCTTGGGATAGAACACATCCTCCCGATGCAGAGGATTGAGGGTCCTACATCAATCAGTGTTGCCCCCACAGTTTACAACTCCTGCACCTAATCCTCCTCCTCTTCAGCCTCCATCTCTGAAATGACCACACAAGTCACAAGCTGGAAGCACTGCAGCACTGCCTCAGCCAAGCGGCAGCAGGCTGTGCTGAAGCTAATATGCTTAGGTGACAAACTGCACAATGATGAAGAGTTGTGGACAGCTATGAAAGAGCAGGCAGATCTGTGGCTGACACCGCTGAACCTACAGCCAGGCATGGTCGTGTGTGACAATGGCCGTAACCTGGTGGCAGCTCTGAGGTGAGGCGAGCCCACACACCTACCATACCTGGCCCATGTGCTTAACCTTGTGGTTCAGCAGTTTCTCAAAACCTACCCGGAGCTGCTGGATCTGCATGTCAAAGTATGCCACATGTGTGCCCATTTTAGAAAGTCAGCTACAGCTTCTGCCGCCTTTGCCATTTGCTTCAACATCATTTGCAGCTTTTGGCTCACCAACTGGTGTGTGATGTCCCCACTCATTGGAACTCTATACTGCAGATGTTGGGAAGGATTTGTGAGCAGATGAGTGCAATTGTTGACTAACAGCATCAACAAGGCCATCGGTATTCAGTTCAGACTCCACACATAAGACCTCAGGAGTGGACATAGATGTCAGACATAGGTACCATCCTCCAAAACTTTGAGGACTCCACCAAGATGGTGAGCAGCGATGACGCCATAATTAGCATCACCATCCCGCTTCTCTGTGTTCTGAAGCGCTCTCTGTTTACAATCAAAGAGGATGTATTGCAGCTGGAGCACGATGAGATGGAGCAAGAAACCATACAGGGTGATTACATACAGCCCAGCCTCATCTCATCCCATCATGGATTGGGTGACAATGAGAATTCTGTTGTGGTAAATCCTGATGAAGGAGTCTTTTGAACTCTGAAACGCGTTGAATAAAGCCACGAATATTATTACATCTGGATTTTCAGTGATTTAGCAGCGCAGAACAACAGCCACGGGGTAGCCGAGACTCCAGAGAACATGATTCGGGTCGGTTGCTACTGACCCCTGGGGTTGCGATCTCCGATATTAACAGTTTACTGGGGACCGCAAAAAAAAGCATGATTTGCTATTTAATTTCTCTGTCCTCCGTTGTGATCATGCATTGGAGGACAGAGAAATAGGATACCCGATCACTCCATGGTAACTTTCGGTGCTCATCGGCCCTTGTGCTTCGCCCATGGGTGCCGCCATCTTCTCCCAGGAAGAAAATGGCGGGCGCAGTGCACCGGATCTGTCGGCCGGCACCCGGTAGATCTCGGTAGACCCCCGGCAGCCGAGACCCCAAAGAACATGATTGAGGTCTGTTTTTACCGACCCCTGTTTTGCGGTTAGTAACAGCGACAGCAAAAAAAAGTCTGATAGAGTCCCCGATCCCCCGGTACCTCCTTTGTCCCTCCATGGCCCCCTGAAGTCCCCTGTGCCTCTGGCTTCTTCTTCCAGGAGAAAATGGTGGGCACATGCGCAGTGCGCCCTCTGAGATCTGCCGGCCGGCACCCAGCAACAAGAGGAAGATTTTTCCTATTGGTTCATTTTGGTCACTGTGATAGACCCTATCACAGTGATCAAAATAAAAAAAAATAGTAAATAACCCCCCCTTTATCTCCCCCTTAGTTAGGAAAAAATAATAAAATAAAGAAAATGTATTTATTTCCATTTTCCAATTAGGGTTACTGTTGGGCTAAAGTGAGTTGGGCTAAAGATAGGGTTAGAGATAGGGTTGGGGCTAAAGTTAGGCTTAGTGTTGGGGCTAAAGTTAGGGTTAGGGTTGGGGCTAAAGTAAGGGATAGAGTTGGGATTAGGGTTGGGATTAGGGTTAGGGTTAGGGTTGGGATTAGGGTTGGGATTAGGGTTATGTTTTGGATTAGGGTTCCATTTTCCAATTAGGGTTACGGTTGGGCTAAAGTGAGTTGGGCTAAAGTTAGGGTTAGAGATAGGGTTGGGGCTAAAGTTAGGCTTAGGGTTGGGGCTAAAGTTATGGTTAGGGTTGGGGCTAAAGTAAGGTATAGAGTTGGGATTAGTGTTAGGGTTGGGATTAGGGTTAGGGTTGGGATTAGGGTTAGGGTTAGGGTTGGGATTAGGGTAGGGATTAGGGTTAGGTTTTGAATTAGGGTTGGGGTGTATTGGGATTAAGGTTAGGTTTGTGGTTAGGGTTAAGGTTAGGGTTGGGATTAGGGTTAGGGTTAGGGGGGTGTTGGGGTTAGAGTTTTGATTAGGGTTATGGTTAGGGTTGGGATTAGGGTTAGGGGTGTGTTGGGGTTAGGGTTGTGATTAGGATTATGGATAGGGTTGGGAATAGGGTTAGGGGTGTGTTGGGGTTAGGGTTGTGATTAGGATTATGGATAGGGTTGGGAATAGGGTTAGGGGTGTGTTGGGGTTAGGGCTTTGATTAGGGTTATAGTTAGGGTTGGGATTAAGGTTAGGGGTGTGTTTGGGTTATGGTTTTCATTAGGGTTATGGTTAGGGTTGGGATTAGGGTTAGGGGTGTGTTGGGGTTAGGGTTGTGATTAGGATTATGGATAGGGTTGGGATTTGAGTTAGGGGTGTGTTGGGGTTAGGGCTTTGATAAGGGTTATGGTTAGGGTTGGGATTAGGGTTAGGGGTGTGTTGGGGTTAGGGTTGTAATTAGGGTTATGGATAGGGTTGGGATTAGGGTAAGAGGTGTGTTGGGGTCAGGTTTGGAGTTTTTTCACTGTTTAGGTACATCAGGGGGTTTCCAAACGCGACATGGCTCCACCATTGATTCCAGCCAAAAAAAATTGGGGGCTAAAAAAATCATTTTTGTGGAAAAACTTCTGTGAAGCACTTGGGCGTTTAAAGTGCTCACCACACATCTAGATAAGCTCCTTGGGGAGATCTAGTTTCCAAAATGGGGTCACTTGTGGGGTGTTCCTACTTTTTAGGCACATCGGGGGCTCTGCAAACGCAACATGACGCCCGTAGATCATTCCTTCAAAGTCTACATTCCAAAACATCACTACTTCCCTTCCGAGCCCTGACCTGTGCCCAAACAGTAGTTTTCTCCCACATATGGGGCATCGGTGCACTCAGGACAAATTCGACAGCAATTTTTGAGGTCCAATTTCTCCTGCTACCCTTGGGAAAATAAAAAAATAGGGGCTAAAAAATCATTTTTGTTGAAAAGAAAATGATTTTTTATTTTCACGGCTCTGCATTATAAACTTCTGTGAAGCACTTGGGCGTTCAAAGTGCTCACCACACATCTAGATAAGCATCTTGGGGAGATCTAGTTTTTAAAATGGGGTCACTTGTGGGGTGTCTCTACTTTTTAGGCACATCAAGGGCTCTGCAAACGCAACATGATGCCTGCAGACCATTCCATCAAAGTCTGCATTCCAAAACATCACTACTTCCCTTCCGAGCCCCGACCTGTGCCCAAACAGTAGTTTTCTCCCACATATGGGGCATCAGCATACTCAGGACAAATTCGACAGCAACCTTTGGGGTTCAATTTCTCCTGCTACCCTTGGGAAAATAAAAAATTAGGGGCTAAAAAATAATTTTTGTGGAATAGAAAATGATTTTTTATTTTCACAGCTCTTCATTATAAACTTCTGTGAAGCACTTGGGTGTTCAAAGTGCTCACCACACATCTAGATAAGTTCCTTAAGGGGTCTAGTTTCCAAAATGGTGTCACTTGTGAGAGGTTTCTACTGTTTAGGCACATCAAGGGCTCTCCAAACGCAACATGGTGTCCAATCTCAATTCCAGCGAATTCTGCATTAAAAAAAGTCAAACGGCGCTCCTCTTCCAAGCTCTGCCGTGCACCCAAACAGTGGTTTACCCCCACATATGGTATGTATTCGGAAGAAATTGCACAACAAATTTGATGGTTCATTTTCTATTTTTACACTTGTGAAAGTAAAAAAAATTGGTTCTGAAGTAAAATGTTTCTAAAAAAAAAGTTAAATGTTAATTTTTTCCTTCCACATTCCCTCTCTGGTACACGTGCCATAGCTTTGCCACCACATACCATACATTTCATTCATCATGTTAAATTAATACAAATATTAAATATATCAATTAATGATTCTTTTTCCCCAAGTGATGAGGATGATACTGTTAGTACTCACTGTCTTAAGACTCATTGCATTATTTATTCTGAAAGCCACTGATCAACCAATATTTTTAAACGCTAATTCATTGTAACTAAAAGTAACATCCTTGCCCAATGTTAGGCCATGTTCACACAATGCGTTTTTTACCGCGGAACCGCAGCGATTTTGCCGCTGCGGGTCCGCAGCTGTTTTCCATGCAGGGTACAGTACAATGTAACCCTATGGAAAACAGGAAACGCTGTGCACATGATCCTGAAATTCACTAAAAAAGCCGCGCTGAATAGCTGCAATAAAAAAGAAGGACCATGTCACTTCTTTGTGCGGAACTGCAGCGGTTCTGCACCCATAGACCTCCATTGTGAGGTCAAACCCGCAGTAAAACCCGCAGATCAAAAATATATCTGCGGGTTTTATTGCGGTTATGGGTGGAGAAACCGCTGCAGCAGGAAGTGCGGGGAAGCGGGCGGAAGTGCGTGGGCGGAAGTGCGTGGGCGGAGTGTGTTCCGAAGAGACATGGAGGCATACCGTCGCATGGGGATCTATGTCGGCCGTTTGATAGATTTGGTATGTGTGTGTGTGTGTATGTGTATGTGTGTGTGTACGTGTGTGTGTGTATGTGTGTGTGTGTGTGTGTGTGTGTGTCCCCATGCGACGCTAGTGCCACCACTGTGCTAAGTCGCCGTATGGGACTACTACTCCCATCTGGTATTAGGATGGGAGAGTTGTCCCTGTGTCCGGCGACTTAGCACAGTTGTAAAGTTACACAAAACGCACACAATACACATACATGACACACGGTACATACAACATATAACACAGAGTATATACTCACCAACAGCACACTGGTAGGCGAAGCCCTCGATCCCCTAGAAAAAATCCCAAAATAAAAAATCAAATTCATACTCCCTGTCCGCAGAATCCATAAAACGAGTGTCCCACGCCGATTGGCTGCTCTCCGGCGATACACTGCCAGGAGCGAAGCTCCTAGCAGTGTATCGCGTACTGTTCCGGAGTTCAATGGCTCCGGCATCTCGGTTAACGGCAGTACAGCTGCGTTGAACTTTCCCACGCAGCACTGCCGTTAAGCGAGAGTGCCGGTGTCAATGACCGCTGGTAAACTCGCTCGCGCAAGCACAGTGACACACCGACAGGAACTATGGCTCCTGTCAGTGTGTTGCTGCAGCCGTGGAGAGAAGACATATCTCTGGATGTGTCTGTTCTCCATGGAAGATCCTCGTGGGACCCTCGATGGATTTCTGCGGACAGGGCCAGGGAGTATGAATTTGTTTTTTTATTTTGCGTCTTTTTCAGGTCGAGGGTCTTCAGGACGGATTGAGCGTACAATAAAATATGGTCAAAAAGTGGGTGTCTTTATTTCATTAAAATATTTTTTTTCTAGTGTTTGTGTTTTTTTTTAACCCTTTCATTGGATTAATAATGGATAGGCGTCTTATTGACGCCTCTCCATTATTAACCGGGCTTAATGCCACCTTACAATAGCAAGGTGGCATTAACCCCTCATTACCCCATATCCCACCGCTACACGGGAGTGGGAAGAGAGGGGCTAAGTGCCGGAATTGGCACATCATTTTGATGCATCTTTTCTGGGGCGGCTGCGGGCTTATATTTGTAGCCGGGGGGGGGGGCAAATATCCATGGCCCCTTTCCTAGGCTATGAATATAAGCCCACGGCTGTCTGCGTAGCCTTTCTGGCCTAAAAATATAGGGGGACCCCAACACTTTTTTTGGGGGGCTCTTCCTTTATTTCTGAGCCAGAAAGGCTACGCAGACAGCTGTGGGCTTCATATTCATGGCCTGGGAACAGCCATGGGTATTTTAACCCCTTCCCAGGCCACAAATATCGGCCCACAGCAGTCTGCCTAGCCTTTCTGGCCTAAAAATATAGGGGGACCCTATGTCATTTTTTTTTTCTGGGGGGGGGGGTCCCCCTATATTTTTTTTTAATCATTTTAATAGCATTAATAATGGATAGGCGTCTTATTGACGCCTCTCCATTATTAACCGGGATTAATGCCACCTTACAATAGCAAAAATACATGCAACTGAAATACGTGGCACTTAAATACGTGATACGTGGCACTTAAATACGTGATACGTGGCACTTAAATACGTGATACGTGGCACTTAAATACGTGGCACTGAAATACGCGATACGTGGCACTTAAATACGTTGCACTTAAATACGTGGCACTGAAATTCGTGATACGTGGCACTTAAATATGTGATACGTGGCACTTAAATACGTGGCACTGAAATACGCGATATGTGGCACTTAAATACGTTGCACTTAAATACGTGGCACTGAAATTCGTGATACGTGGCACTTAAATATGTGATATGTGGCACTTAAATACGTGGCACTGAAATACGCGATACGTGGCACTTAAATACGTTGCACTTAAATACGTGGCACTGAAATTCGTGATACGTGGCACTTAAATATGTGATACGTGGCACTTAAATACGTGGCACTGAAATACGCGATACGTGGCACTTAAATACGTTGCACTTAAATACGTGGCACTGAAATTCGTGATACGTGGCACTTAAATATGTGATACGTGGCACTGAAATACGCGATACGTGGCACTTAAATACGTGATACGTGGCACTTAAATACGTGATACGTGGCACTTAAATACGTGGCACTTAAATACGTGGCACTTAAATACGTGGCACTGAAATACGTGATACGTGGCACTTAAATACGTTGCACTTAAATACGTGGCACTTAAATACGTGGCACTGAAATACGTGATACGTGGCACTAAGTCTACGTTCACATTTGCGGTCTGCGCCGCAGCGTCGGGCGCCCCTATATTTAACATGGGGGCGCATGGACATGCGTTGCACTTGCGTTTTGCGACGCATGCATCACTGCGGCGCACGCGTCCGGGCGCAGAGGACGCAGCAAGTTGCATTTTTGCTGCGTCCAAGATCAACCAAAAAAAGGACGCATGCGTCGCAAAACGCAGCGTTGTGCATGCGTTTTGCTGCGTTTTTGCTTGCGTTGTGCGTTGCGTCGCCGACGCTGCGGCGCACAACGCAAATGTGAACGTAGCCTTAAATACGTGGCACTTAAATAGCTGGATAGAGCTGGATCCGCGGGCTGTGATCTGGCCTACGCTCAGCACTCTGCGGAGCGCTGTCATTCAAAACACGTCCACTCATTTTGGTGTTTAGTCCCAAAATGGAGGATGGAAGAAGAAAAGGGTTGGACAAGGAAATGACATCATTTCTTTTTTTTTTTTTTCCCCACTGCAGTTAAAGCTTTATTTGTGTCAAACACAGACAATCTACAGAGAAAACTGCATAAAAAACCGCACTAAAAACCGCATCAAAAAACGCACCAAAAACGCACCAAAACGCACCAAAAACCGCACCTGCGTTTTCTGCCAAGAGCTGCGGTTTTTAGTGCAGAAAAACAGCAGGGAAATCAGGAACGTGTGAACATGGCCTTAGTATTTATATTTCCACATTGAACTGGATATATTCCAATTGTGACATTTTACAATCACTACAATAATAACCGCAAGACTAAAATACATAAGGAAGTGCATTCTTAAAGCTCTGGACTTTAACCATGTTTTAAGAATTGAATTGCATAATAATATTCACATACACTCCGATTAATAACATGGATTCTGCCCTTTTTTTAAAAAGGGCAAGTGCACTCTTAAACAGAACATCTTTGTGTAAGCATGTATAACCTACATGTCAGGTGTAGGCTTTGCATGTCTTAAGGTTAAAAAGAAGATCATAAGGAAATGTGTAGAATTCTCCTTTCCAAGGTTCCAGTTCTACTAACTTGAGTTTGACCAAAATGCATTGGAAATAGAATCTAAGTACTATATACAACTCTTTACTTAAATGTTTCATCATAGAAGGTATATACAGTTATGCTCAAAAGTTTACATACCCTGGCAGAATTTTTGCTTTCTTGGCCTTTTTTTCAAAGAATATGAATGATAACTAGTGTTGAGCATTCCGATACCGCAAGTATCGGGTATCGGCCGATACTTGCGGGTATCGGAATTCCGATACCGAGATCCGATACTTTTGTGATATCGGGAATCGGTATCGGGATTAATATCAATGTGTAAAAGAAAGAATTAAAATAAAAAATATTGATATACTCACCTCTCCGACGCAGCCTGCACCTTACCGAGGGAACCGGCAGCCTTCTTTGCTTAAAATGCGCGCGTTTACTGCCTTCCGTGACGTCACGGCTTCTGATTGGTCACGTGCCGCCCATGTGACCGCGACGCGACCAATCACAACAAGCCGTGACGTTATTTTCAGGTCCTGAATGCCTAATTCTAGAATTAGGCATTCAGGACCTGAAAATTACGTCATGGCTTGTTGTGATTGGTCGCGTCGCGGTCACATGGGCGGCACGCAACCAATCAGAAGCCGTGACATCACGGAAGGCAGTAAACGCGCGCATTTTAAGCAAAGAAGGCTGCCGGTTCCCTCGATAAGGTGCAGGCTGCGTCGGAGAGGTGAGTATATCAATATTTTTTATTTTAATTCTTTATTTTACACATTAATATGGATCCCAGGGCCTGAAGGAGAGTTTCCTCTCCTTCAGACCCTGGGAACCATCAGGGATACCGTCCGATACTTGAGTCCCATTGACTTGTATTGGTATCGGGTATCGGTATCGGATTAGATCCGATACTTTGCCGGTATCGGCCGATACTTTCCGATACCGATACTTTCAAGTATCGGACGGTATTGCTCAACACTAATGATAACACCAAAACTTTTTCTCCACTTATGGTTAGTGGTTGGATGAAGCCATTTATTGTCAAACTACTGTGTTTTCTCTTCTTAAATCATAATGACAATGCACACAGATAGGGCTTGCATAGGATGCTAGTCACACAGGTAAGTGTGATGCAAAGTGTCTGGATAAGAGCCTACTGATCACACCCATAGTATTAGCAGGCGAGCTGTCCAGCACTATATATATGCACCACACAGAACACCAAGCCAACATAAAGGGACCTAGCTGCGCCCTGCAAAAAATGTTAAAGAGTGCAATAAAAAGATGAAAAATGTAAAGCATATAATAAATACATTAACCCCTTTCTGACATTGGACGTACTATCCCGTTGAGGTGGGGTGGGCCCGTATGACCACCGACGGGATAGTACGTCCAGCGTGATCGGCCGCGCTCACGGGGGGAGCGCGGCCGATCGCGGCCGGGTGTCAGATGACTATCGCAGCTGACATCCGGCACTATGTGCCAGGAGCGGTCACGGACCGCCCCCGGCACATGAACCCCCGGCACACCGCGATCAAACATGATCGCGGTGTGCCGGCGGTACAGGGACGCATAGCGCAGGGAGGGGGCTCCCTGCGTACTTCCCTGAGACCCCCGGAGCAATGCGATGTGATCGCGTTGCTCCGAGGGTCTCTTACCTCCTCTCCCTGCAGTCCCCGGATCCAAAATGGCCGCAGCATCCGGGTCCTGCAGGGAGGGAGGTGGTTTACCGAGTGCCTGCTCAGAGCAGGCGCTTGGTAAGCCTGCAGCACTGTAAGTCAGATCGCCGATCTGACAGAGTGTTGTGCAAACTGCCAGATCAGCGATCTGTGATGTCCCCTCCTGGGACAAAGTAAAAATGTAAAAAAAAAAAAAATTCCACATGTGTAAAAAAAAAGAAAAAAAAATTCCTAAATAAAGAAAAAAAATATATTATTCCCATAAATTTCTTTATCTAAATTAAAAAAAAAAAAAACAATAAAAGTACACATATTTAGTATTGCCGCGTCTGTAACGACCCAACCTATAAAACTGTCCCACTAGTTAACCTCTTCAGTGAACACCGTAGGGAAAAAAAAAAAAACGAGGCAAAAAACAACGCTTTATTATCATACCGCCGAACAAAAAGTGGAATAACACGCGATCAAAAAGACGGATATAAATAACCATGGTACCGCTGATAACGTCATCTTGTCCTGCAAAAAATGAGCTGTGATACAGCGTCATTAAAGAAAAATTAAAAAAGTTATAGTCCTCAGAATAAAGCGATGCCAAAATAATTATTTATTCTATAAAATAGTTTTTATCGTATAAAAGCGCCAAAACATAAAAAAATGATATAAATTAGGTATCGTTGTAATTGTACTGACCCGAAGAATAAAACTGCTTTATCAATTTTAACCAAACGCGGAACGGTATAAACGCCTCCCCCAAAAGAAATTCATGAATAGCTGTTTTTTTGTCATTCTGTCTCACAATAATCGGAATAAAAAGCGATCAAAAACTGTCATGTGTCCGAAAATGTTACCAATAAAAACATCAACTCGTCCCGCAAAAAACACGACCTCACATGACTCTGTGGACCAAAATATGGAAAAATTATAGGCCTCAAAATGTGGAGACGCAAAAACTTTTTTGCTATAAAAAGCGTCTTTTAGTGTGTGACGGCTGCCAGTCATAAAAATCCGCTATAAAAAATGCTATAAAAGTAAATCAAACCCCCCCTTCATCACCCCCTTAGTTAGGGAAAAATAATAAAATTAAAAAAATGTATTTATTTCCATTTTCCCATTAGGGTTAGGGCTAGGGTTAGGGCTAGGGTTAGGGCTAGGGTTAGGGTTAGGGCTGGGGTTAGGGCTAGGGTTAGGGCTAGGGCTAGGGCTAGGGTTAGGGCTAGGGTTAGGGCTAGGGCTAAGGTTAGGGCTAGGGTTAGGGCTAGGGTTAGGGTTAGGGCTAGGGTTAGGGTTAGGGTTGGGGCTAGTGTTGGAGCTAAAGTTAGGGTTAGGATTGGGGCTAAAGTTAGGGTTAGGGTTGGGGCTAAAGTTAGGGTTAGGGTTTGGATTACATTTACGGTTGGGATTAGGGTTGGGATTAGAGTTAGGGGTGTGTCAGGGTTAGGGGTGTGGTTAGGGTTACTGTTGGGATTAGGGTTAGGGGTGTGTTTGGATTAGGGTTTCAGTTAGAATTGGGGAGTTTTACACTGTTTAGGCACATCAGGGGCTCTCCAAACGCGACATGGCATCCGATCTCAATTCCAGCCAATTCTGCATTGAAAAAGTAAAACAGTGCTCCTTCCCTTCCGAGCTTTCCCGTGCACCCAAACAGGGGTTTACCCCAACATATGGGGCATCAGCGTACTCGGGACAAATTGGACAACAACTTTTGGGGTCCAAGTTCTCTTGTTACCCTTGGGAAAATATAAATTTGGGGGGCTAAAAATCATTTCTGTGGGAAAAAAAAGGATTTTTTATTTTCACGGCTCTGCGTTGTAAACTGTAGTGAAACATTTGGGGGTTCAAAGTTCTCACAACACATCTAGATAAGTTCCTTGAGAGGTCTAGTTTCCAATATGGTGTCACTTGTGGGGGTTTCTACTGTTTGGGTACATCAGGGGCTCTGCAAATGCAACGTGATGCCGGCAGACCAATCCATCTAAGTCTGCATTCCAAATGGCGCTCCTTCCCTTCCGAGCTCTGCCATGCGCCCAAACAGTGGTTCCCTCCCACATGTGGGGTATCAGCATACTCAGGACAAATCGGACAACAACTTTTGGGGTCCAATTTCTCCTGTTACCCTTGGGAAAATACAAAACTGGGGGCTAAAAAATCATTTTTGTGAAAAAAAAAGAATTGTTATTTTCACGGCTCTGCGTTATAAACTGTAGTGAAACACTTGGGGGATCAAAGCTCTCAAAACACATCTAGATAAGTTCCTTAGGGGGTCTACTTTCCAAAATGGTGTCACTTGTGGGGGTGTTTAATGTTTAGGCACATCAGGGGCTCTCCAAACGCAACATGGCGTCCCATCTTAATTCCAGTCAATTTTGCATTGAAAAGTCAAATGGCGCTCCTTCCCTTCCGAGCTCTGCCATGCACCCAAACAGTGGTTTACCCCCACATATCGGGTATCAGCATACTCAGCACAAATTGTACAACAACTTTTGGGGTCCATTTTCTCCTGTTACCCTTGGTAAAATAAAACAAATTGGAGCTGAAATAAATTTTGTGTAAAAAAAAGTTAAATGTTAATTTTTATTTAAACATTCCAAAAATTCCTGTGAAACACCTGAAGGGTTAATAAACTTCTTGAATGTGGTTTTGAGCACCTTGAGGGGTGCAGTTTTTAGAATGGTGTCACACTTGGGTATTTTCTATCATATAGACCCCTCAAAATGACTTCAAATGAGATGTGGTCCCTAAAAAAAATGGTGTTGTAAAAATGAGAAATTGCTGGTCAACTTTTAACCCTTATAACTCCCTAACAAAAAAAATTTTGGTTCCTAAATTGTGCTGATGTAAAGTAGACATGTGGGAAATGTTACCTATTAAGTATTTTGTGTGACATATCTCTGTGATTTAAGGGCATAAAAATTCAATGTTGAAAAATTGTGAAATTTTCAAAATTTTCGCCAAATTTCAGTTTTTTTCACAAATAAATGCAGGTAATATCAAAGAAATTTTACCACTGTCATGAAGTACAATATGTCACGAGAAAACAATGTCAGAATCGCCAAGATCCGTTGAAGCGTTCCAGAGTTATAAACTCATAAAGGGACAGTGGTCAGAATTGTAAATATTGGCCCGGTCATTAACGTGCAAACCACCCTTGGGGGTAAAGGGGTTAAATGAGGTATTGGTTACTATTTTGGCCAAAATGGATAAGCTCGCAACCCAACGTCAAGGGTCTCCATTATTTGCAAGCCCTAAAACTATTTTCAAAACAGCTAACATAGAGAAACTAAAAAAAAATAATAAAAAACGCCTCACCAAAACCTTGTCAAATGACAAATGCACTAGCATTACCTGTGTGACTAGCATTCCATTCAAGCCCTATCTGTGTGCATTTTTGCTGCTATGCAGCCAACCCCTCCATTATTTAGGTGAGTGGGTGGTTGTTCTCATCAGTAGCTTGCACCTGTGCTGCTCCAGCCTTTATCAGTGGGGGCCTGCTGCATCTTGCTTGTGCATTTGTCATTTGACAAGGTTTTGGTGAGGCATGTTTTATGATGTGTTTTTTTAGTTTCTCTATGTTAGCTGTTTTGAAATCATAATGACAACCCAAAACATCCAAATGACCCTAATCAAAAGTTCACGTACCCCATTTCTTAATACCATCTCTTGCCCCCTCTAACATCAATGACAGCTTGAAGTCTTTTGTGGTAGTTGTGGATGAGGTTCTTTATTTTCTCAGATGGTAAAGCTGCCCATTCTTCTTGGCAAAAAGCCCCATTTCCAGTAAATTCCTGATCTGTCTAGCATGAACTGCGCCCTTGAGATCTCCCCAGAGTGACTCAATGATATTGAGGTCAGGAGGCTTAGATGGCCACATGGACCTTATTCATAATATAGTATCAATAAAAGTAAAGTATGCATGTGGATCTATCAACATATATACATATATGTATCAAATGCACATGGTGGAGCCTCGACCAACTGGTAAATGAACACAGGAACTAAAAGCAAGAAAACCAATCTTGTGGTCAATGATTTAAACAATCAAATAATTGAAAAATTGTAAACTTTATTTGTATTAAGGAGACACAAAGTAATGGATGTGCAAAAGAAGAAAATGTGTGTACACCCAAAGTATGTACAAATTACTGTAGATAAAATTTCAAATTCGTATAATAAAAAGGAGGGGTTGAAAGGGTACCCAATAAATGATGATAGACTAAATAGGCATAGTGAATAGACAAAATAAATATAAGACTGGGGGGCCATGTCAGATATATATATATATATATATATATATATATATATATATATATATATATATATACACCAGTCAACTGAACTGAATGTCAACAGTCATGCAATAAAGGTGTTATCAACATAATGAGAAAGGTAAACAAGGTAAACACCTCTGAAGTAGCAGGAGCTTCCAAATAGTGGCCCCATATATTATAAAATAACAAGAAATGCAATAGCAGGAAACCAGGGAGCCAGCAATCCACCATCCTCTTACACAACCACATTAAAGGTAGCTTCACACTTAGCGACGCTGCAGCGATACAGACAACACTGCCGATCGCTGCAGCTGTTCACACAGACAGCTCTCCAGCGACCAACGATGCCGAGGTCCCCGGGTAACCAGGGTAAACATCGGGTTGCTAAGCGCAGGGCCGCGCTTAGTAACCCGATGTTTACCCTGGTTACCAGTGTAAAATGTAAAAAACAAACAGTACATACTCACCTTCGCGTCACCGCTGTGCTGTACTTTTACTTTACGGCCGTCACTCAGTCAGTGCAGGAAGCGGACTGCGAGGGACGCGAAGGTGAGTATGTACTGTTTGTTTTTTTTACTTTTACCATGGTAACCAGGGTAAACATCGGGTTACTAAGCGCGGCCCTGTGCTTAGTAACCCGATATTTACCCTGGTTACCATTGTAAAACATCGCTGGCATCGTTGCTTTTGCTGTCAAACACAACGATACACGGCGATCTGACGACCAAATAAAGTTCTGAACTTTAACCAACGACCAGCGATATCACAGCAGGATCCAGATCGCTGCTGCCTGTCAAACTCAATGATATCGCTATCCAGGACGCTGCAACATCACAGATTGCTAGCGATATCGTTTAGTGTGAAGGTACTGTAGCGCCCCCACTGCCGCAGGGCCGAGGGGTACCCGGTACCGGGCCTCTGAGTCTCTGCTCTGGGGTTGTCACGGTGGCTAGACCCGGTCCGTGACCCTGCTGAGGGGCGTACAATAATAGATGTGGATGATGGTGGTGGTGCGGTGCAGTAAATAACGAGGACACCAGGTTGCAGTCTCTTTACCTCTTTACTGAAGGCTTCAGGTGTCCAATCCAGGGCACTGTTAACCGGGCTGTCTGAGACCGGCTGGTCCGAAGGCACATCAGGAGTCCCCTTCACAGGTGGGAATCAGCGTCTACCTTCTAGCGCCTGTGTGTTGTAGTCCTTCCCTGCTGAGCACCCCGGGATAGTCCTCACAACTGCTTCTGTCTGTCTCTGATGCTCGTTCTCTCCGTCCCCCAGATGATATGGCTAGGACGCACCCGTATGACGGGGTAGGCCTGGAGTTCTTCCGGGACTCTAGAGTCGCCCCTCTCCCACAGCTGCCTCCGTTGTCTGCTTAGGTGTTTTAGTGAGACAGCCAACCTATAATTGGCTGTCCGGCCGTGGTTTGAAGTAATGCCTGTAGTCTCTTACTTGCTCGGCGTTCTGGCCACCGACTGTTGCCCCTCAGAAGGATGTTGCCTCGATCTTACAGCACGACTCCTTCTGGTTCTATCACTTCTTTGCTGTGTCCCCGTTGCTCACTGGTTTGTGCTATTCTTAGGAGTCTGCCAGGATCCCATCCCTGACAGGTCCTCTCACTAGCTCTTCCCAGCTACTTCTCCCTGTCTTCCTGTCCAACCCCCAGTTTTACCAGTATGTGAGGAGTGGCCTACTAGATAGAACCACTCCCCCTGGTGGCCGGAGTGTGAAGTGTAATGTGAGTGGTACCTGATCAGGTGAACTCCTTTAGTGCAATCAGACGTAACATCACTCCCCTTAGCAGCAGAGCGACGTTACTGCAACGACCAGGACTCTGGGGCGCTGCAGTACCTTAACTGTTAGACCTTCTATACTTCTATACTATATGTGTTTTAAATGGAAATACCCGTGCATTTTATTGCAGCCATTGGAAAGTAAGTAGCACAATCTCATGAGATGGCCATTAAACCACAAAAGCTTGATGATATCTGGAATACAGGTATGCTGTATGTTCAAGTAAAAGTTATCCTCCACATAAATTTCTCAGTAGCCCTGGTGTCCAGCTAATATTACCAAAGACTTTAGCTACTCAGGCCACTTGATGACTTCTTTAATCTTTTCACAATTCACATTCTCCGAGTTCCCTCATTTACCCAGGTGTTCTCATGTTTGCCTTTCAGCTGTGCAGGTCTTTGCTTCCCAATTTTCATGTTTTCTAAAGGTTTAATCTAGTTCTATACAAGCGTGTCTATTCCGTTAATTGGTTTGTGAGACATTCATTTAATTTATAAATAAGTGACATCTAGAAACATAAAAAAAAATGCATTTCCAATTTATTCTGGGAACTCACCGTTTTCAGTAGCTGCATGGCACAAACAATCCACATCAAGAGACAGATCTGTAAAATACCCAAGTGAGCAATGTTAGTAATATATTAGATACAGTAACCTTGTGAATCAAAGCCCCCCATACACATAAGCAGAACTCTGAATCGGCAGGTCATTTGGCAGGCAGCCATCTCAGCTGTCTCTCCCATACACTGGAGCTCTTACTCAGCTGAGAACTCCTGTGTTCCCTATGAAATAGCTGCCACCAGGCAATGTCTGGTGGCAGCTTATCTTTGAGAGAACAAAAGGAGGGTCAGTCCGAAATTGGACATTCCAAATCCTTAAGGCCCCGTCTCACACAGCGACGCTGCAGCGATACAGACAACGATGCTGATCGCTGCAGCGTCGCTGTGTGGTCGCTGTGTGGTCGCTGGGGAGCTGTCACACAGACAGCTCTCTCCAGCGACCAACGATCAGGGGAACGACTTCGGCATCGTTGAAACTGTCTTCAACGATGCCGAAGTCCCCCTGCAGCACCTGGGTAACCAGGGTAAACATCGGGTTACTAAGCGCAGGGCCGCGCTTAGTAACCCGATGTTTACCCTGGTGACCAGCGTAAATGTAAAAAAAAACAAACACTACATACTCACCATCTGTTGCCCGTCAGGTCCCTTGGCGTCTGCTTCCTGCTCTGACTGAGCCGCCGTACAGTGAGAGCAGAGCGCAGCGGTGACGTCACTGCTGTGCTCTCACTTTACGGCGGCTCAGTCAGAGCAGGAAGCAGACGCCAAGGGACCTGACGGGCAACAGATGGTGAGTATGTAGTGTTTGTTTTTTTTTACATTTACGCTGGTAACCAGGGTAAACATCGGGTTACTAAGCGCGGCCCTGCGCTTAGTAACCCGATGTTTACCCTGGTTACCAGTGAAGACATCGCTGGATCGGTGTCACACACACCGATTCAGTGATGTCAGCGGGACCTCAACGACCAAAAAAAGGTCCAGGCCATTCTGACACGACCAGCGATCTCGCAGCAGGGGCCTGATCGCTGGTACGTGTCACACATAGCGAGATCGCTACTGAGGTCGCTGTTGCGTCACAAAACTTGTGACTCAGCAGCGATCTCGCCCAGCGATCTCGCTATGTGAGACGGGGCCTTTAGCTCCCCAGGCAATCAGGTGTCCAAAGTCCCTCTATACATTGGACTGTTAAGGCAAACCTGCTGTTATCAGGGGGTTTAATAAACATTAGTCTAATGTGTTTCGGGAGCTTAAAGGGAATCTGTCACCCCAAAATTCACCTATAAGCTAAGGCCACTGGCATCAGGGGCTTATCTACAGCATTCTGTAATGCTATAGATAAGCCCCCGATGTAACCTGCAAGATAAGAAAAACAGGTTATATTATACTCACCCAGGGGCACCTCCCATCTTCATACGATGACGTCCTCTTCATTGCTTCTTGCCACGGCTCCAGCGCAGGCATACATTGTCTGCCCTGTTGAGGGCAGAGCAAAGTACTGCAGTGTGCAGGCATCGGGAAAGCTCAGAGAGGCCCGTCACCTGCGCACTGCAGTACTGTGCTCTACCCTCAACAGGACAGACAAAGTACACCTGCTCAGAAGCCGTGGCAAGAAGCAATGAAGAGGACGTCATCGTATGAAGATGGGAGGCGCCGGACCCGGACCGCGCCGCCCATCGGACCAGACCGAACCGGGACCGCCCCTGGGTGAGTATAATCTAACCTCTTTTTCTTATCTTGCAGGTTACATCGGGGGCTTATCTACAGCATTACAGAATGCTGTAGATAATCCCCTGATGCCGGTGGCCTTAGCTTATAGGCGAATTTTGGGGTGACAGATTTCCTTTAAGCTGTCCAGAGAAAAAGTTATTTTTGAACCTGGATGGGGTAAAGAAAAAGGTGTAAATGTAATATTCACCTACTAAATGCTATTTATCGTTCTGCTGTTCTTTTAATGTGTGGCGTGGCTTTAAAAATTTGTGCACATATGCTATTTCAACCTTTATACCCTTTATATATACAACGTGGGGTAATGATTTTACACTAAGGCTATGATCACATGTCCAGTAGTGATCAGTTACAGCAGATCTAGTTGCAATCCATTTGCAAAAAAATTGTGCAGACACAACTTTTTAGTCCATTTTTAAATAACTGATCTCTGCTGGATCTGTTTCTTTGACATTGAAGTCTATGGAAAACTGATCCGTGAAATATCCATCCGCTATTCTTTCATTTGTAACAGATCCGTGTTTAGTTTACTGGATCAATAAGCAAAAAACGGATCCATTACAAATGAAAGAAAAATGGATCTAGAGCTTGAAGCCATGGCAATCACGGTGAATAATTATTGAACATATGCCCTATGTTTACTAGTTGTCTTTAAAATAAATATCGACTGATTTATGGTCTGTGAGAAAAACAATTGTCATTCTCTTGGTGAACGTACACATTACTTTACTCTATTTACAATTGATTTATCCTGCAAACTAACTTTTAATGGGCTGCTTAATTACTCAAAGTGGCTGTAAACAGACATCACTATGTAACTAAAGACACAATATCCCAGGCTGCCAACCATCCAGGTCTCCTCCTTACCATGCTAAGTCAGCACACACACTCATTGAATTCTTATCTATTATTTGAAAATATCTACAGTTTTCCTGTACTTCATGTAAAAGAACAGTGATGTGAAAGCACATACTGCTGGATTAATAGCAAATATATTAGGTCCGGTTGCAAAATATGAACTAGTTAAACAAATAAGCGTGTATAAGAGTGCATTGCAAAAGGTGAAATCCATATGGAAAATCCATTATGTATCTGACCTATGAGGATGTAACCAGAAAACTTCTTGTAAAACTGCCCCTATGTAATTAAAGGGAACCTGCTGTCACCCCATAATCGAAGATGAGCTAAGCCCACCAGCATTAGGGGCTTATCTACAGCATTCTGTAATGCTGTCTATGGACACTAGAGCATACGGGCTCTACACTGGCAGATTTACAATTTTCACTCAGCCAATTCACTACTGTTTGACACTCCACCCATAGAGTCAAAATCGTTACTAAACCTGCAAATAAAATATGGGTTATTGCCAAGTTCAGCATGTGGAAAATCGTGTGGCAAATGTTGGTGCCATTTTTATCCATTATCCTGTATGAAAATGTGAAATCTGGGGCTAAAACAAAATATTTGTGGCAAAATTGTGATTATTTTTTCTTCACCATCCAATGGTATAAAATTCTGTGACACACCACAGTGTCAATGTGATCACTGCACCCATTGAGAGGTGTAGTTTGTAAAGGAGGTCATGTATCAGGGGTTCTGCAGTTCTGACAATGTGACATGGCATGCTCAAACCATTCCAGCAAAATCTGAATTCCAATATGATGCTCCTTCCCTTCTGAGCTCTGCACTGTGCCTCAAAAGTAGTCTTCGATGACACATTGTGTATTGGTGCACTAAGGAGAAATTGCGTAACAAAATGTATCATTTATTTTCTCCTATGATCCCTTTTGAAAATTGAAAACTTGGAGCCAAAGCAACATTTTAGAATGGTAATTTTCCATTGACTCTGCCAATGTTATATAATTCTGTGAATAGCTTGAGGGTTGAAAACACTACACCCCTAGATGAATTCCTTAAGAAGTGTTGTTTCCAAAATGGGGTCACTTGTGGGGGTTTCCACTGTTTTGGCTTGTCAGGGGCTCTTTAAATATGACATGGGACCCGCAATCTATTCCAGCCAAAAATGCGCTCCAGAATTCAATTGGTGCTCCTTCCCTTCTGAGCCCTGCTATGTGCCCAAACAGTTGTTTTCCACCACCTATTTTGTATCGGTGTACTCAAGACAAATTGACCAACAAATTGTATAGTGCATTTCCTCATGTTAGCCTTGTGAAAATGAAAAATATAGGGTTGAAACAAAATTTTCATATTCATTGCTCAGAGTTATAAAATTCTGTGAACCAGGAGCTGAGTTCAATGTGCTTACTACACTTCTAGATAAGTTCCTTGAGGGGTGTAACTTCAAAAAATGGGGTCACTTGTGGGGGGTTTCCACTGTTCAGGTGCATCAGGTCCTCTGCAAACTCTAAATGGCGTCCGCTATCTATTCCATCTAATTCTGAGCTCAAAAAGTCAAATGACACTCCTTCCCTTCCGAGCCCTGTCATGTGCCCAAACAGGTGTTTTCCATTACATATGGAGTATCGGTGTACTCAGGAAAAATTGCACAATAAATTGTATGGTCCATTTTCTCCCTTTTAACCTTGTAAAAATGAAATATTTGGGGCTAAAGCAACAGTGTTATGGAAAAAAAATATTTTTTTTCAATTTAAGTGCTCAAAGTTATAAAATGCTGTCAAGTACTTGTGATTTCAAGGTGAGCAGCACACCTCTATATAAATTCCTTGAGGGGTCTACTTTCCAAAATGGGACACGTGTGGGGGATTTTCACTGTTTAGGCACATCAGGGTGTCTGCTATCTTTTCCCGGCAATTTTGCGTTTCAAAAGTCAAATGGCATTCTTTCCTTTCCAAACCCTGCCTTATGCCTAAACAGTAGTTTTCATCCACACATGGGGCATCGACGTACTCAAGAGAAATTGCACAGCAAATTATATAGCCCATTTTCTCCCTATAACCCTTGTTAAAATGGATATTTGGGGCTAAAGCAACATTGTTGTTGAAAAAATGTATTTTCTCATTTTCACTGCTCAACATTATAAAATTCTATAAATCACTTATGGGTTCAAGGTGACTACCACACCTCTAGATAAAATCCACGAGGGGTCTCGTTTTCAAAATTGGGTTACTTGTGGGGGATTTCCACTGTTTAGGCACATCAGTGGCTCAAAAGTCAAATGGTACTCCTTTCCTTCAGAGCTCGGCCTTCCGTCCAAAAGTAGTTCTCCACCCCATATAGGATATGACAGTCTCAGGAGAAATTGCACAACAAATTGTACAGTTCACTTTCACTTTTTAACCTTTTAAAAATGCAAAATATTGGGCTAAATGAACTTTGTGGGAAAAATTAAAATGTTCTGTAATGGGCTGCGTGGTGGAACCACTGTGCCTTGGCCCCAGGAAAGCCTGGAGGGGCATAACTAGAAGCCTCACCTGATCTGACCTTGCGTACAGAGTGGCATATGATACCATGATAAAAGAGAGGCAAATAAGGTGGAGCACGTGCTACACTAGGACTGAAATTGGGTACATGGCAGCTGAGCCTTTAGGGACAGGAAGCTGGAACGGCCTGAAGGAATGTCCAGTAGATGCAGGCAAGCGCTGTAAGAACACGGGAACCATGGATGTGGAGCGCCCCCACACCGCCGCAGGGCCGAGGGGTACCCGGAGCCGGGCCTCTAGGTCTCAGTCCTGGGGTTGTCACGGTAGCTAGACCCGGTCCGTGGCCCTGTCTGTCAGTGGGGGACGTCCGGTGCAATAAGTGATGTTGTAGCGGTGCAGTTGTGGGGTGCAGGTCGCGGTAAATAACGAGGACACCAGGTTGCAGTCTCTTTACCTCTTTACTGAAGCTCTCTGGGTCCTCAGTCCGGAATACGGCTCACCAGGCTGCGCAAGTCCGGCCGGTCCAATTGCACTTCCAGAGCTCTCCTTGCAGGTGGAAATCGGTGCCTTCCTTCTAGCGCTATGTGTTGCAGTCCTTCCCTGCTGTGCTTACGGAAAGTACCCCACAACTGTTGTGTCTGTTTCTCGTGTTCCCTCACAACAACTTAATTCGCAATGATCTTCCTCGTCCCTCCAGATACTATGGTAGGAACGCACCCGTATGACGGGGAGGCTCGGAGATCTTCCGGGACTCTATCTGCGCCCCTCTCCTGTTGGTACCCCCCTTTGCCTTCCTGGGTGATGCGTGAGACAGTCCGCCTCAAGCTAACTGCCCTGCCGTAGGTCTGAGGTATGGCTTGAAACTCTTTACCTCCTCGGCGTTCCGGCCACCGGTAGTGCGCCTCAGTAAGGTGCTGCCTCTTTCAGCACAACCCTCACTGGTATCTCCTTTCGCTTGATTTCGTTTCTCACTCAGCACAATCTATCTCGCTTCTTAGTCCTTCCTTGGGCACCGCCGCTATGCTGAGCAGGCACGGTCCCTTTACGTTCTTTCCATGCCAAGCCTCTGCCAGGATCCCACCCCTGGCAGAGACCCTACAGTCTCTCCCTTCACAACACCCTCTGCCACCAGGTGTTGCTCCATTCAATCCCGTCAGCGTTCTCTCTAACTTCCTGCCTGACCCCCAGTTTACCCACTATGGTGGGGAGTGGCCTAATGAATAGCACCCTTAGCTCCCCCCGGAGGCCCAGCTGTGAAATGTATTGGTGACTGTGATACCTGCTCAGAGAACTCCTTCCGTGCCATCGAACGCAGCATGGCCCCCCTTAGTGGCTGAACCATGCTACTGCAACGACCAGGACTCTGGGGCGCTGCACTCCCCCCTGGTTAAACACAGTACTCTGGGACTGGGAAGAAAAACAACAATACAGGTTAGCAAAAAGACATACAATTTTGTTGAGTGCAAATAACAATAAGTATACTTAAGTAGGCTTCCCTTTATGGGAGGTGAGGACACTTGTAACGTTACAAACATAATTAACCTTATAATTTACAGAGTATAAATAACTTCTGTTACCCAACCGGGTATTCTACTTAGTGCAATTTTTGAAATAATAACTTAACATTGCCTTTAAGAAACTCACACTCTTAGTCTATCAAAGGCCTTCCTATAATCACATTATAAGGCATTTCAACTTTACATTCTCCTTCTTGTGAACCTGCAGGACCGCCTGTCCCTACGGCACCAGACCTACTGCCTCTCCTTTCTTCTACAGGACCGCCCTGTTCAGCCAGGGCCTACTGCCTTTCGCTACTATACACAGTATAGACATAACATTCCTTTCGGTTGAAGAACTCTGAGCCAGCTCTACTCGGCCCCTTTAAGGACTCACTCTCTAACCCCTACGGGTTCACTCTCTGTCCTTAGCAATAAAGTAACTTTTCAATGGGGACGCAGGGTTTACCTTCTATCCTCACCCTCATTATTACTTCTCTTACTTTCAACTATGCAGACCTCTACTTCTACCCCTACGGGCTCTCTGCATCTTTCCTGTCTTCAAAACATTATTCAAATTTCACATTTTAACAAATTCAACACATATAACTCGGCATGTAAAACAGTTACATTTTCTTTTCAAGGCATCATTACCACATTACTGTTCTGTAACAGTATCGCTTTCAAGTACAATTCTTCACATCCCCTTTAAGAGGGGACCAGGTCTCTCTGAGGTAGCTCGTCTTCTCAGCCTACCAGTCTCATGCAAAGTTCCGGTCCGGTATCTTCACAAAGTGTCTTTAACTAGGACCAGTAGGAACGGTTTCTTCGCAAAGTGTCTTTTGACTAAAACCAGTAGGGAGCACCTTTAAGAAAGTGCAAACTATTTACAAGGGAAAGTTTGAATCATGCGCAGTTCATGATTTCTGCAGTTCTCTTTTTTAAAACTGTATAAACTTCAGGAAAACAACAGTGACCCCGGGTCAACAAAGGGGTCACCTTTAACCCTAGACGGGTTTAGCAGCAAACAGGAACAGTTAAAGGAATGAACAGTTAACTATTTACATTTTCCATGGTATCGAGGTTTATTCTCCTTCCGGTGGCTTTGGTTCCTGGACCCCGGCCACTGTGACACGGATTCCAGCGGCAAGCTCCACAGGGGCCACCAGGTCACTCGGCGTCTGGATTTGAAGACTAACCTGGCGGGCAAGCTCGGGAGCTACTACAAAGCGCACCGTGGAGATAGTAACGAGATCCGGCAATTCTGGATCACCCGTAATTGGGGCCACAGGTGAGACTCTCTCAGGCTCACATCGCCGCACCTTCCGGGCACGCCATCCTTGCGCATTCTGGTGGCGGGTGTACGTCACTTGATCTCCCTCCCGTAGCGGCTCGCCCTCCCGATCACAGCAGGGGGTGTCCACGTCGTAGCCAGCAACGAAGATGCCAGTAGGTAAACCTGATTCCCAAATGGAGCCCCACCCTTTCTTGGGGTAGAAGGCCGATACAATTCCTCGTCTTACTGCGTCCTTTCCACCATATATAAACTTCTTACTTTGCATCTCCTGTTTTTCAACTTCTTCGCGCTGCTTCCAGTGTTGGAGTATGCATTGTTTGTACTGTTCCCAGGTAAACACCGCAATAGTGAGACCATCCACTGGAACCCCGTCCTGCTCGACCCAGGGGGTATCCCATCGAAACATCACCCCTCCCGGGTCCATCTCTATGGGTTCCCCCCACTTGGTGGGTAATGGTGGTAACAGTTTCCCCATCGCGCCAGGGGTGAGGATCGCCCGGTCAATTGTGAAGGAAGGGCTACTGTTGCGGGGGAAATCGGTCGCGGGAGCGGGATCGAGTGCGGGGGCAGGGGCGCCTTTCGTACCTGCGCCTAGTGTGGTCCCACCGTGGTCGATCCGGTCCGCCGACAAGGGCGCTGGAGTCGGCGGCAGCCCGGACCGTGGCTCCTCCAATGGGATTCTCGGATTCGGCTCCGCTTGCTGTGGTTCCTCCTCCTCCAACTCCGAGGTCGGGATTGGTGGAGGTAATTCCGCTGTCAGCTTCACAGGCTCCCGGTCCGTCGCTGGTGAAGGATGGTAGGCCGGGATCGCTTCTTCCTCGCTCAGGCACTTGCTGCTCGTCATCGCCGCCTGATAGTCGCCGGCAGTGCATGCACCTAACTCCGCCATTTCTCCGAGGTCGGGCTTCTCCGTCGCCAGCTTCCTGCCGTTGCATCTCAGGGGGTTGTCTTCTGTTTTGGGGCAGGTCATCTCTTTGCAGCCAGAAGTGCAGGGGGCGGTAGCCATTTCTCGCGCCACACTGGGAGTCTCCGCCCATAAAACACACCCTCCTTCTCCTGGGGTGTAGCAATGGCGGCGCCTTTTGGCGGGAACTTCTGGCGGCCAATGGCGCAGCACAATCTTGCAATAAAGTACAGTAAATCACAGTCTCTAGGCACACATGACCTGATTCTTCAGGCTTAAGTAGATCCTGTTCGTGACGCCAAGTTGGAGCGCCCCCACACCGCCGCAGGGCCGAGGGGTACCCGGAGCCGGGCCTCTAGGTCTCAGTCCTGGGGTTGTCACGGTAGCTAGACCCGGTCCGTGGCCCTGTCTGTCAGTGGGGGACGTCCGGTGCAATAAGTGATGTTGTAGCGGTGCAGTTGTGGGGTGCAGGTCGCGGTAAATAACGAGGACACCAGGTTGCAGTCTCTTTACCTCTTTACTGAAGCTCTCTGGGTCCTCAGTCCGGAATACGGCTCACCAGGCTGCGCAAGTCCGGCCGGTCCAATGGCACTTCCAGAGCTCTCCTTGCAGGTGGAAATCGGTGCCTTCCTTCTAGCGCTATGTGTTGCAGTCCTTCCCTGCTGTGCTTACGGAAAGTACCCCACAACTGTTGTGTCTGTTTCTCGTGTTCCCTCACAACAACTTAATTCGCAATGATCTTCCTCGTCCCTCCAGATACTATGGTAGGAACGCACCCGTATGACGGGGAGGCTCGGAGATCTTCCGGGACTCTATCTGCGCCCCTCTCCTGTTGGTACCCCCCTTTGCCTTCCTGGGTGATGCGTGAGACAGTCCGCCTCAAGCTAACTGCCCTGCCGTAGGTCTGAGGTATGGCTTGAAACTCTTTACCTCCTCGGCGTTCCGGCCACCGGTAGTGCGCCTCAGTAAGGTGCTGCCTCTTTCAGCACAACCCTCACTGGTATCTCCTTTCGCTTGATTTCGTTTCTCACTCAGCACAATCTATCTCGCTTCTTAGTCCTTCCTTGGGCACCGCCGCTATGCTGAGCAGGCACGGTCCCTTTACGTTCTTTCCATGCCAAGCCTCTGCCAGGATCCCACCCCTGGCAGAGACCCTACAGTCTCTCCCTTCACAACACCCTCTGCCACCAGGTGTTGCTCCGTTCAATCCCGTCAGCGTTCTCTCTAACTTCCTGCCTGACCCCCAGTTTACCCACTATGGTGGGGAGTGGCCTAATGAATAGCACCCTTAGCTCCCCCCGGAGGCCCAGCTGTGAAATGTATTGGTGACTGTGATACCTGCTCAGAGAACTCCTTCCGTGCCATCGAACGCAGCATGGCCCCCCTTAGTGGCTGAACCATGCTACTGCAACGACCAGGACTCTGGGGCGCTGCACTCCCCCCTGGTTAAACACAGTACTCTGGGACTGGGAAGAAAAACAACAATACAGGTTAGCAAAAAGACATACAATTTTGTTGAGTGCAAATAACAATAAGTATACTTAAGTAGGCTTCCCTTTATGGGAGGTGAGGACACTTGTAACGTTACAAACATAATTAACCTTATAATTTACAGAGTATAAATAACTTCTGTTACCCAACCGGGTATTCTACTTAGTGCAATTTTTGAAATAATAACTTAACATTGCCTTTAAGAAACTCACACTCTTAGTCTATCAAAGGCCTTCCTATAATCACATTATAAGGCATTTCAACTTTACATTCTCCTTCTTGTGAACCTGCAGGACCGCCTGTCCCTACGGCACCAGACCTACTGCCTCTCCTTTCTTCTACAGGACCGCCCTGTTCAGCCAGGGCCTACTGCCTTTCGCTACTATACACAGTATAGACATAACATTCCTTTCGGTTGAAGAACTCTGAGCCAGCTCTACTCGGCCCCTTTAAGGACTCACTCTCTAACCCCTACGGGTTCACTCTCTGTCCTTAGCAATAAAGTAACTTTTCAATGGGGACGCAGGGTTTACCTTCTATCCTCACCCTCATTATTACTTCTCTTACTTTCAACTATGCAGACCTCTACTTCTACCCCTACGGGCTCTCTGCATCTTTCCTGTCTTCAAAACATTATTCAAATTTCACATTTTAACAAATTCAACACATATAACTCGGCATGTAAAACAGTTACATTTTCTTTTCAAGGCATCATTACCACATTACTGTTCTGTAACAGTATCGCTTTCAAGTACAATTCTTCACATCCCCTTTAAGAGGGGACCAGGTCTCTCTGAGGTAGCTCGTCTTCTCAGCCTACCAGTCTCATGCAAAGTTCCGGTCCGGTATCTTCACAAAGTGTCTTTAACTAGGACCAGTAGGAACGGTTTCTTCGCAAAGTGTCTTTTGACTAAAACCAGTAGGGAGCACCTTTAAGAAAGTGCAAACTATTTACAAGGGAAAGTTTGAATCATGCGCAGTTCATGATTTCTGCAGTTCTCTTTTTTAAAACTGTATAAACTTCAGGAAAACAACAGTGACCCCGGGTCAACAAAGGGGTCACCTTTAACCCTAGACGGGTTTAGCAGCAAACAGGAACAGTTAAAGGAATGAACAGTTAACTATTTACATTTTCCATGGTATCGAGGTTTATTCTCCTTCCGGTGGCTTTGGTTCCTGGACCCCGGCCACTGTGACACGGATTCCAGCGGCAAGCTCCACAGGGGCCACCAGGTCACTCGGCGTCTGGATTTGAAGACTAACCTGGCGGGCAAGCTCGGGAGCTACTACAAAGCGCACCGTGGAGATAGTAACGAGATCCGGCAATTCTGGATCACCCGTAATTGGGGCCACAGGTGAGACTCTCTCAGGCTCACATCGCCGCACCTTCCGGGCACGCCATCCTTGCGCATTCTGGTGGCGGGTGTACGTCACTTGATCTCCCTCCCGTAGCGGCTCGCCCTCCCGATCACAGCAGGGGGTGTCCACGTCGTAGCCAGCAACGAAGATGCCAGTAGGTAAACCTGATTCCCAAATGGAGCCCCACCCTTTCTTGGGGTAGAAGGCCGATACAATTCCTCGTCTTACTGCGTCCTTTCCACCATATATAAACTTCTTACTTTGCATCTCCTGTTTTTCAACTTCTTCGCGCTGCTTCCAGTGTTGGAGTATGCATTGTTTGTACTGTTCCCAGGTAAACACCGCAATAGTGAGACCATCCACTGGAACCCCGTCCTGCTCGACCCAGGGGGTATCCCATCGAAACATCACCCCTCCCGGGTCCATCTCTATGGGTTCCCCCCACTTGGTGGGTAATGGTGGTAACAGTTTCCCCATCGCGCCAGGGGTGAGGATCGCCCGGTCAATTGTGAAGGAAGGGCTACTGTTGCGGGGGAAATCGGTCGCGGGAGCGGGATCGAGTGCGGGGGCAGGGGCGCCTTTCGTACCTGCGCCTAGTGTGGTCCCACCGTGGTCGATCCGGTCCGCCGACAAGGGCGCTGGAGTCGGCGGCAGCCCGGACCGTGGCTCCTCCAATGGGATTCTCGGATTCGGCTCCGCTTGCTGTGGTTCCTCCTCCTCCAACTCCGAGGTCGGGATTGGTGGAGGTAATTCCGCTGTCAGCTTCACAGGCTCCCGGTCCGTCGCTGGTGAAGGATGGTAGGCCGGGATCGCTTCTTCCTCGCTCAGGCACTTGCTGCTCGTCATCGCCGCCTGATAGTCGCCGGCAGTGCATGCACCTAACTCCGCCATTTCTCCGAGGTCGGGCTTCTCCGTCGCCAGCTTCCCGCCGTTGCATCTCAGGGGGTTGTCTTCTGTTTTGGGGCAGGTCATCTCTTTGCAGCCAGAAGTGCAGGGGGCGGTAGCCATTTCTCGCGCCACACTGGGAGTCTCCGCCCATAAAACACACCCTCCTTCTCCTGGGGTGTAGCAATGGCGGCGCCTTTTGGCGGGAACTTCTGGCGGCCAATGGCGCAGCACAATCTTGCAATAAAGTACAGTAAATCACAGTCTCTAGGCACACATGACCTGATTCTTCAGGCTTAAGTAGATCCTGTTCGTGACGCCAAGTTGGAGCGCCCCCACACCGCCGCAGGGCCGAGGGGTACCCGGAGCCGGGCCTCTAGGTCTCAGTCCTGGGGTTGTCACGGTAGCTAGACCCGGTCCGTGGCCCTGTCTGTCAGTGGGGGACGTCCGGTGCAATAAGTGATGTTGTAGCGGTGCAGTTGTGGGGTGCAGGTCGCGGTAAATAACGAGGACACCAGGTTGCAGTCTCTTTACCTCTTTACTGAAGCTCTCTGGGTCCTCAGTCCGGAATACGGCTCACCAGGCTGCGCAAGTCCGGCCGGTCCAATGGCACTTCCAGAGCTCTCCTTGCAGGTGGAAATCGGTGCCTTCCTTCTAGCGCTATGTGTTGCAGTCCTTCCCTGCTGTGCTTACGGAAAGTACCCCACAACTGTTGTGTCTGTTTCTCGTGTTCCCTCACAACAACTTAATTCGCAATGATCTTCCTCGTCCCTCCAGATACTATGGTAGGAACGCACCCGTATGACGGGGAGGCTCGGAGATCTTCCGGGACTCTATCTGCGCCCCTCTCCTGTTGGTACCCCCCTTTGCCTTCCTGGGTGATGCGTGAGACAGTCCGCCTCAAGCTAACTGCCCTGCCGTAGGTCTGAGGTATGGCTTGAAACTCTTTACCTCCTCGGCGTTCCGGCCACCGGTAGTGCGCCTCAGTAAGGTGCTGCCTCTTTCAGCACAACCCTCACTGGTATCTCCTTTCGCTTGATTTCGTTTCTCACTCAGCACAATCTATCTCGCTTCTTAGTCCTTCCTTGGGCACCGCCGCTATGCTGAGCAGGCACGGTCCCTTTACGTTCTTTCCATGCCAAGCCTCTGCCAGGATCCCACCCCTGGCAGAGACCCTACAGTCTCTCCCTTCACAACACCCTCTGCCACCAGGTGTTGCTCCGTTCAATCCCGTCAGCGTTCTCTCTAACTTCCTGCCTGACCCCCAGTTTACCCACTATGGTGGGGAGTGGCCTAATGAATAGCACCCTTAGCTCCCCCCGGAGGCCCAGCTGTGAAATGTATTGGTGACTGTGATACCTGCTCAGAGAACTCCTTCCGTGCCATCGAACGCAGCATGGCCCCCCTTAGTGGCTGAACCATGCTACTGCAACGACCAGGACTCTGGGGCGCTGCAGATGCAGACAGAACCAGCTGATGTATAGATGAGAACTGGCAGTTGCAGCTGGACCAGCTGACATAGAGATGAACACTGGCAGGTGCAGATGGACCAGCTCATGTAGAGATGAGCAAGGGCAGATGAAGCTGGACCGGCTGACATAGAGATGAGCTCTGGCAGATACAGGAGAACTGTGTGATGTAGAGATGAGCATTGGTACGTGCAGGCTGGACTGGCTGATAGACAGGCAGGAACAGCTTATAGACAGGTGAGTATACAAAAATATGAGCACTGGGATCAGAAAACTAACAGGTGTTTAGAAGCGAACTCACAAGCATTGCACAGGCACCTCTCTTCAGGTGGAGATGCCGTAAATAATTTGTGTCTCTCAGCCATTGGCTGGGGACACTTTATGAAGGCACAAACTGTCCCTTTAAGAGAACACGACCATGCGGGAGTGTGCCCTAAGCATAGTGCCCGGGGATCTGCACGCACCCCGGGCATCAGCCGCTGAAGCATGAAGTGAGGAACAGTTACCTCCCCATTTATGCCCCCTATTTTTTCAAGCTTGCAAGAAATCTTTCCAAGAGGAGAGGGGCATGGATGTTCTCTCTGGGCTCCCAGGACCGAACCCTTTCTAATCTATAGAAAAAAAATGTCTCTCCTCTTACCCTCTTGGTGGTCAGAATGTTCTCTACCTTGAAAATGTCTTCCGTGCTGACCAGAGCAGAAGTGGTACCAGGATCTTTGAAGAAAGAACTGAGAATGACAGATTTGAGTAGAAACACATGGAAACAATTGGGGATTCATACGTAGAAGATGGCCAGGCAGAATGTCAATCATACTGTCATACGGCCTATGAGGTGGCAAAGTCTCAGCCTCTTTCTTGACAAAGAGATCTGTATAAGTCCAAACTGCTGCAGGAAAACCAGACAAATTAGAGGGGAAAGTCAGAGGTCGGGCAGGATGAATGGGAGCAAGACAACTCTCCTGACAGACTTGACCCCAGCAAAGTATTTCTCCAGACTTCCAGCCCAGGACTGTCTCATGTTTTTGCAGCCATGGCAGACCTAGAAGCAGCAGGTGAGACAATCTGGACAACACATATAGAGGAATCTTTTCTGAGTGAAGCATTCCTACTCAAAGTTCTGCTTGTTCAGTGACGGAAAGGATGGCCTCAGAGAAGGGTCTTCCATACACCGATGAAACCACCAATGGATCTGTAGACATTGGGTCATTATTTTATATCACTCCATGAGAGCCTGTTGGATGAAATTATGTGCAGACCCAGAGTCCAGGTAGGCTGATTCAATAAAGGGATGTCACAACAGGAAACAGCTACTGTTAGAGACAGTGAGGGAGATGGGTGATTCTTGCCCAGAGTGGCTTCTCCGACAGACCCTATGCTCTGGAGGTTCCTGGTCTCTCAGGACAGGAGTGGATGATATGCTCGGAAATGCCACAATAGAAGCACCTAAAATCAGTACGACAGACCTCCTGGCAATGTTTGGCCATCATCACCTGGTCCACTTGCATAGGCTCTGAGGAGATTGACTGTGCCCTAGTGTACAATGAAATGTTCATAAAGACATGGATGGGTAAATATAGTGTGGAAGAACTTGACTGCCACATAGAGTCATGAACTTAATACAATCAAATTTCTTTGGAATGAAATAGAATGGAGATTGCAAGCCAGGCACTCTAGACCAGTATCAGTGTCTAACCTCACAAATGCTTTTTTGGATGAATGGGTAAAAAGTCCCCTAAGCACACTTGAAAATTTTGTAAAAAGCCATGCCAGAAGAAGGCAAGATGTTGTAAAAGATGGGAAAAACTATATATTAATGCCTTTAGGATGTTATAAGAACTCCTGTAGACAAAATGTGAAATGTCGCATTACTTTTCTTCATGTAATATATATGAAATTAACCTTTACCCTGAGGCCCACAATTAAATTGAAATTGGATTAAGCTATTATAACCAATTATGAACATAAGCACTGCTGCATTACTGACCAGCTGGTCAAAACTAGCGGCAGAAGACGATCCAAGCACATGTATATATTTATGTGTCTATATGTGTGGTTTTATATACACACATTCGTTTATACACTGCTCAAAAAAATAAATGAAACACTAAAATACCACATCCTAGATATCATTGATGAAATATTCCAGTTGCGAATCTTTATTCATTACATAGTGTAATGCGTTGAGAACAATAAAACATAAAAATGATCAATGTAAATCAAAATTAATATCCCACGAAGGCCTGGATTTGGAATGATACTCAAACTCAAAGTAGAAAATCAAATGACAAGCTCATCACACTTCAGTGGAAATGCCTCAAGAGTCAAGACAGTAGTGTGTGGCCTCCACTAGGGTTGAGCGACTTTCATTTTTTTAAGATCGAGTCTGGTTTTGTGAAACCCGATTTAGTCCAGAGTCGAGTCGAGTGAAGTCGGCCGATTATCACTAAAAGTCGGGGATCGACCGAAACACGAAACCCAATGCAAGTCAATGGGGAAGCATAGCCGGCAGTGAGTGGAGGCCAGGAAAACACCTACAGTGCCCATTTTACTGCCAAAAAATCCATTCTTGTTTTCTGAAGCTTGTCAATCTTAATTAACTTTATAATAATAGTTGGGCACTGGAAATTGGGGGTCATTTGGCAAAAGTTGTGGGGGGTAGGGCTGGTTCAAGGTTTTAGTGGGCCCAGGAAACGTGGACTACGTCATGGCGGTGGAGCAGGGAGAGGTAAGTATTTCAACGTTGCAAGTGCTGTGATCCTGAGCAAGCAGGGGGGGCCCACTCGTTCGCATTGGCACTGGCACAGGGCCCCTCAAAGTACGGTGGTGTGTTTGCATGGCGGGGGCGCCTCCCACCAGCAGCGACACTTTTGCGTACTCTGAGTGGCCCTGTGCCAGTGACGTCGCCAACGAGTATGCCCCCCCCACCTGATGAAGGAACCTGCACTTTCATCTGCACCTTCCTCTTTGTCCCTGTGTAAGGTGGTATAATATGCGGGAAGGGGAACCTTACTTTCAGCAGGGTCAGATTCTGGCTGTGTAGAGTACAAGGGGAATGTAGTGGTCTAGGTCAATGTACCAGCAGACTCATCTAGCAGTGGCTGGGCAATGGGCAGGATGAGGAGGAAACAGATATAGGGCCAAAGAATAAAGTAGGCTAAATGCAGATCAAAATTGGTAACAGGACTAAACAGGCGGCATTGCTTTGTTCAGTGGAGTAGCAAACCCAAGAGCAGCAGACACTGTTTCAAGGGCCTAACCACACTAGTAGGCCAAATGCAGTTTAATATCTGATAGTATAGGCCGAAAGCCAGAATGTGGAAGCTCAGCTTTGTTCAGTTGAGGACAACACCAGGGAGGGGCAGACACCGTTAGTAGGCCGTAACCAAAGTTGAAGGCCAAATGCAGTTTAATATCTGATACTATAGGCCAAAAGCCAGAAGGTTGAAGCACAGCTTTATTCAGTTGAGGGCAACACCAGAGAGGGGCAGACACCGTTAGTAGGCCCTAACCACCATTTTGTTTTTTAAAAAACACTTAATGAGAGCCAGAAGGTTGAAGCTCAGCTGTATTCAGTTGAGGACAACACCAGGGAGGGGCAGAAGCCGTTAGTAGGCCGTAACCAAAGTTGAAAGCCAAATGCAGTTTAATATCTGATACTATAGGCTGAAAGCCAGAAGGTTGAAGCACAGCTTTATTCAGTTGAGGGCAACACCAGGGAGGGGCAGACACCGTTAGTAGGCCCTAACCACCATTTTGTTTTTTAAAAAACACTTAATGAGAGCCAGAAGGTTGAAGCTCAGCTTTATTCAGTTGAGGGCAACACCAGGGAGGGGCAGACACCGTTAGTAGGCCCTAACCACCATTTTGTTTTTTAAAAAACACTTAATGAGAGCCAGAAGGTTGAAGCTCAGCTTTATTCAGTTGAGGGCAACACCAGGGAGGGGCAGACACCGTTAGTAGGCCCTAACCAGCATTTTGTTTTTTAAAAAACACTTAATGAGAGCCAGAAGGTTGAAGCTCAGCTTTATTCAGTTGAGGGCAACACCAGGGAGGGGCAGACACCGTTAGTAGGCCCTAACCACCATTTTGTTTTTTAAAAAACACTTAATGAGAGCCAGAAGGTTGAAGCTCAGCTTTATTCAGTTGAGGGCAACACCAGGGAGGGGCAGACACCGTTAGTAGGCCCTAACCACCATTTTGTTTTTTAAAAAACACTTAATGAGAGCCAAAAGGTTGAAGCTCAGCTTTATTCAGTTGAGGGCAACACCAGGGAGGGGCAGACACCGTTAGTATGCCCTAAACACCATTTAAAAAAAAAACAAAAAACAGCAGTTAATGAGAGGCAGAAGGTTGAAGCTCAGCTGTATTCAGTTGAGGGCAACACCAGGGAGGGGCAGACACCGTTAGTAGGCCGTAACCACCATTTTGTTTTTTAAAAAACACTTAATGAGAGCCAGAAGGTTGAAGCTCAGCTTTATTCAGTTGAGGGCAACACCAGGGAGGGGCAGACACCGTTAGTAGGCCGTAACCAAAGTTGAAGGCCAAATGCAGTTTAATATCTGATACTATAGGCTGAAAGCCAGAAGGTTGAAGCACAGCTTTATTCAGTTGAGGGCAACACCAGGGAGGGGCAGACACCGTTAGTAGGCCGTAACCAAAGTTGAAGGCCAAATGCAGTTTAATATCTGATACTATAGGCTGAAAGCCAGAAGGTTGAAGCACAGCTTTATTCAGTTGAGGGCAACACCAGGGAGGGGCAGACACCGTTAGTAGGCCCTAACCACCATTTTGTTTTTTAAAAAACACTTAATGAGAGCCAGAAGGTTGAAGCTCAGCTTTATTCAGTTGAGGGCAACACCAGGGAGGGGCAGACACCGTTAGTAGGCCCTAACCACCATTTTGTTTTTTAAAAAACACTTAATGAGAGCCAGAAGGTTGAAGCTCAGCTTTATTCAGTTGAGGGCAACACCAGGGAGGGGCAGACACCGTTAGTAGGCCCTAACCACCATTTTGTTTTTTAAAAAACACTTAATGAGAGCCAGAAGGTTGAAGCTCAGCTTTATTCATTTGAGGGCAACACCAGGGAGGGGCAGACACCGTTAGTATGCCCTAAACACCATTTAAAAAAAAAACAAAAAACAGCAGTTAATGAGAGGCAGAAGGTTGAAGCTCAGCTGTATTCAGTTGAGGGCAACACCAGGGAGGGGCAGAAGCCGTTAGTAGGCCCTAAATACCATTTTGTTTTTTAAAAAACACTTAATGAGAGCCAGAAGGTTGAAGCTCAGCTTTATTCAGTTGAGGGCAACACCAGGGAGGGGCAGACACCGTTAGTAGGCCCTAACCACCATTTTGATTTTTAAAAAACACTTAATGAGAGCCAGAAGGTTGAAGCTCAGCTTTATTCAGTTGAGGGCAACACCAGGGAGGGGCAGACACCGTTAGTAGGCCCTAACCACCATTTTGTTTTTTAAAAAACACTTAATGAGAGCCAGAAGGTTGAAGCTCAGCTTTATTCAGTTGAGGGCAACACCAGGGAGGGGCAGACACCGTTAGTAGGCCCTAACCACCATTTTGTTTTTTAAAAAACACTTAGTGAGAGCCAGAAGGTTGAAGCTCAGCTTTATTCAGTTGAGGGCAACACCAGGGAGGGGCAGACACCATTAGTAGGCCCTAAACACCATTTAAAAAAAAAAAAAAAAACAGCAGTTAATGAGAGGCAGAAGGTTGAAGCTCAGCTGTATTCAGTTGAGGACAACACCAGGCAGGGGCAGACACCGTTAGTAGGCCGGAACCACCAATGTTTTTAAAAACAGCAGTTAATCAGTGCCGGAAGGTAGAAGCTCAGCTTTATTCAGTTGAGGACAACTTGAATTAGGGACTGCAGACAGACTTAGCAGGCTGTCCCCTGTGTGGACCATGCATCCAATACATTAACCCATTGAGCCACAAAGGACACGTAACCTTCCGTGGCCATGCCTACAGGTCCATGTGTCTGTTGTCAGGTGTACCTTTGTCAGTGTAGGCCTAGTGGAAGGAGGGACCGCAGACAGGCTTCGAAGGCCTAACACAATAAAATGGGCTGGCTGTAGGCACTTTAAAATTGGTTCCAGGGGTACACGGGCAGCAGTGGTCTGGTCAGTGGAGGCCTAGTGGAAGGAGGGACCGCAGACAGGCTTCGAAGGCCTAACACAATAAAATGGGCTGGCTGTAGGCACTTTAAAATTGGTTCCAGGGGTACACGGGCAGCAGTGGTCTGGTCAGTGAAGGCCTAGTGGAAGGAGGGATCGCAGACAGGCTTCGAAGGCCTAACATAATAAAATGGGCTGGCTGTAGGCACTTTATAATTGGTTCCAGGGGTACACGGGCAGCAGTGGTCTGGTCAGTGGAGGCCTAGTGGAAGGAGGGACCGCAGACAGGCTTCGAAGGCCTAACACAATAAAATGGGCTGGCTGTAGGCACTTTAAAATTGGTTCCAGGGGTACACGGGCAGCAGTGGTCTGGTCAGTGGAGGCCTAGTGGAAGGAGGGACCGCAGACAGGCTTCGAAGGCCTAACACAATAAAATGGGCTGGCTGTAGGCACTTTATAATTGGTTCCAGGGGTACACGGGCAGCAGTGGTCTGGTCAGTGGAGGCCTAGTGGAAGGAGGGACCGCAGACAGGCTTCGAAGGCCTAACACAATAAAATGGGCTGGCTGTAGGCACTTTAAAATTGGTTCCAGGGGTACACGGGCAGCAGTGGTCTGGTCAGTGGAGGCCTAGTGGAAGGAGGGACCGCAGACAGGCTTCGAAGGCCTAACACAATAAAATGGGCTGGCTGTAGGCACTTTAAAATTGGTTCCAGGGGTACACGGGCAGCAGTGGTCTGGTCAGTGAAGGCCTAGTGGAAGGAGGGACCGCAGACAGGCTTCGAAGGCCTAACACAATAAAATGGGCTGGCTGTAGGCACTTTAAAATCGGTTCCAGGGGTACACGGGCAGCAGTGGTCTGGTCAGTGGAGGCCTAGTGGAAGGAGGGACCGCAGACAGGCTTCGAAGGCCTAACACAATAAAATGGGCTGGCTGTAGGCACTTTAAATTTGGTTCCAGGGGTACACGGGCAGCAGTGGTCTGGTCAGTGAAGGCCTAGTGGAAGGAGGGACCGCAGACAGGCTTCGAAGGCCTAACACAATAAAATGGGCTGGCTGTAGGCACTTTAAAATCGGTTCCAGGGGTACACGGGCAGCAGTGGTCTGGTCAGTGGAGGCCTAGTGGAAGGAGGGACCGCAGACAGGCTTCGAAGGCCTAACACAATAAAATGGGCTGGCTGTAGGCACTTTAAAATCGGTTCCAGGGGTACACGGGCAGCAGTGGTCTGGTCAGTGAAGGCCTAGTGGAAGGAGGGACCGCAGACAGGCTTCGAAGGCCTAACATAATAAAATGGGCTGGCTGTAGGCACTTTATAATTGGTTCCAGGGGTACACGGGCAGCAGTGGTCTGGTCAGTGGAGGCCTAGTGGAAGGAGGGACCGCAGACAGGCTTCGAAGGCCTAACACAATAAAATGGGCTGGCTGTAGGCACTTTAAAATCGGTTCCAGGGGTACACGGGCAGCAGTGTTCTGGTCAGTGGAGGCCTAGTGGAAGGAGGGACCGCAGACAGGCTTCGAAGGCCTAACACAATAAAATGGGCTGGCTGTAGGCACTTTAAAATTGGTTCCAGGGGTACACGGGCAGCAGTGGTCTGGTCAGTGAAGGCCTAGTGGAAGGAGGGACCGCAGACAGGCTTCGAAGGCCTAACATAATAAAATGGGCTGGCTGTAGGCACTTTAAAATTGGTTCCAGGGGTACACGGGCAGCAGTGGTCTGGTCAGTGGAGGCCTAGTGGAAGGAGGGACCGCAGACAGGCTTCGAAGGCCTAACACAATAAAATGGGCTGGCTGTAGGCACTTTATAATTGGTTCCAGGGGTACACGGGCAGCAGTGGTCTGGTCAGTGGAGGCCTAGTGGAAGGAGGGACCGCAGACAGGCTTCGAAGGCCTAACATAATAAAATGGGCTGGCTGTAGGCACTTTATAATTGGTTCCAGGGGTACACGGGCAGCAGTGGTCTGGTCAGTGGAGGCCTAGTGGAAGGAGGGACCGCAGACAGGCTTCGAAGGCCTAAAATAACAAACAATAGGCTCATGGCAGTTTTACAGTGGTTACATGGATACACGGCAGGCAGCTTGGTGGTCAGTGGAGGAGTATTGAAAGTAGGTACCGTAGACAGGCTATCAAAGGCCTAAAATAACAAACAATAGGCTCATGGCAGTTTTACAGCGGTTACATGGATACACGGGCAGGCAGCTTGGTGGTCAGTGGAGGAGTATTTAAAGTAGGGACCGCAGACAGGCTATCAAAGGCCTAAAATAACAAACAATAGGCTCATGGCAGTTTTACAGCGGTTACATGGATACACGGGCAGGCAACTTGGTGGTCAGTGGAGGAGTATTTAAAGTAGGGACCGTAGACAGGCTATCAAAGGCCTAAAATAACAAACAATAGGCTCATGGCAGTTTTACAGCGGTTACATGGATACACGGGCAGGCAGCTTGGTGGTCAGTGGAGGAGTATTTAAAGTAGGGACCGTAGACAGGCTATCAAAGGCCTAAAATAACAAACAATAGGCTCATGGCAGTTTTACAGCGGTTACATGGATACACGGGCAGGCAGCTTGGTGGTCAGTGGAGGAGTATTTAAAGTAGGGACCGCAGACAGGCTATCAAAGGCCTAAAATAACAAACAATAGGCTCATGGCAGTTTTACAGCGGTTACATGGATACACGGGCAGGCAGCTTGGTGGTCAGTGGAGGAGTATTGCAAGGAGTGTCTGTCCCAGTACTCCCAAAATATAAATAGATGTTAATGTCTCGCAAAACAACCAAAACAAAAAAAAGGTGGCATACTTAGGTACAGGGGTGGGCTCATCTGCTGAGTTTCTGACATAGTAATTTGGCAGTAACTATTTAATGGTGCCAATATAGGACACAGACACAGACTACTTTAAGTTGCATCATAGATGTCTACAAATTTGTATTGTCAGTGCCAGACATTGAATCATGTCAGCGAATAGACTAAAGATTGGTGGAGCTGTGCGACATAATTTTGCACGTGGTACAGCACATTTTGAGCTGGGGGAGGCGGGAACTCTCTTGAGGCCGGCGGGACCGCCCCAGGGCCCCTCATATTACAACGGTGTGTCTGACGTTGGGTGCGCACCACCACCGCCAGAGACACTACATTGTACTATGAGGGACCCAGTAGCAATGCCGTCAACCAAAAGCGAGCACACCCACCTCTTCAGACAAACAGCAGTCTCACGGGTGCTTGCGCCAAGTCGCGATACCACGGCCCCGTGTGGGGAGTTTGGCCATTTAGGGAGGTGTAAACATGTCGTATGCTGTACAATCAGCTGCAGCAAATTAGACATTAGAAAAGTAATTCACAGGCAAGAGCTTTTCATAGGAAAGCTAGGTGTCGGCCGGGCAAGGTGGGGCAAAAGATTTCGAAATCCAGTTGTGGTTCATTTTAATGAATGTTAGATCGTCAACATTTTGGGTAGCCAGACGAGTCCTTTTTTCGGTTAATATTGAACCTGCAGCACTGAATACTCTTTCTGATAGGACACTTGCTGCCGGGCAAGCAAGCTCCTGCAATGCATATTCTGCCAATTCTGGCCAGGTGTCTAATTTGGAGGCCCAGTAATCAAATGGGAATGACGGTTGAGGGAGAACATCGATAAGGGATGAAAAATAGTTAGTAACCATACTGGACAAATGTTGTCTCCTGTCACTTTCAATTGATGCAGCAGTACCTGTCCTGTCTGCGGTCATAGCAAAATCACTCCACAACCTGGTCAGAAAACCCCTCTGTCCAACGCCACTTCTGATGTGTGCACCCCTAACACTCCTAGTCTGCTGCCCCCTGGAGCTCGTGTGAGAACGATCACGTGCGCTCTGTGCTGGGAATGCCTGAAGCAAACGGTCAACAAGAGTTGATTGTTTGGTTGCTAATATTAGTTCCAAGTTCTCATGTGGCATAATATTTTGCAATTTGCCTTTATAGCGTGGATCAAGGAGGCAGGCCAACCAGTAATCGTCATCGTTCATCATTTTCGTAATGCGTGTGTCCCTTTTTAGGATACGTAAGGCATAATCCGCCATGTGGGCCAAAGTTCCAGTTGTCAAATCTCCGGTTGTGATTGGTTGAGGGGCAGTTGCAGGCAAATCTACGTCACTTGTGTCCCTCAAAAAACCAGAACCCGGCCGTGACACGCAACCAATTTCCAGTGCCCCCCGGGAAAGGTTCCGCATTAAAAATATACTCATCCCCATCATCCTCCTCGTCCTCCACCTCCTCTTCGCCCGCTACCTCGTCCTGTACACTGCCCTGACCAGACAATGGCTGACTGTCATCAAGGCTTTCCTCTTCCTCTGGTGCAGACGCCTGCTCCTTTATGTGCGTCAAACTTTGCATCAGCAGACGCATTAGGGGGATGCTCATGCTTATTACGGCGTTGTCTGCACTAACCAGCCGTGTGCATTCCTCAAAACACTGAAGGACTTGACACATGTCTTGTATCTTAGACCACTGCACACCTGACAACTCCATGTCTGCCATCCTACTGCCTGCCCGTGTATCCTCCCACAAATAAATAACAGCACGCCTCTGTTCGCACAGTCTCTGAAGCATGTGCAGTGTTGAGTTCCACCTTGTTGCAAAGTCTATGATTAGGCGATGCTGGTGAAGGTTCAAAGACCGCTGATAGGTCTGCATACGGCTGGCGTGTACAGGCGAACGTCGGATATGTGAGCAAAGTGCACGCACTTTGAGGAGCAGGTCGGAGAACCCAGGATAAGTTTTCAATAAGCACTGCACCACCAGGTTTAAGGTGTGAGCCAGGCAAGGAATGTGTTTCAGTTGGGAAAGGGAGATGGCAGCCATGAAATTCCTTCCGTTATCACTCACTACCTTGCCTGCCTCAAGATCTAGTGTGCCCAGCCACGACTGCGTTTCTTGTTGCAAGAACTCGGACAGAACTTCCGCGGTGTGTCTGTTGTCGCCCAAACACTTCATAGCCAATACAGCCTGCTGACGCTTGCCAGTAGCTGGCCCATAATGGGACAACTGGTGTGCAACAGTGTCATCTGCCGATGGAGTGGTTGGCCGACTGCGTTCTGTGGAAGAGCTGTAGCTTCTGCAGGAGGACGAGGAGGAGGAGGAGGAGGGGGTGCGAACGCCTACAGCCAACTGTTTCCTAGACCGTGGGCTAGGCACAACTGTCCCTAAATTGATGTCGCCTGTGGACCGCAGACAGGCTTCGAAGGCCTAACACAATAAAATGGGCTGGCTGTAGGCACTTTAAAATTGGTTCCAGGGGTACACGGGCAGCAGTGGTCTGGTCAGTGAAGGCCTAGTGGAAGGAGGGACCGCAGACAGGCTTCGAAGGCCTAACATAATAAAATGGGCTGGCTGTAGGCACTTTATAATTGGTTCCAGGGGTACACGGGCAGCAGTGGTCTGGTCAGTGGAGGCCTAGTGGAAGGAGGGACCGCAGACAGGCTTCGAAGGCCTAACACAATAAAATGGGCTGGCTGTAGGCACTTTAAAATCGGTTCCAGGGGTACACGGGCAGCAGTGTTCTGGTCAGTGGAGGCCTAGTGGAAGGAGGGACCGCAGACAGGCTTCGAAGGCCTAACACAATAAAATGGGCTGGCTGTAGGCACTTTAAAATTGGTTCCAGGGGTACACGGGCAGCAGTGGTCTGGTCAGTGAAGGCCTAGTGGAAGGAGGAACCGCAGACAGGCTTCGAAGGCCTAACATAATAAAATGGGCTGGCTGTAGGCACTTTAAAATTGGTTCCAGGGGTACACGGGCAGCAGTGGTCTGGTCAGTGGAGGCCTAGTGGAAGGAGGGACCGCAGACAGGCTTCGAAGGCCTAAAATAACAAACAATAGGCTCATGGCAGTTTTACAGCGGTTACATGGATACACGGCAGGCAGCTTGGTGGTCAGTGGAGGAGTATTGAAAGTAGGTACCGTAGACAGGCTATCAAAGGCCTAAAATAACAAACAATAGGCTCATGGCAGTTTTACAGCGGTTACATGGATACACGGGCAGGCAGCTTGGTGGTCAGTGGAGGAGTATTTAAAGTAGGGACCGCAGACAGGCTATCAAAGGCCTAAAATAACAAACAATAGGCTCATGGCAGTTTTACAGCGGTTACATGGATACACGGGCAGGCAACTTGGTGGTCAGTGGAGGAGTATTTAAAGTAGGGACCGTAGACAGGCTATCAAAGGCCTAAAATAACAAACAATAGGCTCATGGCAGTTTTACAGCGGTTACATGGATACACGGGCAGGCAGCTTGGTGGTCAGTGGAGGAGTATTTAAAGTAGGGACCGCAGACAGGCTATCAAAGGCCTAAAATAACAAACAATAGGCTCATGGCAGTTTAACAGCGGTTACATGGATACACGGGCAGGCAACTTGGTGGTCAGTGGAGGAGTATTTAAAGTAGGGACCATAGACAGGCTATCAAAGGCCTAAAATAACAAACAATAGGCTCATGGCAGTTTTACAGCGGTTACATGGATACACGGGCAGGCAGCTTGGTGGTCAGTGGAGGAGTATTTAAAGTAGGGACCGTAGACAGGCTATCAAAGGCCTAAAATAACAAACAATAGGCTCATGGCAGTTTTACAGCGGTTACATGGATACACGGGCAGGCAGCTTGGTGGTCAGTGGAGGAGTATTTAAAGTAGGGACCGCAGACAGGCTATCAAAGGCCTAAAATAACAAACAATAGGCTCATGGCAGTTTTACAGCGGTTACATGGATACACGGGCAGGCAGCTTGGTGGTCAGTGGAGGAGTATTGCAAGGAGTGTCTGTCCCAGTACTCCCAAAATATAAATAGATGTTAATGTCTCGCAAAACAACCAAAGCAAAAAAAAAGGTGGCATACTTAGGTACAGGGGTGGGCTCATCTGCTGAGTTTCTGACATAGTAATTTGGCAGTAACTATTTAATGGTGCCAATATAGGACACAGACACAGACTACTTTAAGTTGCATCATAGATGTCTACAAATTTGTATTGTCAGTGCCAGACATTGAATCATGTCAGCGAATAGACTAAAGATTGGTGGAGCTGTGCGACATAATTTTGCACATGGTACAGCACATTTTGAGCTGGGGGAGGGGGGAACTCTCTTGAGGCCGGCGGGACCGCCCCAGGGCCCCTCATATTACAACGGTGTGTCTGACGTTGGGTGCGCACCACCACCGCCAGAGACACTACATTGTACTATGAGGGACCCAGTAGCAATGCCGTCAACCAAAAGCGAGCACACCCACCTCTTCAGACAAACAGCAGTCTCACGGGTGCTTGCGCCAAGTCGCGATACCATGGCCCCGTGTGGGGAGTTTGGCCATTTAGGGAGGTGTAAACATGTCGTATGCTGTACAATCAGCTGCAGCAAATTAGACATTAGAAAAGTAATTCACAGGCAAGAGCTTTTCATAGGAAAGCTAGGTGTCGGCCGGGCAAGGTGGGGCAAAAGATTTCGAAATCCAGTTGTGGTTCATTTTAATGAATGTTAGATCGTCAACATTTTGGATAGCCAGACGAGTCCTTTTTTCGGTTAATATTGAACCTGCAGCACTGAATACTCTTTCTGATAGGACACTTGCTGCCGGGCAAGCAAGCTCCTGCAATGCATATTCTGCCAATTCTGGCCAGGTGTCTAATTTGGAGGCCCAGTAATCAAATGGGAATGACGGTTGAGGGAGAACATCGATAAGGGATGAAAAATAGTTAGTAACCATACTGGACAAATGTTGTCTCCTGTCACTTTCAATTGATGCAGCAGTACCTGTCCTGTCTGCGGTCATAGCAAAATCACTCCACAACCTGGTCAGAAAACCCCTCTGTCCAACGCCACTTCTGATGTGTGCACCCCTAACACTCCTAGTCTGCTGCCCCCTGGAGCTCGTGTGAGAACGATCACGTGCGCTGTGTGCTGGGAATGCCTGAAGCAAACGGTCAACAAGAGTTGATTGTTTGGTTGCTAATATTAGTTCCAAGTTCTCATGTGGCATAATATTTTGCAATTTGCCTTTATAGCGTGGATCAAGGAGGCAGGCCAACCAGTAATCGTCATCGTTCATCATTTTCGTAATGCGTGTGTCCCTTTTTAGGATACGTAAGGCATAATCCGCCATGTGGGCCAAAGTTCCAGTTGTCAAATCTCCGGTTGTGATTGGTTGAGGGGCAGTTGCAGGCAAATCTACGTCACTTGTGTCCCTCAAAAAACCAGAACCCGGCCGTGACACGCAACCAATTTCCAGTGCCCCCGGGAAAGGTTCCGCATTAAAAATATACTCATCCCCATCATCCTCCTCGTCCTCCACCTCCTCTTCGCCCGCTACCTCGTCCTGTACACTGCCCTGACCAGACAATGGCTGACTGTCATCAAGGCTTTCCTCTTCCTCTGGTGCAGACGCCTGCTCCTTTATGTGTGTCAAACTTTGCATCAGCAGACGCATTAGGGGGATGCTCATGCTTATTACGGCGTTGTCTGCACTAACCAGCCGTGTGCATTCCTCAAAACACTGAAGGACTTGACACATGTCTTGTATCTTAGACCACTGCACACCTGACAACTCCATGTCTGCCATCCTACTGCCTGCCCGTGTATCCTCCCACAAATAAATAACAGCACGCCTCTGTTCGCACAGTCTCTGAAGCATGTGCAGTGTTGAGTTCCACCTTGTTGCAAAGTCTATGATTAGGCGATGCTGGTGAAGGTTCAAAGACCGCTGATAGGTCTGCATACGGCTGGCGTGTACAGGCGAACGTCGGATATGTGAGCAAAGTGCACGCACTTTGAGGAGCAGGTCGGAGAACCCAGGATAAGTTTTCAATAAGCACTGCACCACCAGGTTTAAGGTGTGAGCCAGGCAAGGAATGTGTTTCAGTTGGGAAAGGGAGATGGCAGCCATGAAATTCCTTCCGTTATCACTCACTACCTTGCCTGCCTCAAGATCTACTGTGCCCAGCCACGACTGCGTTTCTTGTTGCAAGAACTCGGACAGAACTTCCGCGGTGTGTCTGTTGTCGCCCAAACACTTCATAGCCAATACAGCCTGCTGACGCTTGCCAGTAGCTGGCCCATAATGGGACAACTGGTGTGCAACAGTGTCATCTGCCGATGGAGTGGTTGGCCGACTGCGTTCTGTGGAAGAGCTGTAGCTTCTGCAGGAGGACGAGGAGGAGGAGGAGGAGGGGGTGCGAACGCCTACAGCCAACTGTTTCCTAGACCGTGGGCTAGGCACAACTGTCCCTAAATTGATGTCGCCTGTGAACCCTGCATCCACCACATTCACCCAGTGTGCCGTGATGGACACATAACGTCCCTGGCCATGCCTACTGGTCCATGCATCTGTAGTCAGGTGCACCTTTGTACTCACAGATTGCCTGAGTGCATGGACGATGCGCTGTTTAACATGCTGGTGCAGGGCTGGGATGGCTTTTCTGGGAAAAAAGTGTCGACTGGGTAGCTCGTATCGTGGTTCAGCGTACTCCATCAGGGCTTTGAAAGCTTCGCTTTCAACTAACCGGTAGGGCATCATCTCTAACGAGATTAGTCTAACTATGTGGGCGTTAAAACCCTGTGTACGCGGATGCGAGGATAAGTACTTCCTTTTTCTAACCAGAGTCTCATGTAGGGTGAGCTGGACTGGAGAGCTGGAGATCGTGGAACTTTCGGGTGTGCCGGTGTACATGGCAGACTGAGAGACGGTTGGAGACGGTATTGTTTCCGCCGGTGCCCTAGATGCAATATTTCCTCCTACAAAACTGGTGATTCCCTGACCCTGACTGCTTTTGGCTGGCAAAGAAACCTGCACAGATACTGCCGGTGGTGCGGAAAATGGTGGCCTTACAGTGACGGAAGGGATGTTGCGTTGCTGACTAGCTTCATTGGCCGAGGGTGCTACAACCTTAAGGGACGTTTGGTAGTTAGTCCAGGCTTGAAAATGCATGGTGGTTAAGTGTCTATTAGGGTTGAGCGAAACGGGTCGATCATTTTCAAAAGTCGCCGACTTTTGGCTAAGTCGGCGTCTCATGAAACCCGATCCGACCCCTGTGCTTGTCGGCCATGCGGTACGCGACTTTCGCGCCAAAGTCGCGTTTCAATGACGCGAAAAGCGCCATTTCTCAGCCAATGAAGGTGAACGCAGAGTGTGGGCAGCGTGATGACATAGATCCTGGTCCCCACCATCTTAGAGAAGGGCATTGCAGTGATTGGCTTGCTGTCTGCGGCGTCACAGGGGCTATAAAGGGGCGTTCCCGCCGACCGCCATCTTACTGCTGCTGATCTGAGCTTAGGGACAGGTTGCTGCCGCTTCGTCAGAAGCAGGGAGAGCGTTAGGCAGGGTCCACTAACCACCAAACCGCTTGTGCTGCAGCGATTTCCACTGTCCAACACCACCTTCGGTGTGCAGGGACTGTGGAAGCTATTTTTTTTTTTTTTTCCCCTCAGCGCTGTAGCTCATTGGGCTGCCCTAGAAGGCTCCGTGATAGCTGTATTGCTGTGTGTACGCCACTGTGGAAACCAACTGCTTTTTTCAAAGCACATATCCTCTTGTTCCTTCCTTTCTGCACAGCTATCTTTTTTGTTTGTCCACACTTTTTATTTAATTTGTGCATCAGTCCACTCCTATTGCTGCCTGCCATACCTGGCTTACATTACTGCAGGGAGATAGTAATTGTAGGACAGTTTTTTTTGTTTTTTTGTTTTTTTTTGTGGGAGATTAAGATTGGCATTTCTGCTACAGTGCCATCCCTGTGTGTGCCATCTCTCACTGAGTGGGCCATAGAAAGCCTATTTATTTTTTCCGTGATTTGTGTTCTAAAATCTACCTCAACACAAAAACACTACATCAATCAGTGGGAGAAAAATATTGGCCTCAGTCAGGGCTTGTGTGCCACTGCTGTGTGTGCTATCTCTCATTCAGTGGGCTATAGCAAGCCTATTTTTTTTTTTTTTTTTTTTTTAATATTATTTGGTTTCTAAAGTCTCCCTGAAAAAAAAAAAAAAACTAAAAAAACAGTGGGAGAGTAATATTGCCCTTTCAGCTTGTGTGCCAGTCTTGACTCCTGGGTGTGCCACCTCTCTCCCTCTCATTCAGTGGGCCATAGAAAGCCTATTTATTTATTTTTTTAAATATTATTGGGTTTCTAAAGTCTCCCTTAAAAAACAAAAAATACATAAAAAAACAGTGGGAGAGTAATATTGCCCTTTCAGCTTGTGTGCCAGTCTTGACTCCTGGGTGTGCCACCTCTCTCCCTTTCATTCAGTGGGCCATAGAAAGCCTATTTATTTTTTCCGTGATTTGTGTTCTAAATTCTACCTCAACACAAAAACACTACATCAATCAGTGGGAGAAAAATATTGGCCTCAGTCAGGGCTTGTGTGCCACTGCTGTGTGTGCTATCTCTCATTCAGTGGGCTATAGCAAGCCTATTTTTTTTTTTTTTTTTTTATATTATTTGGTTTCTAAAGTCTCCCGGAAAAAACAAAAAAAACCTAAAAAAACAGTGGGAGAGTAATATTGCCCTTTCAGCTTGTGTGCCAGTCTTGACTCCTGGGTGTGCCACCTCTCTCCCTCTCATTCAGTGGGCCATAGAAAGCCTATTTATTTTTTGGTTTTTTTAATATTATTTGGTTTCTAAAGTCTCCCTGAAAAAAAAAAAAAAACATACAAAAAACAGTGGGAGAGTAATATTGCCCTTTCAGCTTGTGTGCCAGTCTTGACTCCTGGGTGTGCCACCTCTCTCCCTTTCATTCAGTGGGCCATAGAAAGCCTATTTATTTATTTTTTTAAATATTATTGGGTTTCTAAAGTCTCCCTTAAAAAACAAAAAATACATAAAAAAACAGTGGGAGAGTAATATTGCCCTTTCAGCTTGTGTGCCAGTCTTGACTCCTGGGTGTGCCACCTCTCTCTCTCATTCAGTGGGCCATAGAAAGGCTATTTTTTTTTTGGGTTTTTTAATATTATTTGGTTTCTAAAGTCTCCCTGAAAAAAAAAAAAAAACATACAAAAAACAGTGGGAGAGTAATATTGCCCTTTCAGCTTGTGTGCCAGTCTTGACTCCTGGGTGTGCCACCTCTCTCCCTTTCATTCAGTGGGCCATAGAAAGCCTATTTATTTTTTTTTTAAAATATTATTGGGTTTCTAAAGTCTCCCTTAAAAAACAAAAAATACATAAAAAAACAGTGGGAGAGTAATATTGCCCTTTCAGCTTGTGTGCCAGTCTTGACTCCTGGGTGTGCCACCTCTCTCTCTCATTCAGTGGGCCATAGAAAGGCTATTTTTTTTTGTTTTTTTTAATATTATTTGGTTTCTAAAGTCTCCCTGAAAAAAAAAAAAAAACATACAAAAAACAGTGGGAGAGTAATATTGCCCTTTCAGCTTGTGTGCCAGTCTTGACTCCTGGGTGTGCCACCTCTCTCCCTTTCATTCAGTGGGCCATAGAAAGCCTATTTATTTATTTTTTTAAATATTATTGGGTTTCTAAAGTCTCCCTTAAAAAACAAAAAATACATAAAAAAACAGTGGGAGAGTAATATTGCCCTTTCAGCTTGTGTGCCAGTCTTGACTCCTGGGTGTGCCACCTCTCTCTCTCATTCAGTGGGCCATAGAAAGGCTATTTTTTTTTTGTTTTTTTAATATTATTTGGTTTCTAAAGTCTCCCTGAAAAAAAAAAAAAAACATACAAAAAACAGTGGGAGAGTAATATTGCCCTTTCAGCTTGTGTGCCAGTCTTGACTCCTGGGTGTGCCACCTCTCTCCCTTTCATTCAGTGGGCCATAGAAAGCCTATTTTTTTTTTTTAAATATTATTGGGTTTCTAAAGTCTCCCTTAAAAAACAAAAAATACATTAAAAAACAGTGGGAGAGTAATATTGCCCTTTCAGCTTGTGTGCCAGTCTTGACTCCTGGGTGTGCCACCTCTCTCTCTCATTCAGTGGGCCATAGAAAGGCTATTTTTTTTTGGTTTTTTTAATATTATTTGGTTTCTAAAGTCTCCCTGAAAAAAAAAAAAAACATACAAAAAACAGTGGGAGAGTAATATTGCCCTTTCAGCTTGTGTGCCAGTCTTGACTCCTGGGTGTGCCACCTCTCTCCCTTTCATTCAGTGGGCCATAGAAAGCCTATTTATTTTTTTTTTAAATATTATTGGGTTTCTAAAGTCTCCCTTAAAAAACAAAAAATACATAAAAAAACAGTGGGAGAGTAATATTGCCCTTTCAGCTTGTGTGCCAGTCTTGACTCCTGGGTGTGCCACCTCTCTCTCTCATTCAGTGGGCCATAGAAAGGCTATTTTTTTTTTGGTTTTTTTAATATTATTTGGTTTCTAAAGTCTCCCTGAAAAAAAAAAAAAACATACAAAAAACAGTGGGAGAGTAATATTGCCCTTTCAGCTTGTGTGCCAGTCTTGACTCCTGGGTGTGCCACCTCTCTCCCTTTCATTCAGTGGGCCATAGAAAGCCTATTTATTTTTTCCGTGATTTGTGTTCTAAATTCTACCTCAACACAAAAACACTACATCAATCAGTGGGAGAAAAATATTGGCCTCAGTCAGGGCTTGTGTGCCACTGCTGTGTGTGCTATCTCTCATTCAGTGGGCTATAGCAAGCCTATTTTTTATTTTTTTTTAATATTATTTGGTTTCTAAAGTCTCCCTGAAAAAAAAAACAAAACCTAAAAAAACAGTGGGAGAGTAATATTGCCCTTTCAGCTTGTGTGCCAGTCTTGACTCCTGGGTGTGCCACCTCTCTCCCTCTCATTCAGTGGGCCATAGAAAGCCTATTTATTTATTTTTTTAAATATTATTGGGTTTCTAAAGTCTCCCTTAAAAAACAAAAAATACATAAAAAAACAGTGGGAGAGTAATATTGCCCTTTCAGCTTGTGTGCCAGTCTTGACTCCTGGGTGTGCCACCTCTCTCTCTCGTTCAGTGGGCCATAGAAAGGCTATTTTTTTTTTGTTTTTTTTAATATTATTTGGTTTCTAAAGTCTCCCTGAAAAAAAAAAAAAAACATACAAAAAACAGTGGGAGAGTAATATTGCCCTTTCAGCTTGTGTGCCAGTCTTGACTCCTGGGTGTGCCACCTCTCTCATTCAGTGGGCCATAGAAAGCTTTTTTTTTTTTTTTCCTTGATTTGTGTTCTAAAATCTACCTCAACACAAAAACACTACATCAATCAGTGGGAGAAAAATATTGGCCTCAGTCAGGGCTTGTGTGCCACTGCTGTGTGTGCTATCTCTCATTCAGTGGGCTATAGAAAGCCTATTTATTTATTTATTTTTTTTCTTATTATTTGGTTTCTAAAGTCTCCCTGAAAAAAAAAAATACATAAATTAGGTGGGAGATTAATATTGACATTAGTGCTTGAGTGACAGTCCTGCGTGTGTGTCATCTCTGTGATTTTGTGCCACAGAAAACAGAGTGTGTAACATTGTGCCTGATTTTCCTTGTGGTCTCACCAACCTGTTAAGGGATATTGAAATCATACTGAAGTTATAGCTCACCGTGTAAGTTGTTTGACAGCAACAAATAAAGTTACTTTGGTTAAGATTTTAAAACAATGAGGAAGTCTGGTGCAAGAGGTCGTCGTGGGCGTTCATTGTCAGCTGGTAATGATGGTAGTGGTAGTGGAGCATCAGGTGGTCGTGGGGATAAAAATATTCCACCTAAGTCTGGAGCTGTGGAGCCAGTTTCGTCGTCAGGCTACACAAGGCCTCGAACGCTCTCTTTTCTGGGAGTAGGAAAACCGCTTTTAAAGGCGGAGCAGCAACAGCAAGTTTTGGCTTACATTGCAGACTCAGCCTCTAGCTCTTTTGCCTCCTCTTCCGAAACTGGTAAATGTAAAAGCAGCGCGTCGCTTGTGGATGTTCACGGTCAGGGACAAGTCGCTTCCTTGTCCTCCTCAGCAAAAACTACAACAAGAGAGAAGGATGCAGCAGGCGACACAACGGGTCACTCCATGGAGCTCTTTACACATACCGTCCCTGGCTTAGAAAGTGAAACATTTAACAGGCCATGCCCATTACAAGTATATTCTGACATGGAGTGCACTGATGCACAGCCACAGCCAGAGTACTATGCTGCTCCTTTGACTCAGACCACCACATTGCCCTCTCAGGGTACAGATCCACAATCAGACCCTGATGAGACTATGTTGCCCCGCCACGAACGCTATACCACCGACCGACACAGTGACACAGACGAAGTTGCACACGAGCTCGAAGAGGAGGTAATAGATGACCCAGTTATTGACCCCGATTGGCAGCCATTGGGGGAACAGGGTGCAGGCGGCAGTAGTTCAGAAGCGGAGGTGGAGGAGGGGCCGCAGCAGGCATCAACATCGCAACAGGTTCCATCTGCCGGGCCCGTATCTGGCCCAAAACGCGTGTCAAAGCCAAAACCTGTTGGAGCACAGCGTTGCCATCCGGTTAAAGCTCAGTCTGCAATCCCTGAAAAGGGATCCGAGTCTAGGAAGAGTGCAGTCTGGCATTTTTTTAAACAACATCCAACTGATCAGCGCAAAGTCATCTGTCAAAAATGTTCAACTAGCTTAAGCAGAGGTCAGAATCTGAAAAGTCTAAATACTAGTTGCATGCATAGACACTTAACCACCATGCATTTTCAAGCCTGGACTAACTACCAAACGTCCCTCAAGGTTGTAGCACCCTCGGCCAATGAAGCTAGTCAGCAACGCAACATCCCTTCCGTCACTGTAAGGCCACCATTTTCCGCACCACCGGCAGTATCTGTGCAGGTTTCTTTGCCAGCCAAAAGCAGTCAGGGTCAGGGAATCACCAGTTTTGTAGGAGGAAATATTGCATCTAGGGCACCGGCGGAAACAATACCGTCTCCAACCGTCTCTCAGTCTGCCATGTACACCGGCACACCCGAAAGTTCCACGATCTCCAGCTCTCCAGTCCAGCTCACCCTACATGAGACTCTGGTTAGAAAAAGGAAGTACTTATCCTCGCATCCGCGTACACAGGGTTTTAACGCCCACATAGCTAGACTAATCTCGTTAGAGATGATGCCCTACCGGTTAGTTGAAAGCGAAGCTTTCAAAGCCCTGATGGAGTACGCTGAACCACGATACGAGCTACCCAGTCGACACTTTTTTTCCAGAAAAGCCATCCCAGCCCTGCACCAGCATGTTAAACAGCGCATCGTCCATGCACTCAGGCAATCTGTGAGTACAAAGGTGCACCTGACTACAGATGCATGGACCAGTAGGCATGGCCAGGGACGTTATGTGTCCATCACGGCACACTGGGTGAATGTGGTGGATGCAGGGTCCACAGGCGACATCAATTTAGGGACAGTTGTGCCTAGCCCACGGTCTAGGAAACAGTTGGCTGTAGGCGTTCGCACCCCCTCCTCCTCCTCCTCCTCGTCCTCCTGCAGAAGCTACAGCTCTTCCACAGAACGCAGTCTGCCAACCACTCCATCGGCAGATGACACTGTTGCACACCAGTTGTCCCATTATGGGCCAGCTACTGCCAAGCGTCAGCAGGCTGTATTGGCTATGAAGTGCTTGGGCGACAACAGACACACCGCGGAAGTTCTGTCCGAGTTCTTGCAACAAGAAACACAGTCGTGGCTGGGCACAGTAGATCTTGAGGCAGGCAAGGTAGTGAGTGATAACGGAAGGAATTTCATGGCTGCCATCTCCCTTTCCCAACTGAAACACATTCCTTGCCTGGCTCACACCTTAAACCTGGTGGTGCAGTGCTTATTGAAAACTTATCCTGGGTTCTCCGACCTGCTCCTCAAAGTGCGTGCACTTTGCTCACATATCCGACGTTCGCCTGTACACGCCAGCCGTATGCAGACCTATCAGCGGTCTTTGAACCTTCCCCAGCATCGCCTAATCATAGACGTTGCAACAAGGTGGAACTCAACACTGCACATGCTTCAGAGACTGTGCGAACAGAGGCGTGCTGTTATTTATTTGTGGGAGGATACACGGGCAGGCAGTAGGATGGCAGACATGGAGTTGTCAGGTGTGCAGTGGTCTAAGATACAAGACATGTGTCAAGTCCTTCAGTGTTTTGAGGAATGCACACGGCTGGTTAGTGCAGACAACGCCGTAATAAGCATGAGCATCCCCCTAATGCGTCTGCTGATGCAAAGTTTGACGCACATAAAGGAGCAGGCGTCTGCACCAGAGGAAGAGGAAAGCCTTGATGACAGTCAGCCATTGTCTGGTCAGGGCAGTGTACAGGACGAGGTAGCGGGCGAAGAGGAGGTGGAGGACGAGGAGGATGATGGGGATGAGTATATTTTTAATGCCGAACCTTTCCCGGGGGCACAGGAAATTGGTTGCGTGTCACGGCCGGGTTCTGGTTTTTTGAGGGACACAAGTGACGTAGATTTGCCTGCAACTGCCCCTCAACCAATCACAACCGGAGATTTGACAACTGGAACTTTGGCCCACATGGCGGATTATGCCTTACGTATCCTAAAAAGGGACACACGCATTACGAAAATGATGAACGATGACGATTACTGGTTGGCCTGCCTCCTTGATCCACGCTATAAAGGCAAATTGCAAAATATTATGCCACATGAGAACTTGGAACTAATATTAGCAACCAAACAATCAACTCTTGTTGACCGTTTGCTTCAGGCATTCCCAGCACACAGCGCACGTGATCGTTCTCACACGAGCTCCAGGGGGCAGCAGACTAGGAGTGTTAGGGGTGCACACATCAGAAGTGGCGTTGGACAGAGGGGTTTTCTGACCAGGTTGTGGAGTGATTTTGCTATGACCGCAGACAGGACAGGTACTGCTGCATCAATTGAAAGTGACAGGAGACAACATTTGTCCAGTATGGTTACTAACTATTTTTCATCCCTTATCGATGTTCTCCCTCAACCGTCATTCCCATTTGATTACTGGGCCTCCAAATTAGACACCTGGCCAGAATTGGCAGAATATGCATTGCAGGAGCTTGCTTGCCCGGCAGCAAGTGTCCTATCAGAAAGAGTATTCAGTGCTGCAGGTTCAATATTAACCGAAAAAAGGACTCGTCTGGCTACCCAAAATGTTGACGATCTAACATTCATTAAAATGAACCACAACTGGATTTCGAAATCTTTTGCCCCACCTTGCCCGGCCGACACCTAGCTTTCCTATGAAAAGCTCTTGCCTGTGAATTACTTTTCTAATGTCTAATTTGCTGCAGCTGATTGTACAACATACGACATGTTTACACCTCCCTAAATGGCAAAACTCCCCACACGGGGCCGTGGTATCGCGACTTGGCGCAAGCACCCGTGAGACTGCTGTTTGTCTGAAGAGGTGGGTGTGCTCGCTTTTGGTTGACGGCATTGCTACTGGGTCCCTCATAGTACAATGTAGTGTCTCTGGCGGTGGTGGTGCGCACCCAACGTCAGACACACCGTTGTAACATGAGGGGCCCTGGGGCGGTCCCGCCGGCCTCAAGAGAGTTCCCCCCTACCCCAGCTCAAAATGTGCTCTACCACGTCCAAAATTATGTCGCACAGCTCCACCAATCTTTAGTCTATTCGCTGACATCATTCAATGTCTGGCACTGACAATACAAATTTGTAGACATCTATGATGCAACTTAAAGTAGTCTGTGTCTGTGTCCTATATTGGCACCATTAAATAGTTACTGCCAAATTACTATGTCAGAAACTCAGTAGATGAGCCCACCCCTGTACCTAAGTATGCCACCTTTTTTTTTGTTGTGGTTGTTTTGCGAGACATTAACATCTATTTATATTTTGGGAGTACTGGGACAGACACTCCTTGCACTACTCCTCCACTCACCACCAAGCTGCCTGTGTATCCATGTAACCGCTGTAAAGCTGCCATGAGCCTATTGTTTGTTATTTTAGGCCTTTGATAGCCTGTCTGCGGTCCCTACTTTAAATACTCCTCCACTCACCACCACCAAGTTGCCTGCCCGTGTATCCATGTAACCGCTGTAAAACTGCCATGAGCCTATTGTTTGTTATTTTAGGCCTTTGAAGCCTGTCTGCGGTCCCTCCTTCCACTAGTCCTCCATTGACCAGACCACTGCTGCCCGTGTACCCCTGGAACCAATTATAAAGTGCCTACAGCCAGCCCATTTTCTTATGTTAGGCCTTTGAAGCCTGTCTGCGGTCCCTACTTTAAATACTCCTCCACTGACCACCAAGCTGCCTGCCCGTGTATCCATGTAACCGCTGTAAAACTGCCATGAGCCTATTGTTTGTTATTTTAGGCCTTTGATAGCCTGTCTGCGGTCCCTACTTTAAATACTCCTCCACTCACCACCAAGCTGCCTGCCCGTGTATCCATGTAACCGCTGTAAAACTGCCATGAGCCTATTGTTTGTTATGTTAGGCCTTTGATAGCCTGTCTGCGGTCCCTACTTTAAATACTCCTCCACTCACCACCAAGCTGCCTGCCCGTCTATCCATGTAACCGCTGTAAAACTGCAATGAGCCTATTGTTTGTTATTTTAGGCCTTTGATAGCCTGTCTGCGGCCCCTACTTGCAATACTCCTCCACTGACCACAATGCTGCCTGGAGTGCCTGCCTGTGTATCCATGTAACCGATGTAAAACTGCCATGACTGCCTACTGTTTGTTATTTTAGGCCTTTGATAGCCTGTCTGCAGCCCCTACTTGCAATACTCCTCCACTGACCACACCAATGCTGCCCGTGTACCCCTGGAACCTATTTAAAAGTTCATAGAGCCTAGTTATATATTTTATTTACTATTAATAAGGCCATGATGGACTACGCTGTACCACGCTACAAGCTAACCAGTCGACACTTCTTTTGCGAGAAAAGCCATCCCAACCCTCCACCAGCATGTAGAAGACCGCATTGTCCATGCACTCTGGCAATCTGTGAGTACAAAGGTGCACCTGACAACAGACGCATGGACCTGTAGGCATGGCCACGGAAGATTACGTGTCCATTACGGCGCAATGGGTTAATGTGGTGGATGCATGGTCCACAGGGGACAGCCTACTAAGTCTGTCTGCAGTCCCTAATTCAAATTGTCCTCCACTGTCTAAATCGGAGCTTCCACCTTCTGGCTTTCGGCCTATAGTATCAGAAATTAAACTGCATTTGGCCTTCAACTTTGGTTAGGGCCTACTAACGGCTTCTGCCCCTCCCTGGTGTTGCCCTCAACTAAATAAAGCTGAGCTTCAACCTTCTGCTCCAAATTACCATTTTGAAAAATGCAATAGGCTTTTCCGGCCTACTAAAGGTGTCTGTCTGTGTGCCCCTGCCTGGTGTTGTCCTCAACTAAATAAAGCTGAGCTTCAACCTTCCGGCTCTCATTAAGTGGTTTTAAAAAAAAAAATGGTGGTTAGGGCCTACTAACGGCTTCTGCCCCTCCCTGGTGTTGCCCTCAACTAAATAAAGCTGAGCTTCAACCTTCTGCTCCAAATTACCATTTTGAAAAATGCAATAGGCTTTTCCGGCCTACTAAAGGTGTCTGTCTGTGTGCCCCTGCCTGGTGTTGTCCTCAACTAAATAAAGCTGAGCTTCAACCTTCTGCTCCAAATTACCATTTTAAAAAATGCAATAGGCTTTTCCGGCCTACTAAAGGTGTCTGTCTGTGTGCCCCTGCCTGGTGTTGCCCTCAACTAAATAAAGCTGAGCTTCAACCTTCTGCTCCAAATTACCATTTTGAAAAATGCAATAGGCTTTTCCGGCCTACTAAAGGTGTCTGTCTGTGTGCCCCTGCCTGGTGTTGTCCTCAACTAAATAAAGCTGAGCTTCAACCTTCCGGCTCTCATTAAGTGGTTTTAAAAAAAAAAATGGTGGTTAGGGCCTACTAACGGCTTCTGCCCCTCCCTGGTGTTGCCCTCAACTAAATAAAGCTGAGCTTCAACCTTCTGCTCCAAATTACCATTTTAAAAAATGCAATAGGCTTTTCCGGCCTACTAAAGGTGTCTGCCCCTCCCTGGTGTTGTCCTCAACTGAACAAAGCTGAGCTTCCACATTCTGGCTTTCGCCCTATACTATCAGATATTAAACTGCATTTGGCCTACTAGTGTGGTTAGGCCCTTGAAACAGTGTCTGCTGCTCTTGGGTTTGCTACTCCACTGAACAAAGCAATGCCGCCTGTTTAGTCCTGTTACCAATTTTGAACTGCATGTAGCCTACTTTATTCTTTGGCCCTATATCTGTTTCCTCCTCATCCTGCCCATTGCCCAGCCACTGCTAAATGAGTCTGCTGGTACATTGACCTAGACCACTACATTCCCCTTGTACTCTACACAGCCAGAATCTGTCCCTGCTGAAAGTAAGGTTCCCCTTCCCGCATGTTATACCACCTTACACAGGGACAAAGAGGAAGGTGCAGATGAAAGTGCAGGTTCCTTCATCAGGTGGGGGGGCATACTCGTTGGCGACGTCACTGGCAAAGGGCCCCTCAGAGTACGCAAAAGTGTCGCTGCTGGTGGGAGGCGCCCCCGCCATGCAAACACACCGCCGTACTTTGAGGGGCCCTGTGCCAGTGGCAATGCGAACGAGTGGGCCCCCCCCTGCTTGCTCAGGATCACAGCACTTGCAACTTTTAAATACTTACCTTTCCCTGCAACACCGCCGTGACGTAGTCCGCATTTCCTGGGCCCACGAAAAACTTGAGCCAGCCCTACTCCCCCCACAACTTTCCCCCAATTCCCTATGCCCAACTATTATTATACAGTTAATTAAGATTGGCAAGCTTCAGAAACAAGAATGGATGTTTTTGGCATTAAAATGGGCACTGTAGGTGTTTTCCTGGCCTCCACTCACTGCCGACTATGCTTCCCCATTGACTTGCATTGGGTTTCGTGTTTCGGTCGATCCCCGACTTTTAGCGATAATCGGCCGACTGCACTCGACTCGACTCTGGACAAAATCGGGTTTCCCAAAACCCTACTCGATCTTAAAAAAATGAAAGTCGCTCAACCCTAGTGTCTATGCATGCAACTAGTATTTAGACTTTTCAGATTCTGACCTCTGCTTAAGCTAGTTGAACATTTTTGACAGATGACTTTGCGCTGATCAGTTGGATGTTGTTTAAAAAAATGCCAGACTGCACTCTTCCTAGCATCGGATCCCTTTTCAGGGATTGCAGACTGAGCTTTAACCGGATGGCCACGCTGTACTCCAACAGGTTTTGGCTTTGACACGCGTTTTGGGCCAGATACGGGCCCGGCAGATGGAACCTGTTGCGATGTTGATGCCTGCTGCGGCCCCTCCTCCACCTCCGCTTCTGAACTACTGCCGCCTGCACCCTGTTCCCCCAATGGCTGCCAATCGGGGTCAATAACTGGGTCATCTATTACCTCCTCTTCGAGCTCGTGTGCAACTTCGTCTGTGTCACTGTGTCGGTCTGTGGTATAGCGTTCGTGGCGGGGCAACATAGTCTCATCAGGGTCTGATTGTGGATCTGTACCCTGAGAGGGCAATGTGGTGGTCTGAGTCAAAGGAGCAGCATAGTACTCTGGCTGTGGCTGTGCATCAGTGCACTCCATGTCAGAATCTACTTGTAATGGGCATGGCCTGTTAAATGTTTCACTTTCTAAGCCAGGGACGGTATGTGTAAAGAGCTCCATGGAGTGACCCGTTGTGTCGCCTGCTGCATCCTTCTCTCTTGTTGTAGTTTTTGCTGAGGAGGACAAGGAAGCGACTTGTCCCTGACCGTGAACATCCACAAGCGACGCGCTGCTTTTACATTTACCAGTTTCTGAAGAGGAGGCAAAAGAGCTAGAGGCTGAGTCTGCAATGTAAGCCAAAACTTGCTGTTGCTGCTCCGCCTTTAAAAGCGGTTTTCCTACTTCCAGAAAAGAGAGCGTTCGAGGCCTTGTGTAGCCTGACGACGAAACTGGCTCCACAGCTCCAGACTTAGGTGGAATATTTTTAGCCCCACGACCACCTGATGCTCCACTACCACTACCATCATTACCAGCTGACAATGAACGCCCACGACGACCTCTTGCACCAGACTTCCTCATTGTTTTAAAATCTTAACCAAAGTAACTTTATTTGTTGCTGTCAAACAACTTACACGGTGAGCTATAACTTCAGTATGATTTCAATATCCCTTAACAGGTTGGTGAGACCACAAGGAAAATCAGGCACAATGTTACACACTCTGTTTTCTGTGGCACCAAATCACAGAGATGACACACACGCAGGACTGTCACTCAAGCACTAATTCAATATTAATCTCCCACCTAATTTATTTAATTTTTTTTTTCAGGGAGACTTTAGAAACCAAATAATATTAAAAACAAACAAAAAAAAAGGCTTTCTATGGCCCACTGAATGAGAGATGGCACGCACAGGAGTGGCACACAAGCCCTGACTGAGGCCAATATTTTTCTCCCACTGATTGATGTAGTGTTTTTGTGTTGAGGTAGATTTTAGAACACAAATGAAGGAAAAAAATAAATAGGCTTTCTATGGCCCACAATTAGAGAGAGAGAGGTGGCACACCCAGGAGTCAAGACTGGCGCACAAGCTGAAAGGGCAATATTACTCTCCCACTGTTTTTTTATGTTTTTTTTTGTTTTTTTTCAGGGAGACTTTAGAAACCAAATAATATTAAAAAAAAAACAAAAAAAAAGGCTTTCTATGGCCCACTGAATGAGAGATGACACGCACAGGAGTGGCACACAAGCCCTGACTGAGGCCAATATTTTTCTCCCACTGATTGATGTAGTGTTTTTGTGTTGAGGTAGATTTTAGAACACAAATGAAGGAAAAAAATAAATAGGCTTTCTATGGCCCACAATTAGAGAGAGAGAGGTGGCACACCCAGGAGTCAAGACTGGCGCACAAGCTGAAAGGGCAATATTACTCTCCCACTGTTTTTTTAAGTTTTTATTTTTTTATTTTCAGGGAGACTTTAGAAACCAAATAATATTAAAAAAAAACAAAAAAAAAAGGCTTTCTATGGCCCACTGAATGAGAGATGACACGCACAGGAGTGGCACACAAGCCCTGACTGAGGCCAATATTTTTCTCCCACTGATTGATGTAGTGTTTTTGTGTTGAGGTAGATTTTAAAACACAAATGAAGGAAAAAAATAAATAGGCTTTCTATGGCCCACAATTACAGAGAGAGAGGTGGCACACCCAGGAGTCAAGACTGGCGCACAAGCTGAAAGGGCAATATTACTCTCCCACTGTTTTTTTAAGTTTTTTTTTTATTATTTTCAGGGAGACTTTAGAAACCAAATAATATTAAAAAAAAACAAAAAAAAAAGGCTTTCTATGGCCCACTGAATGAGAGATGACACGCACAGGAGTGGCACACAAGCCCTGACTGAGGCCAATATTTTTCTCCCACTGATTGATGTAGTGTTTTTGTGTTGAGGTAGATTTTAAAACACAAATGAAGGAAAAAAATAAATAGGCTTTCTATGGCCCACAATTAGAGAGAGAGAGGTGGCACACTCAGGAGTCAAGACTGGCGCACAAGCTGAAAGGGCAATATTACTCTCCCACTGTTTTTTTAAGTTTTTTTTTTTTTATTTTCAGGGAGACTTTAGAAACCAAATAATATTAAAAAAAACAAAAAAAAAGGCTTTCTATGGCCCACTGAATGAGAGATGACACGCACAGGAGTGGCACACAAGCCCTGACTGAGGCCAATATTTTTCTCCCACTGATTGATGTAGTGTTTTTGTGTTGAGGTAGATTTTAAAACACAAATGAAGGAAAAAAATAAATAGGCTTTCTATGGCCCACAATTAGAGAGAGAGAGAGGTGGCACGCCCAGGAGTCAAGACTGGCGCACAAGCTGAAAGGGCAATATTACTCTCCCACTGTTTTTTTAAGTTTTTTTTTTTTATTTTCAGGGAGACTTTAGAAACCAAATAATATTTAAAAAAAACAAAAAAAAAAGGCTTTCTATGGCCCACAGAATGAGAGATGACACGCACAGGAGTGGCACACAAGCCCTGACTGAGGCCAATATTTTTCTCCCACTGATTGATGTAGTGTTTTTGTGTTGAGGTAGATTTTAAAACACAAATGAAGGAAAAAAATAAATAGGCTGTCTATGGCCCACAATTAGAGAGAGAGAGGTGGCACACTCAGGAGTCAAGACTGGCGCACAAGCTGAAAGGGCAATATTACTCTCCCACTGTTTTTTTAAGTTTTTTTTTTTTTATTTTCAGGGAGACTTTAGAAACCAAATAATATTAAAAAAAAACAAAAAAAAAAGGCTTTCTATGGCCCACTGAATGAGAGATGACACGCACAGGAGTGGCACACAAGCCCTGACTGAGGCCAATATTTTTCTCCCACTGATTGATGTAGTGTTTTTGTGTTGAGGTAGATTTTAAAACACAAATGAAGGAAAAAAATAAATAGGCTTTCTATGGCCCACAATTACAGAGAGAGAGGTGGCACACCCAGGAGTCAAGACTGGCGCACAAGCTGAAAGGGCAATATTACTCTCCCACTGTTTTTTTAAGTTTTTTTTTTTTTATTTTCAGGGAGACTTTAGAAACCAAATAATATTTAAAAAAAACAAAAAAAAAGGCTTTCTATGGCCCACAGAATGAGAGATGACACGCACAGGAGTGGCACACAAGCCCTGACTGAGGCCAATATTTTTCTCCCACTGATTGATGTAGTGTTTTTGTGTTGAGGTAGATTTTAAAACACAAATGAAGGAAAAAAATAAATAGGCTTTCTATGGCCCACAATTAGAGAGAGAGAGGTGGCACACCCAGGAGTCAAGACTGGCGCACAAGCTGAAAGGGCAATATTACTCTCCCACTGTTTTTTTAAGTTTTTTTATTTTTATTTTCAGGGAGACTTTAGAAACCAAATAATATTAAAAAAAAACAAAAAAAAAAGGCTTTCTATGGCCCACTGAATGAGAGATGACACGCACAGGAGTGGCACACAAGCCCTGACTGAGGCCAATATTTTTCTCCCACTGATTGATGTAGTGTTTTTGTGTTGAGGTAGATTTTAAAACACAAATGAAGGAAAAAAATAAATAGGCTTTCTATGGCCCACAATTAGAGAGAGAGAGGTGGCACACCCAGGAGTCAAGACTGGCGCACAAGCTGAAAGGGCAATATTACTCTCCCACTGTTTTTTTAAGTTTTTTTTTTTTTATTTTCAGGGAGACTTTAGAAACCAAATAATATTAAAAAAAAACAAAAAAAAAAGGCTTTCTATGGCCCACTGAATGAGAGATGACACGCACAGGAGTGGCACACAAGCCCTGACTGAGGCCAATATTTTTCTCCCACTGATTGATGTAGTGTTTTTGTGTTGAGGTAGATTTTAAAACACAAATGAAGGAAAAAAATAAATAGGCTTTCTATGGCCCACAATTACAGAGAGAGAGGTGGCACACCCAGGAGTCAAGACTGGCGCACAAGCTGAAAGGGCAATATTACTCTCCCACTGTTTTTTTATGTTTTTTTTTTTTTTTTTTTTCAGGGAGACTTTAGAAACCAAATAATATTAAAAAAAAACAAAAAAAAAGGCTTTCTATGGCCCACTGAATGAGAGATGGCACGCACAGGAGTGGCACACAAGCCCTGACTGAGGCCAATATTTTTCTCCCACTGATTGATGTAGTGTTTTTGTGTTGAGGTAGATTTTAGAACACAAATCAAGGACAAAAATAAATAGGCTTTCTATGGCCCACTCAGTGAGAGATGGCACACACAGGGATGGCACTGTAGCAGAAATGCCAATCTTAATCTCCCACAAAAAAAAAAAAAAACAGGGACTGTCCTACAATTACTATCTCCCTGCAGTAATCTAAGCCAGGTATGGCAGGCAGCAATAGGAGTGGACTGATGCACAAATTAAATAAAAAGTGTGGACAAACAAAAAAGATAGCTGTGCAGAAAGGAAGGAACAAGAGGATATGTGCTTTGAAAAAAGCAGTTGGTTTCCACAGTGGCGTACACACAGCAATACAGCTATCAGGGAGCCTTCTAGGGCAGCCCAATGAGCTACAGCGCTGAGGGAAAAAAAAAAAAAAAATTGCTTTCACTGTCCCTGCACACCGAAGGTGGTGTTGGACAGTGGAAATCGCTACAGCACAAGCGGTTTGGTGGTTAGTGGACCCTGCCTAACGCTCTCCCTGCTTCTGACGAAGCGGCAGCAACCTCTCCCTAAGCTCAGAGCAGCAGCAGTAACATGGCGGTCGGCGGGAACGCCCCTTTATAGCCCCTGTGACGCCGCAGACAGCAAGCCAATCACTGCAATGCCCTTCTCTAAGATGGTGGGGACCAGGACCTATGTCATCACGCTGCCCACACTCTGCGTTCACCTTCATTGGCTGAGAAATGGCGCTTTTCGCGTCATTGAAACGCGACTTTGGCGCGAAAGTCGCGTACCGCATGGCCGACAAGCACAGGGGTCGGATCGGGTTTCATGAGACGCCGACTTAGCCAAAAGTCGGCGACTTTTGAAAATGAACGACCCGTTTCGCTCAACCCTAGCCTCCACATGCATGTATGACCTTGCTACAAGAGCTGGACATGATCCTGATGAGGTGGAGGATGTTCTCCTGAGGGATCTCCTCCCAGACCTGGATTAAAGCATCAATCAACTCCTGGACAGTCTGTAGTGCAACGTGGCATTGGTGGATGGAACGAGACACGATGCCCCAGATTGATCGATTGGATTCAGGTCTGGGGAATGGTCAGGCCAGTCCATAGCATCAATGCCTTCATCATGCAGGAACTTCTGACACACTTCAGCCACATGAGGCCTAGCAATGTCATGCATCAGAAGGAACCCAGGGACACTGCATCTGCATATGGTCTCACAATGGGTCTGAGGATCTCATCCCAGTACCTAATGGCAGTCAGGTTACCTCTGGCTAGCAGATGGAGGGCTGTGCAGCCCTTTAAAGAAATATCTCCTCACACCATTACTTTCCCACTGCCAAACCGGTCATGCTGGGAGGATGTTGCAGGCAGCAGAACATTCTCCACAGTGTCTCTAGACTATATCACATCTGTCACATGTACTCAGTGTAAACCTGCTCTCATCCGTGAAGAGCGCAGAACCCCAATGTCGAATCTGCAAGTCTTGATGTTCTTTTGCAAATGCCTATCGCCCTGCATGGTGTTGGGCTGTAAGCATAACACCCACTTGTGGACGTCGGGCCCTCATACCACTCTCATGGAGTCTGATTCTGACAGTTTAAGCAGAAACATGAATGTTAGTGGCCTCTGGAGGTCATTTTGCAGGGCTCTGTCACAGCTCCTCCTGTTCCTCCTTGCACAAAAGAGGATGCAGGGATTCTGCTGATGGGTTGTTGCCATCCTATAACCCCTCCACCTCTCCTGGTGTATTGGCCTGTCTCCTGGTATCTGATCCATGCTTTGGACACTGTGCTGACAGACACAGCTACCTTTCTTGCCACAGCTCGCACTAATGTGCCATCCTGAATGAGCTACACTACCTTAGCAACTTCTGTGGGTTGTACAGTAGACACCACCTCATGCTGCTGTACTTCTAAAGTGCAATGACAGAATGCAAAAAGTGACAAAAACAACAGCTGAAATGGATGAGAACAGAGAAATGGTCTGTGGTCACCACCTGCAGAACCACTCCTTTATAGGTTTTGTCTTGCTAATTGCCTATCATTTCTACCTGTTGTCTGTTTCATTTGTACAACTAACTTTATATTGTATGCGTAGATAGATAGATAGATAGATAGATAGATAGATAGATAGATAGATATCTTCTACATAGAAGTTTGGTGGCCACTTTGGGCTATTAAATAGCACCTTTTTTCACCTTTAACTGGTGTGCTGTCTCCATTTTTTTATCAGATAGATAGATAGATAGCGACATCCACACATACACACTGTATATGTGTCCTGTATTACCTTTCTACATGGATTACACAAGTCTTTCAAATCTTTAATTTACATTTCCGTGTATGCTTCTGCGTAAGTCACAAAGTGAACTAACTTTTGCTACGTGTGATGCGAGAACATTTTGCAAGAATGAGACGATTGTCAGCTTTGGGTAAGACACTGACACATAAACTTGCACCAGTTCCCATCTTTATATGGAAATGAGCAATTAACAGTCTTTAGCAATCTCTGAAAGAACGAACACTTACATTTCTTCAAGGGTGGAGCAAGGAAGCCAAATACAGGCTGGGAGTGACTGCAGGCAGGTAAACCTCTGCTCTTGTGTATTCAAGAATCACTTGTGCGGTTGGAACATTTACAAATTCTTGCTGTTTTGACATGGAGCTCAGTGAAAAAAACAGAGATGACACTCTTGGTTTCACTAACACTGCTTTTCAGGTAGGTCACTTGGATATATTTCATATTAAGGAAATCAATTTGCATTTAGCACCCATTCCTGATGAAATATCAGCATATGTAGCGTTTATAAACTACTATTACTGTTACTTTGCACCATTTGAATGTGTATATTGAGACTGCATTATAATGAGTATAGACAAGTGTACTAAGCAAGCACAAAACAGGTGCAGTCAACAGCATAATAACAAATATAGCAAAACAATAGATCAGTGCAAATTGCCAAACACTCCATGTTATGACTTGTTCATTTAAATACTTTTTGCCAAATAGCATTGCTAAGTAAGAAAGGCGCTGTCTGAAAAAGAGGTGTGTATTGTACGTTTTATCCTCCAGCTTGTGGAAAGGGAAGGGAATGAGTTTGTTTTATCTGGAATAACATAAGTTTTTACAGTTCAAAAAAAAAAAAAGTGCCGTAAAGGGGGACAGTTCTTGTTTTCAAACCCATGTAATTCATCAAGACTGTCGGTTTTTTTTAACAAATAACTTACTGGAGTGAATGCAGCAAAATAATTTAAGGTGCACACTTCTTAATAAATGTAATGCGTTCTGGCCCGTCTGTGCATCACTAAGTGAAATCTATAAGCTGGTGGGGATGAGAGGCCATTATACTGTATGGAAAGCAATGCGAGGCCCTGTTATACTGTATGGAGGACTATGTGTGGCCCAGTTTACTGTATGGACCACTTTTTGTGACCATTATTCTATATGCAGGGCTGTATGGGATTACAGTTGTAGAATCATACTGTGGGGGTCACCATTCTTTGTCTGGGGGATTGAGGGAGGGGGGTACAGTCATCATATCGTGCGTGTGAATGGTACTGTGGAGGAATTAATTGTGGGAGTATCATACTGTGTTTGGGGGGCACTTTTGTTTGCATCAGAATCTATATTGTTCAAGGTTTTTTATCCTTTGTGATTACATATTTAAATTAGGCCAATGGACCATGTGCTTTCTATTGCTCTTATACAACATACCATATTACCCCAATATTTTATTTTGAGATCTATGAATTAAAATGTACTTTGTTTGTGGGACAGCCCCTTTAAGTTTGTTTCCATATGAAAAAGTTAATCATTATATTTTATGATAAGAAACACTTTCTCCATTGTAGACTTTTTTTTTTTATAAATATCAAGGTTGGCCGCGACTTTGTCCAAGCTTTTAATTTTGGCTCTCTGTGTATTTGAGTTTGACATTCCTTCTGTAAAGACTTCCGTACACTTTATCAGCGGGACAGGCCAACAGTCTAATGTGTGTGGTGTCTTTCGGATTCTCCACCAACTGATGATATTCGGGAAGAGAAGGAACCAGCATGTCCAATGGATGATGGTTTTGTAGTGCGGGTAATAAGATCTCTCGCAGCGGTTATCTCATAAAAAATGCAGAAGGATTTGACCAAGCAATCCTGTGTATGGTAGACTTAGGAAAATTAGCTGTAGGCCAATCGCTTGGCTGACAGTTGACCATTGTGAATTTGGGGTTTAAATGTCCTTTTATCATCAAATCATGCCATTATACTAAAAAATAACTCCCAAATTATAATACACATTCTTAGTAATATAGCTTACTATTTATATATACTATACAGTTTATAATACTCTCATGATTTTGGTGTTTGTATACCTGTGTACAAACTAAACATTATCATGCTCCCAGGTTTGCATAAATGTTGTACTAAACTGGAAACATCCTGGCCCCATCCTGGTTTATATATAGGTCCTCCATGATATATATATATATATATATATATATATATATATATATATATATATATATATATATATATATATATATATATATATATATATATATATTCCCCTTCCTAGCTCCATCCTGGCATGCATATCCCTCATCCTGGTATATGCATACCTTTTCCTGGGCCCCATCCTGGTATATTCCTTATCCTGGGCTGCATCCTGGTATATATGTCTCTTATCCCATGCCCCATCCTGGTATATATGACCCCCCATCCTGGTATATATATTCCCCATCCTGGTTTGTATGTTTCCCATTTTGGTATATATATATATATCCCCCATTCTGGTTTATATGTCCTCCATTCTGCCACTATTCTTTAATGCCTAGAAAAAAAAAAAGATGATTCTACTTACCTTCCCCCTCTCCACCATTGCACGGAATCTACTAGCGAAGCTGACTTCAGCGCACAAAACTAAGGGAGCATTACATCACTGCCATGTGCTCCCAGTCATGTGCGTGCCAACGTCTGCTACTGGCCTCTGATTGTCCAGCAGCATGTATTGCAGAAGCACTAACATTTTAGCTTCATGTGCATCCAAGGATGCACATCCAGTTGAAGTTTGCGTTGATGTCGGCAGTCCCCCACCTACATGGTCATGGTCAAGGTTGCGACCTGTGGAATCGTGATCATTACACCCCTGTTTAAGAGTAAGTAAACTTTCTCTTTTTTCCATTATTTTATCGAGCATGGAAAGTTATGAAAGTTTATAATTTATTTCACTAGGATATTTCACTTATTTCCTGTTGATAAAAGTGGCAAATATGATCCAGGTAACTTTCAATTTAAAAAAAAAAGAAAGTTTAGTTCCCCTTTAATGTTCAGTAATTTGTGAGATCTTAAAGGAACCTTTCACCAGTAATAACAGCATTATGATGTTTTCTGGCACCTGCATGCAGCTGAATGAAGTGGGGAGAAAATGATCCGCGCCAGCATACGGTATTTAGCCATAGGGGTGGAGGTGGCTGAGATTTAGTTACTGCTCTGAGAATGCAGAGTGGCCGCTGTAGCTGCACCCCCGGCACTGGCTGACAGCCGGCCCCAATCTAGAGCCATTGTCAGTCCGCACCGGGAATGTGGTTACTGTGGCCCCTCTGTATTCTCAGAGCGGTCACTCAACTGGTGCTGCCTCCACATCCATGACTGAATACCGAATGCTGGCAGGTGCAGAGCAGCATCATAATGCTGTTAACCTGCTGATTAACCGCAAGTCTGTAGGTTAACAGCGTTATTTCTGGTGACAGGTTCCCTTTAAATCTTGCAGTGTGTGTCTAGCAAGGAGTATGCTATATTCATAAGATGAGGGCTCCCCCATCTCTGTACCTGCTGATACCCTATTCTTGTCATAGTGGAATAGCAACAGTCATTGCAGTGGTTTCAGTGATGTTTTGCCTTAATACTGAGATTAAATAGATCTCTAAATTCTATTTACATGTTCTGCATGAGGGGAGTACAATTTACAGGCTTATATTGACCAAAGCCATAAAAGCCTTCAAACATACAATGAATTCAGATAAAAGGTTTCAAGGGAGAGGCAATGCTTATCTGGTAGATGGACTTTTTTTGGTATCTTTGCTGTTCCCACATTTATTTTTTTTATATTTCCCATTAATATACCAAAGCTAAGGGCAAGGAATTTCTACTTTATAATTTAAAATTATTATTATTATTTATTATTATAGCGCCATTTATTCCATGGCGCTTTACATGTGAGGAGGGGTATACATAATAAAAACAAGTACAATAATCTTAATCAATGCAAGTCACGACTGGTACAGGAGGAGAGAGGACCCTGCCCGCGAAGGCTCACAATCTACAAGGGATGGGTGAGGATACAGTAGGTGAGGGTAGAGCTGGTCATGCAGCAGTTTGGTCGATTGGTGGTTACTGCAGGTTGTAGGCTTGTCGGAATAGGTAGGTCTTCAGGTTCTTTTTGAAGGTTTCCACAGTAGGTGAGAGTCTGAATTGTTGGGGTAGAGAGTTCCAGAGTATGGGGGAAGCACTGGAGAAATCTTGGATGCGATTGTTGGAAGAAGAGATAAGAGGGGAGTATACACTGAAGCATATTTATCAAGCTAAATGCACCAGATTTCCGGTGTCATTTGCACCAAAAATCTGTCTTTTGTGACTTGTTATATTTTTATCATGTGTTTTAGACACTTTTATACAACTTGTGTGATTAGTGGGCATGGTTTTGCTGAAAAGGAATGTGGCTTATTGGGAAAGGTTCATGGCTTAGGCTACTTTCACACTTCCGTCTTTCAGCTCCAGTCACAATCCGTAGATTTTTGAGCATGCATTTTCCCATAGACTTGTATTAGCGACGGATCACGACGGGTGGCCACACGTCGCATCCGTCATACGATGGATCCGTCATGTTTTGGCGGACCGTCATCTGGAAAAAACATTCAATGTAACGCTTTTTGTCTGCAGCGGGAAAACGTGTAGCGACGGATCCTGCGTCATACGTCGTTCACTAGAATGGAAGCCTATGGACGCAGGATCCGTCGCTGACCGTCACACACTGGAATCCAGGGACGGATCCAGTTTTTCCCCTCTGAGCATGCCCGGAAGGATTTTCAAGTCCGAGAAAAAGGTCTCTCTCTCTCCCTCTCTCTCTCCCTCTCTCCCTCCCTCTCTCTCTCTCCCTCTCTCTCCCTGTCTTTCTCTCTCTCTCGTCCCCAGACATTTATTTTCCCAGTATTTGTGGACGATGCATCCATCATTACACTGGATGCGTTACACACATTTTTCAATATTTTCATGACGTCCGTTGATCCGTCATTTTGCTGCACTACAACAGACACAAAAAGACGGAAGTGTGAAAGTAGCCATAGTCTATGTTCACAAGTCCAGTAATTATCCGTTAGAACAGATCCAGCAGAAATCAAATAGGAAAAACAGTTGGGCTGACAACTTTTTAATCCGTTGTTCATTAATGATCTCTGCCGCATCTGTTTTTTTAACATTGGAGTCAATGGGCAACGGATCCGTTAATGCAGCATCCGTTGCCGTCTATTTCTAACGGATTCAGAAAGAAAAAACCTTTTCCTTGTGTTCTTTTGGAAAAGATTTATAAAAAAATATGCCCTCCTTGTTTGCAGTGTCATCATGACATAAAAAAGTGTTATTTAGGTGTTGCACTAGAGTATTTCACATATCAATCACAATACACTAACTGCAAGTCCAGAACCTTCCTATCACTTGGATTATTATTCACAGACTGAGACTACCACTCCTATTTTCAGTATTTTTCAGTGCTACAGTAGTAGACCACACTCAGAATTAGGCCTTTATATTCCCTATTATGATGAGCTTTACACTCTAACCTCCTATCTCTAGACTGAAAAATCTTAAAATGGCCGCTGATTTCCCTGCCTACATCTTTTAGGGAATGTGCACACGTCAGGATTTCTTGCAGAAATTTCCTGAAGAAAACCAGAAATTTTCTGCAAGAAATCCGCATTTTTTTTTTGCGCTTTTTTCCCGTTTTTTTCGCGTTTTTTTAGCATTTTGCAAGCATAATTAGCTTGCAGAATGCTAAAGTTTTCCAAGCGATCTGTAGCATCGCTTGGAAAACTGACTGACATAGTGTGACGAACTTTTTACTATAGATGCTGCTTATGCAGCATCAATAGTAAAAAGATATCATGTTAAAAATAATTAAAAAAATTAAAAAAATGGTTATACTCACCCTCTGCAGACAGCCGACTTCCTCAGCGGCGTCCGTTCCTATAGATGGTGTGGTTCAGGACCTTCGATGACGTCACGGTCACGTGAGCGGTCACATGAGCGGTCATGCAACCAATCACAAGACAGCGACGTCATCGCAGGTCCTGAACCACTCCATCTATAGGAATGGAAGAGAGAGCATGCACCGCTGAGAGGCGGGAACACTCCGGGGCCATCAGAGTGTGAGCATATGACTATTTTTTATTTTAATTCTTTTTTTTTGACCAATTATATGGTGCCCAGTCCGTGGAGGAGAGTCTCCTCTCCTCCACCCTGGATACCAACCGCACATGATCTGCTTACTTCCCGCATAGTGTGCACAGCCACATGCGGAAAGTAAGCAGATCAATGCATTCCTAGGTGTGCGGAACACCCGCAATTCCGCAAATTTAATGAACATGTTGCTTTTTTTTCCGCAATGCGATTTTTTCGCGGAAAAAAATGCAGCATGTGCACAAAAAATGCGGAATACACTGAAAATAATGGGAGGCATATGTCAGCGGTTTTTTTTGCGTTTTTATCACGTTTTTATAGCGAAAAAACGGGAAAAAAACGCGAAAAATACTGAACGTGTGCACATGGCCTTATAGTTCTTGTGATAGTCCCTGCTGATTGTCTGCACAAGACCATGTAATGTTACAGCTACACAGCATTAGGCCGGTTTCACACGTCAGTGGCTCCGGTACGTGAGGTGACAGTTTCTGTTATGACCCCAATGGCGAGGGTCTCAGAGGAACGTGGAAGTCTGCAGAATACAAAAATCCAGCTCATAGGGCAGTGGTAACTGGGTTGACCATATAACTACTCCTAACGCCAACACTAGAAGTAGCCGGGGATCATTCCTACGTTGATTCTAGATGACACGCGCCAGCCGGAGAATCTAGCTACCCCTAGTAGAGGAAAACAAAGACCTTTCTTGCCTCCAGAGAAGGGGACCCCAAAGCTGGATAGAAGCCCCCCACAAATAATGACGGTGAGGTAAGAGGAAATGACAAACACAGAAATGAACCAGGTTTAGCACAGAGAGGCCCGCTTACTGATAGCAGAATAAAGAAAGGTAACTTATATGGTCAACAAAAACCCTATCAAAATCCACACTGGAAATTCAAGAACCCCCGAACCGTCTAACGGTCCGGGGGGAGAACACCAGCCCCCTAGAGCTTCCAGCAAAGGTCAGGATATAGATTAGGAACAAGCTGGACAAAAATGCAAAACCAAAACAAATAGCAAAAAGCAAAAGGCAGACTTAGCTGATATAACTGGAACCAGGATCAGTAGACAAGAGCACAGCAGACTAGCTCTGATAACTACGTTGCCAGGCATAGAACTGAAGGTCCAGGGAGCTTATATAGCAACACCCCTAACTAACGACCCAGGTGCGGATAAAAGGAATGACAGAAAAACCAGAGTCAAAAAACTAGTAACCACTAGAGGGAGCAAAAAGCAAATTCACAACAGTACCCCCCCCTTAGTGAGGGGTCACCGAACCCTCACCACGACCACCAGGGCGATCAGGATGAGCGGCATGAAAGGACTGAAAAACTGAAGGCGCATTGGAGAGCCCAAAAGGCATCACCAAGTACTCAAAATGACCCTCGGGCGTATTGAATGCGGTTTTCCATTCATCACCTTGCTTAATGCGCACAAGGTTGTACGCACCACGAAGGTCTATCTTGGTGAACCACTTGGCACCCTTAATCCGGGCAAACAAGTCAGACAACAGCGGTAAAGGATACTGAAATTTGACAGTGATCTTATTTAAAAGCCGATAATCAATACAAGGTCTCAAAGATCCGTCCTTTTTTGCCACAAAAAAGAATCCCGCACCAAGAGGGGAAGAAGACGGACGAATATGTCCTTTCTCCAGAGACTCCTTGATATATGAACGCATAGCGGTATGTTCAGGTACCGACAGATTAAACAGTCTTCCCTTAGGAAATTTACTGCCTGGGATCAAATCTATAGCACAGTCACAGTCCCTATGAGGAGGCAGTGCACTGGACTCAGACTCACTGAAGACATCCTGATAATCAGACAAATACTCCGGAACTTCCGAAGGCGTAGAAGAAGCAATAGACACAGGCAGGGAATCCCCATGAATACCATGACAGCCCCAACTTGAGACTGACATAGCCTTCCAGTCCAGGACTGGATTATGGGTCTGTAACCATGGCAGCCCTAAAACAACCAAATCATGCATCTTATGTAAAACCAGGAAACGTATCACCTCGCGGTGTTCAGGAGTCATGCACATGGTAACCTGTGTCCAATACTGCGGTTTATTTGCTGCCAATGGTGTAGCATCAATACCCCTAAGAGGAATAGGATTTTCTAATGGTTCAAGAGTAAAACCACAGCGCTTAGCAAATGAGAGATCCATGAGACTCAGGGCAGCACCTGAATCTACAAACGCCATGACAGGATAAGATGACAGTGAGCAAATCAAAGTTACAGACAGAATAAATTTAGGTTGCAAATTACCAACGGTGACAGGACTAACAACCTTAGCTATACGTTTAGAACATGCTGAGATAACATGTGTAGAATCACCACAGTAGTAGCACAAGCCATTCCGGCGTCTATGAATTTTCCGCTCATTTCTAGTCAGGATTCTATCACATTGCATTAAATCAGGTGTCTGTTCAGACAACACCATGAGGGAATTTGCGGTTTTTCTATCACATTGCACCGAATTAGGTGTCTGTTCAGACAACACCATGAGGGAATTTGCGGTTTTGCGCTCCCGCAACCGCCGGTCAATTTGAATAGCCAGTGCCATAGTATCATTCAGACCTGTGGGAATGGGAAAACCCACCATAACATTCTTAATGGCTTCAGAAAGGCCATTTCTAAAATTAGCGGCCAGTGCACACTCGTTCCAATGTGTCAGCACGGACCATTTCCGAAATTTTTGGCAATACACTTCAGCCTCGTCCTGCCCCTGAGACATAGCCAGCAAGGCCTTTTCTGCCTGAATCTCAAGATTGGGTTCCTCATAAAGTAAACCGAGCGCCAGAAAAAACGCATCAAGATCAGCCAATGCCGGATCTCCTGGCGCCAGCGAAAAAGCCCAATCCTGAGGGTCGCCCCGTAAGAACGAAATAACAATTTTTACTTGCTGAGCAGAATCTCCAGATGAACAGGGTCTCAGGGACAAAAACAATTTACAATTATTCACGAAATTCCTAAACTTAAACCTGTCTCCGGAAAACAGTTCAGGAATCGGTATTTTAGGTTCTGACCTAGGATTTCTGATAACATAGTCTTGTATGCCCTGCACACGAGTAGCCAGCTGGTCCACACTTGTAATCAAGGTCTGGACATTCATGTCTGCAGCAAGCATAGCCACTCTGAGGTAAAGGGGAAGAAGAAAAAAAAAAAAACTCAGAATCTTCTTTCTTATAATCCCTCTTCTGCAATGCATTAAACATTTAATACGGGCCTGGCAAACTGTTATGACCCCAATGGCGAGGGTCTCAGAGGAACGTGGAAGTCTGCAGAATACAAAAATCCAGCTCATAGGGCAGTGGTAACTGGGTTGACCATATAACTACTAACGCCAACACTAGAAGTAGCCGGGGATCATTCCTACGTTGATTCTAGATGACACGCGCCAGCCGGAGAATCTAGCTACCCCTAGTAGAGGAAAACAAAGACCTTTCTTGCCTCCAAAGAAGGGGACCCCAAAGCTGGATAGAAGCCCCCCACAAATAATGACGGTGAGGTAAGAGGAAATGACAAACACAGAAATGAACCAGGTTTAGCACAGAGAGGCCCGCTTACTGATAGCAGAATAAAGAAAGGTAACTTATATGGTCAACAAAAACCCTATCAAAATCCACACTGGAAATTCAAGAACCCCCGAACCGTCTAACGGTCCGGGGGGAGAACACCAGCCCCCTAGAGCTTCCAGCAAAGGTCAGGATATAGATTAGGAACAAGCTGGACAAAAATGCAAAACCAAAACAAATAGCAAAAAGCAAAAGGCAGACTTAGCTGATATAACTGGAACCAGGATCAGTAGACAAGAGCACAGCAGACTAGCTCTGATAACTACGTTGCCAGGCATAGAACTGAAGGTCCAGGGAGCTTATATAGCAACACCCCTAACTAACGACCCAGGTGCGGATAAAAGGAATGACAGAAAAACCAGAGTCAAAAAACTAGTAACCACTAGAGGGAGCAAAAAGCAAATTCACAACAAGTTTCCTCACGTACCGGAGACACTGACACACGTAGACCCATAAAAATCAATGCATCTGTGCAGATGTCATTGATTTTTTGCGGACCGTGTCTCCGTGTGCCAAACACGGAGACATGTCAGTGTTCGTGGGAGCGCACGTTTTACACGGACCCAATAGAGTCAATGGGTCCGCGTAAAACACGGACCTCACACGGACGTTCTCCGTCTGGGGTCCGTGTGCGTGCAGGAGACAGCGCTACAGTAAGCGCTGTCCCCCCCACATGGTGCTGAAGCCGGTATTCATATCTTCCCTGTAGCAGCGTTTGCTATAGAGAAAATATGAAGAATAGTGTTAAAAATAAAGATCCATGTGTCCGACGCCCCCCCACCCCCTGTGCGCCCCCCCGCTGGTCAGAAAATACTTACTCGCTCCTTCCTGGTCTGGCCGCGCCTCCTACTGTATGCGGTCACGTGGGGCCGATCATTTACAATCATGAATAGTCGGCTCCGCCCCTATGGGAGGTGGAGCCACATATTCATGACTGTAAATGATCGGGCCCACGTGACCGCATGCAGGAGAAGCCGCGGCCAGACCAGGAAGCAGCGAGGGACCCGGGTAAGTATTTTCTGACCAGCGGGGGGGCTCACAGGGGGTGGGGGGGCGGCGGACACCTAAATCTTTATTTTTAACACTATTCTTCATATTTTCTCTGCAGCAAACGCTACTGCAGAGAGGATATGAATCGCAGCTTCAGCACCATGCAGAGTGGGTACCACACGCTCCGTGTGGTACCCACTCGCCATACGGGCGGCACACGTGTGCCGCACGTATGGCCTCCGTGAGTTCCCAGGCACACGGACACGGATAACTCCGGTACCGATTTATTCCGGTACCGGAATTATCTGGACGTGTGGGACAGCCCTTATGGTGGTATCATGAGCCCACTCTCTGGCTGATGCTATCTTCAGCAGTGATTAAAATGGCACCCCTCATATATTTTTTTTTTGCAATCCTCACAAATCGAATTGTAAATTGTTTGAATTTACTAAGACCTGTGAAATTAATGAAATTCGACTCAAGGTAAAATTTCATTGAATAGATCTACTAATCATTAAGAAGGACAAAAGATCTTTTACAGAATGAACTTTAGTGTATCAGACATAAAAACTAATTTCTCATGATGATGTGTTATATTTCGGATGAAATGTTTGCTTGCTGTTAAATTCCACCCTATGAATGTTCCTTTTGGTTTTAAACTAATTGTACCATAGTATGGCCAACTCAAGTTTTTCATACAGACTCTGTGGTACCACAGATATGTAGCTTTACCTTGTATTCTGATGTCCAGAGAAAAAGAAAAAAATGGTTTGCACTCACCAAGCCCGATAAAACAGAAAAGGCTGGTTTCACATTTGCGTTTTTTGCCGCAGCGTTTTTCCGCAAAAAAACGCATGCGTTTTTTTCCTATGTTTAACATTAAAAACGCATGCGGTTTTTTTGCATGCGTTTTGCCGCGTTTGACAACGCATGCGTTTTTTCCATGCTTGCGTTTGGTTGCAGAAATGCAACATGTAGTAATTTCTAGAGGCGTTTTTTTGCCGCAAAAAAACGCATGCTTTTTTTGCGGCAAAAAAACATATTGCTGTCTATGTAAACGCATGCGTTTTTAAGCACATGCGTTTGTGTTAAAAACGCATGCGTTTTTATAGAAAAAAACAAGAATACACACTTATAAGCCACCCCCCACCATCAAGGTGATAAAGGGATCCAAACCCTAACCCTACCCCTAACCCTAGGTATCCAAACCCTAACCCTACCCCTACCCCTAACCCTAGGGATCCTAACCCTAAACCTACCCCTACCCCTAACCCTACCCCTAACCCTAACCCTAACCCTAGGGATCCTAACCCTAACCCTACCCCTAACCCTAACCCTAACCCTAGCTATTTCTATTTATAGTGGGTTTTCGTGTTGATTTTGATGATTGGCAGCTGTCACACACTTCTCAGCATGCGTTTCAAAAACGCAAACGCAGGAAAAAAGGCATGTAAATGCGGCAAAACGCCGCGTTTTTTTTCTGCATGCAAAAACGCATGCGTCTAAAAAACGCAGCGTTTGCACGCGTTTACATGCGTTTTTTCACCACATGCGTTTGCGTTAAAAACACTGCGTTTTTAAATGCAAATGTGAAACTAGCCTAAGACTTTATTAGGACATATGCAAAATGGACAAGGAGATCATGTTGACCACAGGATGACAGCTGTTTCGCGCACGCAGCGCTTCTACAGATCTTGTATTCTGATGTGTCCACCTTTAATTTTCCATTTTGTTAAGGTATTCAATTTCTAATACATTTTCAAAACAGTAATGTGCCCTACAAGCAAAACCTTTGACTACAAGCGATATAATGGGTGGCCTTCTTTAGACACATATGGCAAAAACAATGGGCCCAGTGCATCAAGACTGGTTTTGTTCACACCAATCTTGATGAGGAAAGATGGAGCCAGATGCTCCTGATTCATGAAGAGGCATAAGCCTCTTTATGAATCATAGGTGTTTGAAGAGCAGCGTACAACTCTGTATTCAACTTGCCACAAATCTTACTCCTGCCACTGTTGAAGTAAGATTTGTGGCAAAAGGAATACCACCGCTCATCAAAAATTTGAGATCCATTTGCCACGCCCCATACCAACTCTGCCTATTTTAATGGAGCTATGAGAAACTGGTATGAGAACACCAAAAGTCACTAAAATGTTGGCGCAATTCTGAGTTCCTTAAATTTTGAGATTTTTCAAAGCTCTAATGACAGAATTCTGGAGTGAAAACTTTGACTAATCGGGCCCAATGTTTATGCCATGATTCTTCCACTCAGTGTGGTGAGTGGCAACCCAGCTGTCCAATCTGGGGCATGGGTGTGCTGAGCTGTTCGTATTGTGATAGACAGCTCAGCCCTCCAATCTGAGACTTGGGTGTGCTGAGCTGTCAGTGTGGTGAGTGACAGTCCAGTAGCCCAATCAGGGCCAGCGCATGCTGGGATTCCTACAGGTGTTCCAGTTCGGAATGACTCCCAGGGTATTTAGGTGGCTGGATAAAGAGAAGAAAAAAAACAGCTCACCTGTAGTAGCATGTGGTATGAGGAAGCACAGGACTCGTGTAGTTTCACATGTGGCTATGTCCTTCCTAATCCTGTTTTTATCCATGAACCAATAAACTTTGGAGAAAATCACCTTGGAAGCTGGTTCACCTTTTTTCTATTTAGCTGGCTGTCTGCCTCTGGTCTCTGCCGGTTGAAGCTCTGCTCAAGTGGTGTGTGTTACTCTGTGCTTTGGGTTCTAGTATTCTGGTTTTTGTTGCACAACCTTGAATTTGCCTTTGAACATCCGTTTGCCTAGCCCTTTTGTCTTATCCATTACTTTCTTGGAATTCTGACCCCCAGACTGTGACCTGTCTTCTCTTTTGCCTCACTCTTCTGTTTATTATGTACCTTCCTGGCTTTTAACCTCGGACTCCTTGACTCCCACCTCACTGCTAATCAGTGAGTAGTGATTAGCATTACAGTTTATTGTACAAACATGGTCATCTTATGCCACTCATCTCAGAATATACTGAGCTAAATAGGAAAGACACACCTGGATAATCAATTCACCCTTTGACATCATTTGTTGCTTTGTCATTAGTTTTCTGGTTTTAAGAAGTAAAGATGTTCCAAGTGTGGGAATATTAAAAAAGATTTAACTTTATTAGAAATTTTTCAAATTTACATACGCAAAAATGCATGTGTGAATGTAAGGATAGGGGGAGGACATCATAAAATCCAAACGCGTTTCAAACACAGGTCATGTTTTTAGACCTGGTCTAACTTTCAAACTCTTTGCAATGAAAAATGACACAGAAGTGGAATGCACAGCCATTCTTCCTAATTTGTGCTCCTGGTCTGTTTAGGAGGATCATATTACAGTCTATGTAGATTAATGTATTGTTCCTTGTGTGAGAAAACAAACTAGTTGTAATAACAATCACTAAGACCTGCTGTATTGTGGAACAATTTGGTCATCAGATGCCATTGTCTCATTGAGTATGTTCACGTGCCTTGAATGAAAATTAAATGTTCCAGGTTGCCGAGTTTGACAGTTGACTTAAAGTCAAAAATTGACTTGCATAATATTTTGTTGATAAATTGCTTGATCACCAGAATACACTGGTTAGCCTAAAAATGGCCTGCTAGTCCAAAGATTTTTGATTCACTTCAATGATAAAACACACATTAGGTTTTGGTATGGGAAATTGGCTCATGGGTCAATGAACGGACTGCTCAGTGCCAAGGGAGGAATTAACAAATCAACTTTCCTTTCGCTAAGGTGTTTAAAGGGAAGTTGTCATTAGAAATTGACCTATTGTTTAAATCATGCATTTGGGTTAAATGTATTTTGTTAATTTTTTTTTTTTTGCCATATCACAAACTGTATTAAAAACAAAAAAATAGATTTCTGCAATTTTCAATCTGTCCACTTGAGCTTTTTTATATTCTAACTTCCTGTTGTTTTGGAATACAACTACAAAGAGCCACAATGAACATGTCTGACCCTATCTTTTATACTGAAAAATCTTCTGAGCATTTGCAAAGGTCATTGTGAAGGGAGGGGTAACAGGTTGAGGTGTGTCATCATTATTATGAATGATGGATCTTGTGTTATCAGCTGTGTAATCCTGCCTCTAAGGCCGGCGTCATACTTAACGTATTAAAAATCGTCTCAATTCTCTCGGCCGAGAGTCACACAAGTGTTCTCCGTATGGTCATCTGTGTGTAATCCATTTGTAATGTGATTCTGCGATTTCCTCGCATCTATGTATCCGTATGACATCCATATGCAATCCACATGCAATGCAATTTTAACATGAGCTTTTACATACAGCAGTTCTCTGTCATTTACACATCGTTTAAAAATGAAATATTCTTCAAAACGCATACACATATATATGTACACAGTACAGACCAAAAGTTTGGACACACCTTCTCATTTAAAGATTTTTCTGTATTTTCATGACTATGAAAATTGTAAATTCACACTGAAGGCATCAAAACTATGAATTAAGACATGTGGAATTATATACTTAACAAAAAAGTGTGAAACAACTGAAAATATGTCTTATATTCTAGGTTCTTCAAAGTAGCCACCTTTTGCTTTGATGACTGCCTTGCACACTCTTGGCATTCTCTTGATAAGCTTCAAGAGGTAGTCACCGGAAATGGTTTTCACTTCACAAGTGTGCCCTGTCAGGTTTAATAAGTGTGATTTCTTGCCTAATAAATGGGGTTGGGACCATCAGTTGTGTTGTGCAGAAGTCAGGTGGATACACAGCTGATAGTCCTACTGAATAGACTGTTAGAATTTGTATTATGGCAAGAAAAAGGCAGCTAAGTAAAGAAAAACGAGTGGCCATCATTACTTTAAGAAATGAAGGTCAGTCTGTCTGAAAAATTGGGAAAACGTTGAAAGTGTCCCCAAGTGCGGTGGCAAAAACTATCAAGCGCTACAAAGAAACTGGCTCACATGAGGACCGCCCCAGGAAAGGAAGACCAAGAGTCTTCTGAGGATAAGTTTATCCGAGTCACCAGCCTCAGAAATCACAAGTTAACAGCAGCTCAGATTAGAAACCAGGTCAATGCCACGCAAAGTTCTAGCAGCAGATACATCTCTACAACAACTGTTAAGAGGATACTTTATGCAGCAGGCCTTCATGGTAAAATAGCTGCTACGAAACCACTGCTAAGGACAGGCAACAAGCAGAAGAGACTTGTTTGGGCTAAAGAACACAAGGAATGGACATTAGACCAGTGGAAATCTTTGATTTGGTATGATGAGTCCAAATTTGAGATCTTTGGTTCCAACCACCGTGTCTTTGTGTGACGCAGAAAAGGTTAACGGATGGACTCTACATGCCTGGTTCCCACTGTGAAGCATGGAGGAGGAGGTGTGATGGTGTGGGGGTGCTTTGCTGGTGACACTATTGGGGATTTATTCAAAATTGAAGGCATACTAAACCAGCATGTCTACCACAGCATCTTGCAGCGGCATGCTATTCCATCCGGTTTGTGTTTAGTTGGACCATCAGTTATTTTTCAACAGGACAATGACCCCAAACACACCTCCAGGCTGTGTAAGGGCTATTTGACCAAGAAGGAGAGTCAATGTTCAGGCAATGTTCCCCAACTCTGAGGACTGTTTTTTTCAGCAGGATAATGCGCCATGCCATAAAGCTAGGTCAATCAAGGTGTGGATGAAGGACCACAACATCAAATCTCTGTTATAGCCAGCCCAATCTATCTCCAGACCTGAACCCCAGTGAAAACATCTGGAATGTAATCAAGAGGAAGATGGATAGTCACAAGCCATCAAACAAAGAAGAACTGCTTAAATTTTTGTACCAGGAGTGGTATAAGGTCACCCAAAAGCAGTATGAAAGACTGGTGGAAAGCATGCCAAGACGCATGAAAGCTGTGATTAAAAATCATGGTTATTCTACAAAATATTGATTTCTGAACTCTTCCTGAGTTAAAACATTAGTATTGTTGTTTCTAAATGATTATGAACTTGTTTTCTTTTTTTTGCATTATTTGAGGTCTGCAAGCAATGCATTTTTTTGTTATTTTGACCATTTCTCATTTTCTGAAAATAAATACAAAATTTATTGCTTGGAACTTCGGAGACATGTTGTCAGTAGTTTATAGAATAAAAGAACAATTTACATTTTACTCCAAAATATATCTATGAAGAGTAATATCAGACAAACTGAAAAACCTCTTACTAAAGGAAAAAACCTTTAAGCAGCAAACTGTGAAAGCCAAAATTTGTGTTAGTCTCAAAACTTTTGGCCGCAACTGTACAGTATTGCAAACACAGATGTATTGCATTATATGCTACAAGTGATTAAATTATTGCAGGTTCATTATGAAGCCAAAAAAATAAAAAAGTTTAGTTTTTAAAATATCTGAAAAACTAAATATAAAAATTCAACTCAACCCTTTTTCTCTTATTAAAAAATAAAAATCTGATTTATCAATATATAAAATTTATGAATACAATCGGTAGACTGTAAAGTGAAAAAAAAATACCAGAATTACATTTTCTCTGTCTTTGCTAAAAATGAGAACCAATCAAAATGTCATATCTACCTTAAAACTGTACCAATAATAATGTTAGGTCACCACACAAAAATAGTTCTCATACAGTTCCATCAATGTAAAAATGAAAATGTAGCAGGTTCTTTGGAAAAAGTTGACACAATTTTTAATTTCGTAATTTTTTTAGCACTTAATAAAAAATTAATTCTACATGTTTCCTATAGCGATAATCATACTGACTTGGAGAGGGAACGAGCCCTTACCATTATTTTCAAGTTGATTGTTAGCAATGATCGAATATACTCGTTACTCGAGATTTCTCGAGCATGCTCGGGTGTCCTCCTAGTATTTTTTAGTGCTCGGAAATTTCGTTTTTCTTGCCGCAGCTGAATGATTTACATCTGTTAGCCAGCTTGATTACATGTGGGGATTCCCTAGCAACCAGGCAACCCCCACATGTACTTATGCTGGCTAACAGATGTAAATCATTCAGCTGCGGCAATAAAAACTAAATCTCCGAGCAATAAAAAATACTCGGAGGACCCCCGAGCATGCTCGAGAAATCTTGAGTAACGAGTATATTCACTCATCACTATTGATTGTTAATTGGTTCACAAGTTTGATGAGTAAAACTGCTGTTTACCTGTAAAAAATGTGCAGATAATATTAACAATCAAGTTGTAATCTGTGATATTTCATGGTAAAGCTGCATGCTGAGCCACACTGCAGAAAATACTTGTGCACTTAATCTTTGCGATATACATTATAGATACAGATACAATTATTGGATGACTGGGTGTCCTCAAATTCTTAACCGCAGAATTCTCCATATACGTCAGAGATTAAACTGTAACCACTTTTCCATTTAAATATATAAAGATTGTGTTGATCGGAGGTACTTCACAATTTTGGGAAACGCTGAATTTTAACCATTTTCTTCATTTATCTTATTATTACTTTGTATTATTTTACAGACTTGTCTAACTGTGAATGTTTGATTACTAGTATGTGAGAAATATCTAAGCTCTATAGTCATTATTTAACTGTTCTGCACTTTTGTTTGACAAATGACTGGTGGAATGGCTTACTAAATACAAATGTAAAAACTACAGCATTACAGATATTGGAAAGAGAAGGTGTGCTGTAATCTAATGCAATAGGATCCATAACCATGCAAACATTTTTATGATCTCTGTATCCTGTAAATTGTGCTTATTGTAACTCTAGAAGTATTTTTCATTTGAGCAAATTAATTTCATTCGTGGTATAATGATTTTTGTCTGTATTTGGTGAAGATTTCCTAAGTGATATATTAACAGAGGACATTACATCTTGTGGATTTACTCTTCATGAACTGGGAAGTGGAGTCTGGACTGTTAGGATGGTAAACATTGCACTTGGGTAGAGATTAACCCAATATATACAAATGCTAAGTTCCAGTTTTGTATTGCAGTTTGTGATCTGCCCTCTTAGGCTATGGTCACACTATCGGTATTTGGTCAATATTTCACATCAGTACTTGTAAGCCAAAACCTGGAGTGGGTGATAAATACAGAAGTGGTGACATGTTTCTATTATATTTTTCCTATGATGGTTCCTCACCTGATTTTGGCTTACAAATACTGATGTAAAATACTGACAAAATACTGATAGTATGACCATAGCCCTATACTAAGTTCTGTCAAGTCACAAACTAGTCATTGGTTAGGAACATGATCAATCTTCTAACAGTAGCCACATTTTTCTCCAGGGATTAAGCACTGGCCCATGATTTATAGTGGTATGATTTAGGGGTGGACCTTTCATATAAGCATTAAGATATTAGAGTTCGTAGTGGAAAATCCATGGCTCAAATGTATTATAACTATAGTAGGTAATAACAGGCCTATGACTATTATCATTAAACCCTATCCGACCAAGCAATTTAGTTTTAGAATTCTGTTTCTTACAAGAGCTATAACTTTTTATTTTTCTGCTGACATAGCTGTCATTTTATTTTTTATTATTATTAATATTTTTATTTTTTTAGCACCATTGATTCCATGGTGCTGTACATGAGAAGAGGTAACATACAAAGTTTAAAGAGGAGTTGCAGCAGCATCGGTGGTAATAAGGTGGCAGCGGGTCATTGCAGGTGGTAAGCTTTTTTGCTGAAGTTTTCAGGTTCCTTTTGAAAGCTACGAATGTGTTGGAAAACCGGATGTGTTGGAGCACAGAATTCCAGAGGATGGGCTACTCCCGGGAAAAGTCTTGGAGGCGATTTGGTGATGAACGTACAAGTGTGGAGGAGAGAAGGTCTTGGGCAGACCAGAGATTATGTGTGGTGAGATTTTGGGAGATTAGTTCAGAGATATATGTGGAGGAGACACATGATGGATGGCTTTGCAGATCAATATTAGTAGTTTAAACTAGATAAGTTGGGGAAATGGGAGCTAATGAAGGGATTTTCAGAGAGGTGAGGCAGAGGTGTAGCAAGGAGAGAGAGGGATTAGTTCGGCAGCAGAGTGAAGGATGGACTGGAGAGAAGCAAGAGTGTTAGCAGGGAGTCTATACAGGAGAATATTGCAGTAGTTGAGGCAGGAGATGATGAAGGCATGCACTAACATGTTAGTAGATTCACGGCTGAGGAAAGAATGGATTATGGAAATATTTTTCAGCTGGACGTGGCTTGGATATGTGGTTTGAAGGACAGGGCAGAGTCGAAGATTAAGGTACCGTCACATTAAGAGACGCTGCAGCGATATAGACAACGATGCCGATTGCTGCAGCGTCGCCGTTTCGTCGTTGTGTGGTCGCTGGAGAGCTGTCACACAGACAGCTCTCCAGCGACCAACGATGCCGAAGTCCCCGGGTAACCAGGGTAAACATCGGGTTACTACATGTTGGTTTTTTTTACATTTACAATGGTAACCAGGGTAAATATCGGGTTACTAAGCGCGGCCCTGCGCTTAGTAACCCGATGTTTACCCTGGTTACCAGTGAAGACATCGCTGAATCCGTGTCACACACGCCGATTCAGCGATGTCAGCGGGTGATCCAGCGACGAAATAAGGTGCTGGCCTTCTAGCTCTGACCAACGATGTCACAGCAGGATCCTGATCGCTGCTGCATGTCAAACACAACGATATCGCTATCCAGGACGCTGCAACGTCACGGATCGCTATCGTTATCGTTGTTAAGTTGTTCAGTGTGAAGGTACCTTTACTCCAAGGCAGCAGGGAAAAACTTGATGTCTCTTATTGTGATAGATAAATCAGATAGGGGAGTTAGGTGAGATGTAGGAAAGGCTTGAGGATTTGGTTTTTTTGGGGGACAAGTTTTAATTTTGTATGGCACCATTCATTTTAACATTGAATGCAGTGAAAATGGAAAAAAAATCTGCACTTCTCTTTTAGGTGTTTTGTTTTTGCGGCATTCTTTGAGCTGTAAAAATAACCTAGCAGTATGGATCTCCAAGTCAGTATGACATCAAGCCCAAAGGTTAGTAATGGAGAGGCGTCAATAAGCACACTGATGTCAGATAGGTGAAGTGAGTTCATTGGCTGTGAACTCCAGGACCTGTCTGAAGGCACTGTGAGCAGGAGAACTTTCTCACATTCACAGTGCTGTCAAACAGATAATGGGAGTTCACAGGGAGACACCAAACACATGCTGCTCAGTGTCTCTGTTGGATGACAAGCTGTGTGGTCACATCATGCAATCATGCAGCCTGCCATCTAGATGTAGCAGAGCTAGACCCGTCGTGGGACAAATGGATTATCATCATCTCTGCAGAAAGGTAAGGAACATTGGTGTTTGTTTTTTCAACTCTTTTGCAGAAGACAATGACATTGGGGAAATGGGCAAGGTCGTAGGTATGGTTAAATTGATTTATTAAAGGAGTCTGTGTCATTCTTTAAATTAAATTACTTTTTTTCCGTGTGTGTGTTTATATGATATGACTATGGGGTTAGTAATGGAGGTATCTTATTGATGCCTCTCCATTACTAACCTCAGGGCTTGATGTCACCTGACAATGCAAAGGTGACATCAACCCCCAACTATCACCCCACTTGCCACAGCTACAGGGCAAGTGGGAAGAGCGAGGCTAAGTGTCAGAATTTGCACATTTTATAGATGTGATTTTTCTGTGGCGGCTGCAAACTTATGTTTTTAGCTTGGGGGGCCAGTAACCATGCCCCCTACCTAGACTATTAATATCAGCCTGCAGCTGTCTGCATAGCCTTTGCTGGTTATTAATAATGGGGACCCCATGTCATTTTTGGGGGGGAATCCACCATTTTAATAGCTAGTAAAGGCTAAGTATACAGATGTGAGCTGATATTAATAGCCTGGGAAGCTCCATGGGTATTACCCTGTTTCCAGACTATAAACATCTGCTCCCAGCCATCGGCTTTCCCTCTGCTGGTAATGAAAATTGCACGGGAGCCCATAACATTTTTTTCAGAAAAATAATCTTTTATTAATTAAATACATGTAGAGTAAGCTGCACACACACTGCACTAATTGTATTTGTCACTGACATCTATATATCTATCTATTCTACAACCCCTGGCAAAAATTATGTGATCACCGACCTTGGAGGATGTTCATTCAGTTGTTTAATTTTGTAGAAAAAAAGCAGATCAGACATGGCACAAAACTAAAGTAATTAGGATGCATTCTGGTTAGCACTGGGCAGCCCACCTGATCTAAGAGTGTGGGCGTCATTAATAGGCTGTGAGCCAGATGCTCTGCATTTTCTATGTGAACATTGCCACATACAGACTTTATTTTGTTGCAATGGTGTTCCAAACAGCCAATCCCCTTATTGTAGGCTGGCTGTCTCATTGGTATTACTGCATCTGTGTAGCCACCATCTTTAAATGGGTCCACTGCCCCCTGTTAGTGCATTTGTTTGAGGTCTGGGCAGGTAAGCCTCTCTGCCTTTTTTCTTAGTGTTTTTTATTCTAACCTGTCACTCTGTGATTTAACTGTACGTGGCACATGAATTGCCGGCTTTTTTTCTATTATATATATCTATATACAGCCTTGGCCAAAATTATGAGACCACTGCAAAATGTTCAGTTGTCTGATTTTTATCTTTATAGGTATATTTTTGAGTAAAATGTAAATTGTTCTTTTATTCTATAAACTTCTGACAACATGTCTCCGAAGTTACAAGCAATAAATTTTGTATTTTTTTTCTGACAAAGAAAAATGGTTAAAATTAAAAAAAAACAGGGCTTTCAGACCTCAAATAATGCAAAGAAAACAAGTTCATAATCATTTAGAAACAACAATAGTAATGTTTTAACTCAGGAAGAGTTCAGAAATCAATATTTTGTGGAATAACCATGATTTTTAATCACAGTTTTCATGCGTCTCGGCATGCTTGCCACCAGTCTTTCACACTGCTCCTGGTGCAAAAATTTAAACAGTTCTTCTTTGATGGCTTATGACTATCCATCATCCTCTTTATTACATTCTAGAGGTTTTCAATTGGGTTCAGGTCTGGAGATTTGGCTGCCCATTACAGAGTTTTGATGTGGTGGTCTCTTAATTTCTGCCAGAGCTGTATATGTTTTGAAGAATATTTCCTTTGAAAACGATGTGTTAATGACATAGAGAATTGCTGTATGTAAAAGCGCATGTTAAAATCGCATTGGAATTGGATAGCAATCACACTGCATTCGGATGTAAATCAGATGCTAGGTGTGAAAAATTGGATTGTACTCACATAAAAACACATGACACTTGCATGACACTTGTCCGACTCTCCTGCATCAAAATGGGAACGATTTTAAATTCACTAGTGTGACTCCAGCTTAAAAGTGCATATCAGTGCAATTTTCTGACATATTGCAGTTGTGTGGTGGCTGCTAGATGTAAAATCACCCATAGACCTCTACCGACATCGTTTTTTCACATACATGTTCATTCATGGCTAGAACATGTAACAATTATGGTTTATTAAGCTATTTAAATGTCAGTGTTATTTTTCAGACTGAGCATTTACAAAAGTAGAAAAAAGTCATGGATCAAACTCATCAATTCAAATCAATGGGTACATAGATTTGGTACACTGCCGCTGAATATAATCAATTAAGTGTGCTGTGCTAATAGCTACTCTTATAAGAGTAGAGGGATTTTCACCTACTTCCCCGTGGATCAATTTGAGCCTGAGCATAAAGGTCTTCCCGGATGAAGCGCTATGCAATGAGGTCTTCACCTTGTAGCCCAGAGACCCCCTCCCCCCTTTTTCGTATAAGTATACTGTGTTTGTTGGGTACTCATTTTGTGGCTCATGATTGTTTATTGCATTATTATATTTTTTGCACAATTTAGTGATACTAGTAAAAGGATTAGATAGGGACTCTGTTTTATCTGTAGCACACCATTCTTTACTATAGTTTGTGCAGTGTGTTGTTTTTAATTGGTTTTAACTCCATGTATCATGAAATTTCTCTCCTCCTAAATGTTCTATGATCAACTGTAAGGGTACCGTCACACAGTGCCATTTTCATCGCTACGACGGCACGATCCGTGACGTCGCAGCGTCGTATGATTATCGCTCCAGCGTCGTAGACTGCGGTCACACTTTGCAATCACGGCGCTGGAGCGATGCCGAAGTCCCCGGGTAACCAGGGTAAACATCGGGTTACTAAGCGCAGGGCCGCGCTTAGTAACCCGATGTTTACCCTGGTTACCAGCGTAAACGTAAAAAAAACAAACAGTACATACTTACATTCCGGTGTCTGTCCCCCGGCGTTCTGCTTCTCTGCACTGTGTAAGCGCCATAGCCGGAAAGCAGAGCGGTGACGTCACCGCTGCGCTCGCTTTCCGGCCGGCAGGCGCTCACAGTGCAGAGAAGCTGAGACGCCGGGGGACAGACACCGGAATGTGAGTATGTACTGTTTGTTTTTTTTACGTTTACGCTGGTAACCAGGGTAAACATCGGGTTACTAAGCGCGGTCCTGCGCTTAGTTACCCGATGTTTACCCTGGTTACAAGCGAACGCATCGCTGGATCGCTTTCACACACAACGATCCAGCGATGTCAGCGGGTGATCAAGCGACGAAAGAAAGTTCCAAACGATCTGCTACGACGTACGATTCTCAGCGTGGTGTCTGATCGCAGTAGCGTGTCAGACACAGCGATATCGTAACGATATCGCTAGAACGTCACGAATCGTGCCGTCGTAGCGATTAAAATTTCACTGTGTGACGGTACCCTTAGTGGTGCTATTGAAACATGGAAAACCTTAAGAACCACAGCAACACAGCCATGAAGTGGATAACCACATAGAGTTACATTACTGAGTGATGAGAAGCATAGTGCATAAAATTCGCCAAAAACATGCTGACTCAACTGCGAAGTTCCTGCCCTCTTCTAATATCAAGCTGTATGACGGAGCTTCATTATATGGGTTCCTATAGCTGAACAGCTACATGCAAGCCTTAAATCACAAGTACAATGCCATATGTTAGATGGAATGGTATAAAGAATATTTACAAAGGGTTAAGGAGTACAAAACATGCTCCTTGTAGTGACAAATCACACTTTTATATCTTGTAGTCTGATGGACGAGTCTGGGTTTAGGGAATGCCAGTAGAAAGTTATTTGCCTTGTGCCAGGTGTAAAGTTTGATGGAGGAGGGTTGATGCTATGGGGTTGTTTTTAGAAGCTTTCTTTGGCCCCTTAGGTCCAGTGAAGAGAAATGTTAATGCTTCTGCATGCCAAGACATTTTGGACAACTGTAGGACTGTGTTCCTGTAATGAGGGACACAGTCAAATAATTCCCAGGTCCAAAAGGAAATGGTTGGAGCAGTTTGATGTGGAATACCTTGACTGGTCCACACAGAGCCCTCACCTCAACCCCATCAAACACATTTTGGATAAACACATAACAAAATATTGTAAAAAACCTTCCTAGATGTATATATACCCACTCAGTATTGTGCAAAAGTTTTAGGCAAGTATTGAAAAAATGCTGCAAAGTAAGAATGCTTTCAAAACAAATATAGAAGTGTTAATAGTTTATTTTTATCTGTTAACAAAATGCAAAGTGAATGAACAAAAGTGAAATCTAAATCACATCAATGTTTGCCTTCAGAACAACATCAAAACATCCAAAGGTACACTTGTACACAGTCTTTGAAGTTGCTCATCAGTGAGATCGCTTCCAAACATCTTGGATAACTAACCACCGATCATCTGCGGATTTAGGCTTTGTGCCAATCCTTCTGTCTCTTCAGTCCCAGACAGACTCGATGATGTGAGATCAGGGATCTATGGGATATTTCTCACCAAGATACCTGAAAAGTATAGCATATAATTCCTTTCTTAATGGTTTGCAACTGCAGCCCCAGTAAAGGATGGGACAAACTGGAACAAACTTCCCATCACAATTTTGTGATGAATTAATGATTCATCTTGTATAATTAGTAAGAGTTTCTCATGAAAGTTAATTGTCAGCTCTAGCTATACACACTCATGTAATGCTATTGAACCTGCCTTACTGAACTGAAGCCAAATAGATATAATATCAAGATATAATTTAGACTGTCAAAACCAATCGCGTACGCTAGGTCAGTTTATGAAGCAAGCAGGGAGTTCCATTATCACTGAAACTGCAGAAAAGACAAACATAATCCAAAAATACAACTTCTGCTTCAGTAAAGGAGTCAGCTAATTACATCACTATGTATCTAAATCAGGAGTAATCCAATTAGTCATTTATGGAGCAATAAAAAGTCATTTAAAAGATGTGGATTGAACTTAAAATTATTATTTACGGCAAATCTGATTTTTACACAGATTGCAGTTTTGGTTGAAATAAAGTTTTTGTCAAGTGAAAAACTATCTTAATGGGGTTCGTTCATCACTCACAGACATTGGTGGACATGGATTCAACCGATACTTGATTGGTCTGACCACTGTGCAATGTTACCAATATTGCAATGCCTCAAACAGTAATAATCCCAGTAACACTCAACACTGCCCAGAAATGGCAATTTTTGGGTTGGGTTTACATAGAAACCATGATCTTTTGTTCCGGTTACCAGGATCGTCTCTGAAAAATAGGGACTATTGGCAAAAGTGATCCTGCCAATCACAAAATGAAATATCAGCAGTGGTAGCAAAACACCAAATATTTTTGATTGTTTAAGACTCTCAACAGTTTTTAGTTCGAAGGCTCCAAAAGTGGCCTTGTCAGAACCACTGGTTGAATATTGTTGACATACCCAAGAGATATGTCACCAAAGTATATAATGCTTAAAAATATTGGTAGTGTAGGTCTTTTAATCTTTTATATGTTTGAGTTGATCATACCTCCAACGTTTGAAGAACTGAACGAGGGATGAATAATGTGAGGTGTGGCAAATTGTAACCATGCCCTTGGCCAAACCCATTTACCAATTATTTCTACACTGGCAGGAGGAGATGTCAGAGGGATTATGGCATTGAGGAACATTCAGGAGACACCTGAGACTGCAAAGCATAGACCAATATCCCGGACTGTCCCGCTGTATCCCTAACAATTGGGACTATAGATGAGCGGATTGATTCATGGCACTCTTGTCCAGTATCCAGATCAGTGGTACATGGAGGCTGGACGGTAGACTCTTGAATCTCTTTCCTTTCTGCGTCCCCGGGGAGGCTCTAGATTAGCCATTGCTGGCATGACATCATATGTGCGTCCTGCTCATCTCTAGTTGGGACATATGGATTTAGTTTTTGTTCATTCATTCACAATTGGCGCCGCCAGAACTTTCTCATCTTTATGTAGCTTCACTATATAACATCTGGCTTTCTTATGTCTGTAAGGCCTTGTTCACACATAGCATAAATGCTGTGTTGTTTTTTTTTCTGCAGGTGTCCGCACCAAACTAAACAATAGCAATCTTCTCTGGTAATTGCATTTTTGTTGCATTTTTTATATTTTTACCCCTTATTTGATGCGTTTTTGGTGCAGATGTGAAGCCGCGTTTTTAAGTCTTTTTGATAGTACAGAAAAGCTTTGATTCTGCACTTAAAAAAGTAACTGCAGTTTTTTTTAGATTCATCTTTTTTTTTTAGGCTTCATATAGAAGCATCTAGAGAAAAAAAAAACGTACAATTGAGCAGCGCGTTTAGACAGCACAGTTCAGCCGGCGCAGTTTTCATGAAAATCACATTCACTTTGCTTGGATAGCTGAACGCAGCAAAATTTCTGTGCAAAATAAAACAGGAAAAAAATGCAGCATTTATGCTATATGTGAACTCGGTGAAAATGTGTAAGCAAAGTGGAAATCTCCACCCTGGGTGATCCTAAAGACACTAATGAACTCTGCAGCTTTCTTGCTTATTTTTTTCTCTATAAACTTCTATGGGGAGCCTGAAAAACACATTTTAAAAAAAGCTATTGCATTATTAAGAGCAGAATCAAAAGCTTCCCTGTACTATTAAAAAAACATTAAAAAGCGAACTCACATCTGCACTAAAACTGAATTAAATAAGGAGGAAAAAGGCATAAAAAATGCAGCAAAGATGCAATAGTTTGGTGCGGACACCTGCAGAAAACAAAAAACATAGTATTTACACTATGTATGAACACTGCCTTACAGACATCAAGAAGCCAGATATTACAGACATAAATCTACAGGAGGTGCCAACTAGAGATGAGCATGATGCACAATTTACATCACACCAGCTCTCTAATCAAAAGCTCCACCAGGTTCACCAGAAGGTAAGAGATCCGAGACCTCCTGTCCAGTTACCACTGGCCTGCACGGTGGCCCAGAAACCCATGAAACAATTCACTCATCTCTATTTACAACTGTCCCGGACAGGGTGTACAGTCCAATCTTTGAGTCTACGCCCTGCAGTCTCGGGCGTGATCTGAATGTCCCTCACTACCACCGCCCCTCTGACATCTCCTCCTGCCAGGGGAGAAAGAAATTGTAAATGGACGTGAATTGGTGTATGGCTAGGGGCGTGGAAAATTTTTGTCATGGCTACGCATGTCACCTAATTTGTCCCCCTTTCTGATCTTCAAAAGTTGGGAGGTATGCTCTAATAGGGGATCACCCTACGGTATTGTGTGATCTGTTCTCTTTACAGCTTTCCGTCACAGCTGGTATATGAACATCCAAAATAGCAATTTGTGCTATAAAACTGCTCTTACCTTTAAAATAGGAAAATAAAGTTGTAAGCAATGTTAGCCATATTGGAAACTATGATCAACAGTTTTAGATCACATAGTTACACAGGCTGCATTAAGCATATAAACACTTCCTTGTCTTACTCTCCCTCTTCTGTAAAGAACTCCCATCAAAGTTTTTATCCTCTTAATATATTGTAGTCATCAAATTATATGGCACTGTGTACTTACAATTGCTTATTTTGCCCTTCTTCCCAGCTAATTCTTCTCATTTCCATTAGCTTTATAGCATCATGTAATTAAAAACTTACTAGCTGGATCATTCTAAGCTCTATGTAGAAGTAGGAGGTCAATTTTGTCTGCACAAGTCATCAGTCACTGCAAAAGTCTATGTCAGAGGGGAGGAGAGAGCAGATGGGTCTGGATTTGAAACGGGGGGATGATAACATCATCACAGACTTGGCCCTATCTTGGATCTTGTCATACCTAACAGACCGGACATTCAGTGTCTCCCACTCGCAGACCACCTCTTCAGCTCGCCCCCTGTCGGAGTCACGCAAGATTCAGTCCTATGGCCCCTGATCTTCTCCATTTACACCTTCGGCCTAGTACAGCTAATAGAATCTCACTGCTTTCAGTATTACCTCAATGCTGATGACACACAGATCTACATCTCTGGACCAGATATCCCCTCCCTACTAACCAGAATCCCACAATGTCTGCCTGCTATTTCACACTTCTTCTCCTCTAGATTTCTAATACTTAATATGTACAAAACAGAATTTATCATCTTTCGCTATCTCACTTAACCCCCCACCAACGGACCTATGAATTAAAGTAAATGGCTGCTCACTCTCCCCAGTCTCACAAGCTTACTGCCTCAGGGTAATCCTTGACCCTGATCTCCACATATCCAAGCCCTCTCCACTTCTTATTTACTTCAACTAAAAATATTTCTTGGATCCGCACATTCCTCAACCAAGAATCTGCAAAAACACTAGTGCTTGCCCTCATCATCTCCCACCTTGACTACTACAACCTCCTGCTCTGTGGCCTCTCCTCTAACACTCTTGCACCCCTCCAATGTACTCTAATCTCTGCTGCCCGACTAATCCACCTGTCCCCCACTATTCCCAAGCCTCTCCCCTCTGTAAATCCCTGCATTAGCTCCTCATTACCCAGGGACTCTAGATCAAAATACCATGAAATACAAAGCCATCCACAACATGTGTCCTCCATACATTTGTGACCTAGTCTCCCGGTACTTACCTGCACCCAACCTCTGATCCTCACAAGATCTCCTTCTCTACTCACATCTTATCTTCTCCTCCCACAATCACATACAAGAATTCTCCCGGGCATCCCCCCAACTCTGGAACTCTCTACCACAACATATCAGACTCTGGCCTACCATGGAACCCTTCAAAAGGAACCTGACGGCCCACCTCTTCAGACAAGCCTACAACCTGCAGTACCACCGATCCACCAAACCACTGCATGACTAGATCTACCCTCACCTACTGTATCCTCGTCCATCCCTTGTAGATTGTGAACCTTCATGGACAGGGTCCTCTCTCCTACTGTACCAGTCATGACTTGTATTGTTTAAGATTGCTGTACTTATTTTTTATTATGTATACCCCTTCTCACATGTAAAATGCCATGGAATAAATGACACTATAATAATAATAATAATAATAATAATAATAATAATAATAATAATAAAATAAATGCAGGGAAAAGAGACTTCCTTTTTCTACACAGAGCAGAGAAAAGTGAAGGCAAAATGAGCAATTTTAAGTACACAGTGATGTATAATACGATAACTGCAATATATTAATAGGATAAAAACTTTGATGAGAGTGCTTTTTTGATTCTCTTTTTACATGAGTTACTGTTATATTCACAAACGGAAAACATCTAAACCAGAACACATGTTTTGAAAAAAGAGCCATAGATTTTTATAATGCACCATAAGAGCACATAATATCAGGAAGCATGCAATACACAGTTGAAAATATGTTGTAAAGCTTTCTCGTAGGTATGCACTGACACTTTTTCTGGCACTTAAGACAGCAGTATCAGAAAATGAAGAGTTCATGTTGTGTCAAGTATCATTAGAACTCAAGGCACTCACATGATTTCCTCATTGGGAAATATAAAAAATGATCAATGTGTTGATGCTGTGCTTTATAACATTTAAAGGGTTATACCATAGAGTAAAAATAACTAATTGCCGAGAGTCTGATGACTAGGCATAGCCATAACTTTTATACTTTTGCACTGACAGACATATGAGGGCTTACAAGTGGCATAACTAGATAGTAATGGGCCGCAGTTCAAAATTTGGACCTCTTCCCCCAATATGTTGGTCATATGTATGGGCCCTTGAAGCATTCTAATTCCTATTTGGACATATATCTTGTGCCGCCCCCTTTGCTATTATACAGTAATGCTGAATATTATAAAAATGACAGTCTCCTGTGACACCCAGCCAGGGGCTGGACATCACAGGAGAGATCACGTGATAGGCACCAGGGCTTTCAGCCAGGCATCTGGCTCTGGCTGTCATAGCAAACTCATTGGCTCTCTTGGCTCCCTACAGTTGTATTGTGGCTAGCTGATGGGTGTCATAATTAATATCCGGGTCAGATGAAGACGCTTAACTGCCACTATCAGTGATTGACAGCGACATTTAAGAGTATGCTGGTCGCTTCTGTTAGACTACACTAACTAGCATAGCCAGCTCCTCAACTTCATAAAACTTAACCTTTAATATATATTATAAAACAAATGGCAAACAAACAAAATAAAGTGCTCATAAATACCAGTGCACATAATAAAATGGTACAATCTCACCCAGTTGTTATTTCCTGATTTTTCAAGATTCCATGCTGGACCTGGATTGGTGAGACCGAAATGAAGAGTGAAAGAACATTGGTTTGTGGCTGCGGGTTATGGCCCCCATGAGATTTGGTCATTCCTTTCAGGGTGGGGCCGGGGTTGCCAGCCAGTCCACTTCCCAAGGAAGTAATCAGGGGGCCGGGGGCCTGTCAGGTCAGTCTGGAGGTCAAAAACATGGATTATGCTGGCAGTTTAACAAAGGCCAGTGTAAGTTTGGGGCCACTTGCAAGTTCAAGCACTTGTACTCGCACTGCAGTGGTTCCTCCCATGGTGTTGCCAAATGTTTCAAAAAGAATAACCCAAAGCCAGAGAATAGTAATTCCAATGGGGGTGACTCCAGTGAAGCTGGATGCGATGTTCCCTTATCTAAGTAGGTTTCCGGATAGGAACAAGGTGGAAATGTTATTGTCCGGTTTTAGGGATGGTTTTCCAATCCCTGCTCCGCATTTTGAAATACCTCTGGTTCTTAAGAATCTCAGGTCAGAGGAGGTTGTCATGGAAGAGTTAGGTAAGGAGGTTGCATTGGGAGGATGTCTGGACCTTTTAACGTTCCTCCGTTGGCGGATTTGGTGGTTTTGCCCCTGGGTGTGGTTCCGAAGGAGGAGCCAAATAATTTCCGGCTTATTCATCATTTATCGTACCCTCGGGGAGGTCGGTGAATGATGGGATAGACCCGGAGCTTTGCTCAGTCATGTAGTATACATCCTTCGATGAGGCGGCACGCTGGGTGCGTAGTAGTGGCAGGGGTGCATTGTTGGCTAAAACTGATATCGAATCTTCTTTTCGTTTACTACCGGTTCATCCAGAAAGTGTAAGGTTATTGGGTTGTTATTGGGGAGGGGAGTTTTTTGCGGACAGATGTTTGCCGATGGGTTGCTCGCTGTCTTGTGCATTTTTTGAGGTGGTTCTTTCCATGAATGGGTCATTTGGGATGTGTCAGGTTTTGATTCCTTGATACATTACTTGGATGATTTTTTGTGTATCGGGCCTGATCAGTCTAGGTGCTGTAATATGATTTTGAGGACGGTTTTTTGGGTGGCGGAACTTTTCAGTGTGCCGTTGGCCCCGGAGAAAAAGGTAAGGCCTTGCACGAGCATTTCCTTCCTGGGCATTGTGATTGACTCAGCCAGTTGGGAGTTTATGTTGCCTGATGAGAAGGTGGTGGCCCTGAGGGAAGACGTTGAGCGGGTGAGGCGTTTGAAAAAGCAGTCGCTACGTGAAGTTCAATCGCTTCTCGGGAATTGAATTTTACTTGTCACATTATCTCAATGGGGAGAGTCTTCTCATGTACTGTAGGTTGCCCAGCACCATGGCTGGTGTTAAGGCTCCACATCATTTCGTTCGTTTGTCCAGTCAACATAAGGCTGACTTGGAAGTTTGGGACAGTTTTTTTAGTGCATTATAACGGCCGTTCTTTGCTCATGGAGAAAGTGGTGGGCAATGTTGATTTGGATTTGTTTACGGATGCTTCCGGTGGTGTTGGATTTGGGGCCTACTTTAGAGGTCAATGGTGTGCTAATAGGTGGCCCGATGAATGGTTTGCATTGGGTTTGGTTAAGAATGCAAGTGCATAAGGGGTTTAGAAGGGAGTGTGGGCGGGGCGACAGTAGGCGCCTAGTTTCTTTTTGTGTGCTGGAATAGTTAGGTGCATGTTTGGTAGAGCTTTGTGGCTCTGACTTCGAGTCTGACTGGCTTTCTCTCTGGCCTTTTTCAGTGCATTACGGGTTGGGGGCCATTGGGGGTTTAGCCCCGGAAGTAGTGCGGAGGATCGGGAGATGGGATATCAGGCTTTACAGGAGTTACATTAGGCCTCAAGAGTTGGGGGTGTTTCTGTGAGGTGGGGGGGTTTGGTGGTTGCTTTGTTTAGTAAGTGCTGGTGGTAAGCTGTTTATTTTTGTTTTAGGTTCCAATCCTCTATTGGTCTGGATCTTGGGCCATTCCTATGTCCATTGGGGTGCAAGGCATGCAGACATGCGGTGCGAAGGAAGGCAACTCGGGTTTTCCAGGAATGTGGCGATCATCAGGTGTTTGGGTTTCATGGGCATGGCTTGGAACACGGTCATTCAAGAAGTTCATAGTAGTGTCAGGTTGGATAGGCCACCTGATATTCTGGTGCTCCATGTTGGGGGGAATGACCTGAAGGTTCACCCGTTCCATGAATTAATAAGAGTCATTAAACACGATTTACTGAGGCTAGAGGTGTCTTTTTGTGGTCTGACTGTGGTGTGGTAAGATATTGTTCCACGGAAATGCTGGCGGAATGCTAGATCAGTTGAGTGGATCAATAAGGCAAAAATTAAAGTGAATTGGACGATATCCAGTTTTGTAAGCAGAAATAGAGGTGTGGCGATGCGTCATTTTTAATTAGAAGAGGGGAAGGGAGAATTTCTGTTGGTAGATGGAGTGCATTTGAATGCTGTGGGCTTTGATCTGTGGGCACTCGGTTTACAGAGCGGTATTGAGAGGGCCACCATTGTTTGGTGTGGGGGGGGGTCTCGTTGTGGCAGCTGGGGGTCCTTGAAGTTGGTGCTAAATTCATCTGGGGAATTCGTGGGTATATGGATTCCTCAGTTGGTGATATATTATGGTTTCTCTGTTGATTTTGGGGGGATTTTGGCAACGTTGGGCCGGATCCCCGGGGTTAAGTGGACAATGGAACCCTTCGGGGCATTTGGTGCTCCCGAGCCAGTGGGGTAACGGCTGGGAGTAATTTATGGTCTGTTATGTGTTCACATTTTTTTATTATGGTTAATCACCAGATTTTTGAGCTTCAAGGACCCTCCCCGTGTTATTTATTTCATGTTAAATATTTGTATGTTTATAATAAAGGCTGCTGTGGCCAATTATTATCCAAAATTGGAGTTTGTGTCTTTATTAGTGAGAGGGGATCAGGTTTTGGTGTAAATGTTGGGTTATTTGGGGATATAGTAGAAGTGGTAGCCCCACCAAGAACATCGATAATACCAATGTCAAGTAAAGGCTGGAGCAAGCCACCCCTCCCCCCGCGATGTTAGCAAAGGGGGTTGGAGGAGGGTGGGGATAGTGGGAGTAGATGGGGTATGTAAAAAGGGGATGTTTATAGTGCAGGGTATGGGAGGGGCTTGCCAGTTCCCGCTCTGGAGGCATTTGTGAGCAGTTCCGCCTACCCGCCCTTAATTTCGTTTGTTTATTGTGTTGGCTTGAGGTTTTAGTCATGGGTCATGGTGGCTGTGATGCGGTTGGGGGGTCCTTGAAGTTGGTGCTAAATTCGTCTGGGGAATTTGTGGGTATAAGGATTCCTCAGTTGGTGTTATATTATGGTTTTTCTGGTCTGGTGATTTTGGGAGGATTTTGGCAACGTTAGGCCAGATACCCAGGGTTAAGTGGACAATGGAACCCTTCGGGGTATTTGGTGCTCCCGAGCCAGTGGGGTGACGAGTGGGAGTAATTTATGGTCTGTTATGTGTTCACTTTTCATTATGGTAAATCACCAGATTTTTGAGCTTCAAGGACCCTCCCCGTGTTATTTATTTCATGGTAAATATTTGTTTGTTTATAATAAAGGCACTGTGGCCAATTATTATCCAAAATTGGAGTTTGTATCTTTATTAGTGAGAGGGGATTGGGTTTTGGTGTAAATGTTGGGTTATTTGGGGATATAGTAGAAGTGGTAGCCCCACCGAGAACATCGACAATACCAATGTCAAGTCTCTGACACATTTCATGACCTAATAGTATGCAATGGAGCATGAAAAGGTTAACAAAATGCATGTAAGTAAGCATAAGAGGAAATCTAAGTCAAGTTAATATTTGGTATTATGGCCCTTTCACTTAAAAAACAGCATGAAAGCAGCAAAAATACACACAATACCATGAAGAACTTTTTTCAGTGAAAAGAACAAGGACTCCTGGAAGTGCGTACAGATCCTATGCAGACCTGGGGCTTAACAATCACAGTTGCAGAAAGTGCAACTGCAATCAGGCCGATGAGGGAGAGGGGAACACCGACTCCAGCTGGATGTGCGTCTGTGCATGCATATTCAGCTGAATTGTAATGCAGAGCTATGACCCTCTGGCTCCTTGCACCACAAATCACATCGCCAGCCAATCAGAGGCCAGTGTGTCAGGCATTGGCATTATCCCTCCAAACCGAAGTCAGCTGCCGGCCACAGAATATTAGGCCGCACATCGTGGGATCAGAGAACAATGAGAAGAATTTTTATTTTTTCCTTATGCAGAGTCAAAACGGAAGACAAATACCAGATGGTGGACATGAATACCAAAAAGTGGCCCAGGATGGGGGACACTACTATAGCTTCCAATCAGGGCCGGCCTTTGCCCTGTGCGACCTGTGCGGCCGCACAGGGCGCCAAGCAGTGGCGTAGGAAGGGGGGCGCAATGCGGGGGGCGGCACAATGCGGGGGGCGGGTCGCCGGCGGCGCAGAATTTACCTGTTCGCATGTCGGCTTCAGAAAAATGGCCGCCGCGATCTCCATCTGCGCATGCGCGGCATCCCGCGGCCATTTTCCTGAAGCCCCAGGCAGCAGAGCACTCCACCTGCGCACGCGCGGCCTCAGGAAGATGGCCGCCCCCACCGATAACCAGACAGAGCAGGATCGCGGTCAGGTAAGCAGAACTTGTTTTTGGTTTTTTTTTATTGAGAGCGGCGATCGGGGGTTGCCCAGGGCAGAAAGCTGGACACAGGGGGGCAGAAAGCTGGACACTGGGGCAGAACGCTGGACACAGGGGGGGGCAGAAAGCTGGACACAGGGGGGCAGAAAGCTGGACACAGGGGGGCAGAAAGCTGGACACAGGGGGGCAGAAAGCTGGACACTGGGGGGCAGAAAGCTGGACACTGGGGGGCAGAACGCTGGACACAGGGGGGGGGGCAGAAAGCTGGACACTGGGGCAGAACGCTGGACACTGGGGCAGAACGCTGGACACTGGGGGGCAGAAAGCTGGACACTGGGGCAGAACGCTGGACACAGGGGGGGGCAGAAAGCTGGACACAGGGGGGCAGAAAGCTGGACACTGGGGGGCAGAAAGCTGGACACTGGGGGGCAGAACGCTGGACACAGGGGGGGGCAGAAAGCTGGACACTGGGGCAGAACGCTGGACACTGGGGCAGAACGCTGGACAGTGGGGGGCAGAAAGCTGGACACTGGGGCAGAACGCTGGACACGGGGGGGCAGAAAGCTGGACACAGGGGGGCAGAAAGCTGGACACAGGGGGGCAGAAAGCTGGACACAGGGGGGCAGAAAGCTGGACACAGGGGGGCAGAAAGCTGGACACAGGGGGGCAGAAAGCTGGACACAGGGGGGCAGAAAGCTGGACACTGGGGGGCAGAAAGCTGGACACTGGGGGGCAGAACGCTGGACACAGGGGGGGGCAGAAAGCTGGACACTGGGGCAGAACTCTGGACACTGGGGCAGAACGCTGGACACTGGGGGGCAGAAAGCTGGACACAGGGGGGCAGAAAGCTGGACACAGGGGGGGGCAGAAAGCTGGACACAGGGGGGCAGAAAGCTGGACACAGGGGGGCAGAAAGCTGGACACAGGGGGGCAGAAAGCTGGACACTGGGGGGCAGAAAGCTGGACACTGGGGGGCAGAACGCTGGACACAGGGGGGGGGCAGAAAGCTGGACACTGGGGCAGAACGCTGGACACTGGGGCAGAACGCTGGACACTGGGGGGCAGAAAGCTGGACACTGGGGCAGAACGCTGGACACAGGGGGGGGCAGAAAGCTGGACACAGGGGGGCAGAAAGCTGGACACTGGGGGGCAGAAAGCTGGACACTGGGGGGCAGAACGCTGGACACAGGGGGGGGCAGAAAGCTGGACACTGGGGCAGAACGCTGGACACTGGGGCAGAACGCTGGACACTGGGGGGCAGAAAGCTGGACACTGGGGCAGAACGCTGGACACAGGGGGGGGCAGAAAGCTGGACACAGGGGGGCAGAAAGCTGGACACAGGGGGGCAGAAAGCTGGACACAGGGGGGCAGAAAGCTGGACACAGGGGGGCAGAAAGCTGGACACAGGGGGGCAGAAAGCTGGACACTGGGGGGCAGAAAGCTGGACACTGGGGGGCAGAACGCTGGACACAGGGGGGGGCAGAAAGCTGGACACTGGGGCAGAACGCTGGACACTGGGGCAGAATGCTGGACACTGGGGGGCAGAAAGCTGGACACTGGGGGGCAGAAAGCTGGACACTGGGGGGCAGAAAGCTGGACACAGGGGGGGGCAGAAAGCTGGACACAGGGGGGGGCAGAAAGCTGGACACTGGGGGGCAGAAAGCTGGACACGGGGGGGCAGAAATCTGGACACAGGGGGGGGCAGAAAGGACATTGGGGCAGAACGCTGCACACGAGGGCAGAACGCTGGACACGGGGGGCAGAACGCTGGACACAGGGGGGGGCAGAAAGCTGGACACTGGGGGGCAGAAAGCTGGACACTGGGGGGCAGAAAGCTGGACACTGGGGCAGAACGCTGGACACAGGGGGGGGCAGAAAGCTGGACACGGGGGGGCAGAAAGCTGGACACAGGGGGGCAGAAAGGACATTGGGGCAGAACGCTGCACACGAGGGCAGAACGCTGGACACGGGGGGCAGAAAGCTGGACACAGGGGGGCAGAAAGGACATTGGGGCAGAACGCTGCACACGAGGGCAGAACGCTGGACACGGGGGGCAGAACGCTGGACACTGGGGCAGAACGCTGGACACGGGGGCAGAACGCTGGACACTGGGGCAGAACGCTGGACACTGGGGCAGAACGCTGGACACTGGGGCAGAACGCTGGACACTGGGGCAGAACGCTGGACACTGGGGCAGAACGCTGGACACTGGGGCAGAACGCTGGACACTGGGGCAGAACGCTGGACACTGGGGCAGAACGCTGGACACTGGGGCAGAACGCTGGGGCAGAACGCTGGACACTGGGGCAGAACGCTGGACACTGGGGCAGAACGCTGGACACTGGGGCAGAACGCTGGACACTGGGGCAGAACGCTGGGGCAGAACGCTGGGGCAGAACGCTGGGGCTGGACACTGGGGCAGAACGCTGGACACTGGGGCAGAACGCTGGACACTGGGGCAGAACGCTGGACACTGGGGCAGAACGCTGGACACTGGGGCAGAACGCTGGACACTGGGGCAGAACGCTGGACACTGGGGCAGAACGCTGGACACTGGGGCAGAACGCTGGACACTGGGGCAGAACGCTGGACACTGGGGCAGAACGCTGGGGCAGAACGCTGGGGCAGAACGCTGGGGCAGAACGCTGGGGCAGAACGCTGGGGCAGAACGCTGGGGCAGAACGCTGGACACTGGGGCAGAACGCTGGACACTGGGGCAGAACGCTGGACACTGGGGCAGAACGCTGGACACTGGGGCAGAACGCTGGACACTGGGGCAGAACGCTGGACACTGGGGCAGAACGCTGGACACTGGGGCAGAACGCTGGACACTGGGGCAGAACGCTGGACACTGGGGCAGAACGCTGGACACTGGGGCAGAACGCTGGACACTGGGGCAGAACGCTGGACACTGGGGCAGAACGCTGGACACTGGGGCAGAACGCTGGACACTGGGGCAGAACGCTTGACACAGGGGCAGAATGGAGACACGGGGCAGGATGACAGACATGGCGTCATGACTGGAGACACTGGAGGCAGGATAGATACTCATTAGGGCAGGATGGGAGAATATATGGCTGACGCCAGGAATGAGACACACGGGGGCCAGGATGGCGAATATTATTACCATAGGGGCTAATTAAGGGATATTATTACTGCAGTGATGTATTTATTTTATTTTTTGAGTATACTGTTTTAAATGGAGGGGCGGTCCTATTACTGTGTAGAGTGACACTATGTCGCCTTCTTCATGTGGTGTAATGTAGAAGTTGGGAAAATTAAGTAATGTGTTCTGCAAGTGGAACTCGAGATAACTGTGTTATTTCCTGCAGAGACGAGTCCTGGCTGGATGAAGTGATGGCGGTCTGTGCGGGATGAAAGATGAAGGACTTCACCTAGAGATGTCACTGGTGAGTCAGTGTGTTACCTATACACTGACACTATACACTGTATACTATATACTGAGGTCCTGTGTATGTCACCGGTGATCACTGTATTACCTATACACAGACGCTGCATACTAAGTACAGATCTCCTGTGTATAATGGCACTTATGGTGATAGTATTGTGTTTTTTTTTTATTATTGATCAGTATTGTAGTATTCAGTCACTATGTGGTGGTAATATGTGGTCTGGTCATGATGTTGTGGTATTCGTTCCTTGTATTTGATATTATTCGATCACTGTGGTGGTAATATGTCATCTGGTCATGGTGTGGCGGTGTTTGGCCTTGCAGGCCGCCGCTCTGCACTCTGATTGGCTGTCAGCCCATATGGCTTTGGACCAAGCGTCATTTTTTCCTTTTGGTCCGCTTTAAAGCACTTTATAATTCCCGTTATTGCAATATTAGTGTTTCTTCAAGTGTTTTGCAGGGAAACACAAGTTTTCTAAGTAAACGTGTTGTTGTGAATATTAAAGAGTTATTGTTTTCTTTCAAAGTTTGGAGGGGGGGGGGGGGGGCGCCGTCCTGCAGTCTCGCACAGGGCGCCTTTTGGGCTAAGTCCGGCCCTGCTTCCAATCATCCCAGATTCAGCAGGACCGTCAGCTCAGTCCTGCCTCATCAGAGATTTTGTCCTGGCTTCTCATACTCACCCGATGAAAGCTCTGTAGCTCGTCCTCCACCGGAGCCATATCTCTCAGCTCAATGCATAAATTACATTATACATTCACCTTTTTTCTTCTGGTTGGTCTCCCCAGTATTCAAACTCACATATCCATGTTCTTAGGCAGCAGCTTTAGCTAGGAGCCACAGTGCACATTGGTAAATTGAGGAGAATTTAGTTAGCTTGACCTGTAGTGTAAGCAGCGAACCCAGAAGCGAGATTATGTATTTCTTTGTTCTTGTATACTGATGTGAAGAAAAAGCCTGATTTTTTGTTCCTATAAAACTACTAAAAATAATAAAAATCAATTACAAAAATGTAAATTTCTTTTTTTTTGTGAGTCTCCCCAGGTCTTGAACTCTTAACCTTCAACATTACATACTGGAGCTAAACATAATGAGCCTGAAGTTTGGAGAATTTTGTGCACTTCATATGTATTGCAGACAATTTGTACCAATTACAATCCATTACGAACAGATTTTACTGATACAGTGTATACAACAGTGTATTCCTTTTTGCCTGGATTCTAGAGCAAAAAAAAATTGATTTTTTCTTTCTATAAAATTACTAAAATATAATGAAAAACAATTACAATAATGTCAGTTTTAATTTGCTTTATTAAAAAATAATAAACACCACAAATCGGCAAATGAGAGACATATTTGGTGCTCATGTAATCGTAACAAACTGCACAACATGGCGATCATATTATTTACAGGAGTGGCGCAATTGATATATTTTCTCTACTAAACCCCCAAAAAAATTTAATAAAAATGTAACGCTGAGGCTGTGTTCACATGTAGCGTAATTGCTGTGTTTTTTTCTACTGCTTTTTTTCTGCAGACTTTCTGCAGGTGTCTTGACTACACGATGCAATAACAATATTCTCTGATTATTGTATGTTTGCTGCCTTTCTTTTATGCGTGTTCCCCCATATTTGATGCATTTTTGGTGCAGATGTGAATCTTTGTTTTTAACCCCTTTCTGCCATCGGACGGAATAGTACGTCTGATGGCAGAACCCCCGCTTTGGTGTGGGCTCCGGTGGTGAGCCCACACTAAAGTCAGGACATGTCAGCTGTCTTGAACAGCTGACATGTGCCCACAAAAGATACGTTCTTTTGATCGCCCGTTACTGCATTTTAATGCAATTTTGCGGCGACCAAAAACATACCATATTTTTCTGACCATAAGACACACTTTTTTTCCTCCAAATTTTTGAGGAAAGTGTGGGTGCGTCTTATGGTAGGGATGTAGCATGTGGGGAGGGGGGGCAGCAGCGAGTGGGATCGCAATGTTATCCCACTTCAGGAGCCAGAAAAATGTCCCCACTGCCAGGAATCAGCACTGGGGAAATCATGTGGTCCCGATGATTAAGTGCAGTGAATATTCATTAGCTACTCCCCGCCCACCTATCAGCTGAGCTGTGAGCCTGGAGCAGCAAATGAATACTGCACTTAAGCAGCAACACACATGGTTTCCTCAGCGCTGATTCCTGCAGCAGCTGGGGAGATCCGTTTGTCCGGGGAAGAAGGAGGCAGCATCAGCAGGGTCCGGGGGAGAGGAGATCGCTGGGTACCTTCCTGGGCTGGAGCTGAGTGCTGTGCAGTGTGCACAAGGAGGACCTGTGATGATGTCAGAAGTGGGCGGGCTGGAGCATCACATGGCAGCACAGAACCCTCCCTCTTCTTGACATCATCACAGGTCCTTCAGACTCCAACACTAGAATCTGCTGGCTTCCATTACCTGTGCTGTGAAAAGGCAATAAGAGGGAGGGCTCTGTGTGTGCAGTCATGGGATGCTTTTACCTCACCACAGGCTGGCTGGCTGCCACAATTAAGAGGTTAGTCTTTCCAAAACACAATAAAGCACTCTGCCACTCCTTTAGTGAACTATAACTCCCAGCACGTCATAGGATCTGCAGGATATGCTGGGAGTAATAGTTCTCCCATGGGTTCTTAAAGCAGCACTTCAGTGTTATTTTGCAGTGCTGGAGTGGTGCTTTCAATATAAGCCCTGTACCCCCATTCTTATACTCACCCTCCAGCATCTTCATATAGTACTTCACAGACACCACACTGGTCCCGCAGCTTCCAACATAATAACATACTATTATATATAATAACATCACATATAATAGTATGTTATTAAATATTTTACCACATTATTTTGCTTCAAATATTTTTTCCCTATTTTCCACCTCTAAAACCTGGGTGCGCCTTATAGTCCGGTGCGTCTTATAGTCCGAAAAATACGGTAATTCTGGCATTTTGACTTTTTTCTCGCTACTCCGTTTAGCTTTCAGGCTAATAACTTTTTTTTTATTGATAGATTGCTTGATTCTGAAGTCGGCGATACCAAATATGTGTAGGTTTAACTTTTTTTTATTGTTTTATTTTGAATGGCACGAAAGGGGGGTGATTTCAACTTTTAAATTTTTTTTATTCTTTTCATATTTATTTTACAATTTTTTTCTTAATTTTGGCATGCTTCAATAGCCTCCATGGGAGGCTAGAAGCTGCCATAACTCGATCGCTTCTGCTACATAGAAACAATGCACAGATCACCTCTATGTAGCAGAAATGCAGGGTTGCTTTGAACGCCGATCACAGGGTGGCGCTCATAGCAATCTGGCATCAACAACCATAGAGGTCTTCAGGAGACCTCTGGTTGTCATGCCGATGCCCCAATGACCCCCAATCATATGACAGGGGTCACCGTTGCGCGCATTTCTGGCTGGATGGCCGGAAGCGCTTGTTAAATGCCGCTCTCAGAGTTTGACTGTGGCATTTAACTAGTTATTGGGCAGGGGCGGATCGCCTGACATGTCCCGGCTTTGATGCGGGCTCACCGCCGTAGCCCACATCAAAGCGGGGGTTCTGCCATCGGACATACTATTCCGCCCCATGGCAGAAAGGGGTTACTACAGCAAAAGTACTTATAAATCCAGGACTGTAACACACAGATAGTGGCTTACCAACTATGCTTAGAGCAGGCTGTTTACAAGGAGCATGACAGAAAAACCAGTGATGAGGTTTCTCCTTAGGAGCATACAGAAACAATGGCTGTTCTTCCTTTCACAGTGTCATAACAAGACAACAATGCGACAGGAACAATCCCACAATGCTTTAGGATCTTCCCATGATAAATTGCAAACTGAAGTGGAATGCATACAGCACATCCCAAGCAGATGGTGTGGTTACCTTACAATATGAAAATATAGAAAGCATTAAATACACAGAAAAATTTTCATGTTACAACTCTGAGGCTCAAAATGACTAAACTTTCTAGACAGCAAATTTACTGCTAGGACAGAACAGCAGGCTTCCTGTCCAATTTGGGCTGCCACCAGGAATTTCAGAGCTCCATACTGGCCAAATTTTTGGGCCCCCTTTAGACTCAGCCCTGGTTCCACGCTGGCTCCCCCTCCACCCCAGCTCTGCCGCCATTCAATGAACCTTCCACAGTCCCACCACCTACTCTTGGAAAAACTCCACTTCTGCACCACGTCCACACCAATCACACAGTGACAGTTCACACCAAATGCTATATCACATACATAGCCATCAACTTTTGTTTTGGCCAAAAGATTTTTTAAGCCCCCACCAGATTCTTGGCCAGGTCCTACTCTACTCTAACCTATTAAAAATTTCTTAAAACATCCAATACTCTTTTTAGGTATATTTTTCTTTATATTTCTTTAGGGGAATATGTCACATACATTTTTTTAAATGACTAATAATACCACATACAAGGGACAAATACCATCACACCATGACCAGATCATATATTACCACCATATAGTGACTGAATAATACCACATACAAGTAACAAGTACTACCACCTAATGACCAGACCACATATTACCAGCACATAGTGGCCTAATAGTATCACATACAAGAACAAATACCACCACACCATGACCAGACCATATATTTTGACCACATAGTGACCATATAATGCCACATACAAAGGGACAAATACCACCACACCATGACCAGACCACATATTACCATCACATAGTGATCAAATAATACCACGTACAAGGAATAAATACTGCCAAACCATGACCAGACCATATATTACCACAACAAAGTGACTGAATAATACCACATACTTGGAGCAAATACCACCACATCATGACCAAAGCATATATTACCACCAGATTGTGACCGAATAATACCACATGCAAGGGTGAAATACTGCCACACCATGACCAGACCACATATTATCACCACTATGACCGAATACTACAATACTGATTGTTAATTAAAAAAACACAATACTACTATTATACACAGGAGCTCTGTACATAGTATACAGTGAATAGTGTCAGTGTACAGATAATACAGACACTAACCAGTGATATTATGCATATATGTATATAGTATACAGTGTATAGAATCAGCATACAGTGATATCTTGTGCCATTATGCACAGGAGATCTGTACATAGTATACAGTGTATAGTGTCAGTGTACAGGTAATACATGGATCAACAGTGACATTGCAGTATATACAGAGCTCCTGTGTATATAGTGTACAGGTAAAACAGTGACCACTGGTGACATTATTCACAGGAGCTCTGTATATAGTATACAATGTATTGTACAGGTAACACACTGGCTCACCAGTGATTTCTGTAGTTGAAGTCATTCACCTTCGCTTTTCTTCTTCATCCACTGCAGACCGCCATCACTTCTTCCAACCAGGACTTGTTTCTGCAGAAAATAAAGCAGTTATCTATAGCTGACCACTGTCAGAGCACATTCTCCATTTTTACACAACGTCTACACTACATCAGATGAAGAAAAAAAGCAACATAGTGCCGCCTTGCACAGAAACAGTTTTGGTGCACATATGATATTTTGAATGTAATTTTGTCCTCTTTTATGCACTTGACAATGCTTTTAAATAATTTAAAATTTTGATAGATCATACTTTTTTGGTCATGAGAATTACAAACATGTTTATTTAAAATTAATTTCTCTACTTTTGAAAGGGGTTTTTTAATGCTACATACCACAATACCTTAGTATTGCAGTGTATAGTGAAATTGATGTTCTACTAAGCTCTGCCTGTTGCTGAACTTCAGGGGAATAACTTAGCAGTTAAGGGGCCTTCAGCAGCCTGACACACTGCAATGTAACTCATCAGCTCCCTGTAATCGCCATTCCATGATTGACATTTAAGTGGTAAAGGGGTGGTCTGAAGGCAAATTCATTTTTGCCCTAATTCCCTATCTATTTAGTGCCATAATCTAAACTATTTTCTGTTACACTTTCATTAAAAATTTTCTACCATTCCCTAACTACACCATCTAACTGCTTTACTATTTTTTTCCCTACTTCCTTTCAGATGACTCTTTGAGAATCCCAGTGCGTTGTCACTGCCACAGCCCCTGCCCCCTCCCCGAAATGAAACATCATCAGTGTCACTCTTTTCAGGGGGGGGGGCTAGTTCCTTCACGATGTGCATAATGACAGCACTCGCTCTATTGTCGGCTCAGATCATTAGTTATGAGCCAGCAATAGAGCCGTGTCAGAATACTTGGCATGCATTGTCCATCGCCACCCCTGCATGCCGCCAAGTACCACTGACCTAGACACTGGACTGAAGTCCCATAAATCAATCCGCTCAACTCTAGTCCCAACTCTCCTGGATAAAGCAGACAGTCCCGCATTTGAGTCTACTCCCTGCAGTCTCAGGTGTCTGAATTTCCCTCACTACCACTGCCCCCAACCACTCCTCCTGTCAGGGGATTAATAAATGGTAAATGGACGTGGATTGAGGTGTGGCCAAGGACGTGGTGAAAATTTGCAGCTACAAACACCACATGAACTGTCCCTCTTTCTTTTGGGACATATGGACATTACTACATAATGAAGGGGTCAAACACATATTTATAGGATTTGAACGCTACAAGGGCTCACACATCTGACCAACATGCAGGAGTGGGCCCAAGGTCCAAATTCTGCAGCAGAACTCGTCGGACTCTAGTTACCCCACTGATGTAGACCTTTGTGCCGACATAGTTGCAGACTACAATAATCCCTGTATTTATGTTGATCTCTTCTATTACTATTGTCCATGTTCTTCCTTATGTCTTGCTAATATTCATTTGTTAGATTAGCTGATGCAAGGTATAGATGAAAGGGTGAATAACTGTAGGATCAGACTACATAAAATCTGTAGTCTGTCACCAGGGAGACACATACGAGCTGTAACCATAATTGGTAGACTTTAAAATATTATTGTTTCTTATTTTAGATGCATTAGATCATAAAAATATTTTGCAAAGGTCTTTTCCATTAAGGGGAACCCATCAGCAGGTGTTTAGACACCAAAATAACATCATCACAGTAAAGCACCTGTAAAGATAATTACTTTCATACCATAATAATAATAATAATAACAAAAATAATAATAAGTCTTTGTCTATTATGTCTCGTTTGCGCTGTCTAATGCAAATGAGCTCTCAAGTCCAGAGACTTGCCCTATATTTACAGCTCAGTAGCTTCTTTCTCCTCTCAGCACTGGCCTCCTGCCAGTGATTCACAGGTAGCTCTTCTCTGTGACCATATACAATTCCAAAAACTATATATGTTTGGTATCTTCGTACTCATACTGACCTGGAGAGTCATATTACCAGTTCAGATATACCATACAGTGAACATGGTAAATAAAAACAAATACAAAAAATTGTGAAATTGCTCTTTTTTGCAATTTCAACACACTTCAATTTCAATTTTGTTTTCCTGTGCATTACATGATATATTGAATGATAGCATTTAAAAGTACAACTCAACCCGCCCTCACATGGCTATGTGGATGGAAAAATAAAAAAGTTATTGCTCTTGGAAGAAGGGAAGGAGAAAAACGAAACAAAAAAGCAGAAAATTGTCCAGGGGGTGAAGGGGCTAAAATAATTTCACCAGACAAACATTTTGTTGGCATGCTCTTCACATTGCCCAATAAATGGGAAATCAGTGTTCTTAGAAACACTCATTCACGATAATCAGCTAGTATAAATGGAAACTAAGAGTTGTTGGTAATTGAAGTAACTCTAAGCCGGCATTGCTCATATCTTTTGGCCTTTGGTCACAAAAACTTTTCTCATATCTGACCTGTATCATATGTAGATACCATCTGGGTGCAAAGTGAAATAGAGGGTAGCACTACTAAGATACATTCCTTATAACATCCTTATGTATATTAGATTACATATAAGTTCCTGAGCGAAAATGTCATGGTTCACGATTACTGATTTATTGTTATATAAAGGGGAGCTCTACCTTCAAGAGACCCACAAACTAGTGCACCCATATTTAACAGAGAGGGTCTATTTATATGGACAGAATGGTGGGACAATACAACCACCTATCAGTAAATCCTTACTGATCAGCTTTTAATAGCCATAGAGCATAGGCTGGCATGGTTCTTGAAAGTGAGTCCTGTTTACACAGAACTATGCATTGCCAAGAGCAATGATCTTTTGCGCTGCACAAAAGATCATTTCACCCTACAATCGAGTGTTTTGCTTGTTTATCAGGTAATCTGTAGCCTGATAACACTGCAAGATTATCGTGAAATGAGCATTTTTAAGAACATGCTTTCACAATTATCTTTCAGTGTAAATGCATTTTATTGACTGTGTCTTCATATACAGTATATTGGTATGTGTATTGGAACTATTAATTTGAGATTGCTGAGATCATGTAAATTCACTACAGATTGCACCATTAGTTCTTTTGTTGAAAGCTCACTCAATAATTGGCAATGAAATTATGATACAGGTTGCTCCAGCGTAATTAACTTGAGTAATATATATTTCCCTTTTTACAAGAAAAACATGTGTTTCCTGCTTGGTTGTTAGTTGTTACGTAGTGATTTAGTTTCTTGTCCAGTCATGTTATTTAGCAATAAATATGTGTCCAAGTCGTATCTTAAATTATTACAATCCCATATGAACAAGGAAATGTAAATGGGAGAGTTGACAAGATATTTTGCATGAGTCAACTAGTAATTAGGTTTAATAGGTTGATATGAATTAGACCAAACTGTAATGATGAATCAGCCTTAAGTCATTATAGTACATCAGTATCCATTAATGTAGAGAAAACTGTGCATTAAACCAGTGGATAACAAAATTACCTACTATAATAAAAACGGGTTTTAAACCATAGGGCTCCTGCAGAGCCTCGGTGTGACCATACCAATAGGACACCATGTTTGTAAAACACAGTTTCAGCCACAGGATCAAGACTTGGAAATATTCTATTTCCTCAGTGCTTAGATATCAGCGATATCAGCCCTGAGTTCCTGGCTTTGTTTCTGTTTGCATTCCTGTGTTTGACCCAGATTGTCTAACTTCACTGACCCCTTCATCTAAGCCATGTGTCAACAATTTTGGACCAGATATTTACCAGCTTATTTCTGACCCAGATCTGTCTTGACTACATTTCACAGCGTAGCCCACTGTCTTCTGTCCAGCCTTCTAAGGAAAATTTTGTAAAGTTTGTAACCAAATTTAAGAAAAGGTAAGGATGAACTGCACATATGTATCTTATTAATTATTAACAAGATGGGGAGAACCTCATATTGAAATCCCTCTCTACCAGGCCATAAAACTTGGCTTTTATTATTATTTAAAATTAAAAATGAACCAAGGGTATTCAAATGTTGTCCCTAATCTGCCTATATCATTGACCTTTAAGTTGCCACTTACCGTATACGAATACATCTGATGACACCCCGGGGTGCCACCATTTATATAGCAGAAGAGGACATGCCAGTGTCCCATTCCCTGATAACATGGAGAAACATGTTGGGGGACTCGTGCTTTAAACAACAATTGTCCTATTCTGCTATATAAATGGTGGCATCCCAGGGAGTTACCAGATGTATTCATGTAAGTGGCTATTTTATAAACAGATTAGAAACAACATTTTAATACCCTCTGGGCATTTTAATTGCAAATAATAATAATAAAAGCTAAGTTTTATGAGATTTCTGTGTGGCATAGAAGACCCAAGACATCATACTCGCAAGGGAGATAAGAAAATTTCTAAAACAATCCACAGGGAGGTGATTGGAACAAAACAAAATCCTCCAAACTGCATGCTCACAAATGCAAGAAGCCTGACAAACAAGATGGAAGAACTACAAGCAGAAATATCTACAGGTAACTATGACATAGTGGGAATAACCGAGAAATGATTAGATGAAAGCTCTGACTGGGCAGTTAACTTACAGGATTACAGTCCGTTCAGAAAGGATTGTAAAAATTGAAGAGGAAGAGGTGTTTGTCTTGTCTAAAGTTCACTTTAAGGGAGGATATTAGCGAAGGGTAATAGTAACAAAATTTTCATTGGGGTCTGTTACACCCCTCCCTCCCCAAATATAACAAAACATGGAAAGTCTACTACTAATTCAGATAGATGAAGCTGAAACCCTTAATGAGGTACTTGTTATGGGGGACTTTAACTACCCGGATATTAACTGGGAAACAGAGACCTGAGAAACCCATAAAGGCAACAGGTTTCTGCTAATAACCAACAAAAATTATCTTTCACAATTGGTGCAGAATCCAACCAGAGAAGCAGCACTTTTAGACATAATACTATCTAATAGGCCTGACAGAATAACAAATCTGCAGGTCGTCGGGCATCTAGGAAATAGTGACCACAATATTGTACAGTTTCACTTGTCTTTCGCTAGGGGGACTTGTCAGGGAGTCACAAAAACACTGAACTTTAGGAAGGCAAAGTTTGACCAGCTTAGAGATGCCAGTGCAGCGCCCCAGAGTCTTGGTCATTGCAGTACTGATGCTCCGCCGCTAAGGGGGGCTATGGTACGTCTGATGGCACTGAAGGAGTTCACCTGGCCAGGTATCACAGACACCAATACACTTCACAGTCTGGCCTCCAGGGGGAGCTAAGGGCGCTATGTATTAGGCCACTTCTCACAGTCTGGAAAAACTGGGGGTTGGATAGGAAGTTAGAGAGAAAGCTGACTGGGTTGGAACCAGGCAACATCCTGTGGCAGAGGGTGTTGCAGGGGAAGATTCAGGGGGGTCCCTGTCAGGGGTGGGATCCTGACAGAGGCCTAGCGAACAGAGAGAACGTTACGGGACCGCGCCTGCACCTGATCGCGGCGGTACCCTAAGAAAGGACAAGAAGCGAGGTTTATTGTGCTGAGTGAGAAACGAGATCAACGCAACAAGTAGAAACACCAGTAGGAGTCGTGCTGTAAGATGAGGCAACATCCTACTGAGGCGTGCAGCCGGTGGCCGGAACGCCGAGGAAGTATAGAGCTCCAGGCCTAACTTCAAACCTACGGCAGGACAGTCAGTTATAGGTGGGCTGTCTCACCCAAATCACCTAAGAAGACATAGGGGGCAACAACAGGAGAGAGGCGACACTAGGGTCCAGGAAGAGCTCCGAGCCTACCCGTCATACGGGTGCGTCCTAGCCATATCATCTGGGGGACGAAGAAGAACATCATAATCGAGTTGTGAGGGAACTTCAGAAACAGACACAACAGTTGTGGGGACTATCCCGTAAGCACAGCAGGGGAGGACCACAACACACAAGCGCTAGAAGGTAGGCACAGATTTCCACCTGCAAAGGGAACTCTGGAGGTGCCATCGGACCGGCCGGACTTGCGTAGCCCGGTTAACCGTATTCCGGACTGAGGATCCTGAAGCCTTCAGTAAAGAGGTAAAGAGACTGCACCCCGGTGTCCTCGTTATTTACTGTGACCTGCACCGAACCATAACATCATCACCACCCACACCTTTCATTGGGCGCCCCTCAGCAGGGTCACGGACCGGGTCTAGCCACCGTAACAACCCCAGGACAGACACTCAGAGGCCCGGTACCGGGTACCCCTCGGCCCTGCGGCAGTGGGGGCGCTACACCCTTAATCTGATTGTCTGGGACAATGTCCTCAGAAATAAGAATACAGATAATGCATGGGAAATGTTTAAGAATATCCAAAGTGTAAGTGGTTTATACCTTGTGGGAATAAAAGGACAAGAAATAGGAAAAACACAATGTGGCTAAACAAAGAAGTAAGAGGGACAATTAACAGTAGAAAGAAAACATTTAAACTACTAAAGCAGGATGGCACTTTTGAAGCTCTAAAAAACTATAGGGAGAAAAATACTTTATCTAAAAAACTAATTAAAGCTGCCAAAAAGGAAACAGAGAAGCACATTGCTAAGGAGAGTAAAACTAATCCCAAACTGTTCTTCAACTATATCAAAAGTAAAACAATCCTAAGTAAAAGTGTAGGCCCCGTAAAAATTGTGGGGAAAGAATGGTTGTAGATGACAAGGAAAAAGCTAAAATATTAAACACCTTCTTCTCCACAGTATTCACAGTGGAAAATGAAATGCTTGGTGAAATGCCGAGAGACAAAGAAAACCCTATATTAAGGGTCACCAATCTAACCCAAGAAGAGGTGCGAAACCGGCTAAATAAGATTGAAATAGATAAATCTCCGGGTCCGGATGGTATCACCCACAATTACAGAGAACTAAGTAATGTAATAGACAAACCATTATTTCTTATATTTAGGGACTCTATAGCGACAGGGTCTTTTCCACAGGACTGGCGCATAGCAAATGTGGTACCAATATTCAAAAAGGGCTCTAAAAGCGAACCTGGAAATTATAGGCCAGAAAGTCTAACCTCTATAGTTGGTAAAATATTTGAAGGGTTTCTGAGGGATGTTATTCTGGATTATCTCAATAAGAATAACTGTTTAACTCCATATCAGCATGGGTTTATGGAGTGCCCCCAGACGCAGGGCAGCGGGGTACTCAGTACCGGGTCTCTCTCGGTTCTGGGGATGTCAGGGGTGGCCTGACCCGGTCTGTGGTCCTGCTAAGGGGCGCCCAATTAAAGGTGTAGGTGACGGTGTAGATCGCAGTAAATAACGAGGACACAGGGTTGCAGTCTCTTTACCTCTTTACTGAAGGCTTCGGCATCTGCAATCCAGAGCACTGCTAACAGGGCTGGCTGAGACCGGCCGGTCCGAAGGCACATCCAAAGTTCCCTTTGCAGGTGGAAATCAGTAGCCTACCTACTAGTGCCTGGGTGTTGTAGTACTTCCCTGCTGAGCACCACGGGATAGTCCTCACAACTGTCGTGTATGTTTCTGTTCTTTCTCTCTCCGTCCCCCAGATGATATGGATAGGACGCACCCGTATGATGGGGTAGGCCTGGAGTTATTTTATAGGGACCCTAGAGACGCCCCTCTCCCACAATTGCCTCCATTTTCTTCATTAGGTGTAAAAGGTGAGACAGCCAACCTAAAGTTAACTGCCCTGCCGTTGGTTCAAAGTAATGCATAGAGTCTATTACTCCCTCGGTGTTCCGGCCACCGGCTACGCGCCTCAGTAGGATGTTGCCGATCTCGAGGCACGACTCCTACTGGTTCTATCGCCTTTGTGCTGTGATCTCGTTTCTCACTTCTCCACAATATCCTTCGCTTCATGTCCTTTCTTAAGATGCCGCTGCAATGAGGTGCAGGCACGGCTCCGTAATTATCTGTCCTTTTGCTAGGCCTCTGTCAGGATCCCACTCCTGACAGGGACCCCCCTGAATCTTCCCAGGTACCGCTCTCCTCTCACTAGATGTTACCTGGGCAAAACCCAGTCAGCTTCTCCCTAACTTCCTATCCAACCCCCAATTTTACCAGAGTGTGAGGAGTGGCCTAATACATAGAACCTTTTGCTCCCCCTGGTGGCCGGAGTGTGAAGTGTAATGTGTGACTGTGATACCTGGTCAGGTGAACTCTTTTAGTGCAATCAGATGTACCATCGCCCCCCTTAGCGGCAGAGCGACGTTACTGCAACGACCAGGTCTCTGGGGCGCTGCATTTATGAGGAATCGCTCCTGTCATACCAATCTAATCAGTTTTTATGAAGAGATAAGCTATAGACTGGACCAAGGTGAGTCATTGGACGTGGTATATTTTGATTTTTACAAAGCGTTTGATACTGTGCCACAAGAGGTTGGTACACAAAATGAGAATGCTGGGTCTGGGGGAAAATGTGTGTCAATAGGTAAGTAACTGGATTAGGTTAGTTTCACACTAGCATTCGGCAGGGCTGCAGATGAAAGCCTTCTTCGTCCGTGAAGCCCTGCCCACTGCAGTGCCTTTTCCTTCAGCTCCGCCTACATCTGCATGCATCCTGCTTACCCTATCTTTAACATTGGGTGCGCAGGCCATATGGATGTATGTGGATGCCTCCACATGCCTCGTCTTGACCCTGCGCTGACCTGTGTCAAACGCAACATGTTGGATTTTGTTGCTGTCGGCGCAGCTTCAAAACGACGCATGCGGAGGCATTCACCTATATCCGCATGGCCTGCGTACCCAATGTTAAAGATAGGGTATGCAGGATACAGGCAGATGTATGCGTAGCTGAAGGAAGAGGCGCTGCAGTGGGCGGGGCTTCACTGAGGAAGATGGCTTTCGTCCGCAGCCATGCCGAACGCTAGTGTGAAACTAGCAATAGTGATAGAAAGCAGAGGGTGGTTATAAATGGTATATTCTCTTACTCGGTTGCTGTGACCAGTGGGGTACCGCAGGGGTTGATGTTGGGACCTATCCTCTTCAACATATTTATTAACAATCTGGTAGAAGGTTTACACAGTAAAATACCGATAACTGCAGATGATGCAAAACTATGTAAAGCAGTCAATACAAGAGAAGATAGTATTCTGCTACAGATGGATCTGGATAAGTTGGAAGCTTGGGCCGAGAGGTGGAAGATGCGGTTTAACAATGATAAATGTAAGGTTATACACATGGGAAGAAGGAATCAATATCACCATTACACACTGAACGAGAAACTACTGGGTAAATCTGACAGGGAGAAGGACTTGGGGATCCTAGTTAATGATAAACTTACTGGAGCAGCCAGTGCCAGGCAGCAGCTGCCAAGGCAAACAGGATCATGGGGTGCATTAAAAGAGGTCTGGATACTAGGGTTGAGCGAAACGGGTTGGCAATTTTCAGAAGTCCCCGACTTTTGGCAAAGTCGGGTTTCATGAAACCCGACCCGACCCCTGTGTGGGGTCGGCCATGAAGTCAGCGATCTTCTGAATCTGGAATCGGAATTCCGATACCGATTCCCGATATGTTTAAGATATCGGGAATTGGTATCGGAATTCAGATTTAAGTGTAAAATAAAGAATTAAAATAAAAAATATCGCTATACTTACCATCTGATGCACCCTGGTACTAAGCGGGAACCTTCCTTCCTTAGAATCAGCCTTCCAGGACCTTGCGGTGACGTCGCGGTGACGTCGCGGCTTGTGATTGGTCCCGCGGCCGCCCATGTGACCGCTCGCGCGACCAATCAAAAGCCGCGACGTCACCGTGACGTCACCGAAGGTCCTGGAAGGGCTGATTCTTAGGAAGGAAGGCTGCCAGAAAGAAGCAGGGCGCGTCCGAGGGTGAGTATATACCTAATAGGAATATACTCACCCTCGGCTTCTTTCCGGCAGCCTTCCTTCCTAAGAATCAGCCCTTCCAGGACCTTCGGTGATGTCACGGTGACGTCGCGGCTTGTGATTGGTCGCGCGAGCGGTCACATGGGCGGCCGCGCGACCAATCACAAGCCGCGACGTCACCGCGACGTCACCGCAAGGTCCTGGAAGGCTGATTCTAAGGAAGGAAGGTTCCCGCTTAGTACCAGGGCGCATCAGATGGTAAGTATAGCGATATTTTTTATTTTAATTCTTTATTTTACACTTAAATACGGATCCCAGGGCCTGAAGGAGAGTTTCCGCTCCTTCAGACCCTGGGAACCATTGGAAACCCAATGCACTGCATTGGGTTTCGAGTTTCGGCCGACCCCGACCCCGACTTTTTTATAGGATCGGCCGATTTCACTCGACCCGACTTTTGAAAAAGTCGCGTTTCGTGAAACCCGACCCGATCCTATAAATGTAAAGGTCGCTCAACCCTACTGGATACAAATGATGAGAGCATTATACTGCCTCTATACAAATCCATGGTTAGACCACACATGGAGTACTGTGTACAGTTTTTGGCACCGGTGCTCAGGAAGGATATAATGGAACTAGAGTGAGTACAAAGGAGGGCAACATAATTAATAAAGGGGATGGGGGAACTACAATACCTAGAGTGATTAGCAAAATTAAGATTATTTAGTCTAGAAAAAAGACGACTGAGGGGCGATCTAATAACCATGTATAAGTATATAAGGGGACAATACAAATATCTCTCCGAGGATCTGTTTATACTAAGGAAGGTGATGGTCACAAGGGGGCATTCTCTGCGGCTGGAGGAGAGAAGGTTTTTCCACCAACATAGAAGAGGATTCTTTACTGTTAGGGCAGTGAGAATCTGAAATTCCTTTCCTGAGGAGGTGGTGATGGCAATCTCAGTAGAGGGGTTCAAGAGAGGCCTGGATGTCTTCCTGGAGCGTAATAATATTGTATCTTACAGATATTAGGTTCTTTAGATGGACGTAGATCTGGGGACTGAACTGGATGAACAAATGTCTTTTTTCGGCCTTGCTAGCTATGTTACTATGTTACTAGGTTTTATATGGGGTTCTCCCCATCTTGTTCATAATTAATAATACAATGCTCCAAGGCCTTTTTTTGTCATACTCTTTGATTAGACATCTGTATCTTAGACTTCACACCTCAGGTCAAAATGTGGCAACTTAGAAAAGGTGTCTTAAACAGTGCTTGTGCCTTTCTATTAAGCTGCTTACAATAGCTGAAAGCCCATCTTGGTCTTGCTGCTAACAGTACTGTTGTGCATCCCATGTGTGCCTCAGACTAAAATTTGTAGGGAGCATAAGAACAATATTATTTTGCATTTGTTCCCATGTTTTTCTTTTATTGAAATTCCATGTTATACTTTGAACTTCAGTCCTTTAACCCCTTCATGACGGAGCCCTTTTTCATTTTTGCGTTTCTGTTTTTCGCTTCCCTTCTTCCGAGAGCCGTAACTTTTTTATTTTTCTGTCAATATGGCCATGTGAGGGCTTGATTTTTGCGGGACAAGTTGTACTTTTAAAGATATCATTGGTTTTCCCATATCATGTACTCAAAAATGGGAAAAAAATCCAAGTGCGGTGAAATTGCAAAAAAAGTCCAACTGCACAAGTGTTTTTTTTATTTTTTTTGCCATGTTCACCAAGTGCTAAAACTGACACACCATTATGATTATCCAGTTCATTAAGAGTTTATAGACACCAAACATGTCTAGATTCTTTTTTATTTAAGTGGTGAAAAAAGTCCAAAGTTTGTTGAAAAAATTAAATTTTCCGAAACCCGTAGCGGCTTCATTTTTCATGATCTCGGATTGCATGAGGGCTTATTTTTTGCACGCTGACCTGAAGTTTTTAATGATACTGTTTTGGTGCAGATACGATATTTTGATTGATCATTATTGTATTTTAATGCAATGTTGGGATGACCAAAAAAACGTAATTCTGGCATTTTGAATTTTTTTCCCGTTACACCGTTTAGCAATTGGGTTAATTCTTTTTATAACTTGATAGATAGGCCGAATTTGAACATGGCGATACCAAATATGTGCATGTTTGATTTTTTTTGTTTTATTTTGAATGGGGCGAAAGTGGGGTGATTTGAACTTTTACATTTTTTTTCTTTTTCTAATATTTTTAAAAACTTTTTTACTTTTGCATGCTTCAATAGTCTCGATGGGACTCTAGAAGCTTCAGTTGCCCACTCTGCTGCATACAGGTGATGATCAGATCGCCTGTGTGTAGCAGAACACAGCAATCCAGCATTGACAACTATAGAGGTCTGCCGGAGACCTCTGGTTGTCATGCCAACCCATCGGTGACCCACAATCACGTGAGAGGGTCCCCGATGGGAGGGATCTCCTACGCACTTCCTGTAAGAGCGAGTTCAATGCCACTGTCAAAGATTGACAGCAGCATTTAACTAGTTAACAGCTGCGGGTGGATCATGATTACACCAGTGGCTGTTAGAGGCACATGTCAGCTGTTCAAAACAGTTGACATGTGCTGGGAAAGATGTGGGCTCAGCGTTAGAGCCCACATCAAAGGGTGGGATACCGACATGGACGTACTATTACGCCCAACATTGGAAAGTGGTTAAACTCATGTTAAATACTAGTCAGTATATAGCTGCTATCATTGCAATTTGCAAGAGACCTCTGGTTGTCACGCCAACCCATCAGTGACCTATGATCATGTGACAGGGTCACCAATGGGCAGATTTCCGGCGTGATTGCTGGAAGCGCATGTTAACTGCTGTTGTCAGAGTTTGACAGCGGCATTTCATGTGTTAATGGGTTAATAGCTGCGGGTGGATCGTGATTCTGCCCATGGCTGTTCCAGGCACATGTGCCAGAAAAGATGTGGGCTTAGAGCCAGAGCCCACATCAAAGGGGAAGACACAACATGCGCAGTACTTGTACAGCAATTGTCGTGAAGGGGTTAAAGCTTATTGAAGGGATTTCGATAAATGGTCATACAAAAATTCTTCTGATGGCATGTTGTATAAGGCCAGTTATCAGTTATATTAATATTGGTTGCAGTATCTGTGACTGCATCACTCTTTCACAAATTGTTCTGATTGTTTTTGTGGATATCAAGTTAAAGCCTTTATATCAATGGTCTCTTCTTATAAGTATACAAAAAAGCTCCAAAAAAGCATTGCCGAACAATTGAAGAACATGAGTGATTGTTTTCTGGAGAGTAACAGTAAAAATAACATAACTGTACTCTATACCATGCCTCGTACAACACCAGCCCTAACAGTCAAAGTAAGTGCAACTGCTACCACCACCCCAAAGCGCTTGCCATGAAAACAGGACTTAGAGCAATCCAGCATCACAAAGGTGCTAGTAAATGTGGTTTACCGTTTTCATTTACAGTTGTGCTTCAATGTTTGTGAATCCTTCAGAATTTTCCATACTTGTGCATAAGTTTGACCTAAAACTGAATCAGATTTTCACAGAAGTTCTAAAAAAAGAAAAAGAGAATAAAATAAAACAAGAGTCAAAAATAATACACTGTCTTTTTTTAATTATCCAATGTTACATGCATGTAAGTGGCAAAAGTATGGCCTTTAGAATTAGCAGATAATTTGAAGGAGAAATTAAAGTCTGGTGTTTTCCATTGAAGGGATGATAAAGGATTAGGGAGCAAGCAAGCTGTTTCAGTTAAAAAACAAGGATCTATCAAAGTGTGATCTTCACAATATGTGATTGTGAATATGTATAATTGCATGAATAAGGAGATTTCTGAGAACCTCATAAGAAACCTTGTTGATACTCATCAGGCTGGAAACCATCTCTAAAGAGTTTTGACACATAGTCACACAGATTGGGTAAAAATGGAGAAAATGCAAGACCATTCTTTCCCTCCCCAAATACATTGATCACTCAAGAGCAAGACGTATAATAGTCCGCAAGGTCACAAAGAAACCCATGCTAATCTTTAACCCCTTCCCGACATCGGACATACTATACTGTCCGATGTCGGGACCCCCGCTTTGATGTGCGCTCCGGCGGTGAGCGCACATCAAAGTCGCGACATGTCAGCTGTTTTTTACAGCTGACATGTGCGCGCAATAGCGGCGGGTGAAATCGCGATCACCCGCCGCTATTAACTAGTTAAATGCCGCTGTCAAACGCAGACAGCGGCATTTAACTACCGCATCCAGCCGGGCGGCCGGAAATGAGCGCATCGCCGACCCCCGTCACATGATCGGGGGTCGGCGATGAGTCAGGAAGGTAACCATAGAGGTCCTTGAGACCTCTATGGTTACTGATCGCCGGTGGCTGTGAGCGCCCCCCTGTGGTCGGCGCTCACAGCACACCTGCATTTTAGCTACATAACAGCGATCTGATGATCGCTGTTATGTAGCAGAGCCGATCGGGCTGTGCCTGCTTCTAGCCTCCCATGGAGGCTATAGAAGCATGGCAAAAGTAAAAAAAAAAAGTTTAAAAAAATGTGAAAAAAATAAAAAAAATATAAAAGTTTAAATCACCCCCCTTTCGCCCCAATCAAAATAAATCAATAAAAAAAACATCAAATCTACACATATTTGGTATCGCCGCGTTCAGAATCGCCCGATCTATCAATAAAAAAAAGCATTAACCTGATCGCAAAACGGCGTAACGAGAAAAAAAATCGAAACGCAAGAATTACGTTTTTTTGGTCGCCGCGACATTGCATTAAAATGCAATAACGGGCGATCAAAAGAACGTATCTGCACCGAAATGCTATTATTAAAAACGCCAGCTCGGCACGCAAAAAATAAGCCCTCACCCGACCCCAGATCACGAAAAATGGAGACGCTACGGGTATCGGAAAATGGCGCAATTTTATTTATTTTTTTTTTTGCAAAGTTTGGAATTTTTTTTCACCACTTAGGTAAAACATAACCTAGACATGTGAGGTGTCTATGAACTCGTACTGACCTGGAGAATCATAATGGCAGGTCAGTTTTATCATTTAGTGAACCTAGCAAAAAAAAAAAAAAACAAGTGTGGGATTGCACTTTTTTTGCAATTTCACCGCACTTGGAATTTTTTTCCCGTTTTCTAGTACATGCCATGGTAAAACCAATGGTGTCATTCAAAAGTAGAACTGGTCCCGCAAAAAATAAGCCCTCACATGGCCAAATTGACGGAAAAATAAAAAAGTTATGGCTCTGGGAAGGAGGGGAGTGAAAAACGAAAATGGAAAAACGAAAAATCCCACGGTCATGAAGGGGTTAAGCAACTAAAGGCCTATCTCACATTAGTTAATGTTAATGTTCATTAATCCATCATCAGGACTAAGTTTTGTGGATGGACCAATCTAAAAGCAAATTTTTGGTTTAAATGAGAAGCGGTATGTTTTGAGAAAAGAAAACAATGCTTTACAGCAGAAAAACCTCATGCTATATAAGAAACATGGTAGTGGTAGTATCATGGTTTAGGCCTGTTTTGCTGTGTCCTTGCTAGGACAGCTTGCCATCATTGATGAAACCATGAATTCTCAATTATACCAGCAAATTCTAAAGGAAAATGGTAGGACATCTGTCCATGAGCTGAATGCTAAGAGAACATGAGTCATGCAGCGAGACAACTACCCACAGAATACAAGTCGTTCTACAAAAGAATGGGTAAAAAAGAATAAAGTTAAAGTTTTAGAATGGCCAAGTCAAAGTCCTTACCTTTGTCTTATAGAAATACTGTGGAAGGATGTAAACTGGGTTCTTAATGGGTGAAAACCCACCAACATAACAGAGCTGAAGTTATTTTGTAGGGAGGAATTAGCTAAATTCATCCAAGCTGTTGTGCAGGGCTAATCAACAATTATAGCAAATATTGTAATGCAGTTATTGCTATACCTGGGGGTAACACCAACTACTGAAAACAAAGGTTCACAGAATCTAATATATTGACTCATTTATTTGACTTAGTTAGCTTTATCTACTCTAAATTTATGTTGAAATATGGAAAATTCTCAAGGGTTCACAAATTTTCAAGCACCGATACATTTGATTAAGGACACTGCACTGCTGAACTAGAGAGTACAATTGCATGCAACATGTGAATCCAGAGGTGCTATCACATTACCACCCAGGTCTGCTCTGATGACATCTGATTTTATCAACAGGTGCTACCATCAAAATCAGTGTAACTAGGTGGTGCAGATTTTGTGCTGCCAGATATATTGGTGTGGTTGAGACCTGTGGTTCAACCAAGCTAGGCTAGTGTGTGTAAATGCTGTCCAGCAGACAAGCTAGTGTAATAAACTCCCTGCTGTGGCCTATGGGACAGTCCCACACCCTACTTTAACTCCCACCATTCTGCTGGGAACTGCCAAACATTGTGCATGGAACTGTAGACTGTGGTGTTTGTTTCTTATTGATCTAGGCCTGATTGACTAAGCTCTGGCTGTTTTCCTCGCATTTGATTCTGCTATCCTTCTGACTATGTTTTTTTATTGCTGTTTCTAATCTTTGTCTTATCACTCCAGTTACTGACCCAACAAGCCAGACTTTTCTTGACTCACTTTTCTGGCCAACATATAGTGCATGGAAGCAACCCAGGAGACCCCATTGTAAATCCAGATATCTGTATAGCAGTTTAAGAGTGAAGGCGGGAGTTTCCTCTGCGATCTGCCAGACAGTCTGTCTGAAATAACCTTTTTTAACTAACATCATCTGACATAAAAGGTGTACAGTGAAGGAAATTATTTACCAGTCTAGTGTGAGTTTATTTACTGCATTGGAACTCATATGACACAAGAAAATGAGAGGGTGAGAGTGTAACAAGGTGGCAAGGGGTAGAAGTCATGGGCGAGACCACTAAGACACAGTCAGTGATCACTACGGCCCCTTGCACATAGAAAAACAGAAAAAGTCCAGATTCTGCAGCACAGTCAGTTACCTCTGTCATAGGATTGCTCTCCACACTGGAAACACGTCCTCAGATACACCACAGGTCACGATTCTGTCCAACGTTAGAAACTTTAATGAACATGAGGTAACATGAGGAAAATAAAGTAATGTTTCCTGCGCTTTCCCTGCGTCTTCACAAATTGTGCAGTATCAATGGCTCCCATCTGGATATGCCTTGCGCAGGCATGTACTCCGGAGGACAGAGAATGAACTTCAATCCAATATTGCGGCCAGCATGCAGCCAGCGGGTAAGGAAAGGGTGAATGAAACACCCGAAAACCCCGCCCATATGACCCAAAACTGGTTCCGCCAAATTCAGGTGACAGGTTCCCTTTAATGTATGACAGGACAACACCAATGCACAACAGAACAGTGTTAAACATAAAAGAACCATTGAGGTAGCGTAGGGGCCCAGTGTGAAGGAGAGAGGAGGTAGTCAAGGGTCCCAGCCACCTCCTTACAAACGAAAGCAGGCAACTACCGCTGAGCTCTGAACTTGCTGCTTTCCTAGCAAAATTGTCCGCAGGTCTTTTTAACAAAAAACAAAGAAGTTAGCTAGTGTACTTTGCTTGGAGCATATCTACGGTGTTTGCAGTATGCGTGGCATCCATTTTTTTTCACGGATGCCACACATACCCATTATAACCTATGCTGCTGTGCACATGTCCATCTTTTTACCAGGACCTTGCGTCTGTGTAAACTACTCTAAGACATGTCCATTTTTTTACCCTCAGCATGGATGACAAACGCCAATACAAGTCTTTGGGTAAAACACGTATAGCATACGGATGGTATTTGTGTGTCATCCGTGTGCCATCCGTGTGCTGTAATTGTTTAACATTGCAAAGTTTAGGAGGAGCTATGCAATTTATTTTTTATTTGCTATACCCCCAAAACACTGATGGCATACTGATCCAAAACACTGATGGCACACTGATCCAAAACACTGATGGCCCACTCATCTAACACACTGATGACACACTGATGGCACACTGATCGAAAATACTGATGGCACACTGATCCAACACACTGATGACACACTGGTCCAACACACTGATGACACACTGGTCCAAAATGCCGATCGTATATCAAAACAGCTGTCAGGTGACCCGGGACCAGGGGCTCCTTCCGTGTCCCTAACACTAGGGGGTGCTCTAGCTTGCCCTACTCCCCGGGATACTTCTGAAGGTGAAGATGCCGGGGCCTCCACCCTTGCCTTATCTCCTGAGTTTGCCCTCCATCTGTTCTCTTCCCCCATCCAGGGAAGAGGGGAACTACTGTGCACCATAGTACACCAATCCGACAAACAAGGCAACACAAACAAGGGTTAACAGAAAACTTTAGGCATACAAAATATTCACTCACATATAACAGAAGAATGCATCGGAGTGTGAAAGTAGGGGAATAAACCAAAATAGAGAACGATAGGGAATTACCACACATACAAACCAAGAAAAAGTCACAGATAACTCCTCCATCTCTCCTTCTCATAAGAACTCCTCTCCCTCCATTAGCCATGCAGCAATAAAGCTAGCTCTGACAAGGATTTGTATCAGAGCCCACATATAAAGGGAAAAGAAGTGGCTAACCAAGTTCAGCTGTGAGCACAGGGATTTCCAACATGGCCGATAAACCCCTGTTCTGCAACAAGAAACAAACACATTTAAAATGAAGGAGAAGTGCTTCTTCTCAGCACTAGAGTAGGAGCAATCAGATGCTTCTGGCTCCACACTGTCAAGGTAAACCTGTGACATGGCACACTGATGACACACTGATCCAACACACTGATGACACACTGAACCAACACACTGACACACTGATCCAACACACTGATGGCACACATCCAACACACTGATGACATCTATACTATTTTTTCCGTTACCAGTTTTATTTTTATATGGCTCTTGCACAGAGCAAGTTTACTATATATTTTGTAAAAAATAGTATAAGTAAAAATTGGTATAGTTCATTGTAGTTTTTGATCACTGTGAAAAGTAGAAAGGATATTCTAAGCCTAGAAGATTAAGATTCTTTTTTATTAAATACCGTACATTATGTTATATAAAGGCATAAAAACATTCAAAAAATGCTCAAAGAAAAGTAAGTGAAGTGAACTTTTCAATACAGTATTCACTGGTGTCCTCATTCTGAGGAAACCCGTTTTACCTCCATTTTATGGCAGATGCATAAAGAAGTCTGAAAACTGCTCTTCATGAAATAGCCACACTTGGTGAAAATGCTATGGAGTATTTTAGGAATCTGTAAGTGCAGATCATAAGCAGGAATATTCCCCTGTACTTTGTGTATGCAGCACATGGTGTTTAACGCTTTCTCATACAATCAATTTTATATTGGTCTCCCAAAATTTATTTTCCCTATTATTAGGTATCTCTCCTGACATGGCTATGTTAGATAATACTTGAGTTTCTTGTGAAATGATAGCGCTGAAGCATCTAATCAAGAGAGTTTTGCATTATTTCTTTCTTCTTTTATTCTTATAGAAAATGTATGAATGAAATAACAAATGGTGCTAACTTTACTCTTGCCAATGTGGCTTTCCCCTGCAACTATGAGTTCAGAAAATACTTTTGGTAGATAGTAAATTATGGTAAACAGTAGAAGTTCAGATATTCGAGATTTAACCTATTATCAGCTAAAAAATAGCTTGAGTATCAATTTATTATGACTTATATGCCTGATATTTAGTGCTTAAAGTAGCAAATGTTTGTGCAACACACAGCTGTACAGAAATGTTACAGCTTTTGCCTTTTTTCGCCAGCCATGACACTTTTCTATAATGTACAAGGGCTTAACAGGCGGAACATCTACAATGGTGGACGCACAAAGCAGCCCTGAATTTGTTGCATCTTACTTTGGCAGGTTTATCTTCAGAACTAGAGTAGGAATACTTGTTGAATCGGTCCATGTGTGTTTTCATTTCCATTGTAAAACATACATTATACTCCATTAGGAAATGCCTCTAAAGAGCAACCTAGCTGAGCAGGAGTAGAGTACTGAAAAAAAATAATTTTCAACTATTAGGATTTTATTAGTTATTGATTGTCTGAATAATTCATATATATTATTATATTTTACAGAATGATGAATCTGCCTCTAGCGATGTACCAAACAGGAAACATATTAATGGAGACTCTGTCATTATTAGCCAGGTAAGTGGTAAACAAATTTACGTTTCATTCACTTAATTTCCATTTATTTTTGATATTTAAATATTTATGGATAAATTGTAATAACCAGATGAAAAAATGTACCGTTACTCATTATTAGAGATGAGCGGGTCACGTCACGCAACCCCAGTCCACGGTCCAGGTCAACATTCTCTGGCCATGAACAGGATCTCCACAAAATTGCTAATCCTCCGAGATCCCAGACTCGGCTCATGATTAGCTGGGCTGGCGAGACGTCGTCTGTGCGCCACACACCGCCCAAATGACGTCACGCCAGGACAGAAAATCAAGCACCATGTGAGGCAACTATGAAGCATAGGAATCTCACCCAGCTCCTGAGCACAGCCTGAGAGCATTGACTTGGACCATGAACCAGGGTTGTGCGAAGTGACCCGCTCATCTGCACTCATTATATTACATATTATAATTACATACGTTTCTTTTTTCTCCCACTTTAATTTTAGCTCGAAGATGATCCATCATTTAGCAAACATAATAAAGAAGCCTCAGATCATAAAAGGTATTTTGGACATTCTGCTTTGCAACCTTTTTAAAGGAAAATTCTGTATAGTGTATATGTGATGTTTCGTGTATGTGCCTGTACACTTGATGTGAACGCACAAGAATAAAATCTTTTTAGTTCACACAGACGGTCAAGATGCAGTTCACCCATAGTATACTAATTATGGACTCTAGAAAAAAGCTATCTGCAAACATCACGCATTATCATAAGATCTGCTGAGACCTGTACATCAATAAACACAATCATAAAATGCATCAAGTCAAAGTAACAAGGACTGTATCTCCTATACAGTATCTGTGACGACGATGGACAAGTAAAGGCACCATAATACAGAGATCAGCAAATAACCTGCACTGTAAGTAGGCCAATATTTGTCAGGAGAAAAGAAAAGAAAATATACATATACATTTTATTCCCCTCCCCTCCTCCAGACCACATATGAGTAACTGTCTTTTTGGATGGGTTCTTCTCATTTGTATTACCTGCCCCAACATGCAGCAGCGTGCTAATGTTGACATAGGGCAATATATAGTGTGAGGGCACATTATGAGGGAAGTATATAGTGTGAGGGCCCAGTATGGGAGGCTTTGTATACTGTGAGGGCCAAGTATGAGGGACAGTATGTAGTGTGAGAGTACAGTATTTGGGCAGTATATAGTGTGAGGGCACATTATGAGGGGTGGTATATAGTGTTACACTAGTATATCATGTGAGAGCACAGTATAGGGGCAGCAAGTGCAGCGCCCCAGAGTCCTGGTCGTTGCAGTATTGTCGCTCTGCCACAAGGGGGAGTGATGGTACGTCTGATGGCACTAAAGGAGTTCACCTGACCAGGTATCACAGTCACACACTACACTTCACACTCCAGCCACCAGGGGGAGCAAAAGGTTCTATGTATTAGGCCACTCCTCACACTCTGGTAAAACTGGGAGTCGGATAGGAAGTTAGAGAGAAGCTGACTGGGTTTTGCCCAGGTAACATCGAGTGAGAGAGAGAGTTGCTTGGGAAGATTCAGGGAGGTCCCTGTCAGGGGTGGGATCCTGGCAGTGGCCTAGCACGAGACAGATCGTTATGGAGCCGCGCCTGCACCTCATTGCGGCGGCATCCTAAGAAAGGACACGAAGCGAAGTATATTGTGGAGAGTGAGAAACGAGATCACAGTACAAAGGAGATAGAACCAGGAGGAGTTGTGCCCCAAGATTGGCAACATCCCTCTGAGGCACGTAGCTGGCGGCCGGAACGCCGAGGAAGTATTAGGCTCTACGCATTACTTTGAACCAACGGCAGGGCAGTTAACTCTAGGTTGGCTGTCTTACCTTTACACCTAATGAAGAAAACGGAGGCAATTGTGGGAGAGGGGCATCTCTAGGGTCCCTATAAAATAACTCCAGGCCTACCCCGTCATACGGGTGCGTCCTATCCAAACCATCTGGGGGACGAAGAGAAAGAACAGAAACATACACGACAGTTGTGAGGACTATCCCGAGGTGCTCAGCAGGGAAGTACTACAACACACAGGCGCTAGTAGGAAGGCTACTGATTTCCACCTGCAAAGGGAACTCTGGATGTGCCTTCGGACCGGCCGGTCTCAGCCAGCCCTGTTAGCAGTGCTCTGGATTGTGGATGCCGAAGCCTTCAGTAAAAAGGTAAAGAGACTGCAACCCTGTGTCCTCGTCATTTACTGTGACCTACACCATTACCATATACTCATCAAGGGAAGCCCTGGGGACATACTTCACCTGTGGGAAGTTACACCATCTAGCTGCCATTCCATCACCCCAGCGGACCCCTAGCAGCGTCGGTCACCCTGACCGAATACCACAGGTGGCGTCACGAACACTTGACAAACTCTACACCTTTCCTTGGACGCCCCTTAGCAGGGCCACGGACCGGGTCGGGCCACCGTGACACCCCTAGAACCGAGACCAAGGGACCCGGTACCGAGTACCCCGTTGCCCTGCGTTTGGGGGCCGCTCCACATATAGTGTGAGAGTACAATATAGGGGGCAGTATTAAGCGTAAGTACACAGTATAGTGGCAATATATAGTGAGAGGGCACAATATGGGGAGCAGTATATAGTGTGAAGCAGTATGTAGAGTGAGAGCACAGTATAGGGGCAGTATATAGTGTGAAGGCACAGTATAGGGGCAGCATATAGTGTGAGAGTACAATATAGGGGGCAGTATTAAGTGTAAGTACACAGTATAGTGGCAATATATAGTGAGAGGGCACAGTATGGGGAGCAGTATATAGTGTGAGGCAGTATATAGAGTGAGAGCACAGCATAGGGGCAGTATATAGTGTGAAGGCACAGTATGAGACGTCAGTATACAGGGTGGCGGATAATGTGAAATCACATCATGGTGGAAGTATGGATCTAAGAATACAATTTCCCTTGGACAATCACGGTTTTTAAAGAATCACAGTTGTTTAATAGCCTGTTTAGAGAGGCCGACTGCACTTTTATGTGCCCAGAACAATCATTAACATGATTGTTCTCTGCGCCACTGGCAGTCACAGACAGAAGAGGCCCCTGTTATGGGCCCTTTCCAGCCCAAGAGCTTATCATAATGCACAATTTCACCTGCTTTGAAGGTGGAAACCTTACCTCTCGGGCCCCTGTGCGGCCGCACGAGTTTCACTAATGATATGTCCACCCCTGCTCTGCGCATAGAATAACATTGTTCTAAGCAGCATATGTCCTGTTAAAACAGGAGGATCTGCTGCCAAGAATGATGATATTTAACCCCTTCGCGCAGCGGCCAATTTCTGTTTTTGCATTTCTGTTTTTTCCTCCCCTTCTTCTTTTATTTTTCTATCCACGTTGAGATATGAGGGATTGATTTTTTGAATATTTTTTCCTGCAAGTGAGGCTTGTCTTTAAGTCTTAGTTTTAGGAGAAATTCAGTCTGGCTGCATAAAAGAGGTGACTGGGTCTTCTTGTACCCAGCAGCTCCTTGTCCCTCCCTATACCCAGTAATCACTTGATTGCTGGATCCAGATGAGGAAGCACTGTGAGCACTTCGTATATCCTGTAGGCAAAGCACTTGTTTAGCACTGTTTACAGTGTTGCTCACCATTATTGGCACCCCTTCATTTTTTTCATAGACTAAAATATCTTCAGAAATAAATGGAAATGTACCAAAGTTATATCCAAAGTAATACGACAATAAAACATTGTTTTTCAACTTACATGTTACAATTTCAAAGAAGAAACAGAATAAATAGAATGTGCAGCAATAATGACACCCCTAATTAATACTTGGCTGCACACCCTTTGGCATTGATCACAGCCTCCAAACATTTCTTGTAGTCATCTATAGGCTTCTTGCACTTCTCAGCTGGTATTTTCTCCCACTGTTTCTTTGCAGTTTGTTCAATCTCTTGAATGTTTGCAGGGTTCTTTTTCCCAATAGCAGATTTCAGCTCACACCAAAGATTTTCAATGGGATTGAGGTTAGAACTCATTGTTGGCCAATGGCCATTATAAAATAGTCATTTTTTTCTTTTCAACCATTTCTGTGTACTTTTGGATGTGTGCTTAGAGTCATTGTTTCGCTGGAGGACCCATAATCTTCGACTCAAATCAGTTTTCTTACACTGGGTAGGACATTTCACTCTTAAATCTCTTCATAATTTTCTGATTTCATGATTCCTGTGATATACTCAAGGCCTCCAGTGCCAGACCCAGCAAAGCACCTCCACAGCCTTATAGAACCTCCACCATGCTAAACTATTGGTAGGGTCTTTTCCTTATAAGCTTCATTGCACAGTCTGTAAACAAACTGTTGCTTTGCATTGCCAAAAGGCTAAATTTTTGCTTCATCTGTCCACAGAATTTTTTCCCAGAAGGAATTTGGTTTGTCATGGTACTCTTTGGCAAAGATCACTTGTTCCTTTTTATGTCTTTTCTTCAGCAATGGATTCTTCCTTGGCCTTCGGTCATAAAGCTCTGCATGGTTTAGTGTGCACTGCAGCATATGGTACTTATTGAAATCATGACCCAGGTTGGACTTAAGGTCTTTGGATGTTTGATATGGTGTTTTTTCCATCATTTGCACAAACCTTCGAAAACATCTCTTGTCAATTTTCCTCTTTCCCCCATGTCCAAGAAGATTCTTGATGGTTACATGCTTGGCAAACTTCTTAACAACATTGTGCACTGTTGTAAATAGGATACCAAGGTCTTTAGAGATGGCCTTATACCCTTTGGAAGTCTTGTGTTTGCTAATAATAGCAGTTCTGATGTCCTCAGACAGGTATATTGTCTTCACCATTGTGACATAGGAACAGGACCTACCATGTGGCTTTTTAAAACACTGAAGCCATCATTAGTGTTGAGCGATACCGTCCGATACTTGAAAGTATCGGTATCGGAAAGTATCGGCCGATACCGGCAAAGTATCGGATCTAATCCGATACCGATACCCGATACCAATACAAGTCAATGGGACTCATGTATCGGACGGTATTCCTGATGGTTCCCAGGGTCTGAAGGAGAGGAAACTCTCCTTCAGGCCCTAGGAACCATATTAATGTGTAAAATAAAGAATTAAAATAAAAAATATTGCTATACTCACCTCTCCGACGCAGCCTGGACCTCACCGAGGGAACCGGGAGCCTTCTTTGCTTAAAATACGCGCTTTTCCTTCCTTCCGTGACGTCACGGCTTCTGATTGGTCGCGTGCCGCCCATGTGGCCGCGACGCGACCAATCACAGCAAGCCGTGACGTAATTTTCAGGTCCTTCTAGGCATTCAGTATTTTAAAATTACGTTCCGGCTTTGTGATTGGTCGCGTCGCGGTCACATGGGCGACGCGACCAATCACAAGCTGTGACGTCACGGGAGGCAGGAGATGCGCGCATTTTTAAAATTACGTCACGGCTTGTGATTGGTTGCATGCCGCCCATGTGACCGCGACGCGACCAATCACAGCAAGCCGTGACGTAATTTCAGGTCCTGATGCCTATTTCTGCATTCAGGACCTGAAATTACGTCACGGCTTGCTGTGATTGGTCGCGTCGCGGTCACATGGGCGGCACGCAACCAATCACAAGCCGCGACGTAATTTTAAAAATGCGCGCGTTTCCTGCCTCCCGTGACGTCACGGCTTGTGATTGGTCGCGTCGCCCATGTGACCGCGACGCAACCAATCACAAAGCCGGAACGTAATTTTAAAATACTGAATGCCTAGAAGGACCTGAAAATTACGTCACGGCTTGCTGTGATTGGTCGCGTCGCGGCCACATGGGCGGCACGCAACCAATCAGAAGCCGTGACGTCACGGAAGGAAGGAAAAGCGCGCATTTTAAGCAAAGAAGGCTCCCGGTTCCCTCGGTGAGGTCCAGGCTGCGTCGGAGAGGTGAGTATAGCAATATTTTTTATTTTAATTCTTTATTTTACACATTAATGTTGTATTTTACACATTAATGTTGTTTCGATACCGATACCCGATACCACAAAAGTATCGGATCTCGGTATCGGAATTCCGATACAGCAAATATCGGCCGATACCCGATACTTGCGGTATCGGAATGCTCAACACTAGCCATCATTCATTGACTAAGTTATGCCACATGGGCACTGATAATTAATCACAGTTGATTCTTATTTGTGATTTACCACAGTCTAGTCAAAATGTGCTTCCATACTAATTTAATGTAAAGGTTTCCAATACCAGTGTCACATCACATCCAGCTTTAGGTTTTTCTATTTTTCGCTCCCATTGTTTCTTGTTTTAAATTATTGTTTACCATTTGCTCTTTTTTGGATTTAAAAGGGTGCTTCATACAAAAAACTGTCACTTGATTCAATTTTTTTCAGGAGATATTCCACATTATGTACTTAAACTTCATAGGTGCTAATAATGATGAGCAGTACTGTATACAGTGGTCAGAAAGTTGCCTTCTCAATGGGGAGTATATCTGAATCTGACAGTGGCCTCAGGATGGGAGAGGGGGCGTCAGCAGACGCTCTCTCCTCCATCATTGCATTCAACTGTACCGGCGTCTATGACGCCGGTATAGTTGAATGCGGGGCCGGGAGTGTGCCGCGACAGCGTGGGGAGTGTGCCGACAGCGGCACATTCGAGCGGCCCACTACTTAATATTTTGCAGGCTCTTTAATTCTGAGCAGATTAATAGAGGTCTATGTCCTAACACTCCCTCCTTTCGCTCAATAGACAGGAGCGCAAACCAAATGTGGAATATAGATGATGACGTCTTTTCAGCAATTCAGTGGAGCAAATCAGAACCCAGATCCCCACCAATCTGCAACACAATTGTATATGGCAGAGGCCAACCTGACATTGCAATTGATCTCTGTACTAAACTTGGTGCTAATTAAAAGGTGTTCTGGTGCTGTATTTATGTACTGATGATGGTTCTCATCATGTATTTATGTACCGATGATGGCTCTTGGGCTGCATTCCTGTACTGATAGTGGTGCTGGTGATGTATTCATGTACTGAAAGTGTTTCTGGTGATGTATTAATGTAGATGAGGTAGTGTTTTTTTTCCTCTGCATAATGCCTCCTGCTTATTAACCTTAGGTGTTATGCTGGGGAAAAACAGAACATGTTACCAAAGAATATCAGACATGGCTTTCTTTCTGTGATATATGTAATGATGCACAATCCTGCTCTCCTCACTGCCAACATCTACTGTGGTTTAAAGTAGGGGAGGACAGTAGAGCAGAGCTCACCTCCAATGCATTGGAGGTGGAGTAGTGCAGAGATGACAACACTGTGGGAGGTGTTTGGTTTGTAATGACACACAGCTCTACTCTACTCTCCTGCCTTGCTTGTAATCATGGTAGATGCTGGCAATAAGATAAGTGAGGAGAGCAGAACTGTGTGTCAGTAGATGTCTCACACAGAAAAAGCCTGTTCTAAGCTTCTCTGGAGGCATGTCCTTTTTTCCCTGCATGACATTAGAAAAAATAAGTCACTGACCCCAGAAATGAACCTCTGCAAACACTCTTTTTGGTTAAAAGGGAAACTACAATCTAAACTTTACAAGCTATATATCTCTACAACTGAGATGAGAAATATAAAAGTAAAAAAAAATAACAAACACATTGTATTCATCTCTGCAGATACTATTCCATGATGTGGCCAGTTTAACATGCTAAAACTGGTGTGAGGTTTTTTTTTAAAACTGAAAATCTGTCAATGAGATTGTTCTGTGTTTCTGATTATTATCTTGTTTTTATTTTGCTCTTCTCAGCTGACTTGTGCTTATCAAAGTTCAACTGAAAGTTCATGTGGTCTGAGCTCAGAAAAATACAAAAAGATAAAAGATTTACAAGCATCTGCAGCCAGCACTAGACAGTGTAACATATAGGCTATAGAAGGCAAAAGTAGCTAAATGTTTAATGAAACCCATTTGCAAGCAACAAATGTTTTGCTCAAATTACATACATTTAAAGAAAGCCTGTTACATCCAGAAATGTTATTTATCTGCAGATATGAGGCATGTACAGTGGATATAAAAAGTCTACACACCCCTGTAGGGCGCATATAACATAATTTTCTCACTGTGGCCACTGCCCCAGTAAGGCAGGCTTACATGATTTGAATGCTATTTGCAGTGGATTTAAACAGTCTGAACATCCCTGTTAACATGTGAGGTTTTGTTATGTAAAAAAACAATACCAAGAAGAATCTTTTCATAACTTTTTCCACCTTTAATGTCACCCATAATCTCTACAATTTCATTGAAAAATTAAATGAAATCTTCTCGGGTGGATAAATAAAAATAAAGAACTAGAATAATGTGGTTGTATAAATTTGCACACCCTTGAACTTATACTTTATTGAAGTACCCTTGTTGGCTAGAAGGAATATAGAGCGCACATAGGGTCTTATCCGAGATAGAGGGAATATTCGTGAGAGATAGTATAAATTCACTCACCTATTATGGTTGTGTGAGACACAACCACTGCACTTAGCATTGGCGGCTGCTGCAAGCCCCGATGTGATGATCCTTTGCTAGGTGAAGAGAATGGGGCATCAGACTGCGCTGCTCGCCTATACCTGTCCTGAGGAAGTGGTGTGATCACCACGAAACGCGTAGAAATAAAGTCTATTCTCTATTACATCTACTTGGACTTCTCTGGTACATTATCCTGACAGGCGAGCAGCGCAGTCTGATGCCCCATTCTCTTCACCTAGCAAAGGATTGAAGTACCCTTGGAATTTATGACAGCATTCAGTCTCCTGTATATAGCCCTCTTCAGGCCAACCAACAGATTTTCAATTTGATTCAGGTCTGGGCATGACAGCGTGGCAACACCGCTTCTGATCGGCGGTGAAATCATCCCTGCCGGTCAGAGAGCCACGGTTTCCATGCTAATTTTTTTTTTTTTTAAACCAAAATTTTGAATATTTTTTTACCACTTAAATAAAAAAGAATCTAGACATGTTTGGTGTCTATGAACTCGTAATGACCTGGTGAATTAAAATGGCAGGTCAGATTTAACATTTAGTGAACATGGTTAAAAAAAAAAAAAAAACCAAGCTCTCACATGGCCATTAAAATATAAAAGTTATGGCTCTGGTAAGAAGGGGAGCAAAATCGAAAATACCTCTGGTCATGAAAGGGTTAAATGTGATTGGCTAATTCTGAACACAATCACATCCCCAATTATAAGAGAGTGTTCTCACTTTTGTAACCACATTATTATAGTTTGTTATTAGTGTTGAGCATTCCGATACTGCAAATATCGGGTATCGGCCGATATTCGCTGTATCGGAATTCCGATACCGAGTTCCGATATTTTTGTGATATCGGAAATCGGAGTCGGAAGTTCCTATAAGTTCCCAGGCGTGTGCGGTGCGTATGGTTCCCAGGGTCTGGAGGAGAGGAGACTCTCCTTCAGGCCCTGGGATCCATATTCATGTAAAAAATAAAGAATAAAAATAAAAAATATGGATATACTCACCCCTCCGACAGACCCTGGACCTCAGCAGTGCAACCGGCAGCATCCGTTCCTAAGAATGCAGTGAGTGTAGGACCTGCGATGACGTCGCGGCTTGTGATTGGTCGCGTGAGCGGTCACATGAGCGGTCACGCGACCAATCACAAGCCGCAACATCATCGAAGGTCCTTCACTCTGCATTCTTAGGAACGGAGGCAGACGCTTGCAGCGGTGACAGCCAGGGCTCGTCCGAGGGTGAGTATATCCATATTTTTTATTTTTATTCTTTATTTTTTACATGAATATGGATCCCAGGGCCTGAAGGAGAGTTTCCTCTCCTTCAGACCCTGGGAACCATCCAGGATCACTTCCGATATTTCCCATTGACTTGTATTGGTATCGGGTATCGGCGATATCCGATATTTTTTGGATATCGGCCGATCCAATCCGATACCGATGCTTTCAAATATCGGAAGGTATCGCTCAACACTATTTGTTATACTTATTTTTCCCTCAAAGTGATTTCAGTTCAGTAAATCTCTGAAATACGTGAATCAGACAAAACCCCGGCTGAAAATTTCCTATAATGAGGCAGATGGAGGCACTGTGGACGCCTTCTGACCTGTGACCCTGCGGTGTCAGTCTTTCTAGGATTGCATAGAAGTTCCGTCTGCCACAGTTTTGTGCACTTCTGAAAAGGACACTGCTGACCAGAGGCCAAATGGAGTCCAGACTAAGAGTATGTGCACACGTAGAATGGACCTCTGCGGATTTTTCCGCAGCGGATTTTAGAAATCCGCAGGTAAAAGGCACTGCGTTTTACCTGCGGATTTCCCGCGGATTTCCTGTGGTTTTTATGCAGATTTTGTGCGGATTCCTATTGTGGAGCAGGTGTAAACCGCAGCGGAATCCACACAAAGAATTGACATGATGCTGAATGTAAACCACTGCGGTTCTGCGTGTTATTTTCCGCAGCATGGGAACAGCGTTTTCTGTTTCCCATAGGTTTACATTGTACTGTAAACTCATGGGAAACTGCTGCAGACCCGCAGCTGCAGATCCGCTGCAGATCTGCAGCAAAATCCGCAACGTGTGCACATAGCCTTACTCTGCTGCCTCATTATAGTGAATGGATCTCTGGGGGGTTTCATCTGAATCACATCACTCAGAGATTTAGATGGAAACCCCAAAGTAAGTGCTCAGCATAGAGCGCCGGATAAATGTGATCCCAAATATTATGTAAAATGTTCCCAATAAAAGCTTCCACTCAATCAAAAAAAAAGCAAGTCCCCACTCAGGTCTGTCATCTGTTAACGGAAATATAGGGGGTTTTCACGTTACTGGTAGCACAAAGGATCTGGAAAAGAGAAATGACTCTCACCCGTTAAAAGAAAATTTTTTTCATCACATTTCAAAAATTCCTGTGAAGCACCTGAAAGGTTAATAAAATTCTTGATTGTGGTTTTGAGTACCTTGAGGGGGTGCAGTTTTTAGAATGGTGTCACTTTGGGTTATTTTCTGTCATATAGACCCCTCAAAGTGACTTCAAATGTGAGGTGGTCCCTAAAAAAATGGTTTTGTAAATTTAGTTGGAAAAATGAAAAATCGCTGGTCAATTTTTAACCCTTATAACTTGCTAACAAAAAAAAATTTGGATCCAAAATTGTGCTGATGTAAAGTAGATATGTGGGAAATGTTACTTATTAACTATTTTGTGTAACATATCTCTGTGATTTAAGGGCATGAAAATTCAAAGTGTGAAAATTGCGAAATTTTTAATATTTTAGTCAAATTTCCATTTTTTCACAAATAAGCACAAGTCATACTGAAGAAATGTTACCACTATCATAAAGTACAAGGGTAAAAGGGTTAAGCTATTAAAAGCAATGTGAAGGTCTAACAGCTTGAAATGTTTTATGACTTTTGTGCCATATTTCTACTGCCAAAAGTAGCAAAAATTGTACAGATACTCTTCATGAATCAGGAACATCTTCACCACATAAACAATGCTTGTTTTGATGAATCGGGGCCATTGAGTTTAATGGGCAAGTTTAAGCGGACAAACGCGCCATGTGTAAAAAATGTTCATGTGAACCACACCATTGATTTGCCATGGGCAGTGTGTTGATCATGTGAACAAGTCTAATTATATTACATATGATAGAATGTGGACATGTACCTATTCTGAATGGAATTAAAAAATGGAAGGGGAAATAATTTATGATTGCTTTCTTTTTTTTAGATCGAGAAATAGATAGATAGATAGATAGATAGATAGATAGATAGATAGATAGATAGATAGATAGATAGATAGTGGTCGATTCATTAAGATTGACCCAATGCTCAAACGCATACTCCAAACTTACTGAAATAGATGGCACCAAATTCAGTAAGGCGTCACTTAATTAATTTGGTACTCCTTCTAAGTGGCGTGCATCTCTGTGTGCTGCGCCTGAAATGCTACACTAGTCAGGTACTGGAGTAGCATCTCTGGCATACAAAGCGCTGGCATTTTTGATGAATTTGATGGACGGGATTGACCATGCCCCTTCCTACTCCTGTTTTGCCCATTTTAGTAGAGCTAAGTGAAACTTCTGGAAGATCACCAAAGGTTGCAAAATGTTTGCTCAAAAAGTGTGCGACTTTCCAAAGCTGTTTTGCTAGATTTCTGTCATAAAAGCTTCGGAGAACTGGCTCCATAATTTTCCAATCATCTAATTATGTCTTTTCTTCCACAGATTCTTTGAAGAGAAATATGATGCTGTATGTTACTTCTATAACAAACATAAAAACATAATTAAGCATGTCATCTATGGCATTTTGTTGGCAGGTAAGAATGGATAACCTCAGTGCTAGACAGTTCTAAGATTAATAAGTCAATGTGGTGGATCAGAAGGAATTGTATGTACTCCAGGTATATTGATTCAGTTGTATATTTATAGTGTCAAGGAACACTCATGATACATGGCTACTTATTTGATATTATTAAATTATTATTTTATTTGTATCTGAATTCCACATTCAGTGCATAATTGATTGGTCTCCTCCCACCTCTAGTATGTACAGATACGCACCAGTTCATGTAACAGTTCACCACCTATGGGGGCGTAAGCTTCACAGTCACTACATACACGGTGCATAAAGCATATTGGCTCTAATTAACCCCTTCACAACATCTTTCTTATATATAGGTTGGAAGCGCAGTGATGGCTGAGTATTACAGCCAGAACCTGCTGCTAACAATCACAGGTGGACTCAGTGGCATTTAACACACTCCGACGTGGGCATGCTAGTGTGACTCCAGCCTTAGGACACTTCTCTTACATTTCTTTTAGTTTCTTTTACAATTCTTGCCTATCCTCTTTTATAGTCTTCCTCTGTTATATCATCCATATAGCCCAAGACACAAGTAAATGGTTCCAGAGAAATTTGTATTTCCAAAACATTTTCCATATAGCCAAGTAATCTGCTCAAGAAACAGCCAAGAGGGACACAGTTTAAGGTCATGTGAAGGATATCATCAGGAGTGAACCCACATCTCGGACACTTTGCATCTGACCAGACATCAATCTAGTAGAAAAATTATTTGGTTTGATGCACTACGTATATTTGAGAGGGTGAATGTGCTTCACTGATACAGATTTGCCCCATAGATCACAAAATTGGCTTCCATTGCTTAGCATCAATTTCCTCAATATCTGCCTCCTATTTTTCTTTCATGAAAGTATCAAAGTGGATGTTCTCTAAGATATTCAGACAATAAAAGCCTATGCAACATTCAGATGGCTCCTGGGGTGCCTTGCTTCCCATGTAGGAGCAGCGATTTGTCACTTATTGGGCAGTTTGCTGCAGATTTAATAAAATAACTGTTTTATCTGTAGGAGATGATTATCACTAGAGGACTAGTAATCCTACTGCCATGTAGTCCTCCATATTCATGAGTTCTGTATTACCCCTCCCCCACCCCTGATTGGCACTTTTCTGCCTATACACAGTGTACACGGAAAGCTGCCAATCAGTGGTGTGGGCGGGGTTATACAGAGCTCAGGATTCAGGGGACTGGTAGATCTGCAGTAGATAGAACAAGTTTTATCAAAACTGCTGCAATAAGTGACTGACTGCTGGGATCATGGTCTTGGCCCCTATATCATGCTGCTCTTAGTTGGGGTAGCAAAAACCTTTTGACAGATTCCCAGCTTGTACCTGTGTCAGTAAACTACCCAGCTGGATGAAACACTCAAGGTGGGTTGCGCTGCTGGGGTAAATTGATTGTTCAATACTCGTAATGACAAAAGGGTCATCATTATTATAGTTGAAGAATTGATTTACTCCAGCAGTGCAACCCACCTTGCGTGTTTCTTCCACGTGGATCCAATATCTACTGGAGGATTTATCCACCAGTCACAGGGCAGCAGCAGCTAGTTTTCTTCATGCCTCCATAGGCGTTGTGCCTGTCACTCCACCAGGAGAGTCTAACCAGCACTTACCCACTCTTCCTCCATTGCTAATTACCGCATGGTGTGCTCTGTTCCCCACATCTGGATTTATTCAATAAACAAATCCTGAAAGTGTACTGCCATGGAGCTAGATTTTTGATTTGTAAAATGAGGTAATAAGGCCAATTAACATTTCAGGGCCGTTTATACGCTAGTCCTATAAATTCCTGTTTTTAAGCTGCTCTGTAAGCTGCTTATGATATGATACAGCTGCAAATTGCTGGGCTGTACAGGAGAAGTGGCCCAAATGATGCTGGCGCATTTCACATGGCTTCCTATGCTGCCGCTATTGGCTAAAGTTTCACCTCATAGATGTCTTCGTTGTTCTAGACATGGATAAGCAGCATCTTAATATATACTTACCTTGTAATGTCTGCACATCCTGTTCCGTCCATACGTGTCCTGATCCCAGAATTCCAAGCGGCGGAAGTTAACCGACCTCCATTTTGGTACACCCAAGTGATGGGTGTCTCAATGTGGAAACTGCTGGTGGTACCAGCCTCTTGTGTGGCACCACCAGACCAGTGGAACACCATCACACCACACACACACAGACACACACACACTGTATGCGCCGTACGCAACACACACACACACAAACACACACTGTATATGCCGTACACACCACACACACACTGTATACGCCATACGCACCACACACACACACTGTATACGCTGTACGCATCACACACACACACGATATACGCCGTACGCACCACACACTGTATACGCTGTACGCAGCCTCTTGCGTGGTACCACCAGCGGAATACCGTTGCGAACATGCCGCCGCCGGGACCAGCCGAATGATTCACTGACCGCCGCCATCTTTGTACAGGAGGAGCGCATAGCACATGGGGTAGACAGGTCAAAGAAGAGAGCACAGAAGGGAGAAGTCAGCACATGGGGAAAGAGAGCATGGATAGGTGGGTGAGCACATGGGGGAGAGATTCTCAATGCTGCAAACCCTGCCCCCATCGTGACATTACCCCCCTCCCGATGCGATAGCATCGGGCCTCCATCTAGTATATAATAATTGGTCACAGTGGGAGCCCTTTATTTCCTCTTTGCTGCTTCTTCTTGAATTTCATAAGAAAGTAGATGAACTAGAGCAGGGAGCTTGCATTATAGCCAGTACTACAGTATGTGCACAGCGCATGCAGGCATCAGGCAAAGCAGGAAGTCCAGATGAAGAGGTGGCTTTTGGCAATTTCTCCTGTAATATGCAATCAGTATGGTTTACAGGCATAGTCGTAAGTTTGTTTTACCTTGATGATAAAAATCTTTTCACATCAAGTGATATGAAATATTTTTCACATTATAACTGTTACCATATTGTCTTTAAGGTTTCTTGGCGATGGTGATCGCGGCCTGTGCTTTGAACTTCAAAAGGGCGCTGGCTCTCTTTGTTCTAACTCTGCTGGTCATCTTTTTTGTCTGCTGGGATTTATTTATGGACAAATATGAAGGCAAAATTGTCACATTTTTCAGCCCTGTTACTACATTTTTCGAAAAACAATGGTTTTGGATGAAATGGTGAGTGTCATACAATATATCAATATCTGTTATATGAATCCCTAAATTTCCAAGATGTCTATGGGCCTGCATTCACTTTTGTCTTTGATATTTTGATAATAATTATGTTGTTGTGCTAAAAATGTCCGCTAACAATTAAAAGTTATCTATGATTTAATAAATGCATATTACAGAATTTTACCTAGTTTGAACAGTTTTCCATTATAAAAATAATTTTATTGCTAAGACTTTTTGTGTAATAAAAGCAAAATGAGCCTAAGGCACTTGCGAGTGCAATTCGAGAAACTCGCGTGAGGCTCTCGCATCAATACCCGGCACTGCCTCTGACACTTGGGAGCGGAGCGTTCCGCTGCATAGAATTACATGCAGCCACACACTCCGGTCCTGAGTGCCGGCGGCAGTGCCGGGTATTGATGCGAGAGACTCGCGCGAGTTTCTCACATTGCACTCGCAAATGTGACCCCGGTCTAACTTACCAAGTTTCTCTAGTCATTGAGTTTGTTAACACAACTGCAGTAGTAATGTCACAAGTACAGCACATGACCATTGCAGCCAGGTACTGTGTTCAGCGGTCGTGGTCATGTTGATGTAGCTGTTGAAAGCCACTAAGTCCAGCGATTGGTCATGTGCTGGAGGTGCATCAATAAAGACAGGGAACCGTGTCAGAGTGTCAATGTTGGAGCAGCAAGGGGTAGGAATAAAGAAAACTTTTAAAGATGGAAAACCCCTTTAAGTATGTCAACTCCGCAGTTGAGGGGATTTGAAGCTCTACAGATCATAAGAAATGAATGAGAAACATACTATCTAGTTTACCCAAACTAGCTCAGAGTCAATTTTAATTTAAGAGATAGAGCCTCCAAAGGAGAAAAGTGGTGGTGAACACGCAGTGTACAATTCATATAATGGCCAAAAATTGAGATCCTCATTTATACACAGGACAGTTTATTCTGAAAAGCTAATTGAAAGTATGGTTACCCTTTAAATGCTACACATATGCTACGGTGATGCACAGAAGCTGGTCAGAGGAAGATTTATTAATGTGTTTGCACCTAAACATTTGGGCTCACATTTTTGTTAGCCACCTAATTAATGGTATAAAGAAAGATGAAAGTGCAAGATGCGCCAAGTATATCATACAGCATGAGCCACTCTGAAATTTGGCACATCTTTAGACTCCAGTATAGCAAAATGAGGACATTAAAACTTAACCTTTAATTAAGTATGTAAAATATTCACACAAAAAAAGAAAAAATTCAAAATGTGTATATACACAAGTGCCTTTAACCGGTTACTAGTGAACAAAATAATGTACCTTACAAAGTCTTAATTGCTAAATTCAGTACACCATAAATAATGAGGCTTTAGTCCAAATTATTTAACGACTATTGAATTTGGATACATCTTTAAGAAAATATAAAGCTGCACTCTGGATTGTTTAGAATGGTACATCTAGAAAATTGGAACTGCATTACTGCCATAGAACATTGGTTAAGTGCTATATTATGTACATGTGAAATTTTAAAAAATTGGAAATGCAATATTGCTATAGGAAAACTTACAGTAAAAAGGTCAGTGTGTACTTTATTAATCAATAGATTTTAACATCTGAAACCTCTACTTGCTTTAGACTACTATGGTGATATTCCCTTATGTACAGTAGGTATGGAGAACTTGATCATACCAAAGAGTAAAGGGACATGATGGAAAGAACTGTCCCTTCCATATGCTTTTTTTCCAGCGTCTCAATGTTTTGATAGATTGACATCTGAACCTGATGCATAGCGCATTGTTTTTTGTTGATAATTCACCCAGTAGTCTGTTTTATGTACCCTACATTGTGAAATGTACTTGTTGTCCCCTCATCCACTGCATATTCCTGATACACCAATGTTAGAGCACTAAGAGCGCTTTATACTTTGTGATTGGAGGAATGGGTGGTCAGATTTACCACCAGTCTCTTTAATACGGTGGATCCATCAAAAACTAAAGAGGTATCCAAATTCAATAGTCCTTAAATAATTTGGACTAAAGCCTCATTATTTATGGTGTACTGAATATAGTGTGATGCAGTGACCCCCTGTTACAGCTAGGGGGCGCTGTAGTTGCTCCTCGGGATGCGCATGGAGGCTTATCTGTGATTATGATGGTGAAACAGTGACCGTCAGGATTGTAAATGGCTGGTATGTTTCGCAGAGGGAGTCTGCGCTGTAAGTCGGTAATGTTGTTGTTCTGGAACCTGTAGTCCCACAAGTGTTTGTATAGTTTGTAAAGGGAGGCTTGCAGGGTTAGCTGGAGAGCTGGGTGGGTCTGGCTAACCACACACACCACCCATTTATGGGAGTGGTTACAACTACATAAAGTGACTAGGGTTTGGTCACATGGGCTCTGTAATGGAGAGCGTGTAGATCCTGGACGGCTTGTGTGTTGGGAGGTCCTGTGTGTGGACTGGATCCCTGAATAGCGCACTGAGAGGCTGTGGATCTGAAGACTTGTGTGTTGGAAATTCTGGGAGTAGGATCGGATCGCTGAATTGCGCACTGAGAGACTTGTGTGTTGGACGGTCTCAGGTGGGGACGGACATCCTGAACAGCGCACGGAAAGGCCGAATGTGCAGAGTCTGTGATGGCACTGCATTGGGGGAGCTACAGACAGTCTGTGCATCTGGACTGTCAGGTGGCACAGTGAGCAAGGCATTGTCCAGGACAGTGATCCCAGTTCGGCAGCTTCCCTGGGAGAGAAAGGACTGACAGAAGGTTAGCGTGTGGAGCAGGAGCTCCAGCAGGAGCTCCAGAAAGGTAACACCCGGGAAGGGGGCTATCATAATGGCAGAGAAGTATCTGCCAGTGGAACAGACTGTTGGTGCTTGTTGTGTTCCATGGACATTGATGAACTGTTCAGCGTACGGTCACCCATGGTAACTGGACGAAGTGAGAAGTCCAGCATGTTAAGTGACTTTGAGTTGAAGCCGTATAAAATGTATATAATGAACTGTGCATGACCGGGTAATGCTGCATAAAATAAACCGGATAGACTGTTTAAGTGGAAACCCGTGCCTGTGTGACTGAATCCGGCGCTAAGCGAGTGTCCCCCCAACACACTCAGTAAGCGCTATCTCACAATAGCAAGTAAAACTTTGTAAGGTACATTATTTTGTTCACTAATAACTGGTTAAAGGCAATTGTGTATATACACAGTTTTAATTTTTTCTTTTTTCTGTGAATATTTTATATACTTAATTAAAGGTTAAGTTTTAATATCCCAATTTTGCTATAATGGAACTTTATTATTTGGGTCAGATTCAAATTCCTAAACTAAAACACATCTCAGACTCTCTTCTGATTTTACACTGTCACAATATTATTCATTAGTAAATCTGCCCTTTTGTTTGTTTGTTTTCTTTTCTTTTTTAGAAGCATTTTCTTTTTTTGGCATATAAAAAATTTATCAAATCTTATAGACAAACCTAAAGAGAAACAGTCCACTTAATTTCAGCTAAACATAGCATTTTTTATTAAAAGAAAATATGTGTAATTCTTCTTAAAATGAAATATATAAACTTCATATACAGTATTTTAATGTTTTTCTACTATTTTGCTTTTAAAAGTTAATATAATGTGCTTTCTCTGTAGGGTAATTTGGATAAGTCTTATTGCAGCAGTGATATTGTGGCTTATTTTTGACACAGCAAAAATGGGATCCAATCAGCTGATTTCATTTGGTGGCCTTGTTATGTATATCCTCCTGATGCTCATCTTCTCTAAACATCCAACTAAGGTATAGAGATCACATTTACCCAGAAACACATTTCAAGTTATTGTTTCTTTTTTTTAAATTTCGTATATGACAAATATGTAATAAATGATGGAGGAGGAAGTCTACAACTTAGTGACAAGATAGTACCAAATGGCAATGTAGAATGTGAGCATATACCTATTCTTAATGGAAATAAACAATGGAGGAAGATGTAATTTATAAATGGCTTTCAAATTAGTCTTTTATGATAGATAGATAGATAGATAGATAGATAGATAGATAGATAGATAGATAGATAGATAGATCAAAAAAGTAAGAGCAGCGCTAAAAATTACAAGTTTGGTGCAGAGCCCCCCAAGTAGAGGCCAATCCTTAAGTAGAAATTCAAAGATTGGAGGCAACACACCATTCAGAATGAACAAAGAGCTTCTGTTTAATAGCCCATCGTGGCATCGTTTCGGTTCATTAGTGAAAACCTTTTTTTAGCAATACATGGGTGCACATGATATTTAAAGCATACAAATGATTGAGGTGCTTAACAACAATTACATTCATGTATTATGAATGTACTGTGCATGACAGAAGAAAAAAGACCATATGCACCTGTCATGCGCAGTACATTGAGTTTCCTTTGCCTGTAACTAAGATGACGCCGGGATTGTAGAATGTCTACGTGGGATGACGATCACTTCCTGCTTTGCGGTCTTTCTCTTTTTTACTCTGACTTGCGCATTGAAATTAACAGGACGCCGATATCGACGTGCACCTGCATGAATTGAATGGGGTGAGTCATGAAAGTGAGTAATAACATGCAGCTGTAACTAAATTACCAATGACTATTTGATCCACTACTGTAATGTTTTGTCTGTATGTATTTCACTGCACTGCACTTTAATGTATTTCTATATATATATATATATATATATATATATATATATATATATATATATATATATATATATATATGACCTATGAATGCACTTTTGTATGTTTTTTTGTAAAATGACATACTCTTTCTTATGTAATTGTTGTTAAGCACCTCAATCATTTGTATGCTTTAAATATCATGTATGTGCACCCATGTATTGCTTGAAAAAGGTTCTCACTAATGAACCGAAACATCACTATGATGGGCTATTAAACAGAAGCTTTTTTTTTTCACTTTGAACGGTGTGCTGCCTCCAATCTTTGAATTTTTAGATAGATAGATATTTGATAACATATAGATAGATAGAATTGTGATTAGATAGATAAACAGACAAAATGAGATGCAGCACCAGCTAACTGATGTGTGGATGCAAAGCTTCCCAGGCAAAAGCCAATACTTTTTACTTGAAAAAGGTTCAGACATAAACCGTAACATTGCCATATTGGGTGAAAAAACATACTCATAAATTAAATTTATGGGATCAAATAACTAAACATTGGCATGTACATGTATATTTACCCCTTTTGCTATGAAGGCCCTAAAAATTTCTGGTGCAAGTAATTACCTTCATAAGTCACATGCTTAGTGAAAAGAAGTCCACTTGTGTGCACTCTAAGTGTCACATGGTCTGTCACTATATACACACCTTTTCTGAAAGGCCACAGAGGCTGAAACAACATTAAGCAAGAGGCACCACTAATTGAACAACACCATGAAAACCAAGGAGAGCTCCAAACAAGTCAAGGACAAAGTTGTTGAGAAGTACAAGTCCGGGTTGGGTTATGCATTAATATCCCAATCTCTGAAGATCCCTCGGAGCACCATCAAATTCATTATCATCAAATATAAAGAACATGGTGCACAACAAATCTGCCAAGAGAGCACAGCCCACCAAAACTCTCAGCCCGAGCAAAGAGGGCATTATTCAGAGAGGCAAAACAGAGACTAAAGGTAACCCTAAAGTAGCTGCAGAGTTCCCAAGCAGAGATTGGAGTATCTGTCCATATGACCACAATAAGCCATACACTCAGAGGTGGCCTGGTTGGAAGAGTGGGCAAAAAAAGCCTTTACTTACACACCAAAATTGTAAGGCTCATTTTCAGTTTGCCAAAATACATGTGGGAGACTCCCCAAATGTATGAAAGAAGGTGCTGTGGTCAGATGAGACCAAAATCTTACCTTTTGGCCACCAAGGTAAATGCTATGTCTGGTACTAAACCATCACAGCTCGTCACCCCAAAAACACCATCACCACAGTGAAACACAGTGGTAGCAGTAGCATGCTTTGGACATGTCTTTCGGCAGCAGGGTCAGAAAAAATGGTCAGAGCTGAGGGGAAGATGTATGGTGCGAAATACAGGGATATTCTTGAGCAAAATCTGTTTCAGGCTATCAGTGACTTGAGACTGGGACGAAGGTTAACTTTTCAACAAGACAATGACCCAAAGCATACTGCTAAAGCAACACTCGAGTGATTTAAGGGGAAACATGTAAATGTTTTGGAGTGGCCCTGTCAAAGCCCAGACCTTAATACAATTGAGAACCTGTTGTCAGACTTGAAGATTGCTGATTAGCAGAGGAAACTATCTAACTTGAAGGAGCTGGTGAAGTTTTGCCCAGAGGAATAGGCAAAAATCCTAATGGCAAGATGTGGAAAGCTCATAGAGACTTATCCAAAGTGATGTGCAGCTGTAATTGTCGCAACAGGAGGCTCCACAAAGTGCTGACTTTAGGAGGGGTAAATAGTTATGCACACTGGAATTTTCAATTATGTTGTCATATTTGTTGTTTGCTTCAAAATAAAAAAAAAACCAAATGTTCACAGTTGTAGGCATGTCCGTTACATGAACTGATGAAAACCATAAAAAAACTGTGAAATTCCAGGTTGTAAAAAATATTGAAAAAATGCCAAGAGGATACTTTCACAAACGACTGTATGTGATAAGATAGACAATAAATAGATAGATCATAGATAGGATAGATTTGCTATAAGATATCTATGTGATAGATAGATACATATTTAAGATAGAATTGTGATAAGATATATTTTTAAATAAAATCTGTATGTGACATATGAGGAATAAGTGTGGATGAGTGATGTACAGTGGGGCAAAAAAGTATTTAGTCAGTCAGCAATAGTGCAAGTTCCACCACTTAAAAAGATGAGAGGCGTCTGTAATTTACATCATAGGTAGACCTCAACTATGGGAGACAAACTGAGAAAAAAAAATCCAGAAAATCACATTTTCTGTTTTTTTATCATTTTATTTGCATATTATGGTGGAAAATAAGTATTTGGTCAGAAACAAAATTTCATCTCAATACTTTGTAATATATCCTTTGTTGGCAATGACAGAGGTCAAACGTTTTCTGTAAGTCTTCACAAGGTTGCCACACACTGTTGTTGGTATGTTGGCCCATTCCTCCATGCAGATCTCCTCTAGAGCAGTGATGTTTTTGGCTTTTCACTTGGCAACACGGACTTTCAACTCCCTCCAAAGGTTTTCTATAGGGTTGAGATCTGGAGACTGGCTAGGCCACTCCAGGACCTTGAAATGCTTCTTACGAAGCCACTCCTTCGTTGCCCTGGCGGTGTGCTTTGGATCATTGTCATGTTGAAAGACCCAGCCACGTTTCATCTTCAATGCCCTTGCTGATGGAAGGAGGTTTGCACTCAAAATCTCACGATACATGGCCCCATTCATTCTTTCATGTACCCGGATCAGTCGTCCTGGCCCCTTTGCAGAGAAACAGACCCAAAGCATGATGTTTCCACCACCATGCTTTACAGTAGGTATGGTGTTGGATGGATGCAACTCAGTATTCTTTTTCCTCCAAACACGACAAGTTGTGTTTCTACCAAACCGTTCCAGTTTGGTTTCATCAGACCATAGGACATTCTCCCAAAACTCCTCTGGATCATCCAAATGCTCTCTAGCAAACTTCAGACGGGCCCGGACATGTACTGGCTTAAGCAGTGGGACACGTCTGGCACTGCAGGATCTGAGTCCATGGTGGCGTAGTGTGTTACTTATGGTAGGCCTTGTTACATTGGTCCCAGCTCTCTGCAGTTCATTCACTAGGTCCCCCCGCGTGGTTCTGGGATTTTTGCTCACCGTTCTTGTGATCATTCTGACCCCACGGGGTGGGATTTTGCGTGGAGCCCCAGATCGAGGGAGATTATCAGTGGTCTTGTATGTCTTCCATTTTCTAATTATTGCTCCCACTGTTGATTTCTTCACTCCAAGCTGGTTGGCTATTGCAGATTCAGTCTTCCCAGCCTGGTGCAGGGCTACAATTTTGTTTCTGGTGTCCTTTGACAGCTCTTTGGTCTTCACCATAGTGGAGTTTGGAGTCAGACTGTTTGAGGGTGTGCACAGGTGTCTTTTTATACTGATAACAAGTTTAAACAGGTGCCATTACTACAGGTAATGAGTGGAGGAAAGAGGAGACTCTTAAAGAAGAAGTTACAGGTCTGCGAGAGCCAGAAATCTTGATTGTTTTTTTCTGACCAAATACTTATTTTCCACCATAATATGCAAATAAAATGATAAAAAAACAGAAAATGTGATTTTCTGGATTTTTTTTTCTCAGTTTGTCTCCCATAGTTGAGGTCTACCTATGATGTAAATTACAGACGCCTCTCATCTTTTTAAGTGGTGGAACTTGCACTATTGCTGACTGACTAAATACTTTTTTGCCCCACTGTATGTCTGTCATATGATGAAGCCAAGTAGGTCTCTTCCAGAAAATAGAACATAGAATAGTGCCTTTCTAGAACCGCCTATTGAAGATAGTGTCTGATCCTTTAACAAGCCTTTCAACATGACTACGGATATAAGCCAAATAGGTTTCCTCCAAAAGAGACACCCATCTGCAGACAGATGTGCCTGAGTTTTTGCCCCATCAGTTCAGAGAAGAGTACTAGCTATGACTAACAGGGAGATAATGGGAGATGACAATAGTAAAGTGCTAAAAGATTAGAATAAATATATTAAATCAAATTAAGGGGGAGAAGTAAAGTTCTGTCTGTATCTTTGTTTGGAAGGTTCACTGGCGACAAGTGTTCTGGGGAATTGGACTACAGTTCCTATTAGGACTTCTTATCCTAAGAACAAAGCCAGGATTTGATGCATTTGACTGGCTTGGCATACAAGTACAGGTAATACTTTTGTGATTGTAATTTTAAAATTCAACATACCCAGTTAAAAAAAATTGTTAAAAAAGTCTACTTGGCCACATGTTTTCATCTATTGTACCTGAACTGCCCCATATCTGAAATGTTCTGTTGTCTGGCATTAGGCTAAAGCTTAAACCTATGCTAGCCAACAAAACAGAAAGTGCAACAGCAATGTCGTAACTTTTCCAACAAGTTCATTTAGGAAATACAATAATTGCTGTTATTGATGATGGTGTGATGTGATGCCTGCTACTGTGCTGACAGCAGAGTAAATGGTAATTTCCATATTGGGGAGATCCACAAATTAACCCTACCTAGAAGACCATAAAATGTAACTTTTATTTCTATTAATTAAAATAAAGTGTATATAAAAGGTATAAAACTTTTTGTCCCTAATCTGTCTCAAAAGTCTACAGTTATTATATGCAGTATTCCTGCTTATTTATATTTATAAAGTGTGTAGCACCCGGTATGCTAATACATATTGGCAGAATACTACAACAAATATTAGCACCAGCATCCCCCCAACATGTTTTAACATGCTAGCGGCCTCATCAGGAGATGGAACATAGGCTTAATAGGCCTATGTCCCATCCCCTGATGACGCCGCTAGCACAGTGAAACATGTTAGGAGGACGCTGGTGCTAATTTTTGTTGTAGTATTCTGCCAATATGTATTAGCATACCGGGTGCTACACACTTTATAAATTAGCAGGAATGCTGTATAAAATAACTGCAGACTTTTGAGACAGGTTAGGGACAAACGTTTTATACCCTTATGCCCTTGGTATATACTTTACTTTAATTAACAGAAATAAATGTTAAATTTTATGGACTTCTAGTGAGGGTTTATTTGGGGCTCTCTCCTATTTGGAAATTATATACACAGTATATCCCTCCAAAGACCATCTCAGTTCCTCCACTATTTTTGCTATACAGAGTATGGTGTCAGAATATGCAGAAGAGCGGAATGGTGCCCATCAACCTTTACAAAGACTGATCGTCTCTGTCTGGAGTCTGTAACACACTGTGATAAATAACATTCAGTGCATGTTAGTCAGGATATAGCTACTCATTTTTCTATTAATTAAACTGCAAGGTTATTAAGGTTCAAATATCACATTTAATAAAGCACTAAATAGGTTTAACAATTGCAACATGCCTGATTGTTGAGGGCTTCCTGGAAGAAATAGCTAAACAGGACAACTAAAACAACAAAATTCTTTACTATTGACAATTTTGATTCATATACACAGTTGGGGAAATAAGTATTTGATCCCTTGCTGATTTTGTAATATACAAAAAAAGGTTGCACTCTATCGTGCCAAAGCATGTCGAATAGGAAATACATGAAATAGGAATAGCAAAATGGCTTTTGAACATTAGGAAAAATATTTGAGACGCTTTGCACAAAATTTGGCCAAATAGTGTGAGCCCATCAACAATCGTCAAGGTGGCCTCATTAATCTGATGGGTTCCTGACCTCCCTGTCCAAATGTGAACGCTTACCTAAGGCTAATGTCTGTATGCATGGATGAATATGGACACCTCTCTCAGTAAAGCCTACATATATGGGTTGGCCGGAACCAAGTGTGATTAGATGTAATTAAAAACCAGATGGTGACGGGAGGAGTGCTCAGTCAGTAAGCTAACATAGAATTGACAGAAAAACGACTGGCACATCCAAACTAGTGTGAATAGGTGCATACCAGGAGCAGCTACCTCCATATACAATATACAAAAAAAGTTGCACTCTATCGTGCCAAAGCATATATTGTATATTGTATATGGAGGTAGCTGCTCCTGGTATGCACCTATTCACACTAGTTTGGATGTGCCAGTCATTTTTCTGTCAGTTCTATGTTAGCTTACTGACTGAGCACTCCTCCCGTCACCATGTGGTTTTTAATTACATCTAATCACATTTGGTTTCAGCCAACCCATATATATGTAGGCTTTAGGCTACTTTCACACATCAGGTTTGAGCGTCAGGCTCAATCTGGCTAATTTTCAAAAAAACAGAGCCGGCAAATGTTGTCGCCGGATCCAGTTTTTTTCCCCATAGACTTGTATTAGTGCCGGATTGCGCCTGATGACCTTGCGTTTCGTCCGGTTTTCGCCGGATCCGGCAAATCTGCTGTTTCCGGTTTCTTGAAAACACATCCATAGCAACATTTTTTGTCTCCAGCGCTTCCGGCTGTTTGCTAGAATGTCAGTCTATGGGAGCCGGAAGGTGCCGGATGCCGGCTCCGGATTCCGTTTTTTTAAACTGAGCATGCTCCAAATTTTTTTTTTATCCAATAATCTAGATATGCTAGCCGGATCCGTCAAAAAAACGGATCCGTTGCATCAGTTTTTCACAATCTGCGCCGAATCCAGTTTTTCCAACATTCGCCGGATTGTGCCTGATGCAAAAAACCTGATGTGTGAAAGTAACCTTACTGACAGAGGTGTCCACATTCACCCATGCATACAGCCTTAGGTAAGTGTTCACATTTGGACAGGGAGGTCAGGGACCCATCAGATTAATGAGGCCACCTTGACGATGGTTAATGGGCTCACACTATTTGGCCAAATTTTGTGCAAAGTGTCTCCTAAATATTTTTCAAAAAAAGCCATTTTGATATTCCTATTTCATGTACCGTATTTCCTATTCAACATGCTTTGGCATGATAGAGTGCAACCTTTTTTTTGTATATTGTATATGGAGGTAGCTGGTCCTGGTATGCACCTATTTACACTAGTTTGGATGTGCCAGTCATTTTTCTGTCAATTCTATGTTAGCTTACTGACTGAGCACTTCTCCCTTCACCATGTAGTTTTTAGTTACATCTAATCACATTTGGTTCCGGCCAACCCATATATGTAGGCTTTACTGAGAGGTGTCCACATTCACCTATGCATACAGACATTAGCCTTAGGTAAGTGTTCACATTTGGACAGGGAGGTCAGGGTCCCATCAGATTAATGAGGCCACCTTGACGATGGTTGATGGGCTCACACTATTTGGCCAAATTTTGTGCAAAGCATCTCATAAATATTTTTCCTAATGTTCAAAAGCCATTTCGCTATTCCTATTTCATGTATTTCCTAATTGACATACTTTGGCACAATAGAGTGCAACATTTTTTGTATATTGTATATGGAGGTAGCTGCTCCTGGTATGCACCTATTCACACTAGTTTGGATGCGCCAGTCGTTTTTCTGTCATTGCTGATTTTGTAAGTTTGCCCACTGACAAAGACATGAACAGTCTATAATTTTAAGGGTATGTTAATTTTAAAATTGAGAGATAGAATAGCAAAAATAAAATCCAGAAAATCACATTGAATAAATTACATAAATTTATTTGCATTTTTGCAGTGAGATATAAGTATTTGATCCCTTACTAACCATTAAGAGTTCTGGCTCCTACAGACCAGTTAGATGCTCCTAATCAACTTGTTACCTGCATTAAAGACAGCGTTCTTACATAGTCACCTTTATAAAAAGACTCCTGTCCACAGACTCAATTAATCAGTCAGACTCTAACGTCTACAATATGGGCAAAAAAAAGAGCTTTATAAGGATGTCAGGGACAAGATCATAGACCTGCAGAAAGCTGGAATGGGCTACAAAACCATAAGTAAGATGCTGGATGAGAAGGAAACAACTGTTGGTGCAATAGTAAGAAAATGGAAGAAATACAAAATGACTGTCAATCAACATCAATCTGGAGCATCATGCAAACTCTCACCTTGTGGGGTATCCTTGATCATGAGGAAGTTGAGAGATCAGCCTAAAACTACACAGGGGAAACTTGTTAATGATCTCAAGGCAGCTGGGACCATAGTCACCAAGAAAACCATTGGTAACACATTACGCCGTAAAGGTTTCAAATCCTGCAGGGCCCGCAAGGTCCCCCTGCTCAAGAAGGCACATGTGCAGGCCCGTCTAACATTTGACATTGAACACCTGGATGATTCTGTAAGTGATTGGGAGAAAGTGTTGTGGTCAGATGAGACAAAAATTGAGCTCTTTGGCATTAACTCAACTCGCCGTGTTTGGAGGAAGAGAAATGTTGCCTATGACCCAAAGAACACTGCACTAATTGTCAAGCATGGAGGTGGAAACATTACGTTTTGAGGGTGTTTCTCTGCTAAGGGCATGGGACTTCTTTACCGCATCAATAGGAGAATGGATGGAGCCATGTACCATAATATCCTGAGTGACAACCTCTTTCCCTCCACCAGGATATTAAAAATGGTTCGTGGCTGGGTCTTCCAGCAAGACAATGACCCAAAACATACAGCCAAGGCAACAAAGGAGTAACTCAAAAAGAAGCACATTAAAGTCATGGAGTAGCCTAGCCAGTCTCCAGACCTTAATCCCAAAGAAAACTTACGGAGGGAGTTGAAGCTCAGGGTTGCCAAGTGACAGCCTCAAAATCTTAATGATTTAGAGATGATCTGCAAAGAGGAGTGGACCAAAATTCCTCCTGACATGTGCGCAAACCTCACCATCAACTACAAAAAACGTCTGACTGCTGTGCTTACCAACAAGGGTTTTGCCACCAAGTATTAAGTCTTGTTTGCCAGAGGGATCAAGTACTTATTTCTCACTGCAAAATGCACATAAATGTATATACTGTAATTTATATAATGCGATTTTCTTGATTTTATTTTTGATATTCTATCTCTCAATATTAAAATTAGCTTACCCTTAAAATTATAGACTGTTCATGTGTTTGTCAGTGGGCAAACTTACAAAATCAGCAAGGGATCAAATACTTATTTCCCCCACTGTAAATATATAATTTTTCCACATGAAAAATGTCAATGGTAAAGGTGAAGCTTCACTGGTAAACGTTATAATGTTCACATTCTTTTCAATTTGTTTACTTTACCAGCATAGAAAAGTAACCACTTACTTTAGGTCTCCATACACACCGTAATATAGCAGTGGACTCCTTGCATAACCCATCCACTTTATACATCAAAAATCAAGATAAAGTTCCCATAGCATAAAAAAAAGATCCAATAAAGAGTTATGACCTTAAATTACACAGTCTGGTGCCACTTGGTGTTTCTAACATAGTCTGATGCCATTTGGTGCTACTTACCTAGTCTGGCGCCACTTGGTGTTACTTACATAGTCTGGCACCACTTGGTGTTACTTACATAGTCTGATGCCACTGGGTGTTACTTACATATTCTAGCACCACTTGATGTTACTTACATAGTATGGCGCCACTTGGTGTTACTTACATAGTCTGATGCCACTTGGTGTGACTTACATAGTCTGGCACCACTTGGTGTTACTTACATAGTCCAGCACCACGTGATCTTACTTACATAGTCTGGCATCACTTGATGTTACTTACATAGTCTGGCGCCACATGGTGTTACTTACATAGTCTGGTGCCACGTGGTGTTACTTACATAGTCTGATGCCATTTGGTGTTATTACATAGTCTGGCTCTGCTTGATGTTACTTACATAATCTCCACTTGATATTACTTATATAGTTTGGCACCACTTGATGTTACTTACATAGTCTGGCGCCATGTGGTGTTACTTATATAGTCTGGCGCCACGTGGTGTTACTTGCATAGTCTGGCACCACTTGGTGTTACTTGCATAGTCTGGCTACACTTGGTGTTACATAGTCTGGCACCACTTGATGTTCCTTATATAGTTTGGCGCCACTTGGTGTTACTTACATAGTCTGGCGCTACTTGGTGTTACTTACATAGTCTGGCGCCACTGGATGTTACTTACATAGTCTGGCACCACTGGATGTTATTTACATAGTCTGATGCTACTTGGTATTACTTACATAGTCTGGCGCCACTTGGTGTTACTTACATAGTCTTGCGCCACTTGGTGTTGCATGGTCCGGTGCCACTTGATGTTACTTACATAGTCTGGCATCACTTGATGTTACATAGTCTGGCGCCATGTGGTGTTACTTACATAGTCTTGAGCCACTTGGTGTTGCATGGTCCGGTGCCACTTGATGTTACTTACATAGTCTGGCACCACTTGGTGTTACTTACATAGTCTTGCGCCACTTGGTGTTGCATGGTCCGGTGCCACTTGATGTTACTTACATAGTCTGGCATCACTTGATGTTACTTACATAGTCTGGCGACACTTGGTGTTACTTACATTGTCTTGCGCCACTTGGTGTTGCATGGTCCGGTGCCACTTGATGTTACTTACATAGTCTGGCATCACTTGATGTTACTTACATAGTCTGGCACCACGTGGTGTTACTTGCATAGTCTTGTGCCACTTGGTGTTGGATGGTCCGGTGCCACTTGATGTTACTTACATAGTATGGCACCACTTGGTGTTACTTACATAGTCTTGCGCCACTTGGTGTTGCATGGTCCGGTGCCACTTGATGTTACTTACATAGTCTGGCGCCACTTGGTGTTACTTACATAGTCTTGCGCCACTTGGTGTTGCATGGTCCGGTGCCACTTGATGTTACTTACATAGTCTGGCACCACTTGGTGTTACTTACATAGTCTTGCGCCACTTGGTGTTACTTACATGGTCTGGTGCCACTTGGTGTTACTCACATAGTCTGGCGCCACTTGATGTTACTTATATATTCTGGTGCCACTTGGTTCTACCTACATAGTTTGATGCCACTTGGTGTTACTCACATAGTCTGGCGCCACTTGATGTTACTTACATAGTCTGGCGCCACTTGATGTTACTTACATAGTCTGGCGCCACTTGGTGCTACTTACATAGTCTGGCTCCACTTGGTGTTACTCACAAAGTCTGGCACCAATTGATGATATTATCTAGTCTTGCACCACTTGGTGTTACTTACATAGTCTGACACTACTTGGTGTTATTTATATAGTGTGGCACCATTTAGTGTTGCTTACATAGCCTGGTGCCATTTAGTGTTACTTATATAGTCTGGTGTAATTAAGTGTTACTTACATAGTCTGGTGCCATTTAGTGTTACATAGTCTGGCGCCACTTGGTGTTACTTACATAGTCTGGCACCACTTGGTTCAGGTCACTAAATGTGCAGGTCCATTTAGTGACCCGAATTCTGCTGGTCATGCATGCTCAGTCATTCTTCCCACAGCCTGTTCTTACTGGTCCTGTAGGCAAATGCAGAGTAGGTTTCTGTACTGCAAGGCAGAGTGACTGAGCATGCATGACCATTCGCCATACCAAATATAAAGGATGTAATAACTCTTCATCTGGCTATTTTTTATTAACACCATGTAAATTATAAATATTATTTTTTTATGATCTTTACAGTGGATTTGATATGTAATGGTGGACCTTTAATGCCCTTTAAGGGCATTATTTGTCCTATCCCATTAGCCTAGTGCATTTTTAGTCCACATTTGATTCTACAATATGACTTTCTGTCCTAAATTTTTTTGCTTTTCTTCATTACAAAAGTATAGGATATAGCACAGACAAATCCTATTTCTTCAGAAACATCAGTTACATTTCTGAGAAAATATTAATTCTCAGGCAATTCCAGTAACTGGAACACCTGATTTATTGTTTTAGCCTCCCTTATATTCCCGGCAGGCAAAATATTGTATTCAATAATAAGAAACGCATTCAAACAAGATTTTCAAGTTATGCATGTTTCTTATTGACTTACTTTAATGTAAGGCTACTGAGTAGGTGTGACTAATTACAATGTGTTTTCAGACTTTATCTAAACTCATTTTTCCATTTCCTCTTTGAGTTGAGGACTTTTAATTTTTTTAAATTTATTTTAATCAGTATTATGCTGAGAAGACACAAAGCAGAGGAACAATTACAGGGAGTATAAAGGTAGAAGTCGCACCCATGCCATAGGGCCTGGGTTGCCCAAAAAGCTTCTTGGTCACATAAGACAGCAGTATTCTAGAATGGCACATGGTAGATAAGGAGGCCTGTTACAGATATCGCAGTGGGGCTCAGTAGTTATGTCTCAAACGTGTGCTCTGCAAACTTTAGCCATAATGCTTTTCCATCCCCACTGGAGAAACCTAAATTAAAAAAACTAACAAAACTAGCAAAGATGAAGGAATCTGTACACAACTGTGCCCTTTGATGACATTATCATACTTAATGTGTGACATGATCATGTTATGTTTGGACATCACACGTTTATGCACTAATGTTTTAATATTGCACAAAGTGTCTATTTCCCATATACATAAACGCTAATCCTGTCCTGCAAATTTTGCCAAGTGTACCTTAGTCATAATGGATGTTGAGCTTTTCTTTAAAATTATTTTTGAAAGAAGTCATGGGAGGGACATATGAAACTAAACTTGGCGGAATTTTCTTTTGGGCAGTACCGAAATGCCAAATGTTAGATAAAGAACATATATTTGACATTACCATACAGAAATGTATAGGACAATTAATACCTTTATATTGTCAGTCCATTCTCCATTACAAAAAAAATCAGCATTTCTAATGATATGCAAACGAGGCTGAAGAAATATCTGTAGATCTGTCACTTCAGCTCTACTCCCAGTAGATTAATGCCTCCTCAACTGTCACAGCATAGAGTCAGTCAGTCAATCCAGGAGAGGCAGTGCTGGACGAGGTAAAGAGCTGGACTCATGGAGGCTTCAGATCTACCACAGGCTTTCTGGCACATTTGCATATAAATTCTTACATTGACTTGTCAGTAGCGGAGGAATGGACTTGCCATGTAAAGGTACTGTTGATCTTGTTCGAGCTACATGCTCATATACATAGTTTTGGGGGGGTGAAATCCTACTGACATGTTCCCTTTTATTCACTGGACAATGTGTCTCTGAGTTGCTTTCTCTTCTAATATTGACAGGTACTACAAATGAAAATTAGTATAATAATATTGATACAAAAGTATGGGATGAAGGAATTAAACAAAAAACTACTTATTGAATCCATAGGATATTACATGGCGGTATTATTTTCTCTCTGAATGGCACTGAATTGTATTAAAATTTAGATGGGTTCTCCAGTCAAAACAAGTTATTGCAAGATATGCACTAACTTATTAGTCAGTGAGCATCTTGTAAAGTGTCCGAGAAAGGTAGCTGCGACCGAGCTGCTGTCCGGTTGCGCTCTGGCACTTTACAGACAAGAAGTGTCCCAGTTCCAGTGTGCTGTAGGGTGCGGGGTGGAGCGCCCCCACACCGCCGCAGGGCCGAGGGGATACCCGGAGCCGGGCCTCTAGTTCTCAGTCTCGGGGTTGTCACGGTGGCTAGACCCGGTCCGTGGCCCTGTCCGACAGTGGGGGACGTCCGGTGTAATAGGTGGTAGTAATGATAGCGGTGGAGCGGTGCAGTTGTGGGGTGTAAGTCGCGGTAAATAACGAGGACACCAGGTTGCAGTCTCTTTACCTCTTTACTGGAGATCTCTGAGTCCTCAGTCCGGAACACGGTTCACCAGGCTACGCAAGTCCGGCCGGTCCAATGGCACCTCCAGAGTTCTCCTCTCAGGTGGAAATCTGTGCCTTCCTTCTAGCGCTATGTGTTGTAGTCCTTCCCTGCTGTGCTTACGGAAAGTAACCCCACAACGGTTGTGTCTGTTTCTTAAGTTCCCTCACAACTCGATTTGATGTTCCTCTGCAATCCACCCCTTCCCTGTATTCAGGTTGGAATGGCACCCGTTTGTCAGGTAGGCCTGGAGTTCTTCCGGGACCCTAGAGTCGCCCCTCTCCCGCAATTGCCCCCCAAGACTTCATAGGTGATATGTGGTAGACAGCCCGCCTGAGACCGACTGTCCTGCCGCTGTTTGGAGTATGGCTTGAAGCTGTATTCTAATCCACTCCCTCGGCGTTCCGGCCACCGGTATTGCGCCTCAGCAGGGTGCTGCCTCTTTCAGCACAACCCCTGCTGGTATTCTCCTTCTGCTTGATCTCGTTTCTCACTCAGCACAATCTGTCTCGCTTCTAGTCCTTTCCTTGAGTCCCGCCGCTTCCAGGAGCCTGCGCGGACCCGTTACGTTCTTTCAATGCCAAGCCTCTGCCAGGATCCCACCCCTGGCAGAGACCCTACAGTCTCTCCCTTCACAACACCCCCTGCCACAGGGTGTTGCTCCGTTCAATCCCGTCAGCGTTCTCTTCTAACTTCCTGCCTGACCCCCAGTTTACCCACTATGGTGGGGAGTGGCCTAATGAATAGCACCCTTAGCTCCCCCCGGAGGCCCAGCTGTGAAACATATTGGTGTCTGTGATACCTGATTGGAGGAACTCCTTCGGTGCCATCGAACGTACCATGGCTCCCCTTAGCGGCGAAGCCACAGTACTGCAACGACCAGAACTCTGGGGCGCTGCACTCCCCCCTGGTTAAACACAGTACTCCGGGACTGGGAAGAAAAACAACAATACAGATTAGTAAACAGACATACAATTTTGTTGAGTGCAAAACAATAAGTATACTTGAACAGGCTTCCCTTTATGGGAGGTGAGGACACTTTTAACGTTACAAACATGGTCAACATTATAAATTACAGGCTATGCATAAGTCCTGTTACCCAACCGGGTATTCTACTTAGTGCAAATTCTGGAACAATAAATTAACATTGCCTTAGGAAACATACACTCTTAGTTTACCAAAGGCCTTCCTATAATCACATTACAGGGTAAGGTAACTTCACATTCTCCTACTTTGAACCTGCAGGACCGCCTGTCCCTATGGCACCAGACCTACTGCCTCTCCTTTCTTTTACAGGACCGCCCTGTTCATCCAGGGCCTACTGCCTTTCTCTACTATACATGGTATAGACATAACATTCCTTTCGTTTAAAGAACTCTGAGCCAGCTCTACTCGGCTCCTTTAAGGACTCACTCTCTAACCCCTACGGGTTCACTCTCTGTCCTTAGTAACAAAGTAACTTTCAATGGGGACGCGGGGTTTACCTTCTATCCTCACCTTCATTATTACTTTGCTTACTTTCAACTATGCAGACCTCTATCTCTACCCCTACGGGCTCTCTGCATCTTTTCTTTCTGCAAAACATTATTTAGACATTTCAACAAATTCAACACATATAACTTAGCATGTAAAACAGTTACATTTCTTTTCAAGGCATCATTATGGCATTACTGTTCTGCAACAGTATCTCTCTCAAGTTCAGTTTCTCACATCCCCTTTAAGAGGGGACCAAGTCTTTCTAAGGTAGCTCGTCTTCTCAGCCTACCGGCCCATGCAAAGGTTCCGGCATGGTATCTTCGCAAAGTGTCTTTAACTAGAACCGGTAGGAAAGGTATCTTCACAAAGTGTCTTTGGCTCAAACAAATAGGGCAAATATCTTCGCAAAGTGTCTTTGGCTAAAACCAGTAGGGTGCACCTTTAAGAAGGTGCAAACTATTTACAAGGGAAGTTCGAATCATGCACAGTCCATGATTTCTGCAGTTTGTATAACTTTTGTGCAACAACTTCAGAAAAGGAAAACAAACAAAGAGGATCCCGGGTCAACAGAGGGATCCATTAACCCTGGGCGGGTTTAGCAGCAACTTAAAGGAATAAAAGACAAACAGTAACTATTTACATTTTCATGGTATCGAGGTTTATTCTTTTTCAGGCGGCTCGGGCTCCTGAACCCCGGCCACTGTAGCACGGACACCAGCGGCAAGCTCCGCAGGGACCACCTGGTCGCCTGCTGTCTGAATTTGAAGCCTAACTCTGTCGGCAAGTTCAGGAGCTGCTACAAAGCGTACAGTAGAAACAGTAACAAGGTCTGGCAGCCCTGGATTGACCACAGTTGGGGCCACAGGTGCCATTCTCTCAGGCTCATATCGCTGAACTTTCCGGGCACGCCATCTTGTGTGTTCCAGTGACGGGTATACGTCACCTGATCCCCCTCCCGGAGTGGTTCACCTTCTCGATCACAGCAGGGAGTCTCCACATCATAGCCGGCAACGAAGATGCCAGTAGGTAGTCCCGACTCCCAAATGGAACCCCACCCCTTCTTTGGGTGGAATGCCGCCACCGTCCCTCGCCTGACAGCATCCGTCCCATCATAGATCATTTTTTTGCTCTGCAGTTCCCGTCTTTCAACTTCGGTGCGCTGTCCCCAATGCTGGAGCACGCATTGTTTATATTGGTCCCAGGTAAGTATCGCAATAGTGAGACCTTCCATTGGAATCCCATCCTGCTCGACCCAGGGAACATCCCATCGGAACATCACCCCTCCTGGGTCCATTTCTATGGGCTCTCCCCACCTGGTTGGCAATGGTGGTAACAACTTCCCCAACGCGCCGGGGGTGAGAACCGCCCGGTCGATTGTAAACGCGGGGTTACTGTTGTGGGGAGGATCGGTCGGGAGAGCAGAACCGTCCAGGGGAGTAGGGGCGCCGCCCATACCTGCGCCTGATGTGGTTCCATCGGTGTCGCTCTGGTCCGTTAACGAGGACGCTGGAGTCTGCTGCAGCCCGAACCGGGGCTCCTCCAATGGGATGCTCGGATTCGACTCCGCTGGCTGTGGTTCCTCCTCCTCTAACTTCGAGGTCGGGATTGGTGGACGTAACTCCGCTGTCGGATCCGCAGGCCTCCGGTCCATCTCCGGTGAAGAAAGGCAGGCCTGAACCGCTTCTTCCTCGCTCAGGCACTCGCCGTTCATCATTGCTGCCTGATAGTCGGTGGCAGTGCATGCACCTAGCTCCGCCATTTCTCCGAGGTCGGGCTTCTCCGTCACCCGCTTCCCGCCGTTGCATATCAAGGGGTGTTTCTCTTCTGCTTTGGGGCAGGTCATTCCTCTGCAGCCAGAAATGCAGGGGGCGGTAGCCATTTCTCGCGCCACACTGGGAGTCTCCGCCCATAACACGCCCTCCTTCCCCTTGGGTGCAGCAATGGCGGCGCCCTTTGGCGGGAACTTTTGGCGGCTAATGGCGCAGCACAGTCTTACAATAAAGTACAGTCCAAGTACAGTAAATCACAGTCTCTAGGCACACATGACCTGATTCTTCAGGCTTAAGTAGATCCTGTTCGTGACGCCAAGTTTGGAGCGCCCCCACACCGCCGCAGGGCCGAGGGGATACCCGGAGCCGGGCCTCTAGTTCTCAGTCTCGGGGTTGTCACGGTGGCTAGACCCGGTCCATGGCCCTGTCCGACAGTGGGGGACGTCCGGTGTAATAGGTGGTAGTAATGATAGCGGTGGAGCGGTGCAGTTGTGGGGTGTAAGTCGCGGTAAATAACGAGGACACCAGGTTGCAGTCTCTTTACCTCTTTACTGGAGATCTCTGAGTCCTCAGTCCGGAACACGGTTCACCAGGCTACGCAAGTCCGGCCGGTCCAATGGCACCTCCAGAGTTCTCCTCTCAGGTGGAAATCTGTGCCTTCCTTCTAGCGCTATGTGTTGTAGTCCTTCCCTGCTGTGCTTACGGAAAGTAACCCCACAACGGTTGTGTCTGTTTCTTAAGTTCCCTCACAACTCGATTTGATGTTCCTCTGCAATCCACCCCTTCCCTGTATTCAGGTTGGAATGGCACCCGTTTGTCAGGTAGGCCTGAAGTTCTTCCTGACCCTAGAGTCGCCCCTCTCCCGCAATTGCCCCCCAAGACTTCATAGGTGATATGTGGTAGACAGCCCGCCTGAGACCGACTGTCCTGCCGCTGTTTGGAGTATGGCTTGAAGCTGTATTCTAATCCACTCCCTCGGCGTTCCGGCCACCGGTATTGCGCCTCAGCAGGGTGCTGCCTCTTTCAGCACAACCCCTGCTGGTATTCTCCTTCTGCTTGATCTCGTTTCTCACTCAGCACAATCTGTCTCGCTTCTAGTCCTTTCCTTGAGTCCCGCCGCTTCCAGGAGCCTGCGCGGACCCGTTACGTTCTTTCAATGCCAAGCCTCTGCCAGGATCCCACCCCTGGCAGAGACCCTACAGTCTCTCCCTTCACAACACCCCCTGCCACAGGGTGTTGCTCCGTTCAATCCCGTCAGCGTTCTCTTCTAACTTCCTGCCTGACCCCCAGTTTACCCACTATGGTGGGGAGTGGCCTAATGAATAGCACCCTTAGCTCCCCCCGGAGGCCCAGCTGTGAAACATATTGGTGTCTGTGATACCTGATTGGAGGAACTCCTTCGGTGCCATCGAACGTACCATGGCTCCCCTTAGCGGCGAAGCCACAGTACTGCAACGACCAGAACTCTGGGGCGCTGCACGGGGGGCATCACATGCACATGTAGGCCGCAGGCATCCACTGGCTCCAGTCTTCCATCCTCAAGAGTCGTCGCGTACAATGCATGGGACACCAAGGTCTTTGAAAAAGACAAACTTTTCCTAAACAGTCCAAGTTCATCAGGGGGGCACAAGTGGGAAAGGGCACAGCAATTCGCACTTCCTTCCTCCTCAGTAAACTCCTCTTCAGTTCTGCAGCCCATTTATTCTTGATTACCCCCAAACTCGCTGTCTTCATCAACCTCAATGATTCATTGTCCACTCCGGCAGTGCATCTGGGTCCTGGCCCAAGCCCTAGGCCCCAGACACTGTTGGAAAGTCCATCAGGAATCTCCATTTGGCCTTCCACTGCCTCAAATGTTTATCCCATGCTGCCCCTAGCGATCCACCCCACCTTAATTTGAACTCCACTATACACTTCACTAACTGACACTAAACTCCCTCCAACCAGTAAGTGCCCCCATTTTAACTGACACTAGTGCCCACCCACTGAGTTAAATTTATCTTTAACCATGTCTTATCTTGTATGCTAAACCTATTATCCCTATTCTATATCATATGCTGTGCTAAGCTTATCATTATGTGATACTCACATTGTGCATTAACATCTTATATACTGTACATCGACATATTACATTAGACGCATGTTACTTTTACATATAAAACCGCATGACGATATTCACATAGCATGTCTTTGGTCTTCATGACTAAGAGTAGGGTTAGACAGTCCACATTCCTACAGTCTGACTGCCTGGAACTGCACAGATGAACAGAATGGGGAACTTTTAACCCCTCTTAGAATTGAGTGTCTATGTGCATTCTAGACCATTGCTCTATTTATTCTCTAAGGGGCTGCCAAGCTGTGCTCTCAGCTTTTTCTGGAAGCCCTATAGAGAAAAAATAGAGGGACTGCCTGATAAATTCTAATGGGGATAAAAGTTCCTTGTTCTGCCAATCTGTATGTGTCCCAGAGGTCGGACTTCACGATCATTAAGTTATCGCCTCTCCGGCGGACAGGTGATAATTCGTTTTCACTAGCATTTGAAAAATTGATGTATTAATGGTTTTAGAGAACACAATTTTCAAAGGTCAGTACTATACACGTCATACCAATATCAGTAGGATTTTAAAGAAGGTCATTTAAATGTAGTGGTGACCAGTAACTAAACTGTATTCATTTACTTTGTTTCAGACTTTCCTGGAATACTCAAATACTGGCTCAAAGTTTGTGTTTGGAGAAAAGTATGTTGACCACTTTTTCGCTTTTAAGGTGAGCCCTAAAAAGTTCATAAATTGTGTCTAAATAATTGAGGAGCATACTCTGTACCAATAAATGTTGGCTGTCATCTCAGCTAGGTTGAAAAACAAACTTAGGCTAGTTTCACATTTGCGTTTAAATGCGCTGCGTTAAATCTGCATCCACAAGTGGTGGAAAAAATGCATATAAACGCGTAGAAACGCGTCGTTTTTAGACGCATGCGATAACGCATGCTGTAAAAACGCCGCGTTTGTACGCGTTTATATGCGTTTATATGCGTTTTTTCCTGCGTATGAGTTTTAGGTGCGCATGATGAGAAATTTCACAAGAGAAAAATCAAGATAACCAGACACCGCCAATGGGACTACAGAGGGCGTGTATTATGGGATTTCTTTATATAGACCCCTGAACAGCTGTAATCTTCAGATTTTGCTCCTGTATCCTGTGTCATGATGGATCTTCGCATGGAGAGCTTTTATTTCAACCTGGATTTATGCATCAAGCTGTTTCTTGCCTGTGCTTTTGCTTGGGAGCAAGACAGAAATCGCGAAAGATGGAGAAGGAGACAACATAGGCGTTTTTGGAGACACCCCATTATCGAACTGCGTGAGAGCCGTGGAGCCTATCACACGCTGTATGGCGAGCTTAATGCCAACCCGGAGAAATTCCATGAATATACAAGGATGTCGCAAGACTCTTCCGGGATTTGCTTGCTTGTGTCCAAGGAGCCATAAGGAGACAGGACACCCAGCTCCGTAGAGCGATTCCACCAGAGGAACGTCTGCTGGTTACATTAAGGTACGTTCCAAATCTAAACCAATGACAGTCCAAATTTTGTGTTTTCTGACATGTATTTTTTGGGTATTTTCCTTTCTTTCTTTAGCGTAACCATACCATAAATAGAATAGTTTGTAATTTTTGGGGGGTTTCTTTTTCTTACAGATTTCTGGCAACCAGAGAGAGTTTATCATCCCTCCACTTCCAATACCGGCTTGGAATATCCACCCTGTCCGGAATAGTTGTGGACACCTGTCGGGCTTTGTGGAATGTACTCCGGGATGAGTTTATACCCCTACCCACTGTCGACATGTGGCTTGAAATTGCGGAAAAATTCTGGTGTGTGATTTCCCCAACTGTTTAGGAGTGGTGGATGGAAAGCACATCTGCATTATCAAACCTGCCAGAACAGGATCGGAGTATTTAAACTATAAAAAATATTTTTTTGTTGTGCTCATGGCAATAGCTGATGTGAACTGTCGCTTCATCGCTGTGGACATTGGAGCATTTGGCCGTGGCAACGATTCCCAGACTTTCAAGAACTCGGATATGGGCCACCGTGTGTATGGCAAAAATTTCAATTTTCCCCCGCCACAACCTCTCCCCAACACTCAAGGTCCACCGATGCCATTTGTTATGGTTGGGGATGAGGCCTTTCAGATGTGTGAAAACCTACTGAAGCCCTATTCCAGTCGGGACTTGAACCACACTAGAAGGATCTTTAACTACATAATGACCAGGGCCCGAAGAACAGTAGAGTGTTCCTTTGGCATTCTGGTCTCTAAATGGCGCATTCTTGCATCAGCCATAAATCTAAAAGTGGAAACAGTCGACGAGGTGCTCAAAGCCTGTGTGGTTCTCCACAATTATATAATGGCTAAGGAGCAACCCAACTTTGAACTGGATGAACCAGTTGCACACCCACTGCCCGATTTCCAGCATCACCCGCTGCCGTCTTTCCACCCGACCTTGAGTCCGCTGCTCCTGCCCAGTCTGTGCCGCAGTTGAAGAAAAAAATGAAAAATTCAAATTGTCACATGTGTAGATGTGACAGTGAATACTTACCAATCTGACGAGGCAAGTACTCACCACACTGACATGCTCGACTTCCGACGACCCAGGACGAAACTCCTCATCAGAAGAAGAAGAAGAAGACATTCTGATGCATGTAGAAAGAAAGAAATGGCAGAAATTAGGACATGTAGAGACAGAAAATAGAAAATAAAGGCATTGGCTAGGATATACTCACATTGTTCAGTGTCTTGTTTTCCACCAAGATGTAGCCTGTGTCTCATCTGCTTCAGTGTCTGCTGAGTAGTGACCTGCAAATGTCCACTCCCTCCCTTTATCACCTTGTATGTGGGGGGTGGCTTATCAGTGTCTAGACATGTTTTTCTCTTTTGAAACGCATGCGTTCAAGAACGCAAGCAAACGCATGTGCTTGTGAACGCATGCATTCATATAGACAGCAATGCGTTTTTTGCCGCAATCCTTGCGCAATCGACCACATGCGTTTCCAGGCGGCAAATTGACACCTCTAAAAATTACTACATGTTGCATTTCTGCGCCAAGCCGCAAACGACGAAACGATGCATGCGTCGTCAAAAGCGGCAAAACGCGAACAATCAAAAACGCATGCGTCCCTAATGTTAAATATAGGAATACACAACGCATGCGGAAGAAACGCTGCTGACACAACCGCAAATGTGAAACCAGCCTTACACTGCACCAAAAGGAAGAACAGAAGGACAGCGACAGCATACATTTATTGCATACCCTTCCCCTAGATTAGAAAACAAGATAGCTTCAAGCATTATAATGAACCAACCGACCTTTACGTCTTTTATAGCTTTCATTATTCTATGTTCTATATGTCATACCACTAATGACGCTGACACTACCATCAATGCTCTCAAATATAGGATTACTGAGTCTATTCGGGCATCTAAACCCTTTTAGCATCTGTCAAGGATTTTACTAACCCTAAGGCCATGTGCACACGTTCAGTATTTGATCAGTATTTTACATCAGTATTTATAAGCCAAAACAAGGAGAGGAACACTCAGAGGAAAAGTAAAAGAGAAACACGTCACCACTTCTGTATTTATCACCCACTCCTGGTTTTGGCTTACAAATACTGATGTAAAATACTGACCAAATACTGAACGTGTGAATGTGGCCTTAATCCCAGGTTCAGGGCAAGGGAGTGGTACATTCATAGAAGTGCTACGTCAGAGATTCTAGGTGAAAGAAATTGTCATGTGAAACTTTTCTCTTGTATCACGCAGGTCCTACCAATTGTGATATTCTTTAGCACCGTCATGTCAATGCTTTACTACCTCGGTTTCATGCAGTGGTTAATTAAAAAGGTAAATATTATTTTTTTTTTGCTTTTTCTCTTTTTACCGATGTTTCCATTTACATGTTATAGATATAATGTAAATATACAGTATAGCTGTGTAAAGCGTGCAAGAGAGGTAGTCATGACTGAGCTGCTACCTGGTTACGTTCTGGTACTTTAAAGACAAACGGTGTCCCAGTCTCAGTGTGCTGTCGTGTGTGGGGAACACCACACTCACTTGTAGGCCGCTGGCCTACAAAGTCTCCAGGCCTCCACACTCACAAGCCGCCGCACACAATTCAGGGAACACCAAGTTCATTGCAACAAGCAAATGTTTAATAGTTAGTTCTGGTTCATCAAGTGGTAACACATGGGATAAGGCACAGCACTTAATATTCCTTACTTTCTCAGCACAACACATCTTCAGTCCTATCATTCGTTCGTCCTTGAGCATCTCTTCTCACACTGGCTCTGTTAGCCCCATGGGACCTCCCTTCAAATTCGGCAGTGTACCCGGGATCCATTACCTTCCATCTTGGCGGGTCCCTGTCAATGTTCCCTTGTACGCCAAAGGATACGATGTGCCCAGCAGCCCCTATGTCAGTCCCTGGGCTCCGGAAGTGACAGGAGAGTACCCTCGGGATTCTAGTATGGCATCCCACTGCCTCAAATGGTAGACACATGCTGACCCTAGCACCGCACTGGACTTGAATTTGGACTTGTCATTGCTCTTCTCTATCTCTTTCACCATCAAGAATTAACCACCTTTCATTAACATTAGTTTTGACCCACTGGGCTAGTTCTATCAATAACTATGTCCTATCCTATAGACTAAACCTTTTGGCCTGATCTTATGTCCTATACCATTGCTAACCCACTTACTATATAACAGTACTTTTCTTATCCCTAATCTGATCCTATGCCTACCCTACACTATGCACTACTCACATTATACATTAACATTTTACATTACTTACATGCTGTACATTACCATAACACATTTTATAAAATGCACATCATCATTCACATTACATCTAAATCCACATAACGCAATACATATAACGTGATTGTTGTCTTCAGGGGTAAGAACGCAGCAGAACAGTAACTGTAACATTATTACAGCTGAATAAATAGTTCCAATTAGAGTTGAGACGAGGATAAAGTAATATTTTCGGAAATTTGTGGTTTCATGCAGATTTGAACACTTTAAGATTCGACTTATGATTCGCCTCCAAAAAATTAAAAAAACAACTTGCCTGGCACTAATTCCAAGCTGCCGAAGGTTTGGTTAAGCAAGCTAATGATGTTTTGCATTGCCGTTCGAGCTTAGACATAATGCCCTGCAGATCAGAGTCCGACACATAGATCTTAATAGCTCATTTACATATAATGAAAATGTGGATTTCTGTGGAATAAAACATCAGAATGCAGATATCAAGTTATCATTTTATTCAGTTTCCTATAACCTACATGCACATATAGCCGGCTTAGGAGTGTTGATCCTACCGACAAATTCCCTTTAAATGGTTAAACTACAGTGATCAGAGTGTGCTTTGGCCGATGTAGTTACAGACAGATGCCAGCTCTTAGACACAGTGATGCCTGTCTGGTATATCATAGGTTATTAAGGGGTTCATTTCCAAATAAGTATTTGTTTAAATATTATTTTGACGTTGTAGCTAACATCTTATATGGTGTAATAACAATAAAAAAGTTAATTGTCATATATACAGCTCTGGCAAAAATTAAGAGACCACCACATCAAAACCCTGTGATGGGCAGTCAAATCTCCAGACCTGAACCCCATTGAAAACCTCTGGAATGTAATCAAGAGGATGATGGATATCACAAGCCATCAAACAAAGAAGAACTGCTTAAATTTTTGTGTCAGAAGCAGTGTGAAAGACTGGTGGAAAGCATGCCAAGACGCGTGACAGCTGTGATTAAAAATCATGGTTATTCCACAAAATATTGATTTCTGAACTCTTCCTGAGTCAAAACATTAGTATTGTTGTTTCTAAATGATTGTGAACTTGTTTTCAATTTTAAAAATTTTTTTGACCATTTCTCCTTTTCAGAAAAAAAATGCAAAATGTATTGCTTGGAAATTCGGAGACATGTTGTCAGTAGTTTAGAGAATAATTTAACAATTTACATTTTACTCAAAAATATACATATGAAGAGAAAAATCAGACAAACTGAACATTTTTCAGTGGTCTCTTAATTTTTGCCAGAGCTGTATATGTTACAAGGAACCTGTCATATCTAGTGATGAGCGAACATGCTCAGATAAGGTGTTATCTGAAAATGTTTGGGTGCTAACCGAGTGTCTTCAACATGCTCAAAAAATATTTCTCAAGTGACCGCGGCTGCATGTCTTGTAGCTGTTTGACAGCCGCAATGCAGAGTTTGCCTAACAAACATGCAATCCCTGCATGTGTTGCGGCTAATAGCCACAAGACATTCAGCCACTGGGACTCAAACGTATTTTTCCAGCATGCTCGGATAACAACAAAGCATGCTTGCATAACACCTTCTCTCATCACTAGTTATGTCCCAAAATGCTATTAACCTGCAGATATGAGGCCACAGCACTGAAAACCTGGCTATCAGGAGGAAATTAACTTTATGCCTCCAGGAAGCTCCTCTTCATAGAGGTGTAGCCAACTTAGTACATTGCCTCATCACTGACTGACAGTCGGCTCTACAGTGCATCAGTGCAGAGGCAACTGTCAGTCAGTGACAGGATGTGGTTACAGCTGCCATTTACTATGTACTGAGCGGTGAATGAATCTGTGCCTATTAGTGATGAGCGAGTATACTCGTTGCTTGGGTTTTCCCGAGCACGCTCAGGTGGTCTCCGAGTATTTGTGACTGCTCGATGATTTAGTTTTCATTGCCTCAGCTGCATGATTTACAGCTGATAGACAGCTTGACTACATGTGGGGATTCCCTAGCAACTGGCAATCCCCACATGTACTCAGGCTGGCTAGCAGCCGTATATCATGCAGCTGAGGCAATGAAAACTAAATCTCCGAGCAGTTACAAATACTCGAAGACCACCAGAGCGTGCTCAGGAAAACCCGAGCAACGAGTACACTAGCTCAGCACTAGTGCCTATGACTGAAAGCCAAAAACTGACAGGAGGAGTAAGCCAATTTCATCCCATTAGCTGAGCTTGCAGTGGTGCAGACACATGGCTTTTAAACACTATTAACCTCCAGATTAGCCCTATATATGCTGGTTAATAGTGCTTTTTGACATGACAGTTTCCCTTTAAACTGTGGAAAAAAGAAACTAATATTTACTATGTACTTTTTTAATAGGTTGGATGGTTAATGCAAATTACTATGGCAACAACTCCTACTGAATCATTGGTTGCTGCTGGGAACATTTTTGTTGGCCAGGTATGGCTCTCATACTCATATTTCAATAGTTCAATTAATATACACAGTATATATATATATATATATCTATATACTGTTGGGATAATTCTTATTATTGTATATATTGCATCAACTACTGTTTAACACTGTTTAATAGTGCATTAGTTTCTGTTTCCAGCGGTAGTGTTCTATTGCCATTAAAACACATTCAAAAAAACAGGAAGTTCTTGTTCACTGTATGTGTGTAGCTGGAGCACATTTTACTTTCCTTTCACTTTGCAAGCTGACAGACAAGATACTAAGATCGTAAGCTATAAGAAATACCAGTTGTAAGCTGTGTTATATTTGTTCCTGAATAAACATATATTCACTGTTGAACGGCTGGATAGTACAGAGATTAATCCAATGCTCTAGGCCCAGAGACCTAGCGATTCAGAGAACAGCCCAAAAGAGAGAGAACAGTGTAATAAGAAGATGGCCATCAGAAGCAACTCTGTGAAGTTCACAGTGCCAAATCTGTCTAACCAAAACTACCAATCCTGGAAATTTAAGGTAAAGATGCTGCTGAAAAGAGAAAGTACGTGGATATACACCCATGAGTCTAGACCTGACCCAATACCAGAAGAATGGGTAGAGAAGGATCAAAAAGCAAAACGCACTTTCTCCATCAGTATAGATGATGCTCAGGTTGTGAATTTATGTAAATGTGTAACTGCAAACGAAATGTGGGAACAGCTGCAGAAAGTGCATGAAAGGATACATCTCAGCAATAAGCTCTATTTACTGAGTGAACTATATCAGTCTAATTTAAATAAGGGCCAGGATATCCAGGGTTACATAAGAAATACTCTAGAAATTGTTTAGCACCTGTGAGGCACTGGGAAAGATCTAAAGGATTTCCATGTTGCTGCACTACTACTAAGCTATCTACTAGAAAGCTATGACACATGCGTAACTGCACTAGATGCACCCAGATTATAAGCTTATATTGGAGTATGTCAGAGGAAAGCATGTAGATGAATATAAGCGAAAGACAGAAAGTGTAAGCAACAGTGCTTTATCCAAAGCAGAATCCGCTTTAAAAACCCAAGATCTACCAAAAATAAAAGTCATTTGAAGGAAACATATGTGTGTTTTTTCTTTCTTTGCAAGAAATCAGGGCACTTAAAGACTGACTGCAGAGTCTAGAAAACTATAATGAATCAGCTAAAAAGAAATATAATCGTCAAAGGGTTACAAGTAGTGTTGAGCATTCCGATACCGAGATCCGATACTTTTGTGATATCGGGAATCGGTATCGGGATCGATATTAATGTGTAAAATAAAGAATAAAAATAAAAAATATTGATATACTCACCTCTCCGACGCAGCCTGGACCTTACCGTTCCTAAGAATGAGCGCTTGAAAGACCTTAGATGATGTCGCGGCTTGTGATTGGTCGTGTGTCGGTCACGTGACCGCTCACGCGACCAATCACAAGCCGCGATGTCATTTAAGGTCTTTCAAGCGCTTGAAAGACCTTAGATGACGTCACGGCTTGTGATTGGTCATGTGTCGGTCACGTGACCGCTCACGCGACCAATCACAAGCCGCGACGTCATCTAAGGTCTTTCAAGCGCTCATTCTTAGGAACGGAAGCTGCCGGTTATATCGGTAAGGTCCAGGCTGCGTCGGAGAGGTGAGTATATCAATATTTTTTATTTTTATTCTTTATTTTACACATTAATATGGATCCCAGGGCCTGAAGGAGAGTTTCCTCTCCTTCAGACCCTGGGAACCATACAGGATACCTTCCGATACTTGGTGTCCCATTGACTTGTATTGGTATCGGGTATCGGTATCGGCGATATCCGATACTTTTTGGGTATCGGCCAATACTATCCGATACCGATACTTTCAAGTATCGGACGGTATCGCTCAACACTAGTTACAAGTGCCATTACTGAAGAATATGACACTTCAAGTACTGAGACTGCATTTACTGTTAAGGCAAGTACATCAAAGCATGCATGGTGTATAGACTCTGGGGCAACTAATCATATGACTAATGACAGAAGATTTTTCTCTAACCTTGACCAAAGTTATAGAAAGTGATCTTAGCTAATGGTTAGTATATCAATTCGGAGGGAATAGGAGATGGTTATATTAATTGTCAAGTCTCCCCAACACAAAGCAGAAAGATTCGAGTAACCTCGAGTATCCTCTATATCCCTAGTCTTGAAAGCAATCTGTTATCTGCCGATTGGACATCACTTCACAAGAAGTGTGCTTTCTTACTGATGCCCAAATCAAAGATGTGTCTGATAGAGTATCAAGACTCTTTATTGCTACAGACAACTAGACAGGCCCACTAATACACGTAGGAACAAATGACACAGCAAAATGGACCTGGAAACTATATGCAAAGACTTTGAAGACCTAGGCTGGAAGGAAAGGAACTGGGAGGTCATCGTCTCATCCATCCTGCCAGTGGTTGGACTTGGAAAAAGGAGAGTGAACAGGATTCTGCAGGTGAACAACTGGCCACATCAATTGTGCCATCAGCAATGTTTTGGGTTTTTTGACCATGGAGTGAATTTCTTGTATGATGGACTCCTTTTTAAAGATGGATTGCATCTAATGAAAAAAGGAGAACATATATTTGATGGATGTCTTGCAACACTCGCCAGGAGACCTTTAAGTTAGAGCAATATGGGATGGGAAGTATACGGCCAGGAATAAGTACTGAGTTCTTTTGTGAACCCTGCGATGAGAAGTGGAACAAATTCTGAGTAAAAATAGAGGAGCAAAAGAAACTAATAACAAACTAAAATGTGTCTATACAAACACAGAGCATGAGAAACAAACAAGGAGAATTGGAGATGCTAACACAGGAAGAAAAATATGATGTCATAGGCATCACTGAAACTTAATGGGATGATACACATGATTGGAATAGAAATCTTGAAGTCTATTTATAAGAAACCTATTTATAAGAATTAGGCTTAGCAAGAGGGGAATGGTAGCTCTGTAGAAATTGTTTGGGGAAGACTACAAAGAGAGAAGAACAGAAAGGACACTATTGTAGGTGTTTACTGTAGGCCACCTGGACAGACTGAAGATATAGATGAGCTCTTTTTACATCAGATGACTTGAAAAAAAAGTGATCATGATCATAGTGATCATGGGAGATTTTAACTTTACAGATATTTGTTGGGAATCTCTTTCCGGCAAAAGTAATGGGTCCAAAAAATTCCTATCCTCTCTAGCTAACAACTTTATGATTCAAAGGGTAGAAGAGAGAATAAGAGGATCTGCCATCTTGGACCTACTTCTTACCAACAGAGTGGAAATAATTGAGGAAGTAAGGGTGCCAGGAATTTAAGAGGCAGCAATCATGTTATCCTCAAATTTTTGATTACAAGAGGAGGAAGACATGCGAGGACTCAGACTTTAAGGTTGGACTTCAAAATGGCAGATTTTAATGGACTCATAAAGAGTAGGAAAGGTACAATGGCTGAATGTTCTATAGGACAGAAATGTCCAAGAAGGATGGGAGATTTTGCTGAATGAATTATTCACTGCACAATTAGTAACAATCCCGAAAGGAAGGAAGAATTGGAAGCATTTAAAAAGACCAGGATGGATGAGCACAGAACTTAAACACGTGCTAAAAAGTAAAAATGAATTTATATAAAATGGAAAGAGGGGGCATATCTAAAGAAGAATAGAATGCTGTCTGCAGGGAATGCATGGCAAGTATTAGAATATCTAAAGCCAGTAATGAAGTGATGCTTGCAAGGGAGAACAAAAGAAATAAAAAAGGATTTTGACGGTATGTCAAAAGTAAAAGTAAAGTCAAAGCTGCTATATTTTACTGAATGAAAAAGGTGAAGTGGTCAAAAATTATGTTGAGACGGCCGAGCTTTTAAATTCCTGTTTAGAAACTGTGTTCTCTAAGAAAGCAAATGTAGCATCAACTGATCTTCACTGTGCTATCAAATGGATAGAAGAATCAACACTATCTATAAACATAGAGATGGTGAAGGAACACTTTGCAAATTTAAATTAATTTAAATCTCCTGGTCTAGATTAATTACATCCTAGGGTACTGAAAGAGTTAGCAGAGGAAATTGCAGAACCACTAGCCAGAATCTTTGAAACTTCCTGGAGAATAGGAGAAGTCCCAGGAAAAGGAAATAAGATGGAGCCAGGAAACTACCAGCCATTGAGCCTTACCTCTATACCAGCAAAGAATAGGAGAAGTCCCAGAAGATTGGAGATGGGGAAATGTTGTACCTATCTTCAAAAAAGGAAATAAGATGGAGCCAGGAAATTACCGGCCAGTGAGCCTTACTTCTATACCAGGAAAGCTGTTTTAACAAATTATTAAATAGTATTTATGTAAGTACTTGTATAAGAATACAGTAATTAACTAGAGGCATCAGGGGTTTCTAGCAAGCAAGTCATGCCAGACTCATCTAACTTCCTTATATGATGAAATCATTGACTGGGTGGATCAGAGAAATGCGTTAGATATAGTATATCTCAACTTCAGCAAAGCATTTGATAAAGAATCTCACATTATCCATATTGAAAAAAAATGACCAAATATGGGATTGACAAGGCTACGGTTAGGTAAATTCATTACTGGTTCAGTGTTCATACTCAAAAAGTGTTAATAAATGGTTGCACATCCATTTGGAAGAGTGTTCAAGTGGGTTACCACAAAAACAACTTGCTGATGGAATTACAGCCAATCTGTTTAATCAGAGAGAAAATCTTTTCATAAGAATGGTACTACAAAAATCTCTCTATGGTCTTAAGCAATCGGCAACAGCATGGAACACCAAAATGAACAAAGTCTTATTGGTAGGATTTAAAAGAGGTCAAGCAGATCCGTGTTTATACACAAAATGTACGGACAGAAAGTGAATATATATTCTCTTAGAAGTGGATGATGTGATTATGGTTCATCAAGAGGAAGCAGAAATTGCAAAGATGACTAAAATTCTGAATCAACATTTTGATACTAAAGACCTTGGAAATGTGACATATTATCTAGGAATCCACTTCTAAAGAGAAGAAGATGGAAGCTTTCTTCTAAACCAAAGTGCAAAAATGAACTCCATTCTGAATCAATTTAGAATGTCAGAAGCCAAAGGTATATCAATAGAAATGAGCAGAACCGTGGAAGTTCGGATTTTGGTACCCAATCAGAACTTTAGTCCAAAGTTTGGTTCGAGTACCAGAACATTACCCAAACTTGAACCAGAACCCGAACCTTATGAAAACAATAGAGACCTGAACTTTACATCTGAAAAAATCTCTCTCTCTCTTTCTCTTTCTTCAATGGACTTTGGACTTCCCCTGGAACTCCAAACATTGCAACGGATTCCCGCGAGAAGTCCTTGTTTGAAGTTTAGCACCGGACACTAACTCTAACTGTCCAGTACGAACCCCAAACTTTTAAGTTCTGGTTCACTCATCTCTATATGTCAATCACAAAGGAATCATCCTACTAAAAGTTGGAAGGTGATTATCTGATACCTAACAATGAGAAGTACAGACAGGCAGTGGGGGCACTTTTACACATTTCAACTATGAATCTACCAGATGTCGCAACAACAATTGGAATTCTCTTCAGATATGTGAAAAAACGCACCAAAAAGACTGGAACACCATTAAGTGAGTTCTTTGATACTTGAAAGAGACTCAACACATACATTTAAGGATATCTGCAACAAGAGATCTAACGCATACAGGTTATGTAGATTCAGACAGGGCTGGTGACTTAAGTGTTTGTAAATCGACAAGTGGATATTTGTTCAAGCTGGAAGAAAGTTCAATTTCTTGGTCTAGCAGAAAACAGGTGTCTGTAGCCTTGTCATCTACAGAAACAGAGCATGTGTCTGAAGACAAAGCAACTTCCAAGAGCCACATTTGAAGCATTCAGAACCTATATGGGACTAACAGGATAAGTAGTTGTTGAGTGGGAGTGTTGAAATAATGCTTATTATTGTGTATATTGTATCAACTACTATTTACTACTGTTTAATAGTGTATGAGTTTCTGTCTCCAGCAGTAGTGTTATATTGGCATTAAAGCACTGTTTTAAAAGAAAACAGGACTTTCCTGCTCACTGTGTGTGTAGCTGGAGCAGATTATACTTTCACTTTGCAAGCTGACAGACAAGATGCTAAGATCCTAAGCTAAAGGAAATACCAGTTGTAAGCTGTGTTATCTTTGTTCCTGAATAAACATATATTCACTGTTGAATGGCTTCACAGTATAGCTGCCAACATACACACATAAATTGAGGTACATGTTGAATGCACTCTTAATAGTTTGTGTTTTATTTGAAGACAGAATCACCCCTTCTGATACGGCCATACCTAGAACACCTGACAAAGTCTGAGATACATGCAGTTATGACAGCTGGTTTTGCTACCATTGCAGGAAGTGTCCTTGGAGCATATATTTCATTTGGAGTAAGTAAAGGCAGTTGCCATTTTGTTCACAATTAATTTCTTATCTGCTTATATAAAGTGCAGAATACATTTCTTTGACACATACTTGTTATTAGAACAGTATTACCTGGAGTGTATTTGTATTGAGTAGAGCAACCTGGGCTCTTCTTATTACCAATAGACACAACAATGTTATCTTAAATGTATGGCTATAACATAGTTCCCAGTTTATTATTGTATTTCTGCCATCTTTTTATTTGAACCTTTTTTTTAAAGTCACTAACGCTATGTTCACATGTCTAGTAGTGATCAGTTACAACGGATCAAGCAGCAATTCATGGGCAAAGAATTGTGCAGGCACTACTTTTGAGTCCATTTTTAAATAACTGATCTCTGCTGGGTCCATTTTTTAACAATGAAATCCGTAAAAAACGGATCCATTAATAAGCTATCCATTTGTCATGGGCTTACTAAGATGAGCAAGAATACTGCAGCGTCTGATTTCTCCTACTCCTGCACTGATTAGAAGCACTTCACCTTCAAATTAAATGGTGCAGGTTTCTTTTAGCAGTGCAGAGGTTAATCTGCTCGGTTGAGAGCTCTTGGAAGCTTTTCCTGCATTAAGGCTCTCAGCTGTTCACTGTTAGCCACTCCCATCTCCTATATACTCTGGGCCCTGGCAAGTATTCATTGCCAGAGCTAGCTTATGCTGCATAGTTAGGAGTAGAGATGAGCGAGGTTCTGTTCGGATTCACAGAATGGACTGCCCTTCACCGAACGGTTAGACGAATGTATCCGAACCCCATTTGATCCAATGGGAGGCAAAACCAAACATGTAAACAACACCTTAAAGGAAACCTGTCAGCAGAATAGTGCATTGAAACCTACACACAGTGTCAGGTCGGCACCGTTATACTGAATAAAATGATACATTGGTTGATGAAATGCATCTTGTGGTTGTATCTTAATCTTTATTTTCATTTTTGTGTTAATGAGATTCTCGTGCCCTAAGGTGGGGTTGGTGTATGTGATGCTCTGATTAGATATTCATAATACAGACTGCTGACAGGTCACTGATCCCTTACTCCGGCACACTCCAAAAACGTGAAGACAGAACTGTTGCTTTCAAAGTTTTTTTTTAATATATCTTGTGCAAAAGAGAATGGTTTCCAACATTTCGGCTCAGGCACGAGCCTTCGTCAGGAAGACAATCTTATGGTAGTTTTATCTTATGTAGGTCCTGGGCTCTCAGATTGCCCTATGGAAGTCTGTCTTTCAAAAGTAATGGAATGCACATAAGGTATTGTAAGAGGTAGTTAGACCACTATGAGCCTCCACACTGAAGCGGTTACTAGCAAGGACACAAGGTGGGAGCCACATGCCAGCTGCAGCCTTAAGCTGGAGTTACACTAAACGACTTACCAACGATCACGACCAGCGATACAACCTGGCCGTGATCGTTGGTAAGTCGTTGTGTGGTCGCTGGGGAGCTGTCACACAGACAGCTCTCTCCAGCGACCAACGATCAGGGGAATGACGTCGGCATCGTTGAAACTGTCTTCAATGATGCCAAAGTCCCCCTGCAGCACCCGGGTAACCAGGGTAAACATCGGGTTACTAAGTGCAGGGCCGCGCTTAGTAACCCGATATTTACCCTGGTTACCATTGTAAAAGTAAAAAAAAAAAAAACGCTGCTAATATGCACACGCTGCTAATATGCACGCGCTGCTGCCGAGAGCTTCCCTGCACTGAATGTGTCAGCGCCGGCAGTAACAGCGGTGACGTCACCGCTGTGCTCTGCTTTACGGCCGGCGCTGACACAGTCAGTGCAGGGAAGCTCTCGGCAGCAGCGCGTGCATATTATCAGCGCTCTTGCCGAAAGCAGTTTTAACCCTGTGGACGCCGGGGGATGTGACAGACATCAGAATGTGAGTATGTACTGTTTTTTTTTTAACTTTTACAATGGTAACCAGGGTAAATATCGGGTTACTAAGCGTGGCCCTGCGCTTAGTAAACCGATATTTACCCTGGTTACAAGTGAACACATCGCTGGATCGGCGTCACACACGCCGATCCAGCGATGACAGCGGGTGATCAGCGACCAAAAAAAGGTCCTGATCATTCCCATCGACCAACGATCTCCCACAAGGGCCTGATCATTGGTCGCTGTCACACATAACGAGATCATTAGCGGGATCGTTGCTACGTCACCAAAAGCGTGACGTTGCAACGTTATCGTTAACGATATCGTTATGTGTGACTCAGCCTTTACCTATGAACAGTGAATAAGGCTCATTGTGGTCTAATTACCTCTTACAATACCTTATGTGCATTCCATTACTTTTGAAAGATACAAAGGCTAATCTACCTCAATACACCTGTATTCCTAGCAATTGATAACAAAGGATAGTCCACTATGGGTGTGGACAGTTTCATTTAATTCCATTCTGCTGGCCAATCAAGACCACTTTTGACAGACTTCCATAGGGCAATCTGAGAGCCCAGGACCTAAAACTACCGTAAGATTGTCTTCCCGATGAAGGCTCGTGCCTGAGCCGAAAAGTTGTAAACCATTCTCTTTTGCACAAGATATAATAAAAAAAACTTTGAAAGCAACAGTTCTGTTCTCACGTTTTTGGAGTGTGCAGGGGTTAGATCTTTTGTATTGTCTTACCGTTTTACCCCTGAGCACCCAACAATGGTTGAGCCTGATCATATCCGCTTTTATTATTACTGATCCCTTACTGACCTGCCCCCTAGTTTGTGTAATGAATACCAGCACAAACTGAATAAAAAAAAAAACGCCTGTTCAGGCAGGTGCCCGCCGTGCCACCTGCGCTACAGCATAATCGCATGTGTACTGTGCACTTACGGTAATCCCTTTTGCTTATTTAATTGAGCAAGAAAAAAAAGTCAATTTTAAAATGGCGCCTGCGCAGTAGCAGCTATCGGTGTGTATAGAGATCCGATAGCTGCTATTGCGCAGGCGGCACCATCTTGGAGGAGGAAATCTTCTACTTGTTATCCATTTGATCCAGAATTAATCAACTAGAGCATTGGAAACTGAGAGGCAGAAGAGCAGTTTGTTATTAATGCATTACATAAGAATACTGTAGAGTACACAGTATTAAAATAGCAAGTAACAAAACTCCCCGGATATTCAATAATACCCTTGTATCAAGATTGCAGTTTAGGATGTTGATAATATCCTGGATACTATATCATTAACTGCAATTCTTGTGTAGTATTTTTGTGGTGGTTTTACTTTTAAGTAGACAAATTTGTTAAAACAGTTAATAGTGTTAATTTTAGAGTTCAACATTAAAAGTAAAATTTTATTCTTATTACTCCAATTGGAAAAGTTTGTAAGATAATTTTGTTAATCAGTTTTTGGAGACATTGAATTGATTATTTGGCAGTGAATTATTGTGTTCGCCTAACTTTTTTGCCAACAAATTGCTTCTGGATTTGTTCTCTCTGATCACTAGTGGACATGTGAACATAGCCTAACTGATGTGTTCATCTGTGTTATTTTCTCTACTTTGGGCTGAGTTTATAGTTTGCGTGATTCATCCTTTGGAAATTTTTGAAATGTCACAAATGTACCACAGTCTCTTGAATGATTTTGGGTACACCTGGAACTTTTGATGTAATTTTTGAGACATTTTAGCAGAACATGCTTTTTTTTAAGCTAAAAAAGTCACAGAAAATGTCAAAAACAAAAATAAAAAGCTTTTTTACTTTTGTGCACATTTCATGCACCGCGTGTGACATTTTGTTGAATCTTATACAAAAAAACGACAAGGAATACCAGAAGACAAAAAAAGGAAGGTGACTATAAAAAAATCACAAAATGACTGGGCCCATTAGGTTCAATATAGGATTAATCTGTACAAAATTATCAGATATAACCAATCTGCAATCCTCACTTGTAGGTATCTTCTTCTCATCTCCTGACTGCTTCTGTGATGTCTGCCCCAGCGGCGCTCGCTATAGCCAAGTTATTTTGGCCAGAAACTGAACCAATAAAAATAAATATGCAGAATGGGCTTAAGCTGGAGAAAGGGTAAGAGGTATATAGGTCATATATTATAAGTAGGTAATAAATGTGGACGCTTATACAATTAATAAGCACAGACTATTATTATTATTATTTTTATTATTATGTAATAGCTGTGTAGAATGTAATACACATTACACAATAATTTGCACTATAAGGATAATATTCACACATAGCGTCTGATGAAAGCTATATATCTGATAAGATATTGCTAATTTAACGTGGTCAGGCAAATAAATACAATTATATTGAATATTATTTGTGCTGCTCATGTCACACCAGTATTTATAATTATCATCTGGCATATTTATTCTGCAATATTTTTCTTGCTTTGAATCAGGGATGCGAGAAATATTCTGGAAGCTGCAAGTCAAGGAGCTTCTGCATCAATTCCTCTAGTGGCAAACATAGCCGTAAACCTGATGGCTTTTCTCTCGCTGCTAGCATTCTTCAATTCCGTCCTCTCATGGCTGGGAAATATGTTTGATTATCCACAGTTAAGCTTTGAGGTAAACACGAAGATATGTATTTTTGTCAGACTTAAAAGACTGATTCTAGCTCCGACTTTCATCTGACTTGGGGTCAGTTCACACAAACATATAAACAATTGTTAAAGTTTCATCCAGAAAACTTGGACGATTTTTTTCTCATGTGTCATCTGTATGCGATCCGTTTTTACACTGCAACAGTTATTCAAACTTAACAAGACTAAATACTTTCCTATTTTTAATAATTGCAATGTATCCGCAAAAATCAGATTCAGCAAGCTGGCTATGCATAGAATCCAATTTTTTTGTGCACCCATAAACTTGATTGGGTGAGTCTCATCAAACACACAGTAGAAACTAGTCTATGTTGTGATATTTTTTCACGCTCAGATTCTGCCTGTGAAAAAAATTGCTCATCTACAATGCCCCATTGAATAATATTGGCTCGTCTGCAGTCCACTTTTTCACCGACAACACTCGAATGGAAAACACAGAAGTGTGAACTTGGTCTTATTTTGAGAATGTGCAGTGTGAGCTCTATGGAATTATATCAAACTATATTAAAAGGTCATTTCTTACGTCATAGTTGATACCCGCAGAAATGTGTTTTTTTGTCAGCCACCAGTGGTCAGGGTTCCAGGAACAGCCAAGTGGGCTGGCTTATGTGCATATTGTAAATGACTGAAACAGCACAGTCCTCGCACCCATTCATTCTTGTCTCAGCCATGAATAGCTAAAATCGGAAAAAACTTTTGATAAATAACATTGGCATGTTTTGAAAAATCACATATTTTTTGTGTGTGCAGATAATATGTTCTTATGTCTTCATGCCATTCTCCTTCATGATGGGTGTAGACTTGGAAGACAGCTTCATAGTTGGAAAACTTATAGGATACAAGACATTTTTTAACGAGTTTGTGGCATATGAATACCTTGCTGGGCTAATTAAGAAGAGGAAGGATAATGGGCCGTTGTTTATAAGTGGAGTAAAGCAATATATGTCAGTAAGTACGATTTAACTTGTAATTTGCTGAAATGTCTCCTCTTGCTGTGTATATCTGCATAGAAAATACATTAATAAATGTCTTCTCAATATCTTTATAGATTCTTAGTGCCCAAACCATGTTGGGTCTCTGTTTGCTATTTGTTCATAGGCAGAGAAACAACATTGTAGTCATTTTAAAAACAGGTTGTCCATCATTTTTATAATGGCTGGTAGCTGGTAAATCAGTCACGTCTGTCATCGAAATGAATGTATTTTATAGTAGACAAAATAGGTTTTCTATATATAAAAAATACAGTTCAAGGAATCCATACAAGGTTAAGAACCAGACAAAAGTGAAAATGGGGCAGGGCAATTAAATGCCCCATGGGATGTCACAATGCAGATGGGCATGCATGAAGAAAAGATGAGTAGATGACGCATGCTGTGTAAAACGCGCGTCGGGTTGGCCAGGTACTTGGGGTTCCCCTTTATTTTGCTTGGTACCATGTATTTGACCATGCTGTAACATTGTTTAAATTATATGATATTTTGGGTGCTTTTCCTTGTTGTGTGTAATTCCAGTCACCACTTTCTAAAAGTTGGATGTCTAGCATTATTATTAGTGATGAGCGAGTGTGCTCGTTACTCGAGTTTTCCGAGCATGCTCGGGTGTTCTCCGAGTATCTTGGGTGTGCTCGTAGATTATGTTTGAGTCCCCGCAGCTGCATAATTTGCAGCTGCTAGACAGCCTGAATACATGTGAGTATTCCCTAACAAACAGGCAACACCCACATGTATACAGGCTGTCTAAGGGTATGTGTCCACGGTCAGGATGGCCGGCGGTATCGCCGGAGCGGTGAAGCCGCTCGGCGCTAAGCCCCGCCCCCTTTCTGGGACGCGATGATGCCGGATGTGTTAACTGTACACATCCGGGATCATCGCACCCTCGCATAGCGCCCTGTGATATTACTTGCGGCGACGCAGCATCACCGCAGGTAGCACGGACATGCTGCGATCTGAAAAGATGCGCAGCATGTCCGGAGTCGCAGGGCCGACACGTGCGTGTTTCCACGCATAGTGGACACGGGATTTCAAAAAATCCCCTCCACTATGCTGGAACATCTGGATGCTGCGTGTTTGACGCTGCAGCTCTGCGCAGCATCAAACAAGCAGCGTTTACTGACCGTGGACACATACCCTTACAGCCGCAAATCATGCAGCTGTGGGGACTCAAACATAATCTCCGAGCACACCCAAGATACTCGAACACCAGAGCATGCTTAGAAAACTCGAGTAACGAGCACACTCGCTCATCACTAATTACTATCTTTATCTATGTTTATTGATTATAATTGGCACCACTATATACTGTATATACTTGTACTATTGCTATTATTGTTATTATTACTATTATTATTACTGATATTATTCACCTTTAATTATTGCACCTTCTTTTATTTATATTTAAATACAATAATCAGAGAACATTTTTATTGCATATTTTGGTGTTAACATCTGCAGTAAATATGAAGATAAAAAGCAGCAATAAAATAGACAGGATTTATGCTTCATATGAACATGGCTTTATATTGCCCTTCTGCTCACTTTGACCTTCAGTCAATAAAATGCTGCGATAAATAGATGCCAAAAGCTATTGTAAATGCCTTAATGAGGTATTTTTCATTATTATTATGTCTTCTTTCTTAGGCTCGATCTGAAGTTATTGCAACTTATGCTTTGTGTGGATTTGCAAATTTTGGCTCCTTAGGAATTACTATTGGCGGACTATGTATGTATATATATATATATATATATATATATTCTGTAGAGTTAAAGTCTAATCCCATTAGTTGAAATGATACATATAATATGACAACAATTTTGGCCTTGTGAAATGCTGTCCATCACTGATTTAACTATATGGTCTTGCAAGGTTTGGGGTAACTATAGCTCTAAAGGATGTGGATTAAGGACTCTTCCATGTTCCTTAGGCCAGATTCACACTAGAAAAGTGCTTCCCATTAGGCAACTATGCTTTTATGTCCCGCAAAATGGACACTGACAGAAAGGACTTCCAGCAGATTCAAAATGATTATTCTTTGTAATCAGTTTGCTATACTGAAGTAAATGGATATGTCAGTGGGTAGGTCTGAGGCCATGTGCACACGTTCAGTATTTTTCGCGTTTTTTTCGCGTTTTTTCGCTATAAAAACGTGATAAAAATGCGAAAAAAACGCTAACATATGCCTCCTATTATTTTCAGGGTATTCCGCATTTTTTGTGCAAATGTTGCATTTTTTTCCGCGAAAAAATCGCATCGCGGAAAAAAAGCAACATGTTCATTAAATTTGCGGAATTGCGGGGTTCCGCACACCTAGGAATGCATTGATCTGCTTACTTCCCCCATGGGGCTGTGCCCACCATGCAGGAAGTAAGCAGATTATGTGTGGTTGGTACCCAGGGTGGAGGAGAGGAGACTCTCCTCCACGGACTGGGCACCATATAATTGGTAAAAAAAAAAGAATTAAAATAAAAAATAGTGATATACTCACCTTTGATGGCCTCCGCAGTCTTCCCACCTCTCAGGTGCATGCTGCCGCTTCGGTTCCTATAGCTGGTGTGTGGTGAAGGACCTGCGATGACGTCGCGGTCTTGTGATTGGTCGTGAGCGGTCATGTGACCGCTCACGTGACCGCTCACGTGACCGCGACGTCATCAAAGTTCCTGCACACACACACCATCTATAGGAACAGACGCCGCTGAGGAGATCGGCTGTCTGCAGGTGAGTATAACCATTTTTTTTATTTTTTTTATTATTTTTAAACATACTATCTTTTACTATTGATGCTGCATAGGCAGCATCTATAGTAAAAAGTTTGTCACACTTGTCAAACACTATGTTTGACAAGTGTGACCAACCTGTCAGTCAGTTTTCCAAGAGATGCTACAGATCGCTTGGAAAACTTTAGCATTCTGCAAGCTAATTACGCTTGCAAAATGATAAAAGAACCGCAAAAAAAACGGGAAAAAAATGCAAAAAAAAATGCGGATTTCTTGCAGAAAATTTCCGGTTTTCTTCTGAAAATTTCTGCAAGAAATCCTGACGTGTGCATATACCCTGACTCCATTGTTTCACTGTCCTTTTTTCTGCAGCACAACCTTCCAATTTAAAAACAACCTGACAGCTTTCCCAGTGCCCCAAGCCACCCTATATCTATTGCTATAAAAATAAATTTTATTAATAGAGATATGCTAATTAGTGGGTGACTAATCATATGGTCATTGTCTTCCCCAGACTAATAATCTCACTGATCATATTATATCACCATAGTTAACTCACTAATCATGTTATCACTCCCCTGTGGGCGTGAGTAATAAGAGCTGCAAGAGTCACGGCACCACCTGCTCTTGGCAAATCTCTGCCTCCCTGACTATGAGCACTTAGTCGAGTGCATCCACCCCAGCTTCCTCAGAGCAATGCACATGCCCAGGGAGCCAGTGGTGATGCATAACTCAGACAGCCGTTACTGCCGACACTGAAAATCTTGAGGATGGCTGTGTTCTATATCACGACTTATTGGCTGAGCATGCGCAGTGCACCAATGAAGCTGGGGTGCATACACTGAGCTTACTGCACATTGTAAAGGGGAGATTATAGTGACGCCGCTCTTGTACGTCATGTTACAGATGCCTACAGGAGAATGATAACATGATTAGTGGGATGGCTAGTCTATGAAAAACAATGACAGCACGATTAGTAACCCCCTAATTAGCATATTACCACCAACAGCGGTAGAACTAGAGTCAGATATTGCAAAATTTTGACCTGTCCCCAAACTGTATGTTGGACAGATCTATGGGCCCTTTTATCGTTTTATATTCTATAAAGACATATGTTTGCCCACCCCATGTAATAACCTCCTCCATCTTAGGCCCCTTAATGTAATAATGTCCCTCATCTTAGGCCCTTCTTGTAATAATGTTCCCCATTCTGGACCCTTTCTGTAATATTGTCAGCATGGTGGCTCAGTGGATAGCATTGCTGCCTTGCAGCGCTGGAGTCCCACCTTGGACAACATCTGCAAAGAGTTTGTATGTTCTCGCCGTGTTTGCGTGGGTTTCCTCCGGATTCCTTCCACATTCCCACAGTCCAAAGACATACTGATAGATTGTGAGCCCCATGAGCGACAGTGATGATAATGTGTGCAAACTGTAAAGCGCTGCGGAATATGTTAGAGCTAGGGTTGAGCGACTTTTGCTTTTTTAGGATCGAGTTGGGTTTTGTGAAACCCGACCTTCTCGAAAGTCGGATCGCTTGAAATTGTCCGATTCTACTGTAAAGTCGGGTTCCGGACCGAAACATGACACCCAATGCAAGTCAATGTGGATTATTTTTTACATTTACTTAATATCTCTCTCTCTCTCTCTCCTGCGGAAATCACTGCAGCCCAAACGGTAATATGGCTCTATGACGCCGCAGAAACCAGGCCGGAACCTATGTCATCACGCTGCCCACACTCCTTAATTGGCTGAAAAAATGGCGGGGAAGGCGTCATACAAAACGCGACTTTGGCGCCAAGATCGCCGACCACGTGGCCGATCCCACGCTGGAGTCGGGTCGGGTTTCACGAAACCCGACTTTGCCAAAAGTCGGCGACTTTTGAAAATGAACAATCCGTTTCGCTCAACCCTAGTTAGCGCTATATAAAAATAAAGATTATTTATTATTATTGTCCCTCATTCTGGGACCCTTCCTGTAAAAATGTCTGCCAACCTAGGCCCCTTTCTGTAATAAAAGTCCCCCATGCTGAGCCCTTCCAGATATAATGTCCCCTATCCTGGGACCCTTTCTGTAATTATCTCATCCATCCTAGGCCACGTCCTGGCACGTCCAACTAAAATAGGCGTTGGAATTGGCAGACCCCCTCCTACCTAGGCCCAGCTAAAGTCACACCCTCTGCAATGGCAATCATTATGCGCCTGGCTACCAAATGTATAAAATAGTTTTTTGCCATATGCAGTAATCAATAAAAGTGACTTGTATAACATAAAGTGGCTTGTATAGTAGGAGGGTATAAAGAGAGTAATAATTGCATAGTGGTGGTTTGAGGGGCCTGGGGAAACTGTGTAATTTTATGGGTTATGGCAGTAGCTTAAGAGTAAAATGGAAAGTTGCACTTCAAAATGTTTCCCTGGAGTCTTGCTATAAAACCCAGAAATGTGAATCCCTCCAAATGCCATGATTGGGAAGTCTTTTGTGATTGTTTAGAGAGAACGCATCACTAATACTTGAGCTTTGGAGCAGCAAAGCAGTTAACTATAGATTTTTTTTTTTGCAAAAGTCGAAAATTTTCATATTTATTAATCCAGAATGGGCAATTTTCCATCTTTTCTGGGGGGTTTTCTGTTTTTCTCTCCCCTTTTTCCCAGAACTATAGCTTTTTTATTTTTATGGAAACATAGCAATAAAAAGACTTGTTTTTTGAGGGACAAGTTGTAGTATGAATGACACCATTTATTTTCCCAAATGACATGCTGTAAAACAGGAAAAAAAATTCCAGGTGTAGTGAAAAATGAGGAAAAAACGCAATTTTGCAATTGTTTTTGTTTTTGTTTTTTTATGAGGTTCATTGTACTGATTCTCCAGATCAGTAGAATTGCAGAGATAAGAAACTTGTATGTATTTTCTTGACTTAAGTGGTGAAAAAAATTCAGGAATTGGAAAAAAAACGTAGTTTCTATCGCCAGTTTTTGAGACCTGTAACATTTTTGTTTTTAGATAGGTGGTGCCGATAACATTTTCAGGGAGATTCAGTGTTTTGATTGTTTCTTATTAAACATTTTGGTGGAGTTGCAGCAAATGAAATACCACAATTCTTGCATTTAAATTAATTTCTCTGTACTGCATTGGATTAATTAATTAATTGGATTAATACATTTTAGATTTTGATAGGTCAGATTTTAAAACAAAGTAATACTAAATATATCTATTGTTTCTTTTTTATTTGTTTTAATGGGGAAAAGGTACAATGAATCCAATTCTTACACATATATATATATATATATATATATATATATATATATATATATATATATTTTAACTTTACATTACTTTTAATTTTAGGGGACTATATACTGCAAAAATAGTAAAAATAGTAAACATCACAGTCTCCTATAAAGTCCAAAGTCTGGTCTTCATATGAGTACTATCATAGCAGGCACCGGGGCATTCTGCAGGTCCACAGATGCCATGGCAACTCATCGGTAGCATGGAAGTGGTGGAATGGCATGTCTCACCAGATTGCATGTTGGAAATGCCATTGTCAGCCATTGACAGTAGTGTAATGCGGCGCGGGGCAGTAGCCTTGGGAGAGGTACTTGTCACCCACATCCCGGCACATTACATGAAAGTGGGGGTCCTGGTTGAGTGTGTAAACTTGTGCTGTGAGGGTGCTATGCCTGTGCAGGCAGCATGTAACTGATGACACTAGTTTGCCAGGACCAGATGTTAACCAGTTCATGAGAGGACACTACCAGGTCATAACAAATGATTCTTAACTAAACAGCCATTACATGGCAACTATGTACACAGGATAGCGGGTACACAACATCTCTTATGTTTCTTCATTAACACAGTGCATCTCAATACACAGTCTGGTTACTTCCTCAGTCTCACACATTCCTGCCTCCACTGGTCTTATTTCCTTCACCACCACCTAGCTTAGCACCACATTACATTCCATGAAAATCATTTCCTATTCCCGCAGTTCCGAGTCTGATTGTCCTTGTAGATGACAGCCGGACTCATCTTCAAGCTCTCTGCTCTTAAAGGACTCCCTGCACACTCACTTTCTTTCACATTCTATTCCGTCCTGGCTCGTTACCCTTAAGAGCTGTAAGCTACTCGGGACCGTGCTGCTCGACGTAGCTTTTCTAGTCTCGTCTCATTTGGTTATCTGAGCTGGCACTGTCCGTCTCTCTGTATCTCTGTAACTTTCTCTTTGTCTCCGTCTGTTCCTCAGGATCACACTATCTCTGTCCTGATCTCCATTCTATCTTGCCATAGAACACCAGAGTTTGACTCTGATCACTGCTGTTATAAGTCATGTACCGGGAGTGTTCTTCAGGATGCAGCTGAGTCACAGGCGAGAAAACCAACTCCTACACAGTTCACTCACTGTAACTATTTTATTTAGTTATGTTGGTAATTTAACCATACAACAGAAAATATTCAAAACATTATACAGACATTTAGCCAGAAGGCTGAAAGCCTTGTGCTGTACAGCGTGGCACCCAATCTGTATCTACTGTATTTTCTATAAATCTACATCTGTCACGCCTGTCTTAACCGGCTGCCCGTTACCTGTTTACACCCTGGAAACTGGATCGATTATATGAGTGTAACGTATGGGCTAGCCTGCTGCACAGCAGTTTACAATGTTACAAACAATTACTCTTATTCCACAACTAAATATCCCTCTCCCATCCAGATGTGACCACAATGAACTCAAAGGATTAGTCTGTCCTCAATTATTTTGAAAATACCCCAAAAGTTAACCATCTGTGTCTGCAGTTGAACAACTGTCTTGTACTATAATGTTCCACAGAAACTCTCTCTCCTGAAACAAAAGGAAGTTCAAGTTTGGTCTAGAGTCCTTTGCGTGCCAAGTCGGCACCTAGGTGTGGATTAGGATTCTTAGTTACGAAACAAACAGGAAACATGGCAAAAAATCCAAAAGTCCTGGATGCTGATTTTGGCAATAAACATGGCCTGAACAATCGATATGCCTAACTATCTTACCACAGGCTCTATTTCAGCCTTACGTCTTTTGGCGCCAGAATGTAGGGTGGTGCATGCACAGTTACCTACTGTGGCACAGTGGGCCTTAGTGTTCTTACCGACCTGGGTCTGCTCTGGACAGTCAGTTTACAGACAGATACAGGGCCCCTTCAACAGGTGAGCGGTACCGTTGATGCTTGTGGTTTAACTCCAACACCTCTTACGCTAGTTCCTGGCCTTTTCCATCTCTTAGCAGCATTTCTGGCAGAAATCTACTCACATCTGGACAACTTCTGGTCACATTGAACTAAAATCTGCTGCTGATCTGGTCTCAGTCAGGTACTTCCACGAGAGGATGTTGTCAGATTCCTGCACAGTATATCCCTGTTCTCATTAGCTGCAGATTGCCCTTAAGATGGCCGCACTTCCTCTTCCTGTGTTTCACATCAGTCACATTGTAGTCCCACCTTTGACATTTTACAAGCATCTTACCGACTTTCAGCAATGCCTAGGCAACAACGACACCTTGTGACTGAAAAACAACATTACTGTAGAGAAGCTAATCTATTTACAACAGGTACAGTGTTATACTGGTGTGGAAACAGGTAAGCACTGTTATACCACTCTGGTGAGCCGACACACATCTCACACTGTTTGAGTCAGATGCTGACTGTGTAAAACAGACAGTGTCTGCCAGGTATAATGCAAGCTTAGCTCCTGAGCCAGCATCATACATGGGGACCTGACAGAGACATAAAAAGTATGTCCAATTTTGGGATGGGGATAACATAAAGCAGCACTTACATCCACCATAAGAAATTGCTTGAATAAATTGGAACTTTATACTGGTAAAATACACCATGGGTAAATAGGCTACATAGATGTATTTGGCAAATTTCACACTAGTTTTGAACTGTTACATGCAATATTTCAAATACTTTTGTTGTCTTGTTGCAGCCTCTATGGCACCAAGCAGAAAAGGTGATATTGCAGCAGGTGCCATTAGAGCCATGATCGCTGGCACAGTAGCATGTTTTATGACTGCTTGCATTGCAGGTATTGTATTTTTAATAACAAATGTATTTCATATTTAAATTAAATATATAAACTTAACTCTTAGGCAATGTGCGTTTTTCTAGTAGTGATCCGCTAGAAAGGATTCAGCAGCAATCCGTTGGCTTTTTTTTTGCCCATTTTAAAAAAACTGATTTCAGATAGATCTGTTTTTTAACATTGTAATCTATGGAAAATGGATCCGTTAATTAGCCATTGGTTGTTCTCCCATTTTTTTGCTTAATGCAGGTGGAAAACCAATTATGTAACATATACTGCTGGACATGTGCCCTTTCAAGTAATCATCTATTTGAAACTGATCCAGTAAGAAAAAAAAGGATCCATTTCAAATGGGAGAACAATGGATGGCTACTAATGGATCCGTTTTCCATAGACTTCATTGTCAAAAAAATGCTGCTGGATCCTTTCCAACGGATCACTACTGGACATGTGAACATAGCCTTAAAAAAATGTGTCATCGTAAAATGACCTGTAGTTTAAAACATGATTTTGTGTTAAAACATGTGGTGGTATTTTTCTTATATATGACGCAATATTTTTTGTTGTTTTTTTAAATAGTAATCTTGCCGTTTTCAAACGAGCAACTTAGACTATTTTAGACTGTGGCTATTTTACTGCCTTTCTTTTACAAAAAACTTTTCAGAAGTCTCACTATCATCACAGGCAGGTTTACAATAGCATGTAAAACCTACTATATAGGCAGCTGATGATAACACATTTTCCCCCATTCACGACACTCCTTCAGTTGAAGCTTCAGTACATAGTCTACCGATGCTATTGTACATGTGGATATCCTAGAAGAAAAAGAAGTAGGAGTCTAAAATAGTCCCAGTGGCCACTTTGAAACCTGCAAGAGAAAGTTATACAGAAAGAAAAATATTGGCTTGGCTCAAGTTCTTAAATGGTTAAAATTGCAAAGTAAAATAAAGCAACTTTGCAATTTATGTTCCAAATCCTCTCCTCTGAAGAACACAGGGGTTTTTAATTCTATAGTGTGCAGCTCATTGCCTTTGTTACCGACCACCATGCAATCTCAGAGTGAGGAGTTACCTAGGTACTGAGCATCTAATACAAAGATAATAGACAGATAGATAGATAGATAGATAGATAGATAGATAGATAGATAGATACATAAAGATAGTACCTATCTATCTATCTATCTATCTATCTATCTATCTAAGTGTGGTCTACTTTAGTTATTTGAGATTATATTTATTGGAATAATTTGATTCTAGTTTTATGTAAAATAATATCTTTCTATTTCTTCATTACTTCGTACCATTTACAGGAATATTAACCCCACCAATTACCTCAATCATATGCAGTGATGTATTAGACAGCGCCTTCCTTAATTCTACAGACTTGCCTGTTATGACATCGGAGATTACTGACTGCTGCATGAACCTCTACACAGGGTAACTATGTGTTATCATTTTTTTTTCCTTTTTTTACAGTGTTCAAGTTGCAGAATTTGATGAATAAATACTTTAGGTTGTATTCATACAGAAATATCTGTGACACTACCCAATCATCTGAATGAGGTTTGCAGAAATCATTGTGCTTGTTGTGCATTCTGATTTTCATTTGCAGATATTTCTGCAATAACCCACATCTTACATTTTTGAAAAATAGGAAAGATGGATCCATACAGGTTTGCGACAATTATTATTTTATACTAGGCCACGTCCTTAAACTCAAAAACTCCTTTATATGAGCCCTCACAGAAATATTTCTCCTCTTGAAGCGAATTAGTATTTCCACACAGCATCGTATCCCTTTCATGAAAACCACAGTTTATCCCAGACAACATTCCGCCAACACAGAGCATAATGTCCCCAGAGCCCAGCAATAAAGTATAATTCCCCACTGCCCCACACACACACAGTGTGATGTTCCCACAGTCCCTCCAAACAGTATGACACATCCATAGCCCTAACACTCAGTATGATGCCCCCACACAAACAATATGCTTCCTCTACGGTCCCCACACAAAGTATGATGCCCTCATAGCCACAGACACGGTACAATATTATGTCCTCACAGCCCTTTCATACTGTATGATGCTGCCACAGTGCCCTCCACACAGTATGATGCCATCGCAGCTCCCACACAACATGATGCCACCAAATACAATATGATGACCCACAACCCCAAACACATTCCCCGGCCTCTCCCCTCTGTCAATCCCTTCACTGGCTCCCCATTGCCCAGAGACTCCAGTACAAAACCCTAACCATGACGTACAAAGCCATCCACAACCCGTCTCCTCCATACATCTGTGACCTCGTCTCCCGGTACTTACCTACACGCAACCTCCGATCCTCACAAGATCTCCTTCTCTACTCCCCTCTTATCTCCTCTTCCCACAATCGCATACAAGATTTCTCTCGCGTATCACCCCTACTCTGGAACCCTCTACCACAACACATCAGACTCTCGCCTACCATCGAAACCTTCAAAAAGAGCATGAAGACCCACCTCTTCCGACAAGCCTACAACCTGCAGTAACCACCGATCGACCAAACCGCTGCACGACCAGCTCTACCCTAACCTACTGTATTCTCATCCATCCCTTGTAGATTGTGAGCCCTCGCGGGCAGAGTCCTCTCTCCTACTGTACCAGTCGTGACTTGTATTGTTCTAGATTATTGTACTAGTTTTTATTATATATACCCCTCCTCACATGTAAAGCGCCATGGAATAAATGGCGCTATAACAATAAATAATAATAATAATAATCTCTCCCCACACATACCCTCAAGCATCCCACCTGTGTGTCCTGTCACATTCTTGCTTCTCAGAGCCTGTCACTGATATCCAATCATGTGACCTAAAGTTCCTTTGTAAACTCTTCAGTATCTATTCAGATGGAATGGGGGAGCAGAGATCTGAGGGCTCCCTGCTCCATCATTATACTCAACTGTATACCTGTCCTAAAGACACAGAGATATAGTTTTAGTCAGGACATTTCCCTGACCTCCCGGAACAGCAGGATAGCTTAAAAAATCCTGTCCTGCTGAATCCAGGTTGGTTGGTAATAAACTGTGTGAATCTACCCTTAAGTACATTTCCATATCACACCATTTTACATTAACCTTGCAAATATTTGCAATATCTTGCCTTGTACCAATGCTAAGGTACAAATTTTACAAGCTAGAACTTCACAATTCTATAGGTGGCTTCAGAGCTAAAATTTCAGAGCATACCTTGGCTTAATGTCTAAACAAAAATTGTTCTGTTTTTCATTCTCAAACGTGTCCTCTTTACATCAGTCATGGAGCACATTACAGTAAGCAAATACAGCTCTGGCAAAAATTAAGAGACCACCACATCAAATCCCTGTCATGGGCAGCCCAGTCTCCAGACCTGACCCCCATTGAAAACTTCTGGAATGTAATCAAGAGGATGATGGATAGTCACAAGCCATCAAACAATGAAGAACTGCTTACATTTTTGTGCCAGAAGCAGTGTGAAAGACTGGTGGAAAGCATGCTAAGACGCATGAAAGCTGTTTTTAAAAATCATGGTTATGCCACAAAATATTGATTTCTGAACTCTTCCTGAGTTAAAACATTAGAATTGTTGTTTCTAAATTATTATGAACTTGTTTTCTTTGCATTATTTGAGGTCTGAAAGCACTAGTTTGTTTTTGCTTTTTTAACTTTGACCATTTCTTCTTTTCAGAAAAAAAAAAAATTACAAAATTTATTGCTTGGGAATTACTCAAAAATATACATATAAAGAGAAAAATCAGAAAAACTGGACATTTTGCAGTGGTCTCTTAATTTTTGCCAGAGCTATATATTTTATACTAACAGACTGGTTGGTGGGAGTAGACCTTGTACCGGCTGAAGCCCTTACCTTAAGTTTTGGTGGAGTCACAACAGACTCCCACCAAAAAGGCAATGACAACATATTGAAGTGATAAATCACCACTGACTACTGCGATAACATTTGTTTAGTCTGGACAAAACTTGTAAATGTAAAATCAAGCTCATTTACACATTACAATTTTCTTACACCATGTTTATGTGTAATGGACCCATTATGCATGACAATAATTGTCATAATTGTTTGTACCAACAATTGTTCACCATCATTCCACAGCATGAGGCTAGGGTCACAAGACCGTATTTTCTTTCTTCCAAGAAAATCAGTCTGATTATGCTAATCACACTATGATCAAAAAAGGGGGAAAGCTAGGGAGCACTACCAATGGTCAATGAGCCAATCACAACCTATAGGGTAAGTATAGTGAAGGGTGCAACTCAATGCATAGCAGCAGCATATATCAGACAAACAAGAAAAGAGACTATGCATATAGGGCGCACTCCCAAAATACAATTAAATACCAAAAATACAACATTTTTATTGGGGAAGACAGAAAACACAAGTAAAAACATATATTAAAATACAACCAACACACCACTGGTCCTATAATAAGTCAATATACAGAGACAGCTTAAGGAACAATAGTATATCGTAAATCATGCCACCAACACACTCCCGCACTATACGGTACTCTGGGGACGCCCAGAGTTTACCTGCTGCCTTGCTCTGTGTACATAAGCTATTGTGTACACAAGCCATTGTTCGTGCATATGTGTAGTGCTATTTGTGATACATCGTTGTACCCTAGGTTGTCCTTCTATATATTTCATGATAGTACCAATAGTGTGTTGGTGGCGTGATTTACGCTATACTATTGTACCTTAAGCTGTCTCTATATATTGACTTATTATAGGACCAGTGGTGTGTTGGTTGTATTTTAATATATGTTTTTACTTGTGTTTTCTGTCTTCCCTAATAAAAATTTTGTATTTTTGGTATTTAATTGTATTTTTGAATCACACTATGATCAGACTCTGATCAGAGTATAATCTGAGTGTGATCCGATTTTCTCGGATGTGGAGATGATGGAAAAAAAAATGTTCTGCCTAGGGTTCCGTCTGAATCACGTATCACAGGAGCCCCAGTGTAAATGCTCATAGTAGAGCACGGGATAAATGTTAGCCGAGCCTTAGGCTGGGTTCATATTGCGTTATGGCAGTCCGCTAGATGGACTGAATTAGGCTAGGTTCACATTGCGTTATGGCGGTATGTTAAACGGACTACGTTACACCGCGGCATAACACGGTGTAACATAGTCCGTTAACGCCGCCATTGAAAGCAATGTCGGACGCATCGCTAGCGCTCGCCCACAATGGGCGTGCGCTAGGCGATGTGCCGTCATTGAGTGACGGACCCGAGACGCGGGCTACAGCGTTTCCGGGTCCGTCACTGCTAACGCAGATGGAGCTAGCAGATGCTCCATCTACGCTAGCGCTGTACCAAAGTCAGCGTATGCGCTGAACGGACTGCAATAACGCAATGTGAACCTAGCCTTACACTGCGGCATAACGTGGTGTAACGCAGTCCGTTAACGCTGCCATTAACCCCTATTATCGGGCGCATCGCCAATGCATGCCATATTTGGCATGTGCTAGCAATGTGCCGTCATTCTGTGATGGACCCTCGGACGCGGGCTGCAGCGTTTCTGGGTCCGTCACTGCTAGCGCAGATAGAGCATCTGCGCTAGCACGATCACATAACAAAATCTTTTTTGGCACTTGCATTAACGCAGTCCATTTAATGCATGCGTTGAACGGACTGCACTAACGCAATGTGAACCTAGCCTTACTGCGATCTTTAGGAGGCAAAATGAACAAATCAACAGAAGGAGAAGAATTAGTTTTATTTCTTACGCCTATTCCTCGTGCAATATAAGTGATTAGATGAGTTTATTCTTCCAGTCAGTATGATTACAGTGATACAAGATTTATATAGTTTTTTTAATGTTTTGGCGCTTTTACACAGTAAAATCTATTTGATAGAAAAATTTATACTTTGTGTATCGCTGTTTTGTTAGAGCTATCACTTTTTTATTTTTTCCACTGATGGAGCTGTATGGCGACTTGTTTTTTGCGGGACAAGATGACGTTTTAAGCGATACCATTTTTACTTGCTATCTTTTTTTGTCGTGTTTTATTTTACTTTTTGTTCGGTGGTATAATGAAAAAGCATCGTTTTTTGCCCCGTTTTTTTTTTCTTACGGTCTTCACTGAAAGAAGTGACATGCTGCAGTTTTCAAAAATGCAGCAGTTTTCCAATTCACTTAGAGAAAAAAACAATGAGTTTGCTTGAGATTTCTGAAATCTCATAGCTTTTACTGGTACTGTAAAACGCAGGTTTTAATTTGAATAAACGCCTTACAACGGGGCCAGACAGGCTGATTTCTGTTGCAGGTTTTTTATCCAGGTTTGTGATGCAGGCGTGGATTAAAAAAAAGAGGAGCGATAATATCTATTGTTTCTACCTATTGTTTCCTTTCTGATCTACACCTGATTTTATCTTTATTGAGTCAGAAAATCTGAATAAAACCAAACAATAATTTGCTTGTTTTTCACTGTCTGCAACTTTTATGCTGACATAAAAAGCATTGTTTGCTGTCTTCGCATTCCCTCCTATGAACAGTTATCTCATCCGATTGTTGACTGTAATGGAAACCATATGGGATTAAATGAACAATTACACAAAGAATCATAGTTCAAAAACTCACATGGTTATAAAAGAATAGAAGTGCAAGTAAACTAGTGTAGATCAATTTGTTATATGGTCAAGTGGCACAATTTGTCCACCCACTGAAAAGGAACCTTAGAATTTAATTCTATAACACAAACAATAATGATATTTTTACGTATAGACTATACACTTCAATAAACCGTTAGTAAACATTTTGTATCCATATTTTCAAAATCAAGTATAGTTGAAGATTGAGGAAAGCAATGATAATAATCTTCTCTTCTGTTATTGTTGCAGGGTTGTTGCTGAAAGTCCAACAAATGTTACCATTGGAGGCAATTATAGCATGAACCTATTATCCGGATGCTGCCAGATCATTGATTCACCATCCTTCAATTGTAGTTGGTTTGCTGCAGTAGCTTAGACTACTGTATGATTACAATTTCTACAAATGTATTAAAAAGTATTTTCACTTTTAAATTCAATTTTACACTTTATAAATAGAATTAATCTCCATAAGAAGTTGAATATGTTTGTGAATACAATGACTTACAACTGGTATTATACTTCAGAGCCGCATTCACAATTCTGCTTCTTATAATTGGAAAAAGTCAACAGGGACACATTCCCAATAGCTTATCTTAGCATTTATAAAGTGGCTTAAGGATAATACAACTACTGCAATGTATTTACAAAGATATTTAATAGCTAGATTAATTGTATATGTAGACTGTAAAATGGGCTTGAAAATGCACATACACTTCCATCCTGGATAAATACAGTTCTTTGTATATACATTTTTATACAGAAGTGTACATTTTCTAAATAAAATGATTGTTTAGTTTTGTCTATGTCAACGATAACAACTTCAACTGAAACATTAAAACATTTGAATGTTATTTATATGTTATAAAATGTTTACATTCAGATTAGTCTTTGTTTTTTATTTTGTATTTTTCATCTTTTTAATAAAGGCGTGAATGGCTTTTATGCCCTATAAACGTGCACAGCAACTAAATGAATTAAAGGGAACAACCTGTCAGGTCCCCGTGCCCCCAGAACCACCAGCAGTTGCATCTGTATATGTAAATTCCCTGCCTAACAGTCCCTGTGGGCGTAATAACAACTCACAAGCGCCAGCGTCATTGCAAGTACTATATTTACCTCGCGCATGCGCGCAGCTTTTTCCCCTTGCATCATTGATCATCTGAAGCCGTGTATATGTGTCTTCCAATCATGCGCAGTGCGCCTCCCTGAGGGCCGGGATGCCTACACCTGGCTTCAGATGATCAATGATTCAAGGTGAAGACGCTGCGGGCATGCGTGAGGTAAGTATACCACTTGCGATGATGCCAACACTTGTAACTTAAGTTATGATTGTGCGCCCACAGGGGTCTGATAACATGCTTAGTGGGCTGGGGACACTAACGCCCCATAGTCAAACGCCTTATTTACATATCATAAACAGGACTTTAAAAATAATTTTTCTAAAGATCTGTTTATGTATTTAATGTAATACAGGGTCTGTTAGGCAGGGTGTATACATATCCAGATGTAACTGCTGGTGGTTCTGGGAGCATGGGAACCTGATAGGTTCCCTTTAAGCTTTGTGACTACGGATGAGTGAGCACTATAATGCCTGGATGCTCGTTACTCAAACCAAGCAATTCGTAATGCTTGTTTTGACTAATGAGTGTAATGGTAAATTTGAGCATTTTTCCAGCACACCTTGCATGGAGGTCTGGATCTGGTCTGAATGTTGAAATGGATGGAGAAAGTGCTGAAGAAAGGAGAACAACATTGGGAAAACCCTTGGAAGCATTTCTGACTCCCAGATCACTGCTGAGAATAATGGCATCACACTTTTACTTCACTTTAAGGACAGACAATAAAACATTCAAAATCGAAGAGAACTTGGAGTTCACCGGAAAAATGTCAGAACTCTGAACATTTTTATTACCTTTTGTGCATTACTGCCCTTTTCCAAGATGGCGTCTTTGGTCTCATGTGCACTGTGTCTTCCTGCTATAAAACTCCACCCCAGCCTTCAGTCTGTGCTAGAGTATTCTACCTTGCATCCAGCTCCTGACTCTGATGACTCCCTGGCTATATACCTGCTCCTGTGAACCTGTGTGGTGATCCTGCTACTCTGCTCTGAGTACCTGCTGCATATACCAGTTTCCAGTAATCATCCTTCATCTGCTGCTCGTGTTTACTTCCATCTGCATTTGCTGGACATGTAAGCTGTTGCTGCTCTGCAAAAACGTGAGACTATTACCCAGGCCTCCCTGGTTGAGCTAAGATATTATTTGAACTGCCTTATAAGCATATTTATCTGTGTTTGGACTAAAACAAGGACTTATTTGTGTCAAGTATCCTCAAGAATAATTGTGCTTCATAGACTTTCTGCGTGTTTGCATTTTCCTCTGAAGTTTCCTATAGACTGCTAAGCTGCGTTTAATATTTACTCCAAGTGTTGTGGACTTGAGTTTCTCTCTGCACCTGTTTGAATCACCGTGTGATAATATAGACTTTACCACTTATAAAACTGTGTCCTGTAGTTGTCTTGTCCCATGCAAAGAGTCTCCTGAGTTATCCCCTATAATTATTACAGGATACTCTAGCCACAAAATAGGAGACTGCTGGAACAATGACTGCAGAGAGCAGATTAGAGTAGGTGTTTTCCATAATTAGATCATTGCAGAAAGATGTGGAAGGTCTGCAAAAGAAGTTTGGAACTTTGAACACAATCAACAAGTGTTTGGACAGACTTTGCAGGACTTAAGCACCTGCATGGCAGCCCAGGAAAACAAGCTTGCTGGCATAGAGTCCCAGTATGGATGGGCTTTTCAGGACATAAGCACGCAATAGCTGCACAAGCGACTTTACCCTCTGGGCAACCGCCACCAGCTAGCCCACCTAAGATGCCCCCATTCAGATTTAATGGTGATCGCGACAAATTTTGTGGCTTTGTGAATCAATGTATGCTATATTTTGATGTGCATGCTGACCATTTTCCTAATGATAGATCCAAAGTATTGTGTGTAATAATGCTGCTGACCGCACAAGCGCTCGCCTGGATGAATCCGATGATTGAGTCTCATGAGTGACCCATGGTTAAATAACTTGGATGATTTCTTGGCCACTATGGCATTAATGTTTGATGACCCTAATCACCCTGCAACTGCTGAATCTGCTTTATTGTCTTTACACCAGGCTAAACATTCTGTTATTGAGTATGCTACTGAATTCAGGAGATTAGCGGTAGATACCAATTGGGACAGTTATGCACAATTGTCTATTTTTAAAAGGGGTCTGTCTAGTATTGTAAAAGATGAACTAGCTCGCTCTGAGTCACCACAAGAGCTAGAGACCTTTATACAGCATTACCTTACTGAGCGTAGGCAGGAGAAGTTTGCTGCATATAACCGTATTTTTAACTTTTCCCTTCCTTCCAAAGAGCCTGCAGGTAAAACTTCTCGGGAGGAGGAGGCGGTGCCCATGCAAATTGATTCCGTTCAGAGGCGCGAGATCAATGAGCACCGGGAGCATCACCTTCGTGAAAGTCTATGTTTCTACTGCGGCCAGTCTGAACACTTCTTGATCAATTGTCCTAAGTGTCCTAGACGGCCTAACAAGGTGCTAGCAGCAGTAGGGGAGTATGACAACTGTGATGATGAATCTGACATCTCTGGATGTAGCCTGCCTTTAAACGCTGTATTCCATTCACTTTCTATGACTTCACCCCCCCAAGGAGCTTAAGGAAAAGAACTCTCACTGTTCTCTCCCTTTTAAGATCCTGTGTTCAGGACAGTGGATTTCCAGTGCAGCTATGATTGACTCTGGTGCAGGTGGCAATTTCATGGATATAGCATTTGCCAATGAACATGCTATTGAAATTCAGCAAAGAGCCTCTCCAATTACCATGGAAACAGTGGTTGGGTCACCTTTAATCTCTGGGCCTGTGGATCAGGAGACCATACCCCTTGAAATTGTGTTGGAGCCCAATCATCAGGAGCAACTTTCTTTCTTGCTAATTTCTTCTCATTTTCCTGTGATTTTAGGCATTCCTTGGTTGCGTTCTCAGAACCCAATTATCAACTGGGAGACCAAGGAGATTATCTTTCCAACAGGGAGCAACTCAGCATTAACAGAAGCTGTCCCTAAGTCCACGGCTATGGAACCACATGTACAGCTATTTTCTTTACCTCCAGCATATAAAGAGTTCTCTGACATCTATCTGTGACAAGAAGAATGCAGATCAGCTTCCTCTACACAGGCATTATGACTGTCCCATTGAACTGCTTCCTGGGGTAGCTATTCCTTTTGGTGACGTATACCCTTTGGTGGCACCTGAGCTTCAAGCCTAAAGGAGTATATTGATGAAAATCTGGCCAAAGGCTTCATACGTCCTTCTTCCTCACCAGCAGGGGCACCTATATTTTTTGTAAAAAAGAAGGATGGGACCCTGAGACCCTGTGTTGACTATCGGGAACTCAATAAGGTAACCGTACGAAACCGTTACCCTTTGCCTCTGATTCCCGAAGTACTGGAAAGAGTCCGCCATGCTAAGGTGTTCTCTAAACTGGATCTTCGTGGGGCTTATAATTTGGTGCGTATTCGTCCAGGGGATGAGTGGAAGACAGCATTCAGATGCCGGTATGGACACTTTGAATATCTTGTGATGCCCTTTGGGCTTTGTAACGCCCCTGCAACGTTTCAACACCTTGCTAATGACATTTTCAGAGATTTGTTGGACCAGTTTGTAGTGATCTATTTGGACGATATACTAATCTTTTCCGACTCTCTACAGGAACATGAAGAACATGTCAAAACTATTTTAAGACGTCTGAAAGAGAACCATCTGTATATTAAGCTGGAGAAATGCGAGTTCCATCATTCTGAGATACAGTTCTTAGGTTATATCATCTCTCCCCAGGGGCTGAACATGGAATCTGGTAAGATTTAGGCTATCCTTGACTGGCCGGTACCCAAGAACGTTAAGGAGGTCCAACGTTTTATTGGTTTTGCAAATTTCTACAGACGCTTCATTCAAAATTTTTCTAATATTGTCCGTCCCATTACTTCCTTGACAAAGAAGGAAAAGCCCTTTAAGTGGTCATCACAGTCTCAAGAATCTTTTGATCGGCTTAACATCTGTTTCACATCAGCACTGCTGTTGATACACCCAGATCCAACACTTTCTTTCATTGTGGAGGTGGACGCTTCTGATAATGCTTTGGGGGCTATTCTCTCCCAAAGAACTGGAAAGAAGGGTCTGCTACATCCTTGTGCTTTCTTTTTCCATAGACTAACCTCAGCAGAGAAGAATTATGAGGTGGGAGACAAGGAATTGCAGGCTATTATTGCAGCTTTCAAAGAATGGAGGCATCATCTGCAAGGAGCTGCACAACAGATCATAGTGCTAACTGACCATCACAATTTAGAGTTCCTTAGATCCGCTAGATGTCTTTCTCCTCATCAGGCTCGTTGGAACTTATTTCTAAATCAATTTAACTTTGTTATCTTGTACCGTCCAGGTTCTCGTAATGGGAAGGCTGATGCTTTATCCCGAATCCATGCTGCGGATTCTGTACCTGGAGCCCCGTCCAAGACCATTCTATCTGATGCCAATTTCATCGGAGTTATCCACTATCAGGACTTGTGGAAGGAGTGCAGGGAGGCCTATGACGGTGATGTATTTCTGGCCAACCCACCTGTGGATATTAATCTTGTCTTTAAGGGTGGCATGTGGTTCAGAGATCGACGTATCTACATCCCTGAGGTCGTCCGTCTGTAGATCCTCAAGTTGGTACATGACTCCCAGTTGGCTGGTCACAGGGGGGTACAGAAGACACAAGAGTTCCTGAGCCGATTCTTCTGGTGGCCAACTTGCCTGAAGGATACCAAGGACTATGTTCTCTCTTGCGAGGTATGTGCTCGTTACAAGACTCCTCATGTGGCATCTATGGGTCTTCTACAACCATTACCTGTTCCGTCCCGCCCTTGAGGGTCTATATCAATGGACTTTATTGTGGAGCTGCCTACATCGGGGGACATGAATACAATCATGGTGGTATTTGATCGCCTAACTAAAGCTGCTCATTTTGTTCCGTGCACCGGCCTCCCCTCAGCTAAAGATACAGTAAACTTGGTTATACAGAATGTCTTTCGGTTGCATGGGGTTCCGGATGAGATCATCTCTGACCATGGAGTACAGTTCACTTCAAGATTCTGGAAGGGGTTTTGCTCTGCACTCAATACTAATGTCTGTCTGTCTTCCGCTTATCATCCCCAGACAAATGGTCAGACTGAGCGTACCAACCAGACGCTGGAACAATATCTAAGATGCTATGTCAGCCATCTCCAGGATGATTGGTTGGAGTTGCTGCGTTAGCCGAATTTTCATATAACAATTCTCAGAGCGCCTCCACTAAATTTACACCTTTCTTTGCCAATCTGGGTTATCATCCGTGTATCTTACCTAGGTCTCCAATTAATTATCCGGTTCTGGCAGTGGAGGAAAGGCTGACTGCGATGAGGCAAAATCTGGAGGTTCGGAAGGAATCCTTGACCACAGCTCAAGAACGTTATAAGAGATCGGCTGATAGATTCCGTAAACCTGCACCCATGTTCAAGGTAGGAGATTCCGTGTGGTTAGCAACTAAGAATCTGAAGTTAAACGTTCCTTCACAAAAACTTGGACAGAAATTCATTGGCCCTTTCAAGATCAACGGTATTGTGAGCTCTGTGGCCTGCCGGCTGAAGCTGCCTAGGACTATGAAGGTACATCCAGTTTTTCATGTATCTTTACTAAAGCCTGTATCTCCTAATACCTTCCAGGGACGTGTTGTGCCACCTCCGCAGCCTGTGGTGATTGATGGGCAAGAACAATTTGTGGTGGAGGAAATTGTTGATTCCAGGATTCGCAGGAATCGGCTCCAATATCTGATAAGATGGCAGGGATATCCCCCTGAGGAAGACTCTTGGGAACCTGTGGAAAACATCAATGCCCAACAGAAGATTTCTCGTTTTCATCAGAGATTCCCTGAGAAACCAGGTCCAGGATCGTCCTGATTCCACTTCTAAGGAGGGAGTAATGTCAGGACTCTGAACATTTTTGATTACCTTTTGTGCATTACTGCCCTTTTCCAAGATGGCGTCTTTGGTCTCATGTGCACTGGTCTTCCTGCTATAAAACTCCACCCCAGCCTTCAGTCTGTGCTAGAGTATTCTGCCTTTCATCCAGCTTACTCTGATGACTCCCTGGCTATATAGCTGCACCTGTGAACCTGTGTGGTAATCCTGCTACTCTGCTCTGAGTTCCTGCTGCATATACCAGTTTCCAGTAATCCTCCTTCATCTGCTGCTCGTGTGTACTTCCATATGCATTTGCTGGACTTGTAAGCTGTTGCTGCTCTGCAAAAACCTGAGACTATTGCCCAGGCCTCCCTGGTTGAGCTAAGATATTATTTGAACTGCCTTATAAGCATATTTATCTGTGTTTGGACTAAAACAAGGACTTATTCATGTCAAGTATCCTCAAGAATAATTGTGCTTCATAGACTTTCTGCGTGATTGCATTTTCCTCTGAAGTTTCCTATAGACTGCTAAGCTGCATTTAATATTTACTCCAAGTGTTGTGGACTTGAGTTTCTCTCTGCACCTGTTTGAATCACCGTGTGATAATATAGACTTTACCGCTTATAAAACTGTGCCCTGTAGTTGTCTTGTTCCATGCAAAGAGTCTCCTGAGTTATCCCCTATAATTATTACAAAATAAATGTTAAGAAACATTTTTTCCTGTATAATGACTAGAGTTGAGTGATACCTTCCGATAAGCAAAAGGTATCGGTATCGGATTGGATCGGCCGATACCCAAAAAATATCAGATATCACCGATACCGATACCCGATACCAATGCATATCAATGGGACACAAAATATCGGAATGGTTCCCAGGGTCTGAAGGAGAGGAAACTCTCCTTCAGGCCCTGGGATCCATATTCATGTATAAAATAAAGAAAAAAAAAAATATATTGATATACCCACCCCTCGGACGGCCCCTGGCTCTCACCGGTCCAAGCGTCTGCCTCCGTTCCTAAGAATGCAGAGTGAAGGACCTTTGATGACGTCGCGGCTTGTGATTGGTCGCGTGACCGCTCATGTGACCGCTCACGCGACCAATCACAAGCTGTGATGTCATCGCAGGTCCTACACTCACTGCATTCTTAGGAACGGAGGCTGCCGGTTACATCGCTAAGGTCCAGGGTCCGCCGGAGGGGTGAGTATATCCATATTTGTTATTTTTTTTCTTTATTTTTTACATGAATATGGATCCCAGGGCCTGAAGGAGAGTCTCCTCTGCTCCAGACCCTGGGAACCATACACTGGGAACTTCCGATTCCGATTTCCGATATCACAAAAATATCGGAACTTGGTATCGGAATTCTGATACAGCAAATATCGGCCGATACCCGATACTTGCGGTATCGGAATGCTCAACACTAATAATGACATGTATATAGGGGAACATTTTAAAAGGATTAAAAAAAAATAATAATTTACGTAATCCAAAATTGATTTTTTTTTATTAAAAAATTAGAAATTTCAGTGTAGTTTATGAAGGAAGCAAGAAGCTCTAAAAATTAAGGATTCAGAGGGACTAATATACATCCTATATTAGACATAACGGAGGGCCTCATACATGTTCTATTCAAATTGTCATGTAGTAGTACTCCTAGACTCATAAAGGCTATGCACTAAGTGCAAAGCCTGTTGAAAATTACAAGCAGTGTCATCCATACACCCTTCAAGGCACCTCACTCAAATATTGTGAACAAAATGTAGTTGTGGTACTTCTAGATCGATAAACGATCTGCACACAGTGCAAAGCCTGACAAAAATTACAAGACGGGTCATCTATTCACCCTTCAAGGCACCAACTGGAGTGCCTCGTAAAAAAAAATTAAGAAAGTGTAGTTGTGACTAGTGTTGAGCGATACCGTCCGATACTTGAAAGTATCGGTATCGGAAAGTATCGGCCGATACCGGCAAAGTATCGGATCCAACCCCGATACCGATACCCGATACCAATACAAGTCAATGGGACTCAAGTATCGGACGGTATCCCTGATGGTTCCCAGGGTCTGAAGGAGAGGAAACTCTCCTTCAGGCCCTGGGATCCATATTAATGTGTAAAAGAAAGAATTAAAATAAAAAATATTGCTATACTCACCTCACCGAGGGAACCGGCAGCGTTGTTTGCTTAAAATTCGCTCGTTTACTTCCTTACGTGAAGTCCCGGCTTGTGATTGGTCGCATGCCGCCCATGTGGCCGCGACGCGACCAATCACAGCAAGCCGTGACGTAATTTCAGGTCCTTCAGGATTTTAAAATTACGTTCTGGCTTGTGATTGGTCGCGTCGCGGTCACATGGGCGACGCGACCAATCACAAGCCGTGACGTCACGGGAGGCTGGACACGCGCGCATTTTACAATCCGCGCGTGTCCAGCCTCCCGTGACGTCACGGCTTGTGATTGGTCGCGTCGCGGTCACATGGGCGACGCGACCAATCACAAGCCAGAATGTAATTTTAAAATCCTGAAGGACCTGAAATTACATCACGGCTTGCTGTGATTGGTCGCGTCGCGGCCACATGGGCGGCACGCGACCAATCACAAGCCGGGACTTCACGTAAGGAAGTAAACGCGCAAATTTTAAGCAAACAACGCTGCCGGTTCCCTCGGTGAGGTCCAGGCTGCGTCGGAGAGGTGAGTATAGCAATATTTTTTATTTTAATTCTCTCTTTTACACATTATTACATTAATGTTGTTTCGATACCGATACCCGATACCACAAAAGTATCGGATCTCGGTATCGGAATTCCGATACCCGCAAGTATCGGCCGATACCCGATACTTGCGGTATCGGAATGCTCAACACTAGTTGTGACACTTCTATGCTCATAAAGGCTTTGCACTGTACAAAACCATGAAAAAAATATGAGGGGTCATCCAGTCATCCATAGACCCTTGAAGGCAACAACTGGGGGCCCTCATTCAAATATTGAAGATTAAAAACACTTTGTGTGCTTCTGTCATCTGGTGGTATGGAAAAGTAGGGGTTAGTCCAGGCTTTGTTCATTTTTATGAGAATGAGCCTGTGAGCACTTTCTGTTGACAGGTGAAAGCGCTTGCTTGTTATGACATCCCCGGCAGCATTAAAATCCTGCTCAGTCAAGACACTAGCGGCAGGGCTTTGCAACATCTCCATAGATGGACGGCTCATACCAGGTGTCCAGCTTTGAGACACAATAACTGAAGGTCGCAAAGGAATTAGGAAGTACCCTGGTTTTGTTGACCAGGTATTGCTTGACTTTCTTTAAAAACTTTTCCCTCCTTGCCAAAATTACCCGGTCATAAGCACCTGGACGCTGGGAGGGTGTCATGAAATTGACCCAGGCCATTGACAGTATATCCCTGCCTCTACTGTTTCTGGTTTGTGTCTCCCTCACCTCTCCTCCTTGGTTGTCTGATGGGAATTTTTTCAACATATTTTACACATTGGCCTTCTGGTATAGCACCATTTTAGTAGACCTGTCCACCTCAGGAAGAAGAGATGCAAGGTTTTCCCTGTAGCATGGGTCCATCAGGGTGAACAACCAGTACTCTTTTTTTGGCAAACATGAATGTAATGTGAGGGTCACAGGAAAGGCAGCGGTACATAAAGTCAGCCATATGTGCCAAGGTCACTACAGCCATCATTTTCCTGTCTCCACCATAATGACTACTCTCCATCTCTGTTGGAGGGACAGGACGAAGCCAGCTCCTATTCCTCCTCCTCTTCCTCAGCCTATAACCACTTATTGCTATCCAATCTGAACTGAACAGATGAGATGAGGCTGGGCAGAGTAATATCTTCCTGTCTCTTGTCTTCCTCTATCTCCATCTGGTCCGCATGCAAAGCTTCATGATTAATTGTCAGCAGTGACTGTTTAAGTAGGCACAAAAGCAGGATCATTGCGCTGATGATGGCATCATTGCTGCTCACCATCTTTGTGGAGTCCTCAAAGTCTTGCAGAACCGTACAAATGTCAGACATCCATGCCCTCTCTGTTGGGTGAGGGACACAGGACAGGATGCACAGATACGGCAGAGAAATATACTGTAGGTATAGTATAATGCCAAAGATTTCACTTCTTACATTACATGATTGATATCAATAGCTCAGAAACCGGACAGTATAGCGCTCCATACAGAATAATGAGCCCCATATATTGCCCCATACAGTATTTTTGGGCACCACATAGTGTTCCATACAGAATGGGCCCCATATATTGCTCCATACAGAATAGTGGACCCCATATAATGCTCCATACAGTATAATGAGCCCCATATATTGCTCCATACAGAATATTGAGCCCCATATATTGCTTCAAATAGAATAATGGACCCCATATATTGCTTCATACATTATAATGAGCCCCATATAATTCTCCATAAAGAATAATGAGCCCCATATCTTGCTCCATACAGTATAATGGGCCCCATATAATGCTCCATACAGTATATGATGGGCCCCATATATTGCTCCATACACAATGGGCCCCATATATTGCTCCATACAGAATGGGCCCCATATAATGTTCCATATAGAATAGGCCTCATGTAATTCTCCATACAGTATATGATGGGCCCCATATAATGCTTCAGTATATGATGGCCCCATATATTGCTCCAAACAGAATGGGCCCCATATAATTCTCCATAAGATGCTTCATATATAATTGGCCACATAAGATGCTCCAAACATTTAAAAAAAAAATTAAAATTCGAAATCACTTCTCCTTACAGGCCGCTGCTCTGCTCCTGACTCCTCAGCATCAGCATCTTCCGGCTCTCTGCACTGTGACTGCTCAGGCAGAGGGCGCATACTAGTGACATCATCATGCCCTCTGACCTGAATGTCACAGTTATGAGACGCGGAAGACACCGCAGCAGTGGAACAGAGAGAGGTGAGTATCACAAGTGCCGGGACCCTGAGCAAGCGACGGGGGGGCACTTGCGGTGCCAGTCCCCCATGGTGCGCCAGTGTCCGTGACAGTGAGTGGGCCCCCCGTCTGCTCGGGACCCCGGCACTTGCCCGGGTGCGTCGGGTGCTGACACCGGCTAGGGCCGGCTCGAGAGATTACGGTGCCCTAGGCGAAACTATTTTGTTGCGCCCCTACTACTTTTAACATACCTCCCAACTTTTGAAGATGGGAAAGAGGGACAAAGTTTGCAAATTTTAGGCCACGCCTCTGACCACACCCATTCATAACTAGCCACACCCATATCCACGTCCCAACCACACCCATTTAGCACTGCTGATCACACTGTTTTATAAAGAATAATTATAAACAAAAAAATATGGCCACACAGTGCTCCATACTGTATAATGGCCACACATGATGCTCCATACTGTTTAATGGCCACACATGATGCTCCATACTGTATAATGGCCACACATGATGCTCCATACTGTATAATGACCACACATGATGCTCCATACTGTATATTGGCTGCATATGATACTTCGTACCGTATAATGGACACACATTACTCCTCCTACACACGCAGCTGCGCTCCGTACACACGCGCTCCGCTCCATACACCTCGTACACACGCGGCTCCGTTCCATACACCTCATACACACACGACTCTGCTCCGTCCACCTCATACACACGGCTCCGCTCCGTATACCTCATACACACACGGCTCCGCTCCATACACCTCATACACATTCAGCTCCACTCCATACACCTTTTGCCTTTTGAAAAGATTTGTTATAATTTTTTCTATTTTTTTTCTGGCGCCCCCTTAGGGTCGGCGCCCTAGGCGGCCGCCTAGTTCGCCTATACATTCAGGCCGGCCCAGACACCGGCCCTGAAAGGGGATGTACTCATTTATGCTGAGCACTGTATATATCAAAAAAGGATGATTATGATTAGAATGGGATTTCATTTTGTGAATCTGTGAAGTACAGTTTTAATATCCTAAAAACATATTGTACAGCAGATGCATTGCTGGTCTAGGTCTCATAAGTACCGTACTTCAACCAGCAGTGTGGCCACGCGTAAAAAAGTTGCACAAATTAGAGCAATGGTTTGGCAACTTCACAGAATTGTAATATATTTATAGGACATCTTTCTAAATATTTTTTGTGCGAAAAGTTGCTACAGACCTGTCATGTTTGAGGAAATTTGTCATAGGTACATTAGAGAGGATGAAGCAATACACATACTGTAGTTCCTAGGTCACAATTGTCATACACACCCTCAGCCACTTGGTGGTAGCAGCGCTCTTCTCAACAGGAAGCCTGCACTTTATTAAAACAGAAAAGATGAGCTGTCCACATGTAATCAATAGGAGAGTGCAATGCCAAGTAAAAATTATTAATAAATACAAATAAGCCAAATGACACAACAAATACAGATATCTTGCTTTGTTACATTGCTCTTAGTTCATTTTCCTAAGTAATAAGAAATCATAGGGTACAAACATAGCAAAGCAACAATGTAATTTCTGTAGTACTTGTAATCTCCATCCTTCTATTCTGTCAAGGAACAGGAAACAGCAATTGTGCTCAAAAAAGATATAAATGGTACAACTATTTCTGTGTTTCTAATTTAGGTAGCTATTGTTTGTCTATAATTGCATTATTATTATTCTATAATTTGATAATAAAAACACGTTTTAATCAATCCAGAAATACAAATAATTCTACAGGAGTGGTTTCTCCAATAAAATGGGCTCAAGTTATAATATTATCAAAATACAATTTCTATGCACAGGTGCATTGGGCCCAATTCATCAAAGCTTTCAAGCCACAATTCTGGTGTAAAAGTTTTTAAAGTCGCGTGGCCGCATGCGGGGAGAAGGCGACCATACAGCCGGTCTAATTCATGACGAGATGTGTCATTCTGTAAGCCAGAAATCTCACTCTCGTACCTTACTGGAGTGGGATTTCTGGTGTCATAGGAGGATTTTAATGAGGGCAATTTGGGCTACCGCCCGCCCGGGATCCAGGGCTCAGGGGGTCCCAAAACCAGATTGCCCTCATTACAATATATTGTGCACTGCCACATATCCCGGCAGGATGCTTCCTAGAGCTCCGCTGCCTACAATGCAGAATAGTAGCGCAGCCCCAGGTGAGCTCCCGTCGCCTCTGCTGTGACGTGCCGATGCAATGATGTCATCAGCTGGCTTGTGCCAGCATCAGAGGTGTAGCTAGGGTTTTGTTTAAGGGGGGACGGCGAAGCTTCTGAGTGGGCCCCTAGCCAGGAAACCTTGATTACACCTGGGTGACGCGCCCTAATAGTGGAGGAGAACCTCAGCAGATGACAGCGATGTTGCTGAAAATAATCTCTATACAAAGAGCAACATTGATATTACCGCCATATGTTCAGTGGTAAATACCAGCCCTACAGAACATATAACAGATCCAAGTACAGTTACAGATAATGTCTTACCGCCAACGTTCTTTCTGATGGAGTTGTTCACCTTTCCAGTCTTTTCCATATGGCCCAGACTGACATGACAACTTCTTCCACCCAGGAGTCGGCTGCAGAGAATACAACAAAGACACATTTCACTTTCAGATTTTCAGCCATCACCATCTATTCTCAACCTGCACAAACTCCTCATCCTACTGGAACCCCAATGCTACTGCCGTATGTGTCCCTATTACTGCACCTGCTGTGTGGGTCTCTGTGCCCTCTAAATTCTAAAGCACCCCTCTAGAATATAGTAATGCAGGGTGTAAGTGCCCTAGAAAACAATGCCCACATTTTGCTTCCTAGAAAGTAATAATGCCCTCTGTGTGCCCCTTTGTTAGTCACAGTAACCTGAGTTCCCCTATAACAATAAGAGCCCACTTAACATTGAATAATGTCCCAAGTCTCCCCCTGTACATCTCCCTTATACACAGCATGATGCTCTCTTATACATAACATGATGCCTCATCACTGTAATGTACCCCCACACAGTATACTGACCCCTTAGTAGCCCCCAAACTGCTTGATGGCCCCCAACACTGTGTGATGGCACCTTCACTGTAATACCTACACTGTATGATGGCCCCCTAGATAGCCTCCATATAGTATATTGTGCCAGATAGTCCTCAATATAGTATAATACACTCCCCATAGGCCTGTATAGCATAATGCATTACCCATAGGCCTGTTTAGTATAATGCACTCCCCATAGGCCTGTATAGTATAATACTCTCCCCATAGGCCTGTATAATATAATGTACTCCTCAGAGGCCTGTATAGTATAATGCACTCCCCATAGGCCTGTATACTATAATGCACTCCCCATTGGCCCGTATAGTATAATGCACTCCCTATAGGCCTGTATAGTATAATGCCTCCCTATAGGCCTGTACAGTATAATGCACTCCCATAGGCCTGTATAGAATAATGCACTCCCCATAGGCCTGTATAGTATAATGCGGTCAAGGTCCGCATCTTGAGAAAGAGAAGCGAAATGCACATCAGTGGCGGTGTGGCACGGGTCCGGCTTTATACACATAATATGTGAGCATTACTAGGTTTTTATATATATTGGGAGCATGCTACTGAGCAAAAACAATTTTTGAATGATTGAATAAGCTCCTTTGCCCTACTATTCATTGCTTCCCATAGCATTGGCACTTTATTTTCTTCTTTACAGCTATGCTGAGATACCTGTGGTCAATTATTATCTGATCCCTCTCTATTTGTATTTTTCTAATTGTGATCTATTTATTATGTTACTATGTGATTGACAATAAAATGTATAAGCAATTGTTACCATCCACCTCTCGTGTCTCCCCTTTTCCTCATAGATTGTAAGCTTTCGAGCAGGGCCCTCATTCCTCCTGGTATCTGTTTTGAACTGTGATTTCTGTTATGCTGTAATGTCTATTGTCTGTACAAGTCCCCTCTATAAGTTGTAAAGCGCTGCGGAATATGTTGGCGCTATATAAATAAAATTATTATTATTATTATTATATGTTTTATAATTTTGGACATATTACTCCTATTCTTTCTGCTTGATCACATTAGGCAGCCAGTATAGTATTATCAAAATTTAAAGATGGTGGCACAAATTGTCACCGCTATTCCCAGTGCCTGCTGCAATACCAACAAACCTCCACCTAGGTTTGTAAAAGTGAAAACAACTGTGAATATATATATACACACAGGGTGTATATAGGTATGCGCTGGTTCGGGTAACGGAACTGATAATAGGAGCTTAAATATAGCTGTTAAAAAACTGAAAAACCTTTAAAAACAACTTAAAATAACAAATAATCCTGAATGAAGGTATAAAATTCAAGTGAGTGCTAATAAAAGCCCGGTGTGTTCACTTCAATGAACAGAGAGCGAGATAGACACTTATAAAGAAAGATTTCTTCCTACCTCCGTTGCTTGCTGGCAGTCTTAAATCTTGATTCCGTTTCAGAAGTTTCTCGGCAAGTGGAGTATAAGATATAGGTGGGTGGCTGCCCCGGCCGGCGGCAAGCCACCATCAAAAGTCTTCCAGGTGGGAACGGGATCCTGCAGAGACGCCGCTGTGTGCCATCGCGGCGGTGAATACAAGCGGTGCGCAGGACCTGAGTGACGTAATTGTCACGTGACCGTAACCCCTGGAGAGTGAGTACGAAGTGCAGCTAGGACCAAACAACCAACGCGTTTCGGAGACACCTGTCTCCTTCCTCAGGGTTGGCCTCTGCCTCGTACTCATTAACCTTATATAGCTGCTTGATAAGGACTGCTTAATTAGAATCCAAAAAGTTCAACGTTCACATTCAATCCTCTCGGTGCCAGAGTATCCAGAATAAAAATCCATTTTGTCTCTGCCCGTGACATTGCCTTTATAAAATCACCACCTCTCCAATGGCGGTGTACCACCGCAATGCCTGTTATTTTCATCCCTTGCAGTGTCCCGCCATGATATTCCACAAAGTGTTGGGAAAGTGGATGACCCCTAAATTTCTTTTCAATATTCCGGATGTGTTCATTCATCCTTATTTTTAAGGGTCTTTTTGTTCTTCCCACATAGAGTTTGCCACATGGGCATTCAATCGTGTAAATAACCCCTGTTGTGCAACATGTGATACAGTCCCTGATTTGGATAATCCCATCTCCTTTCTTTATATTAGTGCATTTCTTTGTTGTTGTAAGTTTGCATGCATTACAGTTACGGCATGGAAAAAAACCTTTCAGTTTAGTAAATGTGAACGAAGGCTGAATCAGAGGGATTTTTTTGTTTTGGACTGTAGGGGCAATCATATTTCCCAGACTTTGACCCTTCTTATATACAAAATTTGGCCGGTTATTAATTTTTTCTCCCAATATTTTATCATTCTTTAGAATGTGCCAGTGTCTGCTGACTATTTTACGGAGAAAATATACTCCACTTGCTGAGAAACTTCTGAAACGGAATCAAGATTTAAGACTGCCAGCAAGCAACGGAGGTAGGAAGAAATCTTTCTTTATAAGTGTCTATCTCGCTCTCTGTTCATTGAAGTGAACACACCGGGCTTTTATTAGCACTCACTTGAATTTTATACCTTCATTCAGGATTATTTGTTATTTTAAGTTGTTTTTAAAGGTTTTTCAGTTTTTTAACAGCTATATTTAAGCTCCTATTATCAGTTCCGTTACCCGAACCAGCGCATACCTATATACACCCTGTGTGTATATATATATATTCACAGCCAGTATAGTATAATGCACCCCCATTAGGCAGCCAATATAGTATGATGCACCACAATTAGGCAGTCTGTATAGTATAACTCACCCCCATTAGGCAGCCTGCATAGTATACTGCACCCCTATAGGCAGCCAGTACAGTATAATGCACCCCCATTAGGCAGCCAGTACAGTATAATGCACCCAATTAGGCAGCCAGTACAGTATAATGTACCCCCATGAGGCACACTGTATAGTATAATGCACCCCCATAGGTAGCCAGTACACTATAATGCACCCCCATTAGTTAGACTGCATAGTATACTGCACCCCCATTAGGCAGCCTTCATAGTATAATGCACCCCCCTAGGCAGCCAGTACAGTATAATGCACCCAGATTAGGCAGCCTGTATAGTATAATGCACCCCCATTAAGCAGCCAGTATAGTATAATGCACCCTCATTAGGCAGCCTGCAAAGTATAATGCACACCCATATTCAGCCAGTACAGTATAATGCACCCCATTTGGCAGCCAGTATAGTATAATGCACAACCATTAGGCAGCCTGTATAGTATAATGCACCCCCATTAGGCAGCTTGTACAATATAATGCACCCAATAAAAAAAATCCAATACTCACCTCTCTTCCTCGTTGTTCCCACAGTGCTCTGAGCTCCCGCTCATCTCCAGACAGTGGGCGCCGAGTACTGACATCATCACCTAAATGATTCAGAAATATACTCTATACATTGTTAATGTGGCAAATTACTATTCTAGCTGCAAACGTTTGGTTTGCAATGCAATATCTTCATAGGTGTGTAGAGGCCCATTTCCAATAACCATCACCCCAGTGTTCTTATGGTACCTTGTGTTTGCTAACTGTGTAAGAAGGCTAATGGTTGGTTAACCCAAACCAACCCTTGTACAAGTATGTAAGCACAGCTGAAAACAGTTTGGCTGATTAGAGAACCTATAAACCTGACCTTCCTTTGAGCTAGTTGAGAATCTGGAGCATTACATTTGTTGGTTCCATTAAACTCTCAAAATGGCCAGAAAAAAAGAACTTTCATGTGAAACTCCACAGTCTATTCTTGTTCTTAGAAATAAAGGCTATTCCATGCGAGAAATTGCCAAGAAACTGAAGATTTCCTACAACGGTGTGTACTACTCCCTTCAGAGGAGAGCACAAACAGGCTCTAACCAGAGTAGAAAGAGAAGTGGGAGGCCTCGCTGCACAACTGAGCAACAAGACAAGTACAGAGTCTGTAGTTTGAGAAATCGATGCCTCACAGGTCTTCAACTGGCAGCTTCATTAAATAGTACACGCAAAATGCCAGTGTCAACTTCTACAGTGAAGAGGCGACTCCGAGATGCTGGCCTTCAGGGCAGAGTGGCAAAGAAAAAGCCATATCTGAGACTGGCTAATAAAAGGAAAAGATTAATAAGGGCAAAAGAACACAGTCATTGGACAGAGGAAGATTGGAAAAAAGTGTTATGGACAGACCAATCCAAGTTTGAGGTGTTTGGATCACACAGAATAACATTTGTGAGATGAAAAGATGCTGTAAGAGTGCCTGACACCATCTGTCAAGCATGGTGGAGGTAATGTGATGGTCTGGGGTTGCTTTGGTGCTGGTAAAGTGGGAGATTTGTACAAGGTAAAAGGGATTTTGAATAAGGAAGGCTATCACTCCAGTTTGCAAAAGCCATGCTGGACAGCGCTTAATAGGAGCCAATTTCATCCTACAACAGGACAATGACCCAAAGCACACCTCCAAATTATGCAATAACCATTTAGGGAAGAAGCAGGCAGCTGGTATTCTATCTGTAATGGAGTGGCCAGCGCAGTCACCAGATATCAACCCCATTGAGCTGTTGTGGGAGCAGCTTGACCGTATGGTACGCAAAAAGTGCCCATCAAGCCAAACCAACTTGTGGGAGGGGCTTCTTAAAGCATGGGGTGAAATTTCTCCAGATTACCTCAGCAAATTAACTGCTAGAATGCCAAAGGTCTGCAATGCTGTAATTGCTGCAAAGGGAGCATTCTTTGACGAAAGCAAAGTTTGAAGGAGAAAATTATTATTTCAAATAAAAATCTTTTTCTTGAACCTTGCCAATGTCTGGACTAGATTTTACATTTATTTGGCAACTCATTTGATTGATAAAAGTATGAGTTTTCATGGAAAACACAAAATTGTTTGTGTGAACATAAACTTTTGAACGTTCGTGTACTCTGCTCAAAAAATAAAGGGAACACTAAAATCCCACATCCTAGATATCACTGAATGAAATATTCCAGTTGTAAATCTTTATTCATTACCTAGCGGAATGTGTTGAGAATAATAAAACCTAAAAATTATCAACATAAATCACAACTAATATCCCACAGAGGCCTGGAGTTGGAATGATGCTCAAAAAAAGTGGAAAATGAAGTTACAGGCAGATCCAACATCAGTGGAAATGCTTCAAGACAAGGAAATGATGCTCAGCAGTGTGTGTGGCCTCCACGTGCCTGTATGACCTCCCTACAACATCTGGACTTGCTCCTGATGAGGGGTGGATGGTCTCCTGAGGAATCTCCTCATCCACCAACTCCTGGACAGTCTGTGGTGCAATGTGACGTTCGTGGATGGTGCAAGACATGATGTGTCAGATGTGTTCAATCAGTTTCAGGTTTGGGGAATGTGCAAGCCAGTCCATAGCTTCAATGCCTTCATCTTGCAGGAACTGCTGATACACTCCAGCCACATGAGGTCTGGCATTGTCCTGCATTAGGAGGAACCCAGGGCCAACTGCACCAGCATATGGTCTCACAAGGGGTCTGAGGATCTGATCTCGGTACCTAATGGCAGTCAAGCTACCTCTGGTGAGCACATGGAGGACTGTGAGGCCCTCCAAAGAAATGCCACCCCACACCATTACTGACCCACTGCCAAACCGGTCATGCTGAAGGATGTTGCAGGAAGCAGATCGCTCTGTCACGTCTGTCACATGTGCTCAGTGTGAACCTGTTTTCATCTGTGAAGACCACAGGGCGCCAGTGGCAAATTTGCCAATCAAGGTGTTCTGTGGCAAATGCCAAGAATCCTGCACGGTGTTGGGCTGTGAGCACAACCCCCATCTGTGCAGGGCTCTGGCAGCTTTTTGCAGGGCTCTAGCAGTGCTCCTCCTGCTCCTCCTTGCACAAAGGCTGAGGTAGCAGTCCTGTTGCTGGGTTGTTGCTCTCCTACAGCCCCTCCACATCTCCTGGTGTACTGACCTGTCTCTTGGTAACGCCTCCAGCCTCTGGACACTACGCTGACAGACACAGCAAACCTTTTTGCCAAAGCTCGCATTGACGTACCATCCTGGATGAGCTGCACTACCTGAGCCACTTGTGTGGGTTGTATAATCCGTGTCATGTTACCACGAGTGTGAAAGCACAACCAACATTCAAAAGTGAGCAAAACATCAGCCAGAAAGCATTGGTACTGAGATGTGGTCTGTGGTCCCCACCTGCAGAACCATTCCTTTATTGTGTCTTGATAATTGCCAATAATTTCCATCTGTTTTCTATTCCATTTGCACAACAGCATATGAAATTGATTGTCAAACAGTATTGCTTCCTAAGTGGACAGTTTGATTTCACAGAAGTTTGATTAACTTGGAGTTATCTTCTGTTGTTTAAGTGTTCCCTTTATTTTTTTGAGCATTGAATACAGTATATATATATATATATATATATATATATATATATATATATATATATATATATTTATATATATATATATATATATATATATGTGTATATACATATATGTGTATGTATATATATGTATATTTATATGTATGTATATTTTATACAGTATAGACCAAAAGTTTGGACACACCTTCTCATTTAAAGATTTTTCTGTATTTTCATGACTATGAAAATTGTAAATTCACACTGTAGGAATCAAAACTATGAATTAACACATGTGGAATTATATACTTAACAAAAAAGTGTGAAAACACTGAACATATGTCTTATATTCTAGGTTCTTTAAAGTAGCCACCTTTTGCTTTGATGACTGCTTTGCACACTCTTGGAATTCTCTTGATGAGCTTCAAGAGGTAGTCTCCAGAAATGGTCTTCCAACAGTTTTGAAAGAGTTCCCAGAGATGCTTAGCACTTGTTGGACCTTTTGCCTTCACTCTGCAGTCCAGCTCAACCCAAACCATCTCGATTGGGTTCAGGTCTGGTGACTGTGGAGGCCAGGTCATCTGGCATAGCACCCCATCACTCTCCTTCTTGGTCAAATAGCCCTTACACAGCCTGGAGGTGTGTTTGGGGTCATTGTCCTGTTGAAAAATAAATGATGGTCCAACTAAATGCAAACCGGATGGAATAGCATGCCGCTGAAAGATGCTGTGGTAGCCATGCTGGTTCAATATGCCTTCAATTTTGAATAAATCCCCAACAGTGTCACCAGCAAAGCTCCCCCACACCATCACACTTCCTCCTCCATTCTTCACGGTGGGAACCAGGCATGTAGAGTCCATCCGTTCACCTTTTCTGCATCGCACAAAGACATGGTGGTTGGAACCAAATATCTTAAATTTGGACTCATCAGACCAAAGCACAGATTTCCACTGGTCTAATGTCCATTCCTTGTGTTCTTTAGCCCAAACAAGTCTTTTCAGCTTGTTGCCTGTCCATAGCAGTGGTTTCCTAGCAGCTATTTTACTATGAAGGCCTGTTGCACAAAGTCTCCTCTTAACAGTTGTTGTAGAGATGTGTCTGCTGCTAGAACTCCGTGTCCTCATGTGAGCCAGTTTCTTTGTAGCGTTGATGGTTTTTGCAACTGCACTTGGGGACACTTTCAAAGTTTTCCCAATTTTTCGGACTGACTGACCTTCATTTCTTAAAGTAATGCTGTGTCTGCTGCTAGAACTTTGTGTGGCATTGACCTGGTCTCTAATCTGAGCTGCTATTAATCTGCGATTTCTGAGGCTAGTGACTCGCATAAACTTTTCCTCAGAAGCAGAGGTGACTCTTGGTCTTCCTTTCCTGGGGCGGTCCTCATGTGAGACAGTTTCTTTGTAGCGCTTGATGGTTTTTGCCACTACACTTAGGGACACTTTCAAAGTTTTCCAAATTTTTCAGACTGACTGACCTTCATTTCTTAAAGTAATGATGGCCACTCGTTTTCCTTTACTTAGCTACTTTTTTCTTGCCATAATACACATTCTAACAGTCTATTCAGTAGGACTATCAGCTGTGTATCCACCAGACTTCTGTTCAACACAACTGATGGTCCCAATCCCATTTATAAGGCAAGAAATCCCACTTATTAAACCTGAAAGGGTACACCTGTGAAGTGAAAACCATTTCTGGTGACTACCTATTGAAGCTCATCAAGAGAATGCCAAGAGTGTGCAAAGCAGTAATCAAAGCAAAAGGTGGCTACTTTGAAGAACCTAGAATATAAGACATAATTTCAGTTGTTTCACACTTTTTTGTTAAATATATCATTCCACATGTGTTAATTCATAGTTTTGATGCCTTCAGTGTGAATTTACAATTTTCATAGTCATGAAAATACAGAAAAATCTTTAAATGAGAAGGTGTGTCCAAACTTTTGGTCTGTACTAGGGTTGAGCAAAACGGATCGGACTTTCGGCAATGTCGGATTTCATGAAACCCGACCCGATCCTAGTGTGGGATCGGCCATGAGGTCGGCCATCTTCGTGCCAAAGTCGCGTTTCATATGACGCGTTCAGCACCATTTTTCAGCCAGTGAAGGAGGATGCAGAGTGTGGGCAGCGTGATGACATAGGTTTTAATGGTGACTCTATAGGTGACTATCAACCACATTCGGATCCTTCAGACGGAACCTGAAAACTCATCTCTTCAGGAAAGCCTACAGCCTGCACTGACCCCGCTGCCTCCTCATCACTACCGAAGCTACCGCCTCACCAACACCAGAGCTCCTGCAACCCCCATCCTACTGTCTCCTTCCCCATAATTCTGCAGAATGTAAGCCCGCAAGGGCAGGGTCCTCGCCCCTCTGTATCAGTCTGTCTTTGTTAGTTTGTTTACTGTAAGTGATATCTGTAACTTGTATGTAACCCCTTCTCATGTACAGCACCATGGAATCAATTGTGCTATATAAATAAATAATAATAATAATAATAGGTCTCGTTCCCCACCATCTTAGAGAAGGGCATGACAGTGATTGGCTTGCTTTCTGCGGTGTCACAGGGGGTATAAAGGGGCGTGCACGCCGACCGCCATCTTACTTCTGCCAATCTTAGCATAGGGAGAGGTTGCTGCAGCTTCATCAGAAGAAGGGATGTAGTTAGGGAGGGAAGATTAACCCCCAAACCGCTTGTGCGGTAGCGATTTCCACTGTCCAACACCACCTTTTTTTTGCAGGGAAAGTGGAGGGTATATTTTTGTGCATCAGCTCTGCAGCTTATTAGGCTGCCTGATAAGGCTCCCTGATAGCTGCATTGCTGTTTGCACGCTGCTGTGCAAACCATCTGCTTTTTTAAAAGCAAAAATCCTGTTGCTCCTTTCTGCACAGTTATCTTGTTTGTTTGTCCACACTTTTGTGTGCAGCAGTCCTTTGTATTGCTGCCATACTTGTCCTGAGATCATTGTAGGGAGATTGAAATTGTACTACAGTCCTTGCATTTTTTCATATATCTTCCAGCCACGTTCTGCCACTTACATTGTGTTGTGTTATACACTGGGCCTGAGTTTTGGTGCAGTCTCCCCCCCAAAAAAGGGAGATTCAAATTGTCAACAAGTTTATATACACCTTCTACCTTGTTTTACAGTACCATATAACGGTTGTTATTTTCGTTAGATTTTCCCAAAAATGAGGAAGTCTGGTGGAAGAGGCTGTGGGCAGTCGTTGCCAGCTGGTACTGATGGTGGTGGTGGTGGTGGAGCATCTGGTGGTAGTGGGAAAAGCAAAATAGCACCTAAGGCTGGAGGTGTTGAGCCAGCGTCATCATCTGGCTACACAAGGCCTCGAAGGCTCCCTTATCTTGGAGTAGGAAAACTGCTTTTAAAGCCAGAGCAGCAGGAAAAAGTTTTGGCTTTCCTTGCTGACTCAGCCTCTAGCTCTTTCGCCTCCTCTTCAGAAAGTTAAAAATATAAAAGCAGTGAGTCGTCAGTGGATGCTCCCGGTCAGGAACAAGACGTTTCCTTGTGTCCTTCACCAAAACCAAAAGTGAAGGATGCGTCAGGCGACACTACAGGTTACTCCATGGAGTTCTTTACACATACCGTGTCTGGGTTAGAAAGGGAAATTGTTAACTGCCCATTACAAGATGAATCGGACATGGAGTGCATTGATGCACAGCCACAGCTAGATTATTATGCTGTTCCATTGACTCAGATCACTACATTGCCCTCGCAGTGTACTCAGCCAGAATCTGACCCTGATGAGACTATGGTGCCCCGTCCCGAACGCTATAGCACCTTACACAGTGACACAGAGAAAGGTGCACATGACATTGAAGAGGAGGTGATAGATGACCCAGTTGTTGACCCAGATTGGCAGCCATTGGGGGAGAGGGTGCCGCTGCCAGTAGCTAAGAAGCGGAGGATGATGATCCGCAGCAGCCATCTACATCGCAACAGCTGTCATCTGGCAGGCCCGTATCAGGCCAAAAACGTGTGTCAAAATCTAAAAGTTTTAGGACAGCAAATGTGGAGGTATGTCGCAAGGCCAAAGCAGTAAGGGAATCACAAAGTTATTGGTAGGAAACACTGTATGTAGGCCAACATCAAGAATACCATCACCAACCCTCTCTCTATCCGCCATGTCCACCACCACCACCACCACCGCTAGTTCCACCATATGCAGCTCTCCAGTCCAGCTCACCCTACAAGAGACTCTCGTTAGGAAAATAAAAGTACTCATCCTCTCATCCGCGTACACAGGGTTTGAACTCCCACATTGCTATACTAATCTCGTTAGAGATGATGCCCTACTGGTTGGTTGAAAGTGAAGCTTTCAAAGACCTGATGGCCTACTCAGTGCCACGCTATGACCTACCCAGTCGGCACTTCTTTGCGAGAAAAGCCTTCCCAGCCCTCCACCAGCATGTCAAAGACCACATTGTCCATGCACTGAGGCAATCAGTCAGTGGAAAGGTGAACCTCACAACAGATGCATGAACCAGTAGGCATGGCCAGGGACATTACGTGTCCATCACGGCACACTGGGTTAATGTGGTGGATGCAGGGTCCACAGGGGACAGCCATAGTGGGACAGTTCTGCCTAGCCCACGGTCTAGCGTTCGCCATCCCTCCTCCTCCTCCAGAAGCGAAAGCTCGTCCACAGAGTGCAGTCGCAGGACCACTCCATCCGCAGCTGCCAGTGTAGCACACGAGGTGTCCCATTATCAAACAGCTACTGGTAAGCGTCAGCAGGCTGTGTTACAAATGAAGTGTTTGGGCGACAACAGACACACCGCGGAAGTACTGGCCGAGTACTTACAGCAAGAAACTCAGTCATGGCTGGGCAGTGTACATCTTGGGGCAGGCAAGGTAGTCAGTGATAACGGAAGGAATTTTATGGCTGCCATAGCCCTTTCAGAACTGAAACACATACCTTGCCTGGCTCACACCTTGAACCTGGTGGTGCAGTGCTTCCTGAAAAATTATCCAGGGTTACCAGCCCTGCTCCTGAAGGTGCGAAGACTTTGCTCGCACATCCGCCGGTCGCCCGTACACTCCAGCCGTATGCTGAACCATCAGCGATCACTGAATCTTCCCCAGCACCACCTAATAATCGATGTTGCAACAAGGTGGAACTCCACACTGCACATGGTTCAGAGGCTGTGCGAACAGAGGCGTGCTGTAATTTATTTGTGGGAGGATACACATACATGGGCAGGCACTTGCATGGCAGACATGGAGTTGTCTGGTTGTGCAGTGGTCGAAGCTACAAGACCTCTGTCAAGTCCTTCAGTGTTTTGAGGAATGCACACGGCTGGTAAGTGCAGATGACGCCATCATAAGCATGAGCATCCCACTAATGCGTCTGCTGATGCAAAGTTTGACACACATTAAGGAGCAGGCTTTTGCAGCCAAGGAGGAGGGAAGCCTTGATGACAGTCAGCCATTGTCTGCTCAGGGAACTGTCCTGGACGAGGTGGTGGACGAAGAGGAGGAGGAGGAGGATGATGGGGATGAATATTTATGGGAGGAGGATGCTTCTCAGGGGGCAATAGAAACTTGTGGCGTTGCAAGGTCAGGTACAGGGTTTTTGCGGGACACAAGTGATGTTGATTTGCAAGAAAGTGCTCCTCAACCCAGCACAAGCAGTGAATTGACACCTGGAACATTGGCCCACATGGATGAGTATGCCTTGTGTATGCTAAAAAGGGATCCCCACATTATCAAAATGATGACCGATGACGATTACTGGTTGGCCTGCCTCCCGGATCCACGATATAAAGGAAAATTACAAAATATCATGCCACATGAGAACCTTGAGCAAATATTGGCTACCAAACAAGCAACTCTTGTAGACCATTTGGTTCAGGCATGGTTCTCACACGAGCCGTAGGGGACAACATAGCAAAGGTGTTAGTGGTGCACAAATCCGAAGTGGCGTTGGACAGAGGGGTTTTATTACCAGGTTGTGGAGTGATTATGCAATGACCGCTGACACGACAGGTACTGCTGCATCGATTCAAAGTGACAGGAGACAGCATTTCTCCAGTATGGTTATGAACTTCTTTTCCTCCCTTATCGATGTTCTCCCTCACAGGTCATTCCCCATTGATTACTGGGCATCTAAAATAGACACCTGGCCTGAATTAGCAGAATATGCATTACAGGAGCTTGCTTGCCCTGCTGCTAGTGTGCTATCAGAAAGAGTCTTCAGTGCTGCTGGTTCAATACTGACCAAAAAAAGGACACGTCTGGCTACCCGAAATGTTGATGATCTAACCTTCATTAAAATGAACCAGTCATGGATTTCAAATTATTTGGCCCCACCTTCCCCTGCTGACACGTAGCTTGCCTGAAAAATGTCTTGCTTTTGGCCTCCTCTTACTGATTGCTCCAATTCCTCCATTTGCAGCTGCTGAATGTCCACCATAGACCATTTTTATACCTCCCTAAATGGGCTGACTCCCCCTACAGGGCAGTGGTCACCACCTGGCGCAAGCACCCGTGCAAGTGCCGTTTGCCTGGACAGGTGGGTGTGCCCACTCTTGGGCGACGGCAGTGGCACAGGGTCCCTCATAGTACAATGAAGTGTCTCTGACGGTGGTGGTGCACAACAAACGTCAGACACACCGTCGTAATATGAGGGGCCCTGTGCCAGTACCGCCGCCCATGAGAGAGTGTTCCCCCCAGCTCGAACAGTGCTCTACCACTTGCAATACTTACCTCTCCCTGCTCCACGACTGTGTAGTCTGGGCTGTTAAATCCTTCATTGGCCCTGCCAATACAAATTTGTTGAAATGATAGATGATAGTTAAAATATACAGGGGCCCTGGCCTCCATTTAGACCAGTTAATATTTTGCGCCTACTACCACTGCTACTCAGCAGAGGAGCCCACCCCTGTACCTAGCTATGCCACCTGTTTATTTATGAACAATTTTTTGTCAGACATTTAGCCCACTTTATTATTTGGGCCTACTTTCTGTGTCTGCCCCTCATTACAGTTGTCCTCCACTGAACAAAGCAATGCCACCAGTTTAGTCCTGTTACCAATTTTGAACTGCATTTAGCCCACTTTATTATTTGGGTCTACTAACTGTGTCTGCCACTCCTTACAGTTGTCCTCCACTGAACAAAGCAATGCCGCCTGTTTAGTCCTGTTACCAATTCTGAACTGCATTTAGCCTACTTTATTATTTGGGCCTACTAACTGTGTCTGCCACTCCTTACAGTTGTCCTCCACTGAACAAAGCAATGCCGCCTGTTTAGTCCTGTTACCAATTTTGAACTGCATTTAGCCTACTTTATTATTTGGGCCTATATCTGTGTTTGCTCCTCATCCTGCCCATTGTCCAGCCAATGCTAGATGAGTCTGCTGGTACATTGACCCAGACCACTACATTCCCCTTGCACTCTACACAGCCAGAATCTGACCCTGCTGAAAGTCAGGTTCCCCTTCCCGCATACTATACCACCTTACACGGGGACAAAGAGGAAGGTGCAGATGAAAGTGCAGGTTCCTTCATCAGGTGGGGGGGCATACTCATTGGCGACGTCACTGGCACAGGGCCCCTCATAGTACGCAAAAGTGTTTCTGCCGGTGGGAGGCGCCACCCGCCGTCAAACACACCACCATACTAAGAGGGGCCCTGTGCCAGTGCCAATGTCAACGAGTGCCCCCCCCCCCCCTGCTTGCTCAGGATCACAGCACTAAAAAAAGTTGAAATTCTTACCTCTCCCTGCTCCACCGCCGTGACGTATTTTGCATTTCCTGGGCCCACGAAAATCTTGAGCCAGCCCTACCCCCCCACAACTTTAGCCAAATGACCCCCAGTTTTCAATGCCTAACTATTATTATAAAGTAAATTAAGATTGACAAGCTTCAGTAATAAGAATTGATGTTTTTGGCACTAAAATGGGCACTGTAGGTGTTTTCCTGTCCTCCACTCACTGCCGACTTTGATTCCCCATTGACATGCATTGGGTTTCGTGTTTCAGTCAGCCCCCGACTTTACGCAATAATCGGCCGATTTCACCCAAAACCCGACTCGATCCGAAAAAAGTAAAAGTCGCTCAACTCTAGTCTGTACTGTATATACTGTATATTATATTCACTTATATTTGTTTTGTCTGTGTAAACATTATATTTCAACGTGGTATGTAATGATATCATGGTCTTCAATGAAGAATGTAAAAGAAGAGGTTGGACTAGGAAATGATATCACAATTCTTTTTTTTTTTTAAATAATATATCTTTGTTTAACTTACAAAATCTCAGACAAATCTGCATAGAAATCCACATGAAAATCCACATCAAATCCGCATAAAAAACGCATTAAAAACACACGGATTTTCAACTGCGTTTTCTGACAAGAGAGGAAGAATCCGCGCAGATTTTTACAAGAGCAAATCTGCAACGTGGGCACATACCCTTAGGGCAATAATTGCTGCGGGTTTGATGTGGAATATATACTGTATGCAAGAAATCCCATGTCCACTGTGCGTCCACAGACACCTGTAGATCACCCGCTGAGACTGACATGCAGTGCGTCTTTCCATACCGCAGCATGTCAATTTCTCTTGTGGAGTGTATTGGATGCAGTAAATCCACATGGTTCAGTGAACACATGTGGATTTACCTACATTCAATAGAAGGCAGCTATTTGGACGCAGCAAACATACAGTATGATGCATTCAAAGCGGTGCTAGTTCCGGATTGTGGGCACCCAGCCCAACTCTGCTGTCTCATTATACTGAGTGCCGCTCTCTGGGTTTTCACCTGAATTACGTCACTCGAATATTTTAAGGGAAACACCGACTTCAGTGTTCAGCGTACAGTGCCAGATAAATGTGATCCAAATTGTTATGTAAAATGTTCCCAATAAAAGCTTCAACTCAATCCACTAAAAAAGCAAATCCCCACTCACGTACGTCATCTGTTAAAAGAAATATAGGGGGGTTCCACATTACTGGTAACACAAAGGCTCTGGAAATGCGAAATGGCCCTCCCTCCCCAAAAGAAATTCAGCAAATTCTGTGCTCTTGAATCCAAATGCCCTCTCCCTTCTGAGCCCAACAGTGTGCCTAATCAACATTTAGCACCCACATGTTTGGCATTTTTGTAGCGATGACAGCCTGCCTAATTTATAGGTGCATAAGCTGGGCACAATGTAATGATCACTACAGCAGCAGTTTGCAATTTTCACTCAGTAACATCCCCTGCTGCTTGTTTCTGTAGTTAAATTCCCAAAGGGGTATAATTTCCAAAATGGGGTCACTTGAGAGTATTCTGCTCTTCTGGCACCTAGAGGCTCTGTATATGGAGTCTGCAAACTATTCTAGGAAATTCTGCGCTCCAGAATGCCTCCTGTATAACAGTATGATGAGACTCAGGAGGGACGAAGTTCCATTTGCCAATAGGCACATAAGTGGCTCTTGAAATGAGACATTACACCGGCAGACCATTCCATCAAAGTATCACACACAGTGTGAGAAAGACTAAGTGCAACACGAAGGGATGAGGGGAAGGAAGCCCAGACACTAGGGAAAGGGTGAGTGGAGACCCCAAGGCAGATCTAATAACACCCTACCTGCGCTACCGTCTCTGAATTGGTTCCTCACCAATCGCCAAGCAAAAAATCTAAGCCCTGTGTCTCCCTAGAGCTAAGCCCGGAATAGGGAGGGGGTGGGATGTGCACTGGTCAGTCCCCACTGTAAACTAAAGACAAAAAGGTAGACAGACAAGGGGAATGAACTTAGCTTGAGCAGACTCAGAGAGGTAACACCAAACATCCTCAAACAGCTCCAGAGAGGAAATTAGGCACTGCTATAGCTCCAAGCCCTCACAAGGGAAAAATGAGAATATCACCGGCGACTCTCTGCATCAGACTGGGGATTTATAAATACCAAGTTCCAGGTGTGTCAACTAGAGCCAAAGGGAGGTTGCTGCTGAGTCCAAGAGTCAGAAGGCTTAAGGAGGCCTCTTTAATGCCGAACCCAGAGACCTTTTTTAGCCAGGTGCAGAATAAGGTTATCAGAATAATAAAATCAAGATTTTGTTCTGCCTCTTGTTGTTCTGTCGGTTTCTTGACAAATAAAGTTAGCATGTACATTACATGCAATTAGTTTGTTTTTATTGATCTTTCAGATTGAGTTCACAGCTTATGTTCTCTCCTTGTGAGAGTTAATGTTTTCTTGACTGATATTCTTTAGTGATAATCTTTTCACCTCCCCATTTTTAGTTCACCAACATTCCTGTTTTTTCCCCTAATTAAATCACTGTTTTATAATGATTAACAAGTAAATTTGCACTCTGCAGTGCTATAGCATGTAAACATGAAAAAACTAATATTTGAATTGCATTACTGCTCTAGATAATAGGAAACAAATTAGATACTTAGCACAGTTTGTGTACAGGTGCAAATTAAGAGTAACCATCTCTTTGACTGAGCACTCCACCCATCAGCCTGTGACTGTTTTAATTATGGCAGGATCCTACCTACCCATGTAACGTAGGCTTCAGCCTAGGAAAGGATTCACATTGTGATCGGTCCTCAGCAAAATTAGATCGCCTTTTTGTTGGCTGATAGGCACACATGACTTGGCCAAATTATGTACTAAGTATCTAAACTTTTCCCTATTATGTAGAACAATAATGCAATTCAAATTTCATATATTTCTTGCATAATGCATCTTCTTCTTCTTCTTCATGCATATTCTGCTTTGCTTCACAGCAGCATTTATGATTTGATTCTTGCTGGATGTTAAATACCTTGCATGGTCAGTTATCAATTACTTTACAACATTGAGACGCTGGGTTTCGACTTCAAAAAAGGGACATATTTGAATGGATTCTGTATGCACTCCTTATGTTTCCATATGTTTACTCTGGGTCATCTAGTTTCTTCATATAATAAAAAACCATACTTACAAAGTTAATTTGAAGATTTAATTGTGAACCTCAATGGGAACAGGGACTGATATTGTTGATGAAAAGATCTGTATAGTATTGCAAAATATATTGGCGCTATATAAAAAAAAAGAAAGTAGAAATACTTTAAAGAAAAAATGCCTGCACCGATCACTGCCAAGACCAAGCAATTACTGGCATTTAAAAAGAAATTAAAAAGATTGCCCACTTTGGACAATTTCTTAGTGTTAGCATGGTCTTTTGGCAATAGGCTGGTCAAAATGTTTTCTGAGTTTTAAAAGCCCTGGCAATCAGCTGTTGTCTGCGGGAAAACCTGTATCAAGTGTTGTGTTCACCTGCAGTGCCACATGATAACTAAAGCATTGCACAGTGCCATGTGAAATATATGGGCTCTTCATGTAATGAACAGACATACCAGATGTTTTCTGCTCTTGCTTATAGAAGAGATCTCAAATAGAGGATTTCCAACCGAGATATTTGATAATTAGGTTTGTAATCTCAACAATCTCATTAAGCATTTATTTCAGAGATGGCTCTATGAACAGGAGTCTTGTTTATAACCAATATGCAAATATCTTCAATTAACACCCTGAAACACTTGTCTGCAATTGGAGAGTCTGGTTTGGCTTTTTATCTTAAATCATAAGGCAAGGCTCGTTAAAGAGTCAATATTGACTTTTAGGATTGCTACCCCCAATAGATGACACTACAGTTCTAATCCTCTGTCTCTCTGAAGACAGTATTTGCATATTAAATTTTCCAAAGGGGCATTGAATGGCGTATAAAGGCCCCGTCTCACATAGCGAGATCGCTAGCGAGATCGCTGCTGAGTCACTAGTTTTGTGACGCAACAGCGACCTCCATAGCGATCTCGCTATGTGTGACACGTACCAGCGATCAGGCCCCTGCTGTGAGATCGCTGGTCGTGTCGGAATGGCCTGGACCTTTTTTTGGTCGTTGAGGCCCCGCTGACATCGCTGAATCGGTGTGTGTGACACCGATCCAGCGATGTCTTCACTGGTAACCAGGGTAAACATCGGGTTACTAAGCGCAGGGCCGCGCTTAGTAACCCGATGTTTACCCTGGTTACCAGCGTAAATGTAAAAAAAAAAAAAACAATACATACTCGCCTTCTGATGTCCGTCAGGTCCCTTGCCGTCTGCTTCCTGCTCTCACTGACTGCCGGCCGGAAAGTGAGAAGTGAGAGCACAGCAGTGACGTCACCGCTGCGCTCTGCTCTCACTGTACGGCCGGATCTCAGTCAGAGCAGGAAGCAGACGGCAAGGGACCTGGACACCGAAAGGCGAGTATGTACTGTTTGTTTTTTTTGGTAACCAGGGTAAACATCGGGTTACTAAGCGCGGCCCTGCGCTTAGTAACCCGATGTTTACCCTGGTTACCCGGGTGCTGCAGGGGGACTTCGGCATCGTTGAAGACAGTTTCAACGATGCCGAAGTCGTTCCCCTGATCGTTGGTCGCTGGAGAGAGCTGTCTGTGTGACAGCTCCCCAGCGACCACACAACGACTTACCAACGATCACGGCCAGGTCGTATCGCTGGTCGTGATCGTTGGTAAATCGCTTAGTGAGACGGGGCCTTAAGTCTCCACCAAGAGACACCAGCTTGGCACTCTGCACAAGGAGAAAAGTTCCCCCCTAGAACACACGTCAGAGGCCACTCACCAGACAAATGAAACCTCCTACTTTGCACTGATGAGGGGCGAACAGCTCAAAACACTTTTCTGCCAATTAAGTGTCTGATTAGGATTTTTATCCTAAGTCATGTGGCAAGGCGCAGTATAAAGTTAATATTGACTTTTAGGATTGCAACCACCAATAAGTGGCACTACAGTTCTAGTTCTCTTCCTCGTTGAAGAGGATATTTGCATATTTAATTTCCCAGAGGAGCATTGAATGGTCTATAAGTTTCCTTATGCCATTTATGGCTTACACTTGGCACTAGTTTGTATAACGTAAAAAGCTGCACAATAATACATTCAGAAGTAGCCCTACCGGTAAAAGAAAAGCCTGTGGTAAGAACTGGAAGTTCAGAAGTTAATGTACACTATTTCAAAGGGTAGCATTCACTTATAGAAATGTCAGACAAATAAGTAGAAAATGTAAGTGCAAGCCAAATGTCAATATCGAGTGCAAGGACAGGGAGCCAGTTAATTACAGTCAGGCCACTGTCCCTAGAATAGCAGTAGTTAACCACCATTAGCTGAATGAACAAGAGTGGTAAAGCGTCAGTGGATTATATTACAGCATCACTTTGCGTTATTACAACACTTGAATGCAGGACCAGACTAGATTTAATCTTTGGAGGGAATAGACCAACATTTAAGCTCTTTAAACCACTAAAGCCTGTTGCAATTTTGCCCACTGTGTAGTAGGCAGTGTTACATCAGATAATATATCCATTAGTGTATGATTGGCCTGTGTCCTCAGCAATAGGTGCATTTATCTAATTGAGACAAGTAGATGAACATGCACACGCGGAAGCAAACATGCTACTGAATGTCCCAGCTTTATTTGGCAACACACTTTCAATCTTAAAACATCTGTCATTATATAGAAAAGCAAAAACATTATAGGTGATTACATGGACAAACAAACCTTCTACTGCCAGGTATAATGAAATGAGCAATTTTTTTGTTCATATAGGCTGAGGAGCAGTGAACTCTGCAGGAAGTGCACGAAGCAGTACACTGCGATAGAAGTTGCATATGCTGCAGATCGAAAACTTTATACCTATATTAGTAATAATCAAATTTCTATAGCACCAATAGATTCTGCAATAATATGTAATAATGATAATATAATGTAGTAATAATAATATAGGATTCTGATCTTCTATGTATAAACAAATACAACAATTACATAGTAGTAAACTAAACAACCGGTGAAACCATAGCGCTAAAGCCCTGCTCACAACAACTACCGTATCTACAAGGAATTAGGACTGACACAAAAAGTAAAAAGTGCAAGTTTTGTACAATGGTCCAGAGATCTTTTATGCTATATAGGGTAGCATACATAATTCTGCATGAGACAGTCACAAGCCAGTATCTGTGCATACTGTAGGGATTTGCTCTGGTAGGTAGTGGCAGGGCTGCAGTAATGAGGCAACACACAGGCTTTAAGTCCAAACTTCAGTGGTTTATTAACAATTTAAACAGTCCATGGCAGAAAGTGAGAGAAAAACATAAACATACTTCAGCTTGGAGAACCACTGGTCTCAGACTCACCCTTGTACGGGACGGGCTTAACTAAGTGGCTGCCAGGTCAGCGGCATCCGCCAGGTGCCATTCCTAGGTTTGCTACCAGTCTTGTCGCCAACCGTTACAGCATATGTAACTGACAAAACCAGTTCAGGCTCATTCCAGCCTAGCTCCTCACACAGAACATGTGCCAAACAGAAGAAACTTCATTACATAGCCTATAGCCACACCAACAGGTGAGGTACCTATCACATGGGCTGATCACGTGACTGTGACATCACTGTAGGTCCTCAACCTTTAGGAAAAAAACAAGCCAAATCTTATCCTACTGGGAGAAATATATCTTCCGTCCAGCACTACACCTTTTACTGCACCACAGTACCCATATATGAAAAGTTAGATTACGGAATGTGTTAGGCCTACTTAAAACTATGGATGTCAGGAGTTAATAATATTATCTAGGGTAACTATTTCCAGGGAGCAGATGCAGCTTGAGAAAAGTCTTGAAAGCCAGTGAGGAAAGTTCGGATAATGAAAGCTTGACAGTCATAGATCATTGGAAGAATGTAGAACAATGATAGGGTGATAGACAGAGATGACTTCACAGAGGGCTATGCAGCACTGTGGAGATCTTTGTGTGTAAGAGTGATAAGTTTATATTATTTTATATAGGGTATGGACAGCCAGTGTAGTAGATATTGGGGCAGTGTAGAGCCATGACAGAAAGATGAGCCTTGCTGCTGCATTCTGGATAGATTGGAGAGGGGAAGACCATTTAGTAACAAGATATAGTAATCAGGACAAGAATGAATTAAAATGCAAGGGGAGAAAGGAAGATGTCAGAAAAGTAGGGAAACAACCAAGAGAGAGCTGAATCCTTAGAAAGTACCTATCACCAATCTGAGGCTGCCCTTTTTATTTAATAAGAGTGGGCAGCCTCAGACTGGTGATTTTTCGAAATATAAGTTATTGACAGAAGTGAGCTGAGTCGCCCGCCAGGGCCGCGGGGTACTTGGTACCGGGTCCAGTACTTAAAAGGGAATGTCACGGTGGCGGCGACCCGGTCTGTGGCCGTTGGAACCCATGTTAAAGGGAATGTCCTTAAAGGGATTTTAAATAAAGCTTGTGTTCGTGACGCCACCTGTGGTATTCGGTCACAGGAGACCGACGCTGCTTAAAGGGGTCCACTGGGGTGATGTTACGGCAGCTAGATAGTATAACTTCCCATAGGTGAAGTAGGTCCCCAGGGCTCCTGGTGTATGGACGAGGATGGTGAGTGGTGCAGTAAAGAACGGAGGACACAAGTTTGCAGTCTCTTTACCTGGTTTACTTTAGATTTCAGACAGCCACAGTCCAGGGCACCAGATAACAGGTACAGGCAGGGTCCGGCCGGCTTGGAAGCGTGTTCAGAGTCATCTTTACAAGGTGGAGTTAGAAGCCTTCCTACAAGTGCAGTGGTGTTGTAGTCCCTTACTGCCAATTGCTTCTGGTAAGGTCCTCACAGTTCTCTCTGTCCTCCTTAAAGGTGGGACACAAATCCGTATGACAGGTAGCTCGAGCCTTTTTACAGGGTCTCTATCACAACCTCTATGCGTCACTGTGTCTCCTGGGTATTAGGGAGGACAGGTTACATGTAGTTCAGCTGTCCTGCCGGTTTCTGCTGTAAGTCTTGGAGTCCATCACAACCTCGGTCTTCCGGCTACTGGTATCTGCACTTTTCAGGGAGGTAGCCCAATCGCTGCTGTCCTCCCCAGTTGTCACTCGCCTGTGCTTCGCTCTCCTACACGCTCACTACAAATCTGTTTGTCTTTCTGTGTTATCTCTGTCCAGGAGCTGCAGCTCTTTCTCTTGGCTGCATGGCCCCTCAGTCCTTTATCTCTCTTTCTGCCAGGAGCTGCAGACTCCCACGTCTGCTCAGCTATACTCCTCTCTTACCAGCTCCACCTAGCTGAAGTTCCATGACAAGCTCCTCTCTGGCTTCCTCTGACTCACTGTCTCTCTGACAGGAACTAACTAACTTTCCCTCCAAGCCAGAATATATATAGGGGGGCCACCCACAAACTGGATAAGGGATCCCCCTTCTGGCCTGGAGTGTGAACATGTTGTGTGCTTGTGTTTACCTGGTGAAAGAGATCTTCCTTCGCTTCCAAGTGTGACATCACTCTCCCCGTGAGGAAAGTAATGCCACTATAACAACCAGGACCCTGGGGTGTTACAGAGCCAAACACTATCTAATGTTCCTCGAAAGAGACAAACTTTCTAGCTAAAGTTGAGTCTGAATTTCCTGAGTTGTGGGTTCCCAGAAAACAGACTAAGATCCCACAACCCTAGACAGCTAATCTTGCAGAGAAAGCATGAGATCTTACTTGTTATTGTGAGATTTCTCTCTTTGCACTAACTAAACTCGACCGCATCCTTTGCTAAGTGGTGACCGAATAGATACCGCTTTAAGGATGCTACCATTTGGTCACTGCTTAGTAAATGGTACAACACCCCTGGGTTAGTTCAAATGTAAGGAGATGGATACATTCCCCCATGAAGACACGTGTATTGTTGCAAAAGTAGTTTGATGTGTAAGCTAAACTGTGATATGTGTTAACAGTGTTGGTATTGTGTTCTGCCCGACAATAGAGAGAGTTAGAGGTAATGATTAGCCCAAAGTGGGATGGGTTAAGTAGCAGGGACAGATACAATATCCTCTCAGGACATGAGTTAAGGCCTACAGTGCATGAGAAACTGACCTGAGGTCTGAATAGAAGGCAGTGTTGCATTACATGGGTGTTCCAAATTGAGAGGAGACCAAGAGAGTGGTTAGTGTGAACCAGAGTAAAATGAAAGGAGAACTGACAGAAGGACAGAGTCGTCACTGGAGATAGGTCCTGGGAGAAGGCAATTAACAGTACAGTTCTAAGTTTATATTTCAGAGTGGTAATGGGCCAAAACAGGACAGAGAACGTGAGATGAAGAGAGTGCCTTGCATGGGAGTTCCAAGGCATCAGTATGAGAAGCTAAGGACTGGCAACATAGTTCCCTTAAGAGGGAAAGAGAACACATAGGACTCTTGCTAACTGGACTGTAGCACTGAGATTGCTTGTGGTGAAGGATAGTGGAAAAGTGGAGATAGAGGCCAAACGAGTAGCGAGAAAGGAATTAGACTGTGTATGAAGATGCTCCGAATTGTGAAGGAAATGTTCCTAAAGTTGTGTACCCACTACCTACTGTACATAAATCCCACAAAGTTATCGTTCAGTAAAAAATTTATTTTGATTTGTGCTCTCCCTCATTGAACTCTTGAACATCTGGTCCTGGCCAACCAAACTCATCAGTAACACACAGCCTGCAAGGGTGTAGCGCTCCATAGCAGAAGTCCACACACCCAGCCAGGAACCCCAACTTCATGTAGCATGCCGGGGCATAAAAAACAAGTACTTCAACCATGGCTACAGCCCCATTCCATGTTCCACAAAGTGTGAGTTCTTGCACTTTCATTATGAGATAGGCCCAGGGACCAAACGTTTCTGGAAAGTTTTTCTTAGAGCTATTGAGCTTTTTTTTAATAGTTTATATTTTGAAAAATCACCAGTTATTTTATTAGATAAAAAGGGCAGCAGCAGACTGGTGATAGGTACTCTTTATAGAGGAAAACATACTGAGTAGGAGTTTGCGGTCCACTGTGTCAAATGCTGCAGAGACATCAAGAAGAATCAAGTCCAGGTCAGGAGATTATTGAAGACTTTTGGTAGAGTGCAGAAAAGAGATAATAAGGGGTATAGGTTATAGTTAGCAGAAATATAGGAAACAAAACATGGAGACAGCACACCAGTATAAGGTGAAAAAAGTGCTTATTTAACAGCCCCTAGTGGCAACATTTCATCTCAAACACTGTGAGCCTTTCTCAAGCAGAAATATAACTATTTAAAACAAATATTTTGGTTAGATTACTAGTAGAGATGGCCGAAGCCGAAAAGTAAAGTTTGGCGTCCGTACCGAACACCTACTGTTTGGGCACGGACACCGAACACGGACTTCACCAGGAAATCTGTGTTACTGTTCGTGTTCGGCTGCCTGAACACCGGGTGTTTGTCATGTGCATGGCAGCGCGGCAAACACTGCTTCAGATCAGCAGTGAAATCATTCCCGCCAGACAGAAAGTCTGTGTCATTTTTTGATAATCTCAATAAAACCATACTCATGACCTCGCCTAATTCCACCGAAGCCCCCGATCTCTTGTAATAAACCAAAAATAATAAAACAACAATAGACCATACCTGTCTGTCGTTCTGTCCCACACCGTAATCCATGTCTGAGGGTGAAATAGTTTTCAACCTGGACGGTGCCAAGATGTGACCGTCCAGGCTGAGAACCACTAGAGAATGCATTGCTACAAGCGCAGCCTCAGTGACTGGAGGTGACGTCATTGAGGTTACCTCCAGACACTGAGGCTTCATTCCCAGCCAGGCTGAACTGCGGTGACCTCGGTGAGATCCCCTCTAGCATCGTGAGAAAAACTTTCATGCATCTCTGTATACTGAAATGCTCGCTGCTCACAATTAAAGAGGAGGCTTTACAAGCAGAGCAAGTAGAGATGGAGCAAGAAACTATACTGGGTGATGCTACACAGTCAAGCCTCATCTCATCTTCTCAAAGCAGATTGGGTGATAATGAGGAAGAGGAACAGGAAGGGGAGGAGGAACAGGAGCTTGCTGCTTGTGCTACAGACAGTAGTACCCACACTACTTTCATTCTCTCTGTTCAGCGTGGATGGCCTGAAGACAAGGAGAAGAGGGAGGATGAAGTGGAGGACGAGGTGGAGGATGAGAAGGACAACATGGACACTCATCCTCTTGGTGGGGACAGGGAAGTCTTGGCTGTTGCCAGTCTGGCACACATGTCTGAGTTTATGTTCCGCTCCTTTTTGTCAGAGATATTTTTCAGTATTGATGGAGGTATTATAACCGATACATACATCTGCCTGTAAGCTGAAAATGCTGACAAGCTGAATCTTATCTAAATAAACAAGGGCCACCACCATATCAACAGGGTGATCATGCAACCATCGCTATAAATGTTTATGATGCCTGTATTAACAATTTTTAGAGGCCTACTACATTCTTTCATATATATGTGGTGGTATATGTTTTTTAGGCCATGCACTTAGTATATGGGCATTACCAGTCTACGATACCCAATTCTTAATAATGGGAAAATGTTTTCTGATGGTCTCCACTAGGTCTCTTGAAAGGGATATTGAAGTGTCTCCTTCTAATTTTTGGCATCCCTTGCACTTTATCCATGTAGGAGACCCACTCCTTAGTAAAGGGGAAAAATGCTTTTCTGAGGCTTCACCTTCTAGTTGAGGGAACATTTTTTGGAAACCAAAAGACCTGGTGGGTTCTATTAGTATATGATCCAATGCCTTGTTGTGGGTTGTCAGGTGGTCGTCACATAGGGAGTTCTCACACTGCATACATCTGAATCACATATTTCAGAGATTTACATGGAAACCCTGGTGCAAGTGCCAAGCGTAGGGCGCAGGATAAATGTGAGCCGAGCTTTTCTGCAATCTATGGGCGAAAGAATGTGAAAATCAATAGTAGGTGAAGAATTGTTTCTTTTTCTTTTTTCATGAGGACATCGAGTGACCCTGGCAATGATCAGCCCCTCGCGATGACATCACAGGGGCGCTAATCGGAGTGCAGAGAGGGCTCCCTCCCTTTGTCTGCCTTCTAAATGCTGCAATTGATATCGATCCCAGTATTTAGTGGATTAAACTGTCAGGAGCCATGCAGGCACCACTACTGGCAGTAAATATTTTGTTCCATCAAATATAGTCCCCAATTTAGTAGTATCAAGTCTCTTATACTAAAAAACATCCCAATTCTATATGAAGATGAGACTTTATCTACTATATTGGCGTCAGGCTGTCAAGTGGTCGCAAAAAAGCCACCACTTTATCTGACATTCTTTCTCCAAGCTTCTTTAATCCTGGCAATACTTCTTGTACCTGGTTGCATCATACTGGCTTCTATCATTGTGGAGCTGCCAAATGCCGAACATGTGCGCATTCTGTTATCGCACATTCCTTTTATGACAGTAGCAATAGACAAGAATTTAAAATACAGCAGTTTATTAACTGCAATAGTAAAAATGTAGTATATATGATTACATGTATCAAATGCAATCTGAGTTACATAGGATGCACTACTCGCATGCTTAAAACTCGTATTTCAGAACATATCACTGATATTCTTCTTTCTACTAATAGCATTCGCTCCATGTCATACGCCTCTAAGCATTTTGTTACCTGTCATCAGGGGAAAACGGACTTTCTTCTGATCATTGGCATTGAAAGACTTGCGATGTCAGCCAGAGGAGGAGACTTCAAAAGACGTTTAATGACGCGTAAAGCTTATTGGATGTTCTGTCTGAACACTTGCCATCCTGCGGGCTTAAATGCTCGCAAAGAAAATATGTTTCACTATTAGTTGTTTTTTTGTTTTTTTTATCACTGGGGGGGGTTTTTTTCCCTTGGGGTTTTTTTTTTTTCTTTCCTCTTTTTTTTTTTTTCCCCCTTGGGGTTTTTTTTTTTTTCCTTTTTCTCTTTTTTTTCTCTTGGGTTTTTTTTTTCTCTTTTTTTTTCTCTTGGGGTTTTTTTTTTGTTTGTTTTTTTGTATGTTTTTATGGGAGTTTTTGTTTTATGTTATATGCTTTCAGCATTTTGTTATTTGTCATTAGTGGAACATGGACTGTCTTTGGATTACCAGCATTGAGAGATTTGTGATATTGGCTATAGGAGGAGACTTCAAAAAAATTATTTAGGGTATGTGTCCACGTTCAGGAAACGCTGCGTTTTTGACGCAGCGTTGAGCTGCAGCGTCAAAAACGCAGCGTCCAGATGTTACAGCATAGTGGAGGGGGTTTAAAGAAATCCCGTCTCCACTGTGCATTAAAAAACGCATGCGTTTTTCCCGCGAAAACGTACATGCAGTGCGTTTTTCCAGAACGCAGCATGTTGCTACAATGAGCAAAACACGCAGGAACACCGCAGGTGACCTGCCAGTGACCTCAGGTGCATTGAAGCCTGAAGCAAACCTGAACGTGGACACATACCCTAATGATGCATGAAGTTTACTGAATTTTCTGTCTTAATATCTGCTATCCTGCGGGCTTAAATGCTCGCAAAGAAATTACGTTTTACTATTAGGTCATCACTTTTGTATATTTTCATCTGTCTCTTGTGTATTTGTATTTTGTGCTTTGTATATTATGTTTTTCTTATTTTTTTTGTGGACTTATATATATGTGTCAAATGTGAGTCCCAATCATTCTGGCTATGGCTGGTATTTAATCCTCCTGTGATGCATATGGAGCAGCTTTGAAAAAGAACACACTGTTCAAAACGCGTAGCCTGCTGCTACTCACTCTCTTGTTCACCTCGTTTTTTGGACTTTGCATTTTACTCTCAATAATTTGGATTATTTTTGGAAGCTGGATTCTTTTCTTGTTTTGCTCTACTATTTACGTGATGACTGCACGGTATCCGAGCTTCCCCACAGCACATGCCCAGCAGGTGAGCTGGTTTAATTTTTTTTTCAATTTATTTTTTTTTTTCAAGTGCCAGGTGTCACCTGTCATATAAGCTGAATATCCGGCGACGATCGCCGGAGCACAGTCTCCTGTGAGTAGGTAATCGCCATAACGTGTATATACTTTGTTGGTCTGGAAATACTTCCCAATCAACACGTATATTTACTGCAAATGTCAGGAAAGGGTTAAACAATGCCCACCCTTTTGTAGGTAAACACTTGCGTTTAAGTTTCTGAATAATATGTGGAGGAAAACTACTATTATAGCAGGGATTAGAATAGAAGGTGCACCATTTGATTTTTTGAGCCCACAATTGGCTGGAATAGATAGCAGAGCCCTGGATGCCTAAACAGTGGAAACCCTCCACAAGTGATCCCATTTTGGAAGCTGCACCCCTCAAGGAACTTATCTAGAGCTGTGGTGAGCACCTTGAACCCACAGGTGTTTCACATAATTTTATAACATTGAGTTGCGAAACTGTAAAAATGCAATTTTACAGAAAAAATGATACCTTAGCCCCAGATTTTTCCTTTTCACAAGGGTAACAAGAGAAAATGGACCCTAACATTTGTTGTGTGATTGAGTATACCGATAACCCATATGTGGTGGAAAACTACTGTTTAGACACACGGCAGGGCTCAGAGGTGAAGGAGTGCTTTGAAGAGCCCCTGACATGCCAAAACAGAAAAAACTCCACAAGTGACCCCATTTGGGAAACTACACTTCTTGAATAATTCATATAGGGGTGTAGTGAGCATTTTTAACCCTTAGGCGATTCACAGAATTGTATAACATTGGACTGAGTCAATGGAAAATTACCATTTTTTCCACTAAAATTTTGCTTTGACCCCAAGTTTTTAATTTTCAAAAGAAATAATAGGAGGAAATGGACATTACAGTTTGTTATGCAATTTCTACTGAGTACAGTGGAAAGCTCAGAAGGGAAGATGCGCCATACTGGAGCTTAGATTTTGCTGGAATGACTTGGATGCAATGTCACATTGGCAGAGACTGTGATGTGCCAGAATAGCAGAACCCCACTTTTCAAACTACACCTCTCAATTAATTCATCAAGGTGTGCAGTGAGCATATACACAGTACAAGTGCCTCACAGAATTTTATACCATTGGGCAATGAAGAAAGTAATTACATTTTTAACACTAAAATATTGTTTTAGCCCCAAGTTATTAATTTTTATAAGGCCCACAAATAAAATTTTTTATGAGGGCTAATAAGAAAAAATGGACCTCACAGTTTGTTGTGCAATTTCTCCTGAGTGTGCTACTACCCTACATGTAATTAGGAGCAACTTTTCAGGCACAGAGAAAAGCTCAAAAGGGAAGGAGTGCCATAATGTATTACACATTTTTCTGGTTTGGTTTGCCGGTGCTATGACCAACTTGAAGAAATGAGTAAAACTGCCAACAAAATTTGTCACACAATATCTGCTGAATGTGGCAATACACACGTGGTCAAAATTGTTGGTACCCCTCATTTAATGACAAATCTATGACAATAAACAGATTGTTTAAAATGTGCCCCCTCATACCATGAAATCGTCCCAGGGGTGGGTCTTTCCCCCCTAATCAGATGCAGCACAGCCGTCACTCTGGGCCTGTGCGCGCCGGGCGCCGCTTCCTATTGCTTCATTAGCGTTCCCGGCGCCTGCGCTGTAAGTATTTTTTTCCGGGCATGCACAGTTGTGCTGCCCTTCGAACTTACAGCGCAGGCGCCAGCGACGCTGATGAAGCAAGAGGAGGCGGCACCCGGCGCTCACACAGGCCTGGAGTGACGGCTGTGCTGCATCTGATTAGGGGGGAAAGACCTGCCCCCGGGACAATTTCACTGTATGAGGGAGCACATTTTATAAGCATTTATTTCAGCGTGTGCAAGGAGCATAACTAAAAGAGCCACCTTGTCAGAATGCAGCATTAGTGCTGCATAAGGTGGCTCTTTTAGATACAGACGCCTGAGGGGGGTGACAGGTTCCCTTTAACATGTTTGTCTATAATTTTCTTTCTAATCTCCTGAGACAACTCTTTCCTTTGCTTCCTCTGGTCCATGTTGAGTGTGATACACCCCATGTCACCAAACAGTACAGTGAGTATCTGTAGCCCTATATACAGGCCCACTCACTGATTCCAAGATTGTAGACATCTGTGATTTTAATTAGTGGACACACATTGATATAACATGTCCCTTTTGCCACATTATTTTCAGGGGTACCAACATTACTGTCCAGGCCTATTGCATGAGTTTTATATATTTTTTTTAATTCTGTGGAAGCATGGTTGAAATGCAATGTCTGAATTTCATTTGTTCATCCTTATAGATTTTTTATTTATTTATTATTACTTTTGTCAGATTCAAGTTAATTCTGTGACCACTGTGGGATTTTCTGTCATTAAACGAGGGGTGCCAACAATTTTGACTACGTGTTCATGACATGCATTTATTTGTGAAAAAATCAGAAATTTTACAAAAATGTTGAAAATTTAGCAATTTTCAAATTTAAATTTGTATGCCCTTAAACCAGAGTTATGTCACTCAAAATACTTAATAAATAACATTTCCCATATGTCTACTTTACATCTGCACAATTAATGAAACATAATTTTTTTTGTTGCAAAGTTAAGATGGTTTAATGTTGACCAACGATTTCACAGTTTTGCAACAATTTTTTTTTTTAGAGACCACGTCACATTTAAAATGACTGAGAGGTCTGTATGACAAAAATACCCCAAAAATTACCATTCAAAAATCTGCAGCCCTTCAGGGTTCTAAAAACCACATTTAACAAGTTTATTAATCCTTCAAGTGCTTCACAGGAATTAATGGAATGTGGAAGGAAAAAAATTAACATTTAACTTGTTTTCACAAAAAATTTACTTTAATTTTTATTTTTTTTTTACAAGTGTAACTGGAGAAAAAGGACCCCAAAATTTGTTGTGCAGTTTCTTCTGAGCATGACAAAAGCCCATATGTGGGGGAAAACTACTGTTTTGGCGCACGGCAGGCCTCAGAAGGGAAGGAGTGTCATTTGACTTTTTGAATGCAAGATTTGCTGGAATCATTAGTGGATGCCATGTCGCATTTGGAGAGCCCCTTATGTGCTTAAACTGTGTAATCCTCTCACAAGGGACCCCATTTTGGAAACTACACCCCTCAAGGAACTAATCTAGATGTATGATGAGCACCTTGAACCCTCATGTGCTTCACAGAAGTTTATAACGTTGAGTGTTGAAATAAAAAAAAATCACATTTTTCTCACAAAAATGTTCATTTATCCCCCAATGTTGCATTTTCACAAGGGTAACAGACAAAATTGCACCATGCGATTTATTGTGCAATTTCTCCTGAGTACACTGATACCTAATATGTGGGGGAAAACTACTGTTTGGGCACATTACAGGGCTTGGAAGGGAAGGTGCGCCATTTGACTTTTTGAATGCAAAATTTGCTTGAATAATTAGGGGTGCAGTGATCCTATTGATACCACAGGTGTGTCACAGAATTTTTCACCATTGGGTAATGAAGAAAAATAATTACATTTTTTCACCAAAATTTATATCACAGTTTCTGCTAAATGTAGAAATACCCCTTATGTGGATGTACAATACTTCTTCGCCATATGGCAAGACTCGGGAGGAACAGGGTGCCATTTTCCTCCTGAAGCACAGATTTTCCTAGAATAGTTTGCGGGCTCCATAAGAGCACCTAAGTGCTAAAAGAGCAGAATCCACCCTCAAGATACTTCATTTTGGAAATTATACCTCTTTGGGAATTTATCTACAGGTGTAGTGATGATTTTTACTCCATTGGTGTTTTACAGAAACAAGCTGTTAGGGCGGGCGGAACGCACAGAATAAATATAAAGATAGTAATAAGGTGCGTTTGCAGCCTGGGGTCCACCATGCAGAGATGGAACCTGCTGCTAGGTAATGGCAGCACTATATGGCGGTACTACACCAGAATAAACACGGGTTTACGTCACCCGGTATGAACTGATGCGAACTCTGTTGCTTCACAGAGTCGCAGGGAAACAAAGGAAACACTGTTCCCTGTTAGCAGTCAAAGGGTACAGCAGATGGACGCTAGTGGGATCTCTGAACTTCACCCCCACTATGCTGGTGATTGATATTGCTCTGACTCTTGGTGGCTTTTGAGCCCGAGCCTTAGGACGCCCTGAGTCAGATGCTGAGATCAAGCGGGAGGTCCCACGCTACACTGACCGGTTGGCAGGACTGATTAAAGATTTACCGCACAGAGTGCGTACAGCACCGCTCTGGCGGATGCCACTAACCACCCTAACTAGGGCTAGGAAAGCGCACTGGTTGCGCACAGTGCCGCACTGGCCATGGCTGCTAATTGACGCAGTAATTCGTGTCTAGAACTGGATCGCACAATCTGGCGCTAGGTAGCTCAATCACCCAAGACCTTTCAAAAACACTAGGGATGGGAATGATTAAGGAGCTTTCACCAGTTTCAGTCATACATATACACACACACAATTTCAGATTTATACTAGCGCATTGGCCAAGCGGCTATGGAAACCTTTTATAGCTGTAGCCTTCCGGAACCTACCTAGTGATCCAATCGGAGCCACTACAGGACCTGAGCATGTGACCCCCCGACCTCCAATGAGAGGTCGTCCCATGGGCACGCTCAGTAGAAGAAAAGCAGGACTTAGTCCCTGGAACATCTGCTCGCCGCTGATCAATGCTGGTTACAAAGGCTGAGCCTGGAAAGGCAGCTGTAACTAAACGCACAATATATGCTTGAGCCAGATGCTGGGATCGACGTCTCTGCTGAGCAGGCTCCACTGCAGCTGGAGGAGAATGGGAGACCACAGCAGACATGGTTCAAGATTCCCCCTGTGCAGTGGTGGGAACTCGACACCTAACACAAGCAGCAGTGAAAATTGCAAGTGACCAGTACATTTATCTTGACCAGCGCATGTTTCTGGAGACATGCACTCATTAGTTAGGCGTGCTCTCAATGTTACACAAAATGCCAAACAAGAGAACACTACATTCGGTTTAGCCACACTGGGGCTAAGAAGGGAGGGATGGATTTGGGAGTGCTGAGCTTCTTTTGGAGGGTGAGGAGCCATTTTGCTTTTCCAGGTCCTTTGTACTACCTGTAACGTGAAAGCCCCCTTTATTTCCATTATCAGGTGGTGGATTTGCTTGGGGACTTGCTTTTTTTGTGGATTAATTTGAAGCTTTTGTTAGGAACATTTTACATAGTCATAAAAGATAAAGAGAATGCGGCACTCACCCTTTTTTGCTGTGTGATCGTGTTCTTTATTGGATTAAAACTGTAGCATATTCATGCAACCATGGACATCAGGTATACAGGAGGGTGCGGTATGGAGAAAGGACGATGGCCGTTTCGCGCAGTCCAGGACCCGTTGAAGCGCTCACTGCACAAAACGGCCGTCATTCTTTCTCCATACCGCACCCTCCTGTATACCTGATGTCCATGGTTGCATGAATATGCTACAGTTTTAATCCAATAAAGAACACGATCACACAGCAAAAAAGGGTGAGTGCCGCATTCTCTTTATCTTTTATGAGTATACAGCTGAATGCTATCAGTGCAGAGCACCTTATACCCAAGTTTTCGTGACAGCTGCATATCGGTTCTTAGATTAATCCAAGTCCACAAAAGTTTGTACTCCTCTAGTGCCGTCTATATTCTTTTCTTGTGATGGACATTTTACATAGTGTTTGGGGTCATATTTATCCTGCTCTATGCTGAGCACTTACTTTGTGGTTTCCATCTAAATCTCCAAGTGACATGATTCAGATGAAACCCATGAGGCAGCAGAGCTACTCTGGACTCAGGCCTCTGTTCAGCATTGTACATCTTTTCAGAAGTGCATAAAACTGTGGCAGACCGCGCTTTTATGCACGCCAGGATCAAAGGCCAGACAGCATCCACAATGCATACATCTGCCTGATTATAGGGAATCTTCCACTGGGGGTTCCATCTGAATCACGTATTTCAGAGATTTACATGGAAACCCTGGTGCAAGTGCCAAGCGTAGGGCACAGGATAAATGTGAGCCGAGCTTTTCTGCAATCTTTGGGCGAAAGAATGTGAAAATCAACAGTAGGTGAAGAATTGTTTCTTTTTCTTTTTTCATGAGGACATCGAGTGACCATGGCAATGATCAGCCCCTCGCGATGACATCACAGGGGCGCTAATCGCAGGGCAGAGAGGGCTCCCTCCCTTTGTCTGCCTTCTAAATGCTGCAATTGATATCGATTGCAGTATTTAGTGGATTAAACTGTCAGGAGCCATGCAGGCACCACTACTGGCAGCGAGTGCCAGATGTAAGCTGTAATATCAGCTGAACATTCGGTGACGATCGCTGGAGCACAGTCTCCTGTGCGTAGGCGATCGCCATAACATAAATATACTTTGCCGATCTGGAAATACTTCCCAACCAACACGTATATTTACAGAAAATGTCAGGAAGGGGTTACACAATGCCCACCCTTTTGTAGGTAAACACTTGGTTTTAGTTTCTGAATAAGAATTTATCTTTTAAAAGAAATGGCGCATCTCAAAATACAGGGATCACACTTCCATTTACAAGCAGAAACAAGCCTTAAGTTCAGAATTTGGATTTAATTGGAAAATCAGCAATCATGCATCGGCTGTGCTACACCATGTGATCCATAAGATGCTATGATAAAGGGTAGAGAGCAGTAGCACCCATTTACACTAAACAGTTCACTAATCTTACCTTCAGGAATTGGAAAAGATTTCGCCATCTGATTGCAAATTAGCACACTATTCTGGATGGGATGTGTTTTAATAAACCATTGTAGAAGAAAAAAATTGATTTGTAGGAGGTACACAAGGATGTACCTAAAAATCCATGAATAGATTGGATTCCCTACCTAGTCATGAGGGTTGGCACCCTGTATCACCATAGCTTGCTTTCACACACAGAGTTCCAACCTCCGCGGTTAGGTAGGGAATCCATTTAGGGATTTATAGAGACATCTTAAGGTATGTGCACACGTATTTAGCTCTGCAGATGTTTCCTCAGCAGATTTCATAAATCTGCAGGTAAAAGGCACTGCGTTTACCTGCGGATTTACCGCGGATTTTATGCGGATTTACCACGGATTCCACTTCCACCATTATGGAGCAGGTGTAAACCGCTGCGGATTCCGCACAAAGAATTGACATGCTGCGGAATGTAAACCGCAGCGTTTCCGTGTGTTTTTTTCCACAGCATGGGCACTGCAGATTGCGTTTTCCATGGGTTTACATTGTACTGTAAACGCATGGAAAGCTGCTGCGGACCCGCAGCAAAATCCGCAATGTGTGCACATAGCCTTGGTATACCTACTACCAACTAATTATTTCTGATTTTTTATCCATACAGCCATGTGGATCCTTTTCTTCCTTTTTTTGTCAATTTTCATCAGTGGTCGATGGTATTAGATCCATGCTGTGTTAACAAGGAACAACGCTACATTTACCACACGGTGAGAATTTTCTGAAATATTCTTTTTGTGCTTCTTCTATGTTTAAATCTTTATCCTACTGTGGCATATTTATCATATAATGTCTTTATTTAGGGATACATTTGAATAATTAATAATAGAAGTTGTTATTAATGGATTTTTTTTCACATAAGCAGTAATTTAAGTCACCATCTTCAGGCATTTTTTCAACATACAGACCTGCTCATCGTTATTGGCACCCATGAATTTTAAGTACGGTACATAATGTGGAATATCTCCGGAAAAAAAATAATGAAGTGAAACATTTTTTTGTATAGGCCACTCGTGTTAAATACAAAAGAGCAAATAATAAACAATAATTTAAAACAAAAAATAATGGGAGGGAAAAATAGAAAAACTAAACCTTGCTGTGACAATGATATTGGCACCCTTTACATTAAATTAGTATAGAAGCACATTTTGACTCACCTGTGGTAAATTGCAAATGAGAATTGCCTGTGATTAATTGGCGGTGCCCATGTGACATGAATTAACCAATCAATGATGACTTCAGTGATTTAAGTAGACACATAGTAAGCCCTGTTCCTTTGTCACAATGGTGAAGACTACAGTAAGGCTAGGTTCACATTACGTTCTGGCAGTCTGTTAGACGGACTGCGTTACACCGTGGCATAACGTGGTGTAACGCAGTCCATTAACGCTGCCATTAAGCTCTATTTCGGGCGCATTGCTAGCGCACACCCAAAATGGGCGTGCGCTAGCGATGTGCCGTCATTGAGTGACGGACCCTGGGACGCGGGCTGCAGCGTTTCCGGGTTTGTCACCGGTAGCGCAGATAGAGCATCTGCTAGCTCTATCTGCGCTAGCACGATGACAAGTCGGCACTTGCGTTAACGCAGCCCGTTTAACGCATGTGTTGAACGGGCTGCATTAATGCAATGTGAACCTAGCCTATTATCAGACCTACAATATCAGACCTGCTATTATTATCAAACATAAAACTCCCAAAGGGTATAAGGCCATCTCCAAAAACCTTGGTATCCCAGTTTCAAAAATATGGAATGTTATTAAGAAGTTAGCCAAGCAAGTAACTGTCAAGAACCTCCCTGGATGTGGGGAAAGAGGAATGTTGACAAGAGATATCTTCAAAGGTTGGTGTGAATGGTATAAAAAACACCACATCAAACATCCGACCTAAAGGTCCATCTAGAACAGTCTGGGGTCATGGTTTCAACAAGTGCCATACGCCGCATACTAAGCTGTTATGATCCCAATGGCAGAGGATCTCTGATATTCCGGCAAGATAGCAAAAATATAAATACTGCTCTAGGGAGGTGGAAACTGGGCTAACCGCATACCTGATCCTGACACAAACAACTAAAAGTAGCCGGTGAACGTGCCTACGTTGGTTCTAGACGTCTCGAGCCAGCCGGAGAACTGACTACCCCTAGAGGGAAAAAAATAAGACCTCGCTTGCCTCCAGAGAAATTGAACCCCAAAGATATAGAAAGCCCCCAACAAATAATAACGGTGAGGCAAGAGGAAAACACAAATGTAGAGATGAACTAGATTCAGCAAAGTGAGGCCCAATAGTCTAGATAGCAGAAAATAGATAGTGGACTATGCGGTTAGCAGAAAACCCTACAAAACATCCACGCTGAACATTCAAGAACCCCCACACCGACTGACGGTGTGGAGGGAGAATATCAGCCCCCTAGAGCTTCCAGCGAGTCAAAAATCAAATGTAAAGCAAGCTGGACAAAAACACTGAATAATGCAAACAATCCAAATTGTACAAAACAGACTTAGCTTTTCTTGCATGAGGCAGACTGAAAGGAATCTGGAGGAGACCAAATAGGTCTGGATACAACGATGCCAGGCAAGAGACTGAGTCCAGAGGAGGCTCAAATAGGAAACACCCGCTGCTTAACGACACAGCTGGAGCTCAGGCCTGCAACAAGACATACCTAACACAATACCGTTAGTGACCACCAGAGGGAGCCCAGAAACACAGTTCACAACAGTACCCCCCCTTGAGGAGGGGTCACCGAACCCTCACCAAGACCCCCAGGGCGATTAGGATGAGCAGCGTGAAAGGCATGAACCAAATCAGCCGCATGAACATCAGAGGCGACAACCCAGGAATTATCCTCCTGACCATAGCCTTTCCACTTAACTAAATACTGGAGTTTCCGTCTAGAGATACGAGAATCCAGAATCTTCTCCACCACATACTCCAACTCGCCCTCAACCAAAACCGGGGCAGGAGGCTCAACAGCAGGAACCATAGGCACCACGTACCGCCGCAACAAGGACCTATGGAACACATTATGTATAGCAAAAGACGCTGGAAGGTCCAAGCGAAAAGACACCGGGTTAAGTGTTGTGAATTCTGTTTGTGGGCTCCCTCTGGTGGCTACTGGTGGTACTGGTTGACGTCTGTCTTCTATCTCCAGTGCACCTGTTCCCATCAGGAAATGGGAGTTTCCTATATAGTCTGGCTTCTCACTCATTTACTTGCCGGCTATCAATGTTACCAGAGCTCCTCTGTTACTTGCTACCTGCTCCAAGTCTGCTGAGTCAGATAAGTTTGATCATTTGTACCTTTTGTCCAGCGTGCATTTATATTAATCTTGCTGCTGGAAGCTCTAGTGAACTGAAATGACCACTCCGGTGTCATGAGTTGATACCGGAGTTTAAAGTCATTTCAGGATGGTATTTTGTAGGGTTTTGAGTTGACCGCGAAGTCCACTTTTGTATTTTCTGCTATCTAGTTAGTGGGCCTCTCTTTGCTGAACCTGTATTCATACTGCGTATGTGTTTTCTTCTTAACTAACCGTCATTATATGTTGGGGGCTACTATTACTTTGGGGTTTTCTCTGGAGGCAAGCCAGGTCTGTGTTTCCTCTGGTAGGGGTAGCTAGATCTCCGGCTGGTGCGAGACGTCTAGTGATAAAACGCAGGTACGTTCCCCGGCCACTGGTAGTTGTGCGTTAGGTTCAGCATCGCGGTCAGCTTAGATTCCATCTTCCTAGAGCTAGTCCTGTTTTTGCCTATGTCCCTGCCATTGGGAATCATGACAGTATAGCCGGCCGAAATGTGTTAAGTATTGGCTGAAGTAGGAGAGAAAAGAAGTCTCTGACACTTTTTTTTTTTTTTTTTTTTTTTTTACTCTGAAGTCTGTTTAGCCATAATTGCAGTCTGCTTCTTTCCCTCCTCTTAATCCCTGAATGGCTCAGATCTCAGCTGCTGAAAAATGGATATCCAGAGTTTAGCTTCAAATCTGAATAATCTTGCTTCTAAGGTTCAAAATATACAAGATTTCGTCATACATGCTCCTATGTCTGAACCTAAAATTCCTATACCAGAGTTTTTTTCTGGAGATAGATCTCGTTTTTTGAATTTCAAGCACAATTGTAAATTGTATCTTTCTCTGAGACCTCACTCCGCTGGAAACCCTGCTCAGCAGGTTAAGATTGTTATTTCCTTGCTGCGGGGTGACCCCCAGAATTGGGCATTTGCATTGGCGCCAGGGGATCCTGCGCTGCTCAATGTGGATGCGTTTTTTCTGGCGCTGGGGTTGCTCTATGAGGAACCGAATTTGGAGATTCAAGCTGAAAAGGCCTTGATAGCCCTCTCTCAAGGGCATGATGAAGCTGAAATATATTGTCAAAAGTTTCGTAAATGGTCTGTGCTTACTCAGTGGAATGAGTGCGCCCTGGCGGCGAATTTCAGAGAGGGTCTCTCTGACACCGTTAAAGATGTCATGGCGGGGTTTCCTACGCCCACTGGTCTGAATGAGTCCATGTCAATGGCTATTCAGATTGATCGGCGTTTGCGGGAGCGCAAACCTGTGCACCATTTGGCGGTGTCTTCTGAGCAGGCACCGGAGAATATGCAATGTGATAGAATTCTGTCCAGAAGTGAACGGCAGAATTATAGGCGTAAAAATGGGCTGTGTTTCTATTGTGGCGATTCTGCTCATGTTATATCAGCATGCTCTAAACGCACTAAAAGGGTTGATAAGTCTTTTGCAGTTAGCAACTTGCAGTCTAAGTTTCTTTTGTCTGTAACTTTGATTTGTTTGTTATCATCTATTAATGTGAATGCCTATGTGGACTCTGGCGCCGCCTTGAATCTTATGGATTGGTCCTTTGCCAGGCGCTGTGGGTTTAGTCTAGAGTCTCTGGAAGTCCCTATTCCTTTGGAGGGTATCGACTCCACACCATTGGCTTGGAATAAACCTCAATACTGGACACAAGTGACTATGTGTATGACTCCAGACCATCAGGAGGTGATTCGATTCCTTGTGTTGCATAATTTGCATGATGTTTTAGTGCTTGGATTGCCATGGTTACAAACTCACAGCCCAGTTCTTGACTGGAAGACAATGTCCGTATTAAGCTGGGGATGTCAGGGGGTTCATGGGGGAGTACCCTTCGTTTCCATTGCTTCATCTACTTCCTCTGAGGTTCCGGCATTTTTGTCTGACTATTGTGATGTTTTTGAGGAGCCTAAACTTAGTTCGCTCCCTCCTCACAGGGATTGCGATTGTGCTATAGATTTGATTCCTGGCAGCAAATTTCTTAAAGGTCGTTTGTTCAATCTGTCTGTGCCAGAGCATGCTGCTATGCGAGAGTATATTAAGGAGTCCTTGGAAAAGGGACATATTCGTCCATCCTCATCCCCTTTAGGAGCAGGTTTTTTTTTCGTGGGTAAAAAAGATGGTTCCCTGAGGCCTTGTATTGATTATCGGCTGTTGAATAAGATTACAGTCAAATATCAGTATCCTTTGCCACTGTTGACTGATTTGTTTGCTCGTATTAAGGGGGCAAGGTGGTTCTCTAAGATTGACCTTCGGGGTGCGTATAATTTGGTGCGGATTAAGCAGGGAGATGAGTGGAAAACTGCATTTAATACGCCCGAGGGCCATTTTGAGTATCTGGTAATGCCTTTTGGTCTTTCTAATGCCCCTTCAGTTTTTCAGTCCTTTATGCACAATATTTTCCGTGAATATCTGGATAAATTTATGATTGTGTATCTGGATGATATTTTGATTTTTTCCGATGACTGGGAGTCGCATGTTCAACAGGTCAGGAAGGTTTTTCAGGTTTTGCGGGCTAATTCTTTGTTTGTAAAGGGTTCAAAGTGTATTTTTGGGGTTCAGAAGATGTCTTTTTTGGGGTATATTTTTTCCCCTTCTTCTATTGAGATGTATCCGGTCAAGGTTCGGGCTATTTGTGATTGGACGCAACCGACTTCCCTTAAGAGCCTTCAGAAATTCTTGGGCTTTGCTAATTTTTATCGTCGATTTATAACTGGTTTTTCAAGTGTCGTTAAGCCTCTAACGGATTTGACTAAGAAGGGTGCTGATGTTTCCAATTGGTCCTCGGCGGCTGTGGAGGCCTTTCGGGAGCTTAAGCACCGCTTTTCTTCTGCTCCTGTGTTGCGCCAACCTGATGTTTCACTTCCTTTTCAGGTTGAAGTTGATGCTTCAGAGATCGGAGCGCGGGCGGTTTTGTCGCAGAGAGGTTCTGATTGCTCGGTGATGAGACCATGTGCGTTCTTTTCTCGAAAATTTTCGCCCGCCGAGCGAAATTATGATGTTGGTAATCGGGAACTTTTGGCTATGAAGTGGGCCTTTGAGGAGTGGCGTCATTGGCTTGAGGGTGCTAGGCATCAGGTGGTGGTCTTGACTGATCACAAGAATCTGATTTACCTTGAGTCAGCCAAGCGTCTGAATCCTAGACAGGCGCGCTGGTCGTTGTTTTTCTCCCGGTTTAATTTTGTGGTTTCATATCTACCAGGTTCAAAAAATGTGAAGGCAGATGCCCTTTCTAGGAGTTTTGAGCCTGACTCCCCTGGTGATTCTGAGCCTACGGGTATCCTTAAGGATGGGGTGATATTGTCTGCTGTCTCTCCAGACTTGCGACGTGCTTTGCAGGAGTTTCAAGTGGATAGGCCTGATCGTTGTCCGCCTGGTAGACTGTTTGTTCCAGATGAGTGGACCAGTAGAGTCATCTTGGAAGTTCATTCTTCTGTGTTGGCAGGCCACCCTGGAATCTTTGGTACCAGAGATTTGGTGGCCAGGTCCTTCTGGTGGCCTTCCCTGTCTCGGGATGTGCGTACTTTTGTGCAGTCTTGTGGTGTTTGTGCTCGGGCCAAGCCTTGTTCTCGGGCTAGTGGATTGTTGTTGCCCTTGCCTATTCCAAAGAGGCCTTGGACACACATCTCTATGGACTTTATTTCTGATCTCCCGGTTTCTCAGAAAATGACCGTCATCTGGGTGGTGTGTGACCGTTTTTCTAAAATGGTTCATTTGGTACCCTTGCCCAAGTTGCCTTCTTCATCGGAGTTGGTTCCTCTATTTTTTCAAAATGTGGTTCGTCTACATGGTATCCCGGAAAACATCGTTTCTGACAGGGGATCCCAATTTGTGTCTAGATTTTGGCGGGCGTTCTGTGCCAGGATGGGCATTGATTTGTCTTTTTCGTCTGCTTTCCATCCTCAGACGAATGGCCAGACAGAGCGTACTAATCAGACCTTGGAGACTTATTTGAGGTGTTTTGTGTCTGCTGATCAGGATGACTGGGTCGCCTTTTTGCCGTTGGCGGAGTTTGCCCTTAATAATCGGGCTAGTTCTGCCACTCTGGTTTCTCCTTTCTTCTGCAATTCGGGGTTTCACCCTCGTTTTTCATCTGGTCAGGTGGAATCTTCGGATTGTCCTGGAGTGGACACTATGGTGGATAGATTGCACCAGATTTGGAGTCATGTGGTGGACAACTTGAAGTTGTCCCAGGAGAAGACTCAGCAGTTTGCTAATCGTCATCGTCGTGCTGGTAATCGTCTTCGCGTTGGGGACTTGGTGTGGTTATCTTCTCGTTTTGTCCCTATGAGGGTCTCTTCTCCTAAGTTTAAACCTCGGTTCATAGGTCCTTATAAGATTTTGGAGATTCTTAATCCTGTATCGTTTCATTTGGACCTACCGGCATCTTTCACTATTCATAATGTCTTCCATCGGTCTTTGTTGCGGAGGTACGAGATACCGGTTGTTCCTTCTGTTGAGCCTCCTGCTCCTGTGCTGGTGCAGGGTGAATTGGAGTATGTTGTGGAGAAGATTTTGGACTCTCGCATTTCCAGACGGAGACTTCAATATTTGGTTAAATGGAAGGGATACGGTCAGGAGGATAATTCTTGGGTGACTGCCTCTGATGTTCATGCCTCTGATTTGGTTCGCGCCTTTCATAGGGCTCGTCCAGATCGCCCTGGTGGTTCTCATGAGGGTTCGGTGCCCCCTCCTCAAGGGGGGGGGTACTGTTGTGAATTCTGTTTGTGGGCTCCCTCTGGTGGCTACTGGTGGTACTGGTTGACTTCTGTCTTCTATCTCCAGTGCACCTGTTCCCATCAGGAAATGGGAGTTTCCTATATAGTCTGGCTTCTCACTCATTTACTTGCCGGCTATCAATGTTACCAGAGCTCCTCTGTTACTTGCTACCTGCTCCAAGTCTGCTGAGTCAGATAAGTTTGATCATTTGTACCTTTTGTCCAGCGTGCATTTATATTAATCTTGCTGCTGGAAGCTCTAGTGAACTGAAATGACCACTCCGGTGTCATGAGTTGATACCGGAGTTTAAAGTCATTTCAGGATGGTATTTTGTAGGGTTTTGAGTTGACCGCGAAGTCCACTTTTGTATTTTCTGCTATCTAGTTAGTGGGCCTCTCTTTGCTGAACCTGTATTCATACTGCGTATGTGTTTTCTTCTTAACTAACCGTCATTATATGTTGGGGGCTACTATTACTTTGGGGTTTTCTCTGGAGGCAAGCCAGGTCTGTGTTTCCTCTGGTAGGGGTAGCTAGATCTCCGGCTGGTGCGAGACGTCTAGGGATAAAACGCAGGTACGTTCCCCGGCCACTGATAGTTGTGCGTTAGGTTCAGCATCGCGGTCAGCTTAGATTCCATCTTCCTAGAGCTAGTCCTGTTTTTGCCTATGTCCCTGCCATTGGGAATCATGACAGTTAAGGATTTCCAAAATCTTATAAGGACCGATAAAGTGAGGCTTGAACTTAGGAGAGGAGACTTTCAAAGGAACATGCCGAGAAGACAACCAAACCAAATCCCCAACACGAAGTCGGGGACCCACACCGCGGCGGCGGTTGGCAAACCGCTGGGCCCTGTCTTGTGACAATTTCAAATTGTCCACCACATGGTTCCAAATCCGCTGCAACCTATCCACCACAGAATCAACCCCAGGACAGTCAGAAGGTTCAACCTGACCCGAGGAGAAACGAGGATGAAAACCAGAGTTGCAGAAAAAGGGTGAAACCAAGGTGGCAGAACTAGCCCGATTATTAAGGGCAAACTCGGCCAGTGGCAAAAAGGTAACCCAATCGTCCTGATCAGCAGAAACAAAACATCTCAAATAAGTCTCTAACGTCTGATTAGTTCGCTCGGTCTGGCCATTAGTCTGAGGATGAAAAGCCGACGAAAAAGACAAATCAATACCCATCTTAGCACAAAAGGATCGCCAGAATCTGGACACAAACTGGGATCCTCTGTCAGATACAATATTCTCAGGGATGCCATGCAAACGAACCACATTCTGAAAGAACAAAGGAACCAAATCAGAGGAGGAAGGCAACTTAGGCAAGGGCACCAAATGGACCATTTTAGAAAAACGATCGCACACCACCCAGATGACAGACATCTTCCGAGACACCGGAAGATCCGAAATGAAATCCATGGAAATGTGCGTCCAAGGCCTCTTTGGGATAGGCAAGGGCAAAAGCAACCCGCTGGCACGAGAACAGCAAGGCTTAGCCCGAGCACAAATCCCACAGGACTGCACAAAAGAACGCACATCCCGCGACAAGGAAGGCCACCAAAAGGACCTGGCCACCAAATCTCTGGTACCGAAAATCCCAGGATGTCCCGCCAACACCGAAGAATGAACCTCAGAAATAACTCTGTTGGTCCATCCATCAGGGACAAACAATCTCTCCGGTGGACAACGATCAGGCCTATCAGCCTGAAATTTTTGCAGCCCTCATCGCAAATCTGGGGAAATGGCAGACAAAATTACTCCCTCTCTGAGAATACCAGCCGGCTCAGAGACTCCCGGAGAATCAGGCACAAAACTCCTAGAAAGTGCATCAGCCTTCACGTTCTTCGAACCAGGCAGGTACGAGACCACAAAGTCAAAACGGGAGAAAAACAACGACCAACGGGCCTGTCTAGGATTCAGGCACTTGGCAGACTCGAGGTAAATCAGATTTTTATGATCAGTCAAGACCACCACACGATGTCTAGCTCCCTCGAGCCAATGTCGCCACTCCTCAAATGCCCACTTCATGGCCAACAACTCCCGATTACCAACATCGTAGTTCCGCTCAGCAGGTGAAAATTTCCTTGAAAAGAAGGCGCATGGCTTCATCACGGAGCCATCAGAACTTTTTTGCGACAAAACAGCCCCTGCACCAATTTCAGAAGCATCAACTTCAACCTGGAAGGGAAGAGAGACATCCGGCTGGCACAAGACTGGCGCTGAAGTAAACCGACGCTTCAGCTCCCGAAAGGCCTCCACGGCCGCAGGAGACCAATTCGCAACATCAGAACCCTTCTTGGTTATATCCGTCAAAGGTTTAACCACGCTGGAGAAATTAGCGATAAAACGACGGTAAAAATTAGCAAAGCCCAAGAACTTCTGCAGGCTCTTAACAGACGTGGGCTGAGTCCAGTCATGAATGGCACGGACCTTAACTGGGTCCATCTCCACAGTAGAAGGGGAAAAAATAAAGCCCAAAAAAGAAACCTTCTGTACCCCAAAGATACATTTTGAGCCCTTCACAAATAGAGCATTCTCCCGCAAAACCTGAAACACCATCCTGACCTGGTTCACATGGGACTCCCAATCATCAGAAAAAAACAAAATATCATCCAGATAAATAATCATAAATTTATCCAGATATTTCCGGAATATGTCATGCATGAAGGACTGAAACACAGAAGGAGCATTAGATAATCCGAAAGGCATAACCAGGTACTCAAAATGACCCTCAGGCGTATTAAATGCCGTTTTCCATTCATCTCCCTGCTTTATGCGCACAAGGTTATACGCACCACGAAGATCTATCTTGGTGAACCAACTGGATCCCTTAATCCGAGCAAACAAATCAGACAACAATGGCAAAGGATACTGAAATTTAACAGTGATCTTATTCAGAAGACGATAATCAATACAAGGTCTCAGAGACCCGTCTTTCTTGCCCACAAAAAAGAATCCTGCACCAAGAGGGGACGAGGATGGGCGAATATGTCCCTTCTCCAAAGACTCCTTTATATAACTCCGCATCGCGGCATGCTCTGGCACAGATAAATTAAAGAGTCGTCCCTTAGGAAACTTACTACCAGGAATCAAATCTATAGCACAATCACAGTCCCTATGTGGAGGAAGGGCACTGGACCTGGCCTCATTAAATACATCCTGAAAGTCTGACAAAAACTCAGGGATCTCAGAAGGAGTAGAAGAAGCAATAGACACCAATGGAGAATCGCCATGAATCCCCTGACACCCCCAACTAGACACAGTCATAGCTTTCCAATCTAAAACTGGATTATGGGCCTGTAATCATGGCAGACCCAAAACGACAACATCATGCATTTTATGCAGTACCAAAAAACGAATCACCTCCTGATGTACAGGAGTCATGCACATGGTCACCTGCGTCCAATACTGAGGTTTATTCTCTGCCAATGGCGTAGAATCAATTCCTCTAAGAGGAATAGGATTTTTTAAAGGCTCCAGGACAAAACCGCAGCGCTTGGCAAACGACAAATCCATCAGACTTAAAGCAGCACCAGAATCCACAAAAGCCATAACTGAGTAAGAAGATAATGAACAAATTAAAGTCACAGACAAAATAAACTTAGGCTGAAAAGTACCAATGGCGACAGGATTAACTTTTTTCTTTAAACCTTTAGAGCATGCTGTGATAACATGTGTTGAATCACCACAGTAGAAACACAACCCATTTTGACATCTATGATTTTGTCGCTCGGCTCTGGTCAGAATTCTGTCACATTGCATAGAATCAGGTGACCGTTCAGACAGCACCGCCAAAGGATTATCAGATTTGCGCTCCCGCAAACGTCGATCAATTTGAATGGCTAGAGCCATTGAATCATTTAGACCTGTAGGGATAGGAAACCCCACCATCACATCTTCAATGGCTTCAGAAAGACCATTTCTGAAATTTGCGGCCAGTGCACACTCATTCCATTGAGTAAGCACGGACCATTTCCGAAATTTTTGGCAATATACCTCAGCTTCGTCCTGACCCTGAGAGATAACCAGCAACATTTTTTCAGCCTGATTTTCAAGATTAGGCTCCTCATAAAGCAAACCAAGTGCCAGAAAAAACGCATCAACATTCACCAATGCAGGATCTCCTGGCGCCAGAGAGAAGGCCCAATCCTGAGGGTCGCCGCGCAAGACGGAAATAACAATCTTAACTTGCTGAGCGGAATCACCAGAGGAACGAGGTTTCAGAGACAGAAACAATTTACAATTATTCCTAAAATTCAGGAATTTAGATCTATCTCCAAAAAACGGCTCAGGAATAGGTATTTTTGGTTCAGACATAGGGCTATGGATAACAAAATCCTGAATGCTTTGCACCCTAGCAGCAAGCTGATCCACACTAGAAGTCAGAGTCTGGACATTCATATCTGCAGCAGAGTTTCAGCCACTCAGAGAAAAAGGGGATGGAAGAAGCTAGGCAAACTGCAGCAAAAAAAACCCCAAAAAAACCCAGAACTTCTTTTTAATCCCGCTTCTGCGATGCATTAAACATTTTCTTTAGGCCTGGCATTCTGTTATGATCCCAATGGCAGAGGATCTCTGATATTCTGGCAAGATAGCAAAAATATAAATACTGCTCTAGGGAGGTGGAAACTGGGCTAACCGCATACCTGATCCTGACACAAACAACTAAAAGTAGCCGGTGAACGTGCCTACATTGGTTCTAGACGTCTCGAGCCAGCCGGAGAACTGACTACCCCTAGAGGGAAAAAAATAAGACCTCGCTTGCCTCCAGAGAAATTGAACCCCAAAGATATAGAAAGCCCCCAACAAATAATAACGGTGAGGCAAGAGGAAAACACAAACGTAGAGATGAACTAGATTCAGCAAAGTGAGGCCCAATAGTCTAGATAGCAGAAAATAGATAGTGGACTATGCGGTTAGCAGAAAACCCTACAAAACATCCACGCTGAACATTCAAGAACCCCCACACCGACTGACGGTGTGGAGGGAGAATATCAGCCCCCTAGAGCTTCCAGCGAGTCAAAAATCAAATGTAAAGCAAGCTGGACAAAAACACTGAATAATGCAAACAATCCAAATTGTACAAAACAGACTTAGCTTTTCTTGCATGAGGCAGACTGAAAGGAATCCGGAGGAGACCAAATAGGTCTGGATACAACGATGCCAGGCAAGAGACTGAGTCCAGAGGAGGCTCAAATAGGAAACACCCGCTGCTTAATGACACAGCTGGAGCTCAGGCCTGCAACAAGACATACCTAACACAATACCGTTAGTGACCACCAGAGGGAGCCCAGAAACACAGTTCACAACACTAAGCCAAGCAGAGCTTTATGGGCGAAGGCCAAGGAAGAAACTATTGCTGAAGAAAAGACATATAAAGGAAATACCGGACTTTTACCAAAGAGTACCTTGACAAATCACAATCCTTCTGGGAAAATGTTCTGTGGACAGATGGAACAAAAATAGAGCTTTTTGGCAATGTAAAGCAACAGTTTGTTTACAGATGGCGCAATGAAGCTTATAAGGAACAGAACACCCTACTAACAGTTAAGCATAGTGGAGTATCCATAATGCTGTGGGGTTGTTTTGCTGCACCTGGTACCAGAGGCCTTGACCATGCCACAGGTATCATGAAATCAGAGAATTATCAAGACATTTTAGAGGGAAAGGTAATACCCAGTGTAAGACAACTTGATTTGAGTTGAAGATCATGGGTCCTACAGCAAGACAATGCCCAAAAGGACACACCCAAAAGTGCACAGCAATGGTTGAAAAGAAAAAATGAACTGTTTTAAAAAGGCCAGCAATGAGTCCTGACCTCAATCCCATTGAAAATTTTTGGGGAGAGCTGAAACCTGCCAACATTCCTTGCAAACATTCAAGAGATTGTGCAAACTTCAATGGAAGAGTGAGAGAAAATACCAGCTGAGAAGTGCAAGAAGCTTATTGATGACTACAAGAAACGTTTGGAGGCTGTCATCAATGCCAAAGGGTGTGCAACCAAGTAATAATTAGGGGTGACTTTATTACTGTACATGCTGATTATTCTGTTTCTTCTTTGAAATTGCAACATGTAAGTTGAAAAACAATGTTTTATTGTTGCATTACTTTGGATCACTAATTAAAAAATCCTGAGTATATAACTTTGGTACATTTCCATTTATTTCTGAAGATATTGTACAGTCTATGAAAAAATGAAGGGGTGCCAATAATGGTGAGCAGGACTGTACAAGAAAAAAAATACATATTTTTTATTAAACAGCATGCTGAAATATAAAATACCTTTGTTATCTCTACTGATATTTTCTTCTATGTCACTACATATGGTATCTGTTGTCCCATGTGAAATAGGACAAGGCTCCAAACTGATCCTGGAAATTATTTTAACCCTTTAAAGACCTGTACAATTTTCATTTTTGCATTTGGCCATACAAGGGCTTGTTGGTTTTTTTTTGAAGGTAGAGTTGTAGATATAAACAACAGCATTCATTTTATTTATTCTAATGTAGAGAAAAACGGGAAATAGATTGCAAGTGGAGTGAAATGGTGAAAAAATTTTATTCTCATGGCATTCATTGTGAAGTAAAAATGACATGGCAATATGATTTTCCAAAGTCAGTATGGTTTTATGTCCTTTCCCTGTGTTTTGCCTTTAATTTTAACGTAGGGGCTCACAAGACTCTTGATGTGAGTTGTGAGTTTATGTATTTTTGGGAAAACTATTGACCAATACCTGATACATGTTATACATTTTTTTATCTTACTGTGCATGTTTTTTAATTTCTATGCAGGATGCAGCCAGGTTCTTTAGTGTTGGCCAAGGAAATTTGGATGCCTGTTCTTGAGAGGTGCATTTACATAGTGCTGATTGTCCCGCCTAATCTAATGGTATGGGTGTCACTAATGGTTGTAAGCCAGATGTAAGAAGAAGGAGGTTTGGCCCACATTCCACCTTAAAGATATGTGTATTAATGTGATGTGATGTGTAGTATGTTTAGTAATGTGTGTTGATAGTGATAGAGTTGTGTTTTGCCCAGCACTTAGTGGTTCCTAGGAACAGTTAGGGTGAATGGTTGGGACTAGTCCAGAGGGGGAGGGGCTAAAGTGAAGGGACGGAGGGAGTTTCCTGTTAGGAAGTCAGATATGGCCTAGCTTGCAGCTAGTGAGCAGAGCCACATGAATTTGATGTCCCTAAAGGAAGTGAAGACCAATGCAATAAATAGTTCAATCCAGAGTAGAGACAAGGAAAAGTGATAGAGTGAGTGAGTCAGGATCCAGGGCACAAGACCTAGTGGGACGGTCCCAAGTGTGCGAGCCAGAGAGGTAATGGGATGCTTCAGGGCAAAAACATGAGACGAAGAGAGTGCCTTGTAAGGTAGTTCAAAGGCGACAGCAAGCAGAGAAGCTAAGTAATGGCCATAGTGGCATAAGTAGCTCCCTTAAGGAGAAAAGAAGCGGAAAAATGGGTTGAAGTACAGGACTCTCACATACTGGACTGTAGTGTCGTTGTTGGGAAAAATGGAAGCTTCCAAAGTGCTGTGCTGGGTTTTGGTGAAGGCAGAGGAACTATCTGAGTGAGATTAGGAACGAGAGAGAGAATGTATATGAATATATTCTGTGTTTAGAAAAACTTCCATAAAGATTTGCAGCCACTATACATGCTGCATACTCCATCCTAAGTTGTTCAATAAAAGACAGTTTATTTTTAAATGGTGGTCTCCCTCATTGAACTTGACATCTGTTCTTGGCCAGCCGAAGTCATCGGCATCATGCGACCTGCAAGGACGTAGTGCCCCAGAGAAAAACTCCATACACCCAGCCAGCACCCCAATTTTAATTTAGCGTGTCAGGGTGTGAAAAATAAATAACTCACCCATGACTGTGTGACTGGCGCCTTATACAAGCATTATCCATGTGCATTTTTAACACTAAGCAACCACCGCTTCCATGAATGGTACGTGTGAGTGGATGTTTCATTGTTAATGGAACCATCAGAGATAGCTAGCACTGCACTCAGCTGGTCTTCAGCACTCCCATGAGAATGAATGGTGCAGCAGTGTATATGATCAATCAACACTACATTTACACGTGGATCTTCAGTGCCCCAGTTCTTGGGATCAGTGGAGGTACCTGCGGTCAGACCCATAGCAACCAGTAACTTATCCCCAAACCTGTAGATAGGAGTTGGCTTACAAACTTGAAAATACTCCTTAAATGCCATAATTAGGAAAGAAAATCTGAGTTCATCATCTCAACATATGCCCTATAATAATTATATTTTGAGATTGTATGTACTGATGCCTTATACAACTTGTACTTGTGATTCTTAATGTTTAAAGACTTAATTCAACATTTCACTATTCTTCCTGCCTTGGGCAGCTGCACGTCCAAAGGTTGAATTTTGTTGCTGAAAATTACTTCTGTCCATTGAAATAATGTGTAATTATTTTCAGGAGCTGTAGTGAATGTGTACTCTAGCAGAATGCTACACCAAGATAATTTACCTGCTGTAAAAGGAAGTAAGATGAAAATTAACAACGCCATGAGATCTCTACTGAACACAGCATGTATGTCACTGTTGTCATGGAAACTATTTTTACATTATACAGTTCAACAGCCACTTTTCTTGATTATATTGCGTTACTTCACAAGCCCTGAACCTGCTCAGGTACATGTTTATTAAGGCAAGCTTATAAACCCTAATCTAAGTTAGATGTTTTTTAAGATCATTCCATTGCAGCTGACCTAAAAAATGGAAATACAAATTTTGCTTTACAATTAGACATGTATTGAATCTTACTGGTATTCTATTTTTTTCTCAACATTTCCCTCTTCAGTTAAAGCACGTGAGAGATCGAATATGCACTCCTTTACTCCATTACGATGAGGCCCTGGAGAGCTCCATTCTCGAGCAACTTCGGGTCACAGAAGTGAGGCACCCAATGATTAATAAGTTATCTCTTGTCCAATGGATAGGGCTACCTTTCAATTATGAGAATATCCCAACTGCTTATAGGTAACTGTCCTTTTAGAAATCTTTTAAAAAACCATATAAACATAAAAGACATTTTGCTTGGAGGAATGGTGATTTTTTAAAATAGTGACCCGTCAAGCAAGCTGAGTTATGGGGGAAGGGAAAAGCAGAAGGGAAGATGACCAGCAGAAACCTTCCCCAGTTTCTTTTATAATCTAGTTCATTGCAATGATAAAGTGTGTTGCTATTTCATGCTGCTTGTGGATAAGGCAGCAAGAATCTGTGGACAAGATCTCCTAAATGTCACAATGCATTCCTGCAAACTTTTCCCATAACACCCACCCAACATAGTGTTCACATGAAAGCACCAAACATGAAGCTTTTCCCACGATCTGGAAAACCATCTGAATTTTTTGCATTAATAAAATAAAATTGCAAAGCCTTGACATCTTAGAATCACTCTCACACCAAATACTCAAATTATTCCCATTCTTCCTCCTTCCTCTCTTTATAATGTAAATTTTATTAATATCACAATCTTTACTGAGACACAAAATTAGTAATTTTGCAATTTTGACTCAAGCCACTTAGTAGATCTCCTAATAATTGGTTTATCCAAATGACCTCTTGACTTGTGTGGGCTGCACATACTCTGCTTCAGTAGATGACAAGGCTACAGACATCTGTTTATTCAGACTCCTATGACACCCTACGAGAGAGGGGATCTGCCCTTCAGGAACAGGAAACCTACAGATAGAAAAGGGCGACACCTCTCCCACGCATAAGTTGGCTTCCTGTTCCTGATGGGACTGGTTCCTACAGACTACAGGATAATATGATCCCAGGCCCGGGCCGGTCGACTTAGGTAGAGGGGGGTCTCCTACCTTGACTGGTGCAGGGGTCCTGGAAGCGCCACAGTAGTTCTTGATGGATGCCACAGCAGTGAGCGAGCAGCAGGGAGCAGAGGTTAGGAGGATTGCCATCTCCAGAAATAGCCAGCACCAAGGTAAATATTCTCCTAGGTTCCCTGCGGCTCCAGCGGTGCGGAGTCTCCATGTTTCCCGAGTCAGGCAGTGTTTTTTGGTGCAGGGGCGTGTGCAGCTCTCTTCCAGGCATCCTGAGCGGCCTCTGGTGCACTCAGTGCCATCAGGGGTCGCCAGATGACGTCGAGGGATGGGGCCGGCATGCGCTTCCGGGTCACCGGCGCCGGCTCCCTTCTGCACATGCGGGGAGGGTTTCTGAAGCCAGAAACATGGCGGCCACCATCCAAAGGTACGGGAGCCCTGATATCGGTACCTCTGGGGCTAAAAAGCACTTGCGCAAGTATCACTTTCTGACCCAGATACCAGAGGGGGAGGTATATATGGCCGACAGGTTGGGGGATCCATGCTTCTGGCCCATTTTTCCTAACAATGGATGATGAGCAGCTGTACCCTCTGCATCCGGTAGAAGCTGAAGTCCAGCATGCTACAGACAAGCCTCAGGCCCAACAGAAAAGTCGGGATGGAGGTGGCCAGTTGAGTGACCGATCCAGCCCCTAGACCGATCCAGCTGCAGGAGTTCTTTCAGTTGACAAACAGCAACATCGGCTGAGAAATTCCCCCGTCATATTCCGGTGCCTATGTCATGAATGTTCACTCAATGATGCAGCCTTCCCCTTATGTTTTTATTTCTAGAGCAAGAAATGCACAGATAACGCAGGGCACAGGGAATGCGCCCTCTGTGGATGCCCCCTACCAGACTCTTGTCCAAAAAGGTTATGCCCCCCTGTATCCAACAGATGGTGAGGTCTCAGGAATGGGGAAGGTGGCACCGTTAGCTTCTAGATAGCCTTTATTGCCCGTTAATGTTCCCTCAGATGGCGGAGGAGACTCAATCCCTATCGCAAGGAGAAAGAGGAGCCGTCTCTCCCCAGCACAGAGACCCCACGCTGCCACAATGAGGTAATAGGGGGATACTCCACTCACACTTACCTGTGAGATGCCCCCTCTCTTCATCATCGGGACCACTACCCCCAAAAGGCACATTAGTCACTGGCCCTATAAGACGACACATGGCATATAAGAAGACCCCTGACTTTTAAGAAGATTTTATATTTTAACTGGAAAAGTTGGGGGGTTGTCTTATACGCCAGTCATCTTATACGCCGGAAAATATGGTAGGTTCCCTAACATCTTGTATTCCGGCCATCAAATGGGCTCAGTTTCACAGAAGAGCACTTCAGAAAGATGTTTTATTTAATCATAGAGCCCTGGGGGGGCCCCTACAGGGGAGAATAACATTAGGTCCGTCTGCCTTAAGCTCCTTAAGATGGTGGCTTAACAAGAATACCATGTCCTCAGGAGTTCCCTGGGAGAATCACATATCCCGTATAGTAACTAAAGATGCCAGTCCCTCGGGATGCGGGACCATATGGGGGATATTGTGGTCCAGGGACAATGGGATCCCCAGGTAGAAAGCTTATCTAACCTGAAGGAACTATCGGTGGTAGAGTTGTCTGTTAAAAAACTCCTTGTATACCTGCAGGGTCACCATGTCAGAATTCTGTCAGACAACCAGGTGACAGTGACCTATATCAACCACCAAGGTGGGACCCGATCCGAGGCTCTGATGGAAGTAGCAGAATGCCTTTTCCAGACAGCAGAAAGACATTTTCTATCTTTGACAGCGCTTCACATAAGAGGAAAAGACAATACCACGGCAGATTTTCAAAGCCGCAACATGCTGAGGCAGGGAGAGTGGTGTCTGAATGGAGCTATCTTCAGCCAGATTGTCCACATGTGGGGTCAGCCGAACATAGACCTTTTCGCCACCAGGAGGAACAGAAAAGTAAAACAATTCTGTTCTCTGAATCTGGGGGTTGTCCCTGTTGCCTCTGGTTGTAAGGAAGATCAGATGTGAATACTTTTCTGCCCAATGATGACAGAAGTATTCTAAAAGTGATACCTTTATTGGCTAACCAGAAAATAATATGTTTGCAAGCTTTCAGAGCACAGTGGCTCCTTCTTCAGGCAAGATTACATATAGATTAATAAGAGACAAGCACAACATTTAAAGAATACTACAGTAGGACATTTGTTAGGGGGTGGGAGGTGTGATGAGTCCATAGATAAGTCAAGGTAATCAAATTAGACATTTTCTTAAGGTACCTTCACACATAACGATTTCGTTAACGATATCGTTGCAACGTCACGCTTTTTTGTGATGTAGCAACGATCCCGCTAACGATCTCGTTATGTGTGACAGCGACCAATGATCAGGCCCCTGCTGGGAGATCGTTGGTCGTAGGGAATGATCAGGACCTTTTTTTGGTCGCTGATCACCCGCTGTCATCGCTGGATCGTTGTGTGTGACGCCGATCCAGCGATGTGTTCACTTGTAACCAGGGTAAACATCGGGTTACTAAGCGCAGGGCCGCGCTTAGTAACCCGATATTTACCCTGGTTACCATTGTAAAAGTTAAAAAAAAAAAACACTACATACTCACATTCCGATGTCTGTCACGTCCCCCGCCGTCAGCTTCCCGCACTGACTGTCAGTGCCGGCCGTAAAGAAGAGCACAGCGGTGACATCACCGCTGTGCTCTGCTTTACGGCCGGCGCTGACACAGTCAGTGCGGGAAGCTGACGGCGGGGGACGTGACAGACATCGGAATGTGAGTATGTAGTGGTTTTTTTTTTTTTTTTAACTTTTACAATGGTAACCAGGGTAAATATCGGGTTACTAAGTGCGGCCCTTAGTAACCCGATGTTTACCCTGGTTACCAGGGTGCTGCAGGGGGACTTCAGCATCGTTGAAGACAGTTTCAACGATGCCGAAGTCATTCCCCTGATCGTTGGTCGCTGGAGAGAGCTGTCTGTGTGACAGCTCCCCAGCGACCACACAACAACTTACCAACGATCACGGCCAGGTCGTATCGCTGGTCGTGATCGTTGGTAAGTTGTTTAGTGTAACAGTACCTTTTCAAATGGAGAGGCAGTGGGAATAATGTTCTTAGTTATCTGGAGTCCGTCTGGTGGAGGTGTGAATTGTATCCATATAGTGACTCATAAATCCAGGTGTTAAATTGAGTCCTAGTGTCAACGAATTAAACATATTCATTAGTTTGTATTCCCAAATTTTTCTTTCCCTGTGGTCCTTAAAATTACCTTTTAGTATTAAGACTTTTAAGTCTGTCATACTGTGTCCAGGTCCAGAGAAATGTTTTCCCACAGGCGTGTCCATTTCATTCCTGATTGTGTGCCTGTGTAAATTCATCCTAGTTTGTAGTCTTTGCATAGTTTCCCCAATATAGATACTTCCAGGGCACCTCGTACATTGAATCATGTACACCATGTTGGAGGATGTACAAGAAAAGGAACCCATGACCTTATAGTCCTGATTTGTGTTTGGTACACGGACTATATCTGTTGGTAATATGTGGGTACACGTTTTGCATTTTTTATTGTTACAGGGGAATGTGCCAGTCACTGATGGTGATGAGAGGACACCTTACCCATACACAGGGTAAGGTGCGCTCCATGGGACTTGAACTTAGTCCTTACGGCTATGACAGAGGCTCCGTTTGAACCCATGGTATCTGCCTCAATTAAGATTCTATCCCTCAAGGTAGCTTTTTTTGGTGGCTATTACATTGGCACGTAGAATAAGCGATATTCAAGCACTCTATAGAATTCCTCCTTACCCACAGATTTTGGACAACAGGGTTATATTTAGGCCAGACACGGCCTACTTGCCCAAGGTTGCCTCAGACTTCCACAGGACACAAGAGATAATTCTTCCTTCCTTCCTCCCTAATCCCACTAACCAAAAGGAGGAAAAACTGCACACTTTAGATGTTAGAAGGTGTCTTTTAGAGTATCTTTCTGTCACTAATCCATGATAAAAGACCATGCCTTATTTATATCTTTCCAGGGTCCTAGAAAGGGTTTTAGGGCTTCAAAATGTACATTAGCAAGATGGATTAGGAGGCTATCTCTCTAGCTTATACAGTAGGTGGCGGTCCGGCTCCACAGAACCTAAGGGCACATTCTACCCGGGCCATGGCAACCTCTTGGGCAGAAAGATCTGGAGTTTCCATCGACCAGATATGTATGGCAGCTAATTGGTCACCTCTTTGCACTTTTCATAACCCCTATAGGCTAGACATGGTGCTTCCTCTGAGCTCACCTTTGAGTTAAGGGTGCTGCAACCTGTAGTCCCCCCAAGCTAGTTTTACATCTCTGTAATTCTCTAGCAGTGCTGTCATGGGAGACCGAATAAAGCATTAAGTTACTTACCAGTAACTGCATTTTTCGGAGGCCCATGACAGCACCCTTAGTTCCCTCCCTTAATGTATGGGTGCGCACTTCTTCCACTTATAAGTTTTCACATGGGTGAATTGTTAAAATTGTATATATTTTATGTGCCATTAACCATGGAGGTACTCTCAAGCTCTGTAATCCAACTGATTAGGAGAGTGGGAGAGGTGCCATCCTTTTGTATCTGAAGGTTTCCTGTTCCTGAAGGGCGGATCCCCTCTCTCGTGGTGCTGTCATGGGCCTCCGAAAAATGCCATTACCGGTAAGTAACTTAATGCTTTTCTCCTTGAACAAATAGCCGCATGTTGATTTACGATCACTTAAGTCACCAGCACAGTCTACATCCACATAGCCAGTGAGTTTTAGATCTCCTATTGCAGATATAATCCTTAAATTTATGTCTTGAGTCTCTTTCAAATATTGAAGAACTGTCTGAACAACATCCCAATTTTTTTGGCATAATTTTTCCACATATGTACAGAGAATTCCAATATGTGCTGTGATATCCGGTCGGTTCATAGTTACTATGTATAGAAGTGCCCACCACTGCCTGTCTGTATTTCACATAACAGATCATCTTCTCCTCCCAACTTTAAGTAGGATGGTTACATTCATACACCTTTGGCTTCTGACATTCCAAACTACTTCAGAATTGAGTTGGTTTTTGCATTTTGTTTTAAAAGAAAGCTTACACCTTCTTCTCTTTGGGCCTGGATTCCTAGGATAATATGTCACATTTCTAAGGTATTTGGTTTCAGAATGCTGGTTCAGAATTTTAGTCATCTTTGCAATTTCTGTTTTCTCTTGGTGAACCATAATCACATTGTCAACGTATAAGAGAATATACATCCACTTTCTATCTGTCCATTTTGTGTATAAACTTGGATCTGCTTGATCTCCTTTAAATCCTTCTTCCAATAAGACATTGTTCATTTTGGTATTTCACGCTCTTTCCGATTGCTCAAGATCATAGAGAGATTTTTGGAGTTTGCAAACACGATTCTCTTCACCTTCTTTGATATAACCCTCAGGTTGAGTCATATACAAGTCCTCTTCAATGTCACCATTTAAAAGGCAGTTTTGATGTGCAAATGTCCGACAATCATCTTTTGTACTGCATTAGAGTCCTGAATGTGGTCTGCTTAGCAACTGAAGAAAATGTGGCATCATAATCTTCACTATATTTCTGAGAATATCCTTTTGTGACTAATCTTGCCTTAAATCTTGCCATCAGAGTCATGCTTGGTGTTAAAAACCCATTTACATTTGATTGGTTTCTTTCCTTGTGGTAGTTTGGTGAGTTGTGAAGTTTAAAGTTCATGAGGAGATTTCATTTCCTCATTACAACCATTAATTCACTTCAGTTTTTAGTGGACAGGTAGTTGTTACATCTCATCTCATGACTTTGGCTTTGGCTCAGTTAGCTGTTTGATAACGTAAGATAAATGCTTAACTGGTATACTATTGTTTGATCTCCAGACTTCAAGTTTTGATTTTTCTGTTGCTTCTTCAGTGGTTGGAGAATCTAACCAAACTTCTACATCCTTTTCCTTGTTATTTTGAAATTGTGACTGAGATTGTTGTGGCTTCATCAGGACTACTGGTATGATGTTGTGAAACCTGAAAAACACAAAGGCCAGCATCCAACCACAGCCTACCAGGCCAGCAACCAGCAACAGCATGTCTTCTTCTGGGAGCCCTTCCCAGCATTGTCAGCGCTGTGAGGTAAATAAATATATATTTTTTTCCTTTTGGTGATGTTCATGTAATAAATATATATATATTATTAATATATAATTTTTGTATAACAGGAAGCTGCAGAATCAGAGGTGCTTCCAGAAGGAGAAAGACGGGGTGGAGAAAAACCCGGAGCGGGCTCCCATTTGGTAAGTTTTATACATGCATCGCAGAACCACATGATCACAGACATCACAGTACACACAGCAAATAAAAGCAGATCATTACAGACATCAAAGTACACACAACACATAAGCCTACATCCAAGCACATAATGTTTTTTTTTGTTTAGTTTCTTTTTAGTCTTCCGATTCTGGGGCTCGATCTAGAGGTCCTCAAAGCGCCTCCCTGCATCGTTGACGTGAGCGTCAGGGCGGTCGCCATCGAGTAAGCACCTTTTTTATTTAGATTTTTTTTAATTTTTCCACTTCATGTTGATGATTTCAGTGTAATGTTTTTGTTTTTTGCCTTTTTTTAACAGGCTTCACAGCGTGCTCTGGACTCTGACTGTGAGGAGGCCGGTCTAGATATCGACCTCCTCATTGATCTAATCCGAGAGCAGGAGCCGCTGTGGAATATGGGGGACTGCCGCCACATTAATCTTGGTGTGACCCGTCGGCTCTGGGAGGAACTATGCCACAAAGTAGTGGACCATTGGGAGGACCTTGAGCCCAGAATCAAGCGCGTAAGTATTCACGGTTCAGTTATGTTGCTGGATGTAATGTGTTATATACTAACCAATTTGTACTTTCACTTTACAGGGGAAAGAGTTATCAAGCGGTGGCGGTCACTCAGGGATCGCTTCAAGAAGGAGTTCAACAAGGAGATGCAGGCCCCAAGTGGATCGGGAGGACGCAGGAGCAAATACAAATATGCTAGAGCTCTGTCATTCCTCCGGTCGACAATGGTTAGCAGATGGTAAATATTCCCCACCCCATTTACTAAGTAAAAATGTTTACATGTGTAACCTTTTTTTTTGTTTCAGCCAGGGCAAAGCAATAACAATATACTAATTAATTTTTGTTCCACAGCACCATCTGCAGCACTCAGGAGCCTGCAGAGTTGAACCCTTCTGAAGAGATCCCACAGGAGTCTGCCACTTCGACAGACCTGACCCATCTGCACCTTCCCAACCTTCCCTCACATCTGGTCCCTCGGTCCCATCCAGCAGCACTGGAGCATCGTGGCAGACTTCGTTACATAAAGCTGCTGGTGAGGATGTAGCTTTTCCTTTACCCCACCCCTCTGACACTGCTGCCACCTCTAGAACACCTTTGGGTTCTGGGCTGCAGTGCCAGAGGAGTCAGGAAAAGAGCTATGCGCCCGAGTTCTTGCATCTAAATGCATCCTTCCAGAACTCGCTCAAATTGTTGTTGGAGCAAATGACTGCAGGATTTAACCTCTTGAACAACAATGTTCTTGAGTTGCACACGCGTCTGGATAGGATGCATTCAGATACAAGTAAATCGCCAAATCACTCATTTTTCCAGGCAGTAGTCGAGCGCATAGACAAGCTATCTCCTGACCAGCAGATGCATGTAATGCAAACCTGCCAGTTTGCCCTAGCGCATGTTAGCTCCCAAGCCCCTCCACCCACCACGGTAGATCCTCCCGCACCTGACCCCCCTGCAGCCACTGTTCACCCGTTCTCTTTCTTTCTCCTTCCCCATCACCTTCTGTTTTACCTTCTGATCCGTCACCACCACAATCCTTTCTCCACACTCCCACTGTCGAAGTGGTCCAATCTGACAGCCCCTCCAGTATTTGTAACAAAAAAATCTATAAAATTAGGGAATAATCTAATCTGTGTGAACATATAAACCCTTTAAAATGTTTTTTATTCATAAATATATTAAAATTACAAATAACCCAGTGAAAAAAGAGGAAATCAGGATCAAAAAAGTGCACCTCACCTATTGCTGTCCCTGCACTTAGCTGCTCTCCCTACCTGGCAGTGGAGGTTGGCACCCTGATAGTACGATTTTGGCGCCCCCACTCAACGGTGGCTATCCACTGCTACCCCTATTAATTTTCTTGCGGGCTATAGGTGGGAAAACAATGAGCTATGAAAAGAGATGAAATAAAGCACACAGAACAGCAAGCAAAAGAATAAAGGTGCACATAAAAAATCCCCAGTTATTTGTCCAATCTAGAAAAAAAAAAAAAAAATTTTTTTACAGGACAACAATGACATGGGAAATCACAATGTGTCAATGCACATAAATGGTTCAAGAAAAAAATTTTTTTTTATTACAACCAGGACTAAAGCTAAATCAGTCTCTTTCGGCCACTAATAGACTCTGCCTTATAGAGCAGTCAATATCCTCCTTATGCACCAAGGCATGTAACTGAGGACCACAGAATGACCAACAAAGGACCAATAGCGTAAGTCTGGTAATGTATGCAAAGCTATAATGAGTGGCCAACCAGGAATGATAACCCCAGCTTTATGGTACTTAGCTTCCCAGCTTCGCAGAAATCATTTAAGTCGCCTCGACGCGTTTCCCCGAACTACGGTTCATCAGGAGGCAATTACGAACTGGAACCATTACGCCAGAGATGCAGGTGCCATGATAAAAGGCAGAATTTTTTTTTTTTTTTTTTCTAGATTGGACAAATAACTGGGGATTTTTTATGTGCACCTTTATTCTTTTGCTTGCTGTTCTGTGTGCTTTATTTCATCTCTTTTCATAGCTCATTGTTTTCCCACCTATAGCCCGCAAGAAAATTAATAGGGGTAGCAGTGGATAGCCACCGTTGAGTGGGGGCGCCAAAATCGTACTATCAGGGTGCCAACCTCCACTGCCAGGTAGGGAGAGCAGCTAAGTGCAGGGACAGCAATAGGTGAGGTGCACTTTTTTGATCCTGATTTCCTCTTTTTTCACTGGGTTATTTGTAATTTTAATATATTTATGAATAAAAAACATTTTAAAGAGCCCCTCCAGTATTATCTCCACCCCACACTGCCTAAACATCTATATTTTTGTATAAAATTTGTAAATAAAAAAATATTTTTTTTGTTTTAATTTTTTTGTCTTTCATTTATTTAATTATAAGGTTAAATACCTTGGGTAAAACAAGGTACAATACTTTGGGTAAAACCCAACCAGGTACAATACTTTGGGTAAAACAGACACAATACTTTGGGTAAAACCTAACCAGGTACAATACTTTGGCTAAAACAGGTACAATACTTTGGGTAAAACCCAAGCAGGTACAATACTTTGGGTAAAACAAGGTCCAATACTTTGGATAACAAGGTCCAAGACAAATTTTTCAAACTATCTCATCCTGCCAGTGTACTCTTCCTTGAGGTGAAATAAGGTATTCTGCAAATTAGTCCCTCATTCTGGAAACTGATACAGAAATTCTAATGTTAATGTATTGTATGTTATGTTATGATAATCATTCAAGGTGGTTTCTTCAAAGTGGTCATCAATGGCCATCTGTTCCTTGCATATTATGAAATTGTGCAGGACCACACAAGCTTTCACTACCTTGTCCACAGTGTCAGTATTCAGGTTTATAGCGGTCAACAGAATTCGCCATTTGGATGTTAGAATCCAAAAAGCGCACTCCACCATTCTTCGTGCTCGTGTTAGGCCATAATTAAAAACTCTTTTAGTTGAAGTCAATCCACTACTTAAGTTTGGCTTCAGTAGGTGATTCGAGAGTTGGAACGCTTCATCTCCAACACATACAAATGGTATTGGTGGCCCAGAGGTTTCAGGCAGCGGCCTTGTGGTGGAAATTGGAAGGTTTTTCCATAGAGATGATGCCCCATTGTAGACACTTTAAAAACTTGCGAATCATTGGAGAAGCCATAGGTCCCAATATCGACCGCTATAAACTTGTATTCTGCATCTGTGATGGCCATGAGCACAATGGAGAAATATTTCTTGTAGTTGAAATATTCTGAGCCAGATGCAGTAGGTTTGACGATGCGGATATGTTTCCCATCCATTGCACCCAAGCAATTGGGAAACTGACAAATTTGTTGGAATTTTTCTGCAATATCCAGCCAACTATCCGTTGTGGGATGTGGCATAAATTCTTTATGCAAACAGTCCCACAATGCACGGCAAGTGTGCTTAACAATCCCCGATATGGTGGAAATCCCGAGTCCAAATTGAAAATGGAGTGAAGAAAGTGATTTTCAAGTTGCAAGGAATGTGGGAAAAAAGGTAAGGCAATAAAATAAAAAAAATAAAAGCAACGACATTACAGTTATAAGTGTGCTTTAACAGTAGGAGATACAATAAAAATGGCTTATCGAAGAGTCACCATCAGACGCTCTGGCGGTGAAATGGAGAAGCAGAAATATGTGTCACTTCTTCGGATGAGGTGTCCAAATCCGTTCCACCAAAAAAATCGATGTTCTCCGCTTTAATATGAACGTAGCTGAAAAACTTCTCGGGGTTTCCTCTTAACTCCATGTATAATGTTGAATACACCCCATGTGTCATTCTTTGTGCTGTGATTGGGTGGTTGCAAAAATGTCGTCGGCGCAGACGCATGATGCGCTGTCTTTCTTGCTCCTTCTCCAGAACAATCACTTTCAAATGATTCGCCTCAAAAGTGAAATCCATATAAATCTTCAGAATGTTTTCCATCACGCCTTCCATCTTTGCCACTTGCTCTACAACCTGTCAAAGATGGGCTGTAGAAACACTGTATATATAGGTTTTCAGTAGCCAATAACGTTTGGAAGCCTCCCATGGGCGTTTTTAAAAAAACAGATCCGTTGTAATCTGTCGTAAAACGGATAAAAAAACCTGAAGAAATGGATGAAAAGCTGATGTGACTGTTGGTTTTTTGCCGGATCCGCTAGTTGGACAACAACAGTTTTTCACAATTTACGGTGGATCCGTCAAGCAACCGGATTGAGCCTGATGGCAAAAAACTGATGTGAAAATGCAGCCTTACTTGTATATCCAGTTCCATTATCTGTACACAGAATTTTGGCATTCTACTAAATTTCTTACATACTTCAGCGAGAAATATTTCAAGTATCTCTGAAACTTCATCTTTGCTGTGAAGCAGATAGACAACTGTATATCTTGAATAATTGTCGATAAATGTGAGAATATATCTCTTTTTTTTCCAGGAGTTTGAGTAGTCATTGGGCCACAAACATCTGTATTACGTCCAGGATCTGTTCTGATTTTGTAGTACTATTTCCTTGATATTTTCCCTTTAAGACAGCTAGTAGATTTCATTGTCTGATTGCACAGATAGACTGTATGGCTATGTGCCCACGGTGCAGAAATGCTACGTAAATGTCCGCAGCATTTCCGCAACTCCCTGCCGCGGGTAAAATGCATGCGGAATTCGCAAGCGTTTTTTTAAACATCGCTTGGAAAAGTGATTGACAGGTTGGTCACACTTGTCAAGCATAGTGCTTGACAAGTGTGACCAACTTTTTACTATTGATGCTACCTATGCAGCATCAATAGTAAAAGAATGTTAAAAATAATAAAAAAAATATATATATGGTTATTCTCACCTTCCGACGGCCCCCGATCTCCTCAGTGGCACTCCCGGTATGTTCCGTTCCCAAGGATGCTTTGCGCAAAGGACCTTTGTGACGTCACGGTTGCGTAATCTCAGGTGATTCGTGCAATACATCCCTGGGAACGGAAGCCGCCGCGTGCACAGCTGAGAGTCGGGAGGACTCTGGGGGCCATCAGAAGGTAAGTATTTCCCTATTTTTTATTTTAATTCTTTTTTTTTACAGGAATATGGTACCCAGGACCTGTAAGAGAGTCTCCTCTGCTCCAGGCCCTGGGTACCATCCCCACATGAAGCGCTCACTTTACGCATGGTGGGCATAGCCACATGAGTAAAGTGAGCGTTTCAATGCAATCCTATGGTGTCGGAATCGTGCGCGATTCCACAGAAATAATGAACATGCTGCGGTTTTTACTGCTATGTGATTCCGCAGCGGGAAAATCTGCAGCATGGGCACAGCAACTGCAGAATCCCATAGGATTGCATGGGAATGCGTTTTTTAAGCGTTTCCGTGGCAGCAAAAGTGCGGCGGAAACGCATAAAAAATGCAACGTGGGCACACAGCTTAATACCATCAGCAAGTTGCTTTTTAACTACCTTTCTTATTGTTTATGGGTCTCTATGTGCAAGACACCTGTTCCATGCATGGATACAATTTTTGTGCTGTTTATGTTTAACAGTGTATACACTTTCCTTGCATTTTAGCTGGTACAACTCATTTCCATCTGAATTTATATACTGATCATTAGCCAAGCTCATTTTCTCTGACTTTGGTCAAGGTTAGAGAACAAGCCTCTGTCATTAGTCATATGACTAGTTGCCCCAGAGCTCTAATGGTAATAGAAGATTATTTAGCATTTTCAGCGGATTCATTCTAGCTTTCCTGATGTGCAGTCAACTTTTAGGTGCCCTGATTTGTTGCGGACAAAACACTAACATGTTTCCTTCAAATGACTTTTATTTTTGGGTAGAACTTGTTTTTTTTTAAAGTTGATTCTGCTTTGTATACCACACTGCTGCTTACACTTTCTGTCTTTCGCTTATACCCATCTACAAGCTTTCCTCTGACATACTCCAATGTAAGCTCATAATCTGGGCACACATATAGTGCAGTTACAACTGTGTAATAGCTTTCTGATAGATTGTATAGCAGCAATATGGAAATCCTTTTGATCTTCCCCAATGTCCCTCAGGCACTCCACAATTTCTAGAATATTTCTTATGTAATCCTGCATATCTTGGCCCTTATTTAGCTTACACTGATACAACTTTCTCATTAAATAGAGCTTATGTATTCTTTCATGCACTTTCTGCAGTTGTACCCACAGTTGTTTTGCAGTTTCACATTCGCATACATGCACAACATGATCATCATCGATACTGAGGGGAATACGTTTTTGTGCTTTTTGATCCTACTCTACATATTCTTTTGGTAGAGGATCACATCTAGACTCCTGTGTGTATTTTCTCGTAATTTCTCTTATCAGCATCGTCTTTACCTTGAATTTCGAGGATTGATAGTTCTGGTTAGTCAGATTTGGAACTGTGAACTTTACGGACTTAATGATGGTGGTCATCTTTGCTTCTTCTTCTAAGTACACTGATGTTCTCTCTCCTCTGGATCTTTGTTTTTCTGGGTCCTGAATCTTTGGACCCATAACCTGTTGGCAGTGGATTAATCTCTGTACTATCAAGATATTCAACAGTGAATATATATTTATTCAGGAACAAAGATAACAGCTTCCAACTGGTATAGTTTTAGCATCTAGTCTGTCAGCTTGCAAAGTGAAAGTCAAACTGTGCTTGAGCTACAGTACATACAGTCACAGTGAGTGAACATGAACTTCCTGGTTCTTTTTTAATTACAATGTACTACTGTCAAAATAACACTATTGCTGGAGACAGAAACTAATCCCCTATTAAACAGTAGTAAATAGTAGTTGATGCAATATATACAATAGTAAGCATTATTCCAACACCTTTTATTGTATTATTTTGTGTTTTTAGGTAGGATCCTATGTCTGGTTCTTTCTATAGGTATTATGTGTATTGTGATGTTTACAGACTATATAGACTTTGTTCATATATCTGGACTTGGTACAACTTTCTATTGTTATTTTAGAGTTTATTGGGTTACCACAGCTCCCAGTGGTATACACTCATAGGCTTATGTGAACTTTATAGGGTTTATACTAAAAAATGTGACCCTATAAATGTATGTTTGATGGTGCCAGACTTGATGTGTCTTTTTTAGTGGATAGGTGCAACTTGTCCAAATGAGATGTGCCTGTGTGTACTTTTAAACATGTTACTTTTACCTAGTAAAGTATTTTTTCAAAGATTTTCTACTATGCATATTATTGTGTGCTTATAATATTCCCTCAAGTCTTATCTATACTGCCTGATTTTGTTGTGTTATAGATGAGAATTTTGTGCGCCGCACTTTATATATTTATTCACAGAGTACTAGTGATGAACGAGCACTAAAATGCTCGGGTGCTCGTTGCTCGGGTCGAGCAAATTGGAATACTCTGGTACTCGGCCAGAAAAACGAGCTCAATGTAACTCTATGGGAGACCCGAGTATTTTTACCGCAATCCCCCACGGGGGTCCTTTTACGGTCTAAAAAAGTCTAAAAATGATGGAAGCACTGCTCAAATGACACAGGGACATCATGTGGATCGCCCCTGGAAGCATTCCTGACTCCTAGTTCACAGCTTTAATCAATTTTTTCGAGATACATGCCATTTTTCCCGGTGCCACAAAAAACACATTAAAACGAACCCAAAACGAGTTTTGCTTGGAAATATGTCAAGGTACATCCTTTGCAGGTTAATGACTTGCCTGTAAGGCCAAATATTTAACCCCAGACCGAAAATTTCCTCCCCCACTTAGACTTAGTTCAGACGCAGTGTTTTTGAAGCGTTTTTCAACTTTAACATTGCTTTCAACCACTACAAATGCATTCACTGGGAATTGTCATTGTAACATTTAACACCCCTAGCTGGCCATGTATTGTGTGACACATAAGCAGACCCATCTTGTTTCATTTACGAAGGAGGGACTGTTAAAGTCACAGAGCCTATTTTTACTGGTGCATCAGGCGGCATTAATCTTCTTAAAGGGCCATTATGAAACAGTGGGTCTCCTAAGCTGTTGTAGCCTATGCTGTGAGTGGATGGGCTGCCAAGAATTACGATGCACCACAATACCCCTGTCATAAGATGTCCAGAGGGGACTCCTGAAAAAGTGTTGCATTGTATTCAAGGCCTGCCCTGCTACCAATTCATATGCACCCCAATAAGCCTTTGAACCCACATACTGGATGGGCCCATGAAAATCCACGTCATAATATGCATTTTGTACTCCTGTACTCCTTTGTTTTACACATTGGCAGCAAAGCAAGCCCTGCTGCATAGTCAGTCATATGCACCCCATTAGGCCTTGGAACCCACATACTGGATGGGCCCATGAAAATCCACTTCACAATATGCATTTAGTACTCCCGTACTCCTTTGTTTTACACATTGGCAGAAGGCCAGCCCTGCTACATAGTCAGTCATATGCAGCCCATTACGCCTTTGAACCCACATACTGGATGGGCCCATGAAAATCCACTCATATTTTTAATGGTATGATGGTTCCCTCTTTGCACAATTATAAACAGGAGAATTTGGCAATTTTATTTGCCATGTTTTTAACACTAAGGTTCAGACACAGCTTTAAAAAAGGCTAATACTTGGAATACAATGCAATTTTATTGCAAACTACAAAATCAAGGATTAGTATGATTGAATAGTGTGAGTGCGTACACTTTTGTATATGTTAGCATACACAGGTTAATAAGTACATAAAAGAATTAAATAAATATAGTGATTACGTATATATGAAGATTAACTATATACAGTATACTTAGATCATCACCAAGAGGCTTTTAACCATCATCCATCTGGAATATCAGAGAAGCAACACCAAGACAGAGAACCCCTGGGAGATTGCCTACACTGCATGGGCGTCCCCAATTATGCAGGTATCAGCAAACATGTACAGTTTTGGCATCTGTCTTAGTCATGTTTCTCTGGTCTTATATAGTGATTTACACTATGTAGTAACTCTAGTTTCACCCAGACCTTCAAGTGGACATTTTTCAAGATTGGATGAAACTGAGATATCATGGAGTCATCAGAGGAGAGTCCATAAACCCCTAGAAAATAAAAGCCACAAGGATTTAGATCAAACCACCACCGGCATAGTTTCAGTAAACCGTAATGTTTTACAATGACAAACAGCAAACATATAGAGGCTTAGAACTGTTTGTGAAGTGAATAAAGAAACATTTATCAAGATTGTGTCACTATGAGCATTGTCTGTCACATCTGTAAATGTTTTACAAGAAATGCAACTATGTGATTGTCTGAATGCATTGGATATACAGTATTTAAATCTTGGTTACAAATCGCCATTTGTATATTCGCCATTTGTACATTTGAGGCAGCCAAAGTTATGGCTCTCAAGGAGAGAAACTAATATAGTGGACAAAGCTATATTTTTAATGAACTACTGAGCCAAATTAACAGCATTGCTTTATCAAATTTATATGAAGTGTATTGTGTCCAACGTGAGCAACCATTTTGAAAGAAATTAGTCTGCACTCAGCTATATATAGAGAAGGTGCTGGTGTAACGGACAAAAGTCCTAAACCACAGTAATAAGAAAATACACCGCACTCACGGATGGAATATATTGCAAAAAGATCATGTAACAATTTATTTGTGTACATACACATCAGAGACAAAATGCAATTATATGCAGTAGAAAGCGTACACAAATGACGTTTCGAACCCAACCGGGTTCTTAATCATACTCCGCTGTAGGAAAAAGGGGGAAAAACATATAAAACATATAAATCATAACAAAATCCTACATAGCTTATAGATAGCAGCAATATGTACACAAAAGGCATAGAACCTATAAAGGTAGCCCCAAAGAGAAAAAAAACAGTTAGAGATAAGGACCTACACCAGTCCAAAAAGAAGGGTGAAATATGGCCAAGAATTACCAAAAAATCAAACAATCACCATTGATTCACCAAAAAATCAAAAATCACATTGGAGCGAGGCAAGAGAGGTCAGTTTTACCTTGAACTGATATGTAGTAACCTGAATCGAAAATATCCCAGCCGGGAAAGAACATTGCACTGAGTAGATAGGCTGTGGGGAATAGTGTGATAATTAAGGAAATGCTGAACATGAAAGAAAGCCGTTCCAGTGCATTATGAATACCTATAATAGTTGAAGGAAGCGTCCAGATGGAGGCTAGATGTCGCTAAATGGTGGAGCCTGTGGACATGAACATGTAATAAGCACCCGGATTATCAGTCCAATCGATATGGGGTCAAAGATGCGCGCTATGATCCATTACCTGATGGCAAGACAGTGAAGAGCGGCGCTCCCACGCCCTGCTGTGCTGTGTGTGTAAAGAGAAGTGACCGCTGTAATATAAAGGATCCCGGAGGTAGCGCTGACCGGAATTAGCCCATGTAAGACGGGACGTGACGTTGCGCAGAGCCGCCTATCCACGGCGCATGCGCAAGTGTTGTTATGGACGCCAGGTAATGCTGTGTAACCAGAGCAGAAACGGCGCCTGCATAGTAGTGGTTAGGGGATGTCAGAGCCGGGAAAATGCAAAGGCTGCGTGTTATGTGAACTGGCGCTATACACGCACCTGCGCAGTATACCAAGATGCTAAGACTGTGCCCACAGGTATGAAGGCAACGGCAAGTGATTGGATTACAAGCGGAGGAGTCATATAACAATAGTATGAAGGCTCAGTATAACTGGCCCGTGCGACACACAGCCAGAGCGAGCATATAGGTTAAACGGGAATATAAGCAAAAGGCAGAGCAAGCCGTAAACTAGTCAGTAATGGTAGTAATACTGAGGAGACCTTTGTTAGACCACTAGGTAGCAATAAATGAAAAACATGGACTCAAAATAAAAAATAAAAAATAAAATTATGAATAAAAAGCAGAAAAATAAGAATAAAAATAAAAATAAGGAAAAATAAGAAAATAAAAAATACAAAATAGAAGAAGTGAAAAATAATGCAGAAAATCGAAGCCTGGACCCAACTGAAGTAATGTGGAAAAATAAACTTGAAAATAAAGTAAGAAAAAATAAGAACAAAATAAGAAAAATAGGAAAAAATAAAGAAAATTAAGATAACCTCAAGCTAATAAAAATCAAAAACGAAAATAAAAGAGTGAAATATAAGAAACAAATAAATGAAATAATTACATAAAAAAGGGGGAAAAAGGGGGGGGGGAATAACTGAATAATAGAAAATAAAAAATAATGAAAAAATAATGAAAAAATAAAAAAATATAAAAATATAAAAGAATAAAAATGAAAACTGGCAATGGCCAAAATTAGGTCACAAAATAGACTCACCAGTAGGGTATCCAGGTCAACATGTCAGAGAAAATGGAAAAAAGAACAAATTGTTAGAAAATCAGGAAACTCAAGGATTTAGCGACATCTAGCCTCCATCTGGACGCTTCCTACAACTATTATAGGTATTAATAATGCACTGGAACGGCTTTCTTTCATGTTCAGCATTTTCTTAATTATCACACTATTCCCCACAGCATATCTACTCAGTGCAATGTTCTTTCCCGGCTGGGATATTTTCGATTCAGGTTACTACATATCAGTTCAAGGTAAAACTGACCTCTCTTGCCTCGCTCCAATGTGATTTTGGATTTTTTGGTGAATCAATGATGATTGTTTGATTTTTTGGTAATTCTTGGCGATATTTCACCGTTCTTTTTGGACTGGTGTAGGTCCTTATCTCTAACTGTTTTTTTTCTCTTTGGGACTACCTTTATAGGTTCTATGCCTTTTGTGTACATATTGCTGCTATCTATAAGCTATGTAGGATTTGTTATGATTTATATGTTTTATATGTTTTTCCCCCTTTTTCCCACAGCGGAGTATGATTAAGAACCCGGTTGGGTTCGAAACATCATTTGTGTACGCTTTCTACTGCATATATTTGCATTTTGTCTCTGATGTGTATGTACACAAATAAATTGTTACATGATCTTTTTGCAATATATTCCATCCGTGAGTGCGGTGTATTTTCTTATTACAATGTGAGCAACCAGGCAACACAAAAAGGAGCTTTTTAAGGGAGCACTTTAAGGTACACAAATGTTATGAAGTCTTTGCCAACAAGGATGTGGTTTCTTCCATGTGGGGTACCTTTTTTAAAAATATACTAGTGCCATTGCAGGCCCCTTGCCCAAAATTCACTAGCCTATAACAGTACAAAGCATGTTCACCCTGGTGATCTAGTGGCATACTCCAATGTAAGCTCATAATCTGGGCACACATATAGTGCAGTTACAACTGTGTAATAGCTTTCTGATAGATTGTATAGCAGCAATATGGAAATCCTTTTGATCTTCCCCAATGTCCCTCAGGCACTCCACAATTTCTAGAATATTTCTTATGTAATCCTGCATATCTTGGCCCTTATTTAGCTTACACTGATACAACTTTCTCATTAAATAGAGCTTATGTATTCTTTCATGCACTTTCTGCAGTTGTACCCACAGTTGTTTTGCAGTTTCACATTCGCATACATGCACAACATGATCATCATCGATACTGAGGGGAATACGTTTTTGTGCTTTTTGATCCTACTCTACATATTCTTTTGGTAGAGGATCACATCTAGACTCCTGTGTGTATTTTCTCGTAATTTCTCTTATCAGCATCGTCTTTACCTTGAATTTCGAGGATTGATAGTTCTGGTTAGTCAGATTTGGAACTGTGAACTTTACGGACTTAATGATGGTGGTCATCTTTGCTTCTTCTTCTAAGTACACTGATGTTCTCTCTCCTCTGGATCTTTGTTTTTCTGGGTCCTGAATCTTTGGACCCATAACCTGTTGGCAGTGGATTAATCTCTGTACTATCAAGATATTCAACAGTGAATATATATTTATTCAGGAACAAAGATAACAGCTTCCAACTGGTATAGTTTTAGCATCTAGTCTGTCAGCTTGCAAAGTGAAAGTCAAACTGTGCTTGAGCTACAGTACATACAGTCACAGTGAGTGAACATGAACTTCCTGGTTCTTTTTTAATTACAATGTACTACTGTCAAAATAACACTATTGCTGGAGACAGAAACTAATCCCCTATTAAACAGTAGTAAATAGTAGTTGATGCAATATATACAATAGTAAGCATTATTCCAACACCTTTTATTGTATTATTTTGTGTTTTTAGGTAGGATCCTATGTCTGGTTCTTTCTATAGGTATTATGTGTATTGTGATGTTTACAGACTATATAGACTTTGTTCATATATCTGGACTTGGTACAACTTTCTATTGTTATTTTAGAGTTTATTGGGTTACCACAGCTCCCAGTGGTATACACTCATAGGCTTATGTGAACTTTATAGGGTTTATACTAAAAAATGTGACCCTATAAATGTATGTTTGATGGTGCCAGACTTGATGTGTCTTTTTTAGTGGATAGGTGCAACTTGTCCAAATGAGATGTGCCTGTGTGTACTTTTAAACATGTTACTTTTACCTAGTAAAGTATTTTTTCAAAGATTTTCTACTATGCATATTATTGTGTGCTTATAATATTCCCTCAAGTCTTATCTATACTGCCTGATTTTGTTGTGTTATAGATGAGAATTTTGTGCGCCGCACTTTATATATTTATTCACAGAGTACTAGTGATGAACGAGCACTAAAATGCTCGGGTGCTCGTTGCTCGGGTCGAGCAAATTGGAATACTCTGGTACTCGGCCAGAAAAACGAGCTCAATGTAACTCTATGGGAGACCCGAGTATTTTTACCGCAATCCCCCACGGGGGTCCTTTTACGGTCTAAAAAAGTCTAAAAATGATGGAAGCACTGCTCAAATGACACAGGGACATCATGTGGATCGCCCCTGGAAGCATTCCTGACTCCTAGTTCACAGCTTTAATCAATTTTTTCGAGATACATGCCATTTTTCCCGGTGCCACAAAAAACACATTAAAACGAACCCAAAACGAGTTTTGCTTGGAAATATGTCAAGGTACATCCTTTGCAGGTTAATGACTTGCCTGTAAGGCCAAATATTTAACCCCAGACCGAAAATTTCCTCCCCCACTTAGACTTAGTTCAGACGCAGTGTTTTTGAAGCGTTTTTCAACTTTAACATTGCTTTCAACCACTACAAATGCATTCACTGGGAATTGTCATTGTAACATTTAACACCCCTAGCTGGCCATGTATTGTGTGACACATAAGCAGACCCATCTTGTTTCATTTACGAAGGAGGGACTGTTAAAGTCACAGAGCCTATTTTTACTGGTGCATCAGGCGGCATTAATCTTCTTAAAGGGCCATTATGAAACAGTGGGTCTCCTAAGCTGTTGTAGCCTATGCTGTGAGTGGATGGGCTGCCAAGAATTACGATGCACCACAATACCCCTGTCATAAGATGTCCAGAGGGGACTCCTGAAAAAGTGTTGCATTGTATTCAAGGCCTGCCCTGCTACCAATTCATATGCACCCCAATAAGCCTTTGAACCCACATACTGGATGGGCCCATGAAAATCCACGTCATAATATGCATTTTGTACTCCTGTACTCCTTTGTTTTACACATTGGCAGCAAAGCAAGCCCTGCTGCATAGTCAGTCATATGCACCCCATTAGGCCTTGGAACCCACATACTGGATGGGCCCATGAAAATCCACTTCACAATATGCATTTAGTACTCCCGTACTCCTTTGTTTTACACATTGGCAGAAGGCCAGCCCTGCTACATAGTCAGTCATATGCAGCCCATTACGCCTTTGAACCCACATACTGGATGGGCCCATGAAAATCCACTCATATTTTTAATGGTATGATGGTTCCCTCTTTGCACAATTATAAACAGGAGAATTTGGCAATTTTATTTGCCATGTTTTTAACACTAAGGTTCAGACACAGCTTTAAAAAAGGCTAATACTTGGAATACAATGCAATTTTATTGCAAACTACAAAATCAAGGATTAGTATGATTGAATAGTGTGAGTGCGTACACTTTTGTATATGTTAGCATACACAGGTTAATAAGTACATAAAAGAATTAAATAAATATAGTGATTACGTATATATGAAGATTAACTATATACAGTATACTTAGATCATCACCAAGAGGCTTTTAACCATCATCCATCTGGAATATCAGAGAAGCAACACCAAGACAGAGAACCCCTGGGAGATTGCCTACACTGCATGGGCGTCCCCAATTATGCAGGTATCAGCAAACATGTACAGTTTTGGCATCTGTCTTAGTCATGTTTCTCTGGTCTTATATAGTGATTTACACTATGTAGTAACTCTAGTTTCACCCAGACCTTCAAGTGGACATTTTTCAAGATTGGATGAAACTGAGATATCATGGAGTCATCAGAGGAGAGTCCATAAACCCCTAGAAAATAAAAGCCACAAGGATTTAGATCAAACCACCACCGGCATAGTTTCAGTAAACCGTAATGTTTTACAATGACAAACAGCAAACATATAGAGGCTTAGAACTGTTTGTGAAGTGAATAAAGAAACATTTATCAAGATTGTGTCACTATGAGCATTGTCTGTCACATCTGTAAATGTTTTACAAGAAATGCAACTATGTGATTGTCTGAATGCATTGGATATACAGTATTTAAATCTTGGTTACAAATCGCCATTTGTATATTCGCCATTTGTACATTTGAGGCAGCCAAAGTTATGGCTCTCAAGGAGAGAAACTAATATAGTGGACAAAGCTATATTTTTAATGAACTACTGAGCCAAATTAACAGCATTGCTTTATCAAATTTATATGAAGTGTATTGTGTCCAACGTGAGCAACCATTTTGAAAGAAATTAGTCTGCACTCAGCTATATATAGAGAAGGTGCTGGTGTAACGGACAAAAGTCCTAAACCACAGTAATAAGAAAATACACCGCACTCACGGATGGAATATATTGCAAAAAGATCATGTAACAATTTATTTGTGTACATACACATCAGAGACAAAATGCAATTATATGCAGTAGAAAGCGTACACAAATGACGTTTCGAACCCAACCGGGTTCTTAATCATACTCCGCTGTAGGAAAAAGGGGGAAAAACATATAAAACATATAAATCATAACAAAATCCTACATAGCTTATAGATAGCAGCAATATGTACACAAAAGGCATAGAACCTATAAAGGTAGCCCCAAAGAGAAAAAAAACAGTTAGAGATAAGGACCTACACCAGTCCAAAAAGAAGGGTGAAATATGGCCAAGAATTACCAAAAAATCAAACAATCACCATTGATTCACCAAAAAATCAAAAATCACATTGGAGCGAGGCAAGAGAGGTCAGTTTTACCTTGAACTGATATGTAGTAACCTGAATCGAAAATATCCCAGCCGGGAAAGAACATTGCACTGAGTAGATAGGCTGTGGGGAATAGTGTGATAATTAAGGAAATGCTGAACATGAAAGAAAGCCGTTCCAGTGCATTATGAATACCTATAATAGTTGAAGGAAGCGTCCAGATGGAGGCTAGATGTCGCTAAATGGTGGAGCCTGTGGACATGAACATGTAATAAGCACCCGGATTATCAGTCCAATCGATATGGGGTCAAAGATGCGCGCTATGATCCATTACCTGATGGCAAGACAGTGAAGAGCGGCGCTCCCACGCCCTGCTGTGCTGTGTGTGTAAAGAGAAGTGACCGCTGTAATATAAAGGATCCCGGAGGTAGCGCTGACCGGAATTAGCCCATGTAAGACGGGACGTGACGTTGCGCAGAGCCGCCTATCCACGGCGCATGCGCAAGTGTTGTTATGGACGCCAGGTAATGCTGTGTAACCAGAGCAGAAACGGCGCCTGCATAGTAGTGGTTAGGGGATGTCAGAGCCGGGAAAATGCAAAGGCTGCGTGTTATGTGAACTGGCGCTATACACGCACCTGCGCAGTATACCAAGATGCTAAGACTGTGCCCACAGGTATGAAGGCAACGGCAAGTGATTGGATTACAAGCGGAGGAGTCATATAACAATAGTATGAAGGCTCAGTATAACTGGCCCGTGCGACACACAGCCAGAGCGAGCATATAGGTTAAACGGGAATATAAGCAAAAGGCAGAGCAAGCCGTAAACTAGTCAGTAATGGTAGTAATACTGAGGAGACCTTTGTTAGACCACTAGGTAGCAATAAATGAAAAACATGGACTCAAAATAAAAAATAAAAAATAAAATTATGAATAAAAAGCAGAAAAATAAGAATAAAAATAAAAATAAGGAAAAATAAGAAAATAAAAAATACAAAATAGAAGAAGTGAAAAATAATGCAGAAAATCGAAGCCTGGACCCAACTGAAGTAATGTGGAAAAATAAACTTGAAAATAAAGTAAGAAAAAATAAGAACAAAATAAGAAAAATAGGAAAAAATAAAGAAAATTAAGATAACCTCAAGCTAATAAAAATCAAAAACGAAAATAAAAGAGTGAAATATAAGAAACAAATAAATGAAATAATTACATAAAAAAGGGGGAAAAAGGGGGGGGGGAATAACTGAATAATAGAAAATAAAAAATAATGAAAAAATAATGAAAAAATAAAAAAATATAAAAATATAAAAGAATAAAAATGAAAACTGGCAATGGCCAAAATTAGGTCACAAAATAGACTCACCAGTAGGGTATCCAGGTCAACATGTCAGAGAAAATGGAAAAAAGAACAAATTGTTAGAAAATCAGGAAACTCAAGGATTTAGCGACATCTAGCCTCCATCTGGACGCTTCCTACAACTATTATAGGTATTAATAATGCACTGGAACGGCTTTCTTTCATGTTCAGCATTTTCTTAATTATCACACTATTCCCCACAGCATATCTACTCAGTGCAATGTTCTTTCCCGGCTGGGATATTTTCGATTCAGGTTACTACATATCAGTTCAAGGTAAAACTGACCTCTCTTGCCTCGCTCCAATGTGATTTTGGATTTTTTGGTGAATCAATGATGATTGTTTGATTTTTTGGTAATTCTTGGCGATATTTCACCGTTCTTTTTGGACTGGTGTAGGTCCTTATCTCTAACTGTTTTTTTTCTCTTTGGGACTACCTTTATAGGTTCTATGCCTTTTGTGTACATATTGCTGCTATCTATAAGCTATGTAGGATTTGTTATGATTTATATGTTTTATATGTTTTTCCCCCTTTTTCCCACAGCGGAGTATGATTAAGAACCCGGTTGGGTTCGAAACATCATTTGTGTACGCTTTCTACTGCATATATTTGCATTTTGTCTCTGATGTGTATGTACACAAATAAATTGTTACATGATCTTTTTGCAATATATTCCATCCGTGAGTGCGGTGTATTTTCTTATTACAATGTGAGCAACCAGGCAACACAAAAAGGAGCTTTTTAAGGGAGCACTTTAAGGTACACAAATGTTATGAAGTCTTTGCCAACAAGGATGTGGTTTCTTCCATGTGGGGTACCTTTTTTAAAAATATACTAGTGCCATTGCAGGCCCCTTGCCCAAAATTCACTAGCCTATAACAGTACAAAGCATGTTCACCCTGGTGATCTAGTGGCAGTTAAACAAGAGACATTGCAGGAGACAGAGATAAGAAGTAAGCCCAATGTAGTGGTGTGGGTCACTGGGACTTGTAATGCAGTGCATGAGCTGCCAAACAATTCCCCAATGGGGTACCTTTTTAAAAATAGACTAGTGCCATCACAGCCCCCTTGCCCAAAATTCACCAGCCTTAACAGTACTGAGCATGTTCACCCTGGTCATCTAGTTGCAGTTAAAGGACACATTGCAGGAGACAGACTTTAGAAGTAGGCTCAATGTAATGTAATGCCCAATTCCCCAATGTGTAGTCCTTTCTTTACACATTAAAATAGTGCAATCACAGCCTCCTTGCCCAAAATGCACCATACAGAGCACATCCACCCTGGTGATCTAGTGGCATGTAAAGGACACAATGCAGGAGACAGAGTTAAGAAGTAGGCCAAATGTAGTGGTGTGTATCTCTGAAACTTGTAATGCAGTGCATGAGCTGCCAAATAATTCCCCAATGGGGGTACCTTTTTTAAAAACAGACTAGTGCCATCACAGCCCCCTTGTCCAAAATGCACCGTACAGAGCACGTCCACCCAGGTGATCTAGTGGCAGGTGAAGGACATACTGCAGGACACAGAGTTAAGTAGTAGGCCCAATGTAATGTAGTGGCCAATTCCCCAATGTGGAGTCCTTTCTTTACAAATTAAAATAGTGCCATCACTGCCCCCTTGCCCAAAATGCACCATACAGAGCACGTCCACCCTGGTGATCTAGTGGCAGGTAAAGGACACAATGCAGGAGACAGAGTTAAGAAGTAGGCCCAATGTAGTGGTGTGGGTCACTGACACTTAAAATGGAGTGCATGAGCTGCCAAACAACTCCCCAATGAGGGTACCTTTTTTAAAAACAGACTAGTGCCATTGCAGGCCCCTTGCCCAAACTTCACCAGCCTATAACAGTACAAAGCACGTTCACCCTGGTGATCTAGTGGCAGTTAAAGGACACATTGCAGGAGACAGACTTAAGAAGTAGGCCCAATGTAATGTAATGCCCAATTCCCCAATGTGGGGTCCTGTTTTTACTAAATAATATAGTGCCTTCACAGCCCTCGTTCCCAAAATTCACCAGCCTATAACTGTACAGAGCACGTTCACCCTGGTCATCTAGTGGTTCTGGATGATGAGGATGAGGATAAGGAGGAGGATAACAACAAACAGACCAAATATGGAAGCGTATACTGATCTGTGGTTGTGAAGAGGTGCATGGGAATACACCTCCCCAAAAGAGAGAATGTATTTGAGGTTATATTTCGCTGTTTTCACTTCGTGGCGTACAGAAGTCTTTCCCAATCAAGCCCTTGTTCATTTTTATAAGAGTCAGCCTGTCAGCATTTTAAGTTGACAGGCGGATGCGCTTATCTGATATAATTCCACTAGTGGCACTAAAAACCCGCTCTGACAGAACGCTAGCAGCAGGGCAGGCCAGGACCTCCAAGGTGTAGAGATGCAGTTCATGCCACGTGTCCAGCTTGGATACCCAATAATCAAAAGGCACAGAGGAATCACTGAGGACATTTGTACGATCTTCAAGGTACTCCCTCACTATCTTCACAAACATTGCACTTCTTGTGACAGCACCCCTTGCCTCTGTGCCGTCACGATGGGAGGGTCTGAGAAAACTGTCCCAGAACTTTGCCATTGTTCCCCTGCCTGAGCTGGATTGCACTTCTGTCTCTCTCGCATGTACTCCTTGGTTGTACAACAAACTCTGACATCTGCTTCCAGCGTTCTCACAAGGGAATTTTCTAAGTAATTCCGCTACAAGGGCCCTCTGGTACTGCAACATTTTAGTACACCTCTCTGCCTCTGGTAGAAGAGATTGAAAGTTCTCCTTGTAGCGTGGGTCTTGAAGTGTCACCAACCAGTAATAAGTGTCACCCAAAATTTTTATAACGCGAGGGTCACGTGAAACGCAGCGCAACATAAAGTCAGCCATGCATGCCAGACCGCTAACAGACAAGACTTCCGTGTCCTCACCAACAGGACGACTGACCATACTGTCCTCCTCCTCATCCTCATCCTTCTCCTCCCAGTCCTTAGGCCATCCCCTGTCAGGACTCTGAACATTTTTTATTACCTTTTTGTGTATTACTGCCCTTTTCCAAGATGGCGTCTTTGGTCTCATGTGCACTGTGTCTTTCTGCTATAAAACTCCACCCCAGCCTTCAGTCTGTGCTAGAGTATTCTGCCTTGCATCCAGCTCCTGACCTCTGGTGACTCCCTGGCTATATACCTGCTCCTGTGAACCTGTGTGGTGATCCTGCTACTCTGCTCTGAGTTCCTGCTGCATACACCAGTTCCAGTAATCCTCCTTCATCTGCTGCTCATTTTTACTTTCATCTGCATTTGCTGGACATGTAAGCTGTTTCTGCTTTGCAAGAACCTGAGACTATTACCCAAACCTCCCTGGTTGAGCTAAGATATTATTTGAACTGCCTTATAAGCATATCTATCTGTGTTTTGGACTAAGCAAGGACTTATTCGTATCAAGTATCCTCAAGAATAATTGTGCTTCATAGACTTTCTGCATGATTGCATTTTCCTCTGAAGTTTCCTATAGACTGCTGAGCTGCATTTGATATTTGCACCAAGTAATGTGGACTTGAGTTTCTCTCTGCACCTGTTTGAATCACCGTGTGATAATATAGACTTTACCACTTATAAAACTGTGTCCTGTAGTTGTCTTGTTCCACGCAAAGAGTCTCCTGAGTTATCCCCTATAATTATTACAGGATACTCTAGCCTAAAAAAAAAAAAAGGAGACTGCTGGAACAATGACTGCAGAATGCAGACTAGAGCAGGTGTTTTCCATAATTAGATCACTGCAGAAAGATGTGGAAGGTCTGCAAAAGAAGTTTGGAAGCTTTGAACACAATCAACAAGTGTTTGGACAGACTTTGCAGGACTTAAGCACCCGCATGGCAGCCCAGGAAAACAAACTTGCTGGCATAGAGTCCCAATATGGACGGGCTTTTCAGGACATAAGCACGCAAATAGCTGCACAAGCGACTTTTCCCTCTGGGCAACCGCCACCAGCTAGCCCACTTAAGTTGCCCCCATTCAGATTTAATGGTGATCGCGACAAATTTCTTGGCTTTGTGAATCAATGTATGCTATATTTTGATGTGCATGCTGACCGTTTTTCTAATGATAGATCCAAAGTATTGTGTGTAATAATGCTGCTGACCGCACGAGCGCTCGCCTGGGCGAATCTGATGATTGAGTCTCGTGACCCACGGTTAAATAACTTGGATGATTTCTTGGCCGCTATGGCATTAATGTTTGATGATCCTAATCGCCGTGCAACCGCTGAATCTGCTTTATTGTCTTTACGCCAGGCAAAACGTTCTGTTATTGAGTATGCTACGAATTCAGGAGATTAGCGGTAGATACCAATTGGGACAGTTATGCACAATTGCCTATTTTTAAAAGGGGTCTGTCTAGTATTATAAAAGATGAACTAGCTCGCTCTGAGTCACCACAAGAGCTAGAGACATTTATACAGCATTGTGTGCGCATTGACATTCGCCTTACTGAGCGTAGGCAGGAGAAGTTTGCTGCATATAACCATATTTCTAACTTTTCCCTTCCTTCCAAAGAGCCTGCAGGTAAAACATCTCGGGAGGTGGAGGAGGTGCCCATGCAAATTGATTCCGTTCAGAGGCGCGAGATCAATGAGCGCCGGGAGCATCACCTTCGTGAAAGTCTATGTTTCTACTGCGGCCAGTCTGACCACTTTCTGATCAATTGTCCTAAGTGTCCCAGACGGCCTAACAAGGTGCTAGCAGCGGTAGGGGAGTATGACAACTGTGATGATGAATCTGACATCTCTGAATGTAGCCTGCCTGTATTCCATTCACTTTCTATGACTTCACCCCCCAAGGAGCTTAAGGAAAAGAACTCTCACTGTTCTCTCCCTATTAAGATACTGTGTTCAAGACAGTGGATTTCCAGTGCAGCTATGATTGACTCTGGTGCAGGTGGCAATTTCATGGATATCGTATTTGCCACGGAACATGCTATTGAAATTCAGCAAAGAGCCTCTCCAATTACCATGGAAGCAGTGGATGGGTCACCTTTAATCTCTGGGCCTGTGGATAAGGAGTCCGTATCCCTTGAAATTTTGTTGGAGCCTAATCATCAGGAGCAACTTTCTTTCTTGCTAATTTCTTCTCCTCATTTTCCTGTGATTTTAGGCATTCCTTGGTTGCGTTCTCAGAACCCAATTATCAACTGGGAGACCAAGGAGATTATATTTCCAACAAGGAGCAACTCCACGGCTATGGAACCACATGTACAGGTATTTTCTTTACCTCCAGCATATAAAGAGCTCTCTGACATCTGTGACAAGAAGAATGCAGATCAGCTTCCTCCACACTGGCATTATGACTGTCCCATTGAGTTGCTTCCTGGGGCAGCTATTCCTTTTGGTAACGTAAACCCTTTGGCGGCACCTGAGCTTCAAGCCTTAAAGGAGTATATTGATGAAAATCTGGCCAAAGGCTTCATACGTCCTTCTTCCTCACCAGCAGGGGCACCTATATTTTTTGTAAAGAAGAAGGATGGGACCCTGAGACCCTGTGTTGACTATCGGGAACTCAATAAGGTAAACCGTTACCCTTTGCCTCTGATTCCCGAATTACTGGAAAGAGTCCGCCATGCTAAGGTGTTCTCTAAACTGGATAATCTTGGGGCTTATAATTTGGTGCATATTTGTCCAGGGGATGAGTGGAAGACAGCATTCAAATGCCGGTATGGACACTTTGAATCTCTTGTGATGCCCTTTGGGCTTTGTAACGCCCCTGCAACATTTCAACACCTTGCTAATGACATTTTCAGAGATTTGTTGGACCAGTTTGTAGTGATCTATTTGGACAATATACTAATCTTTTCTGACTCTCTACAGGAACATGAAGAACATGTCAAAACTGTTTTAAGATGTCTGAAAGAGAACCATCTGTATATTAAGCTGCAGAAATGTGAGTTCCATCATTCTGAGATACAGTTCTTAGGTTACATCATCTCTCTCCAGGGGCTGAACATGGAATCTGGTAAGATTCAGGCTATCCTTGACTGGCCAGTACCCAAGAACGTTAAGGAGGTCAAACGTTTTATTGGTTTTGCAAATTTCTACAGACGCTTCATGCGAAATTTTTCTGATATTGTCCGTCCCATTACTTCCTTGACAAAGAAAGAAAAGCCCTTTAAGTGGTCATCACAGGCTCAAGAAGCTTTTGATCGGCTTAAGATCTGTTTCACATCAGCACCGCTGTTGATACACCCAGATCAAACACTTTCTTTCATTGTGGAGGTGGACGCTTCTGATAATGCTTTGGGGGCTATTCTCTCCCAAAGAACTGGAGAGAAGGGTCTTCTACATCCTTGTGCTTTCTTTTCCTGTAGACTAACCTCAGCAGAGAAGAATTACGATGTGGGAGACAAGGAATTGCTGGCTATTATTGCGGCTTTCAAAGAATGAAGGCATCATCTGCAAGGAGCTGCACAACAGATCATAGTGCTAACTGACCATCGCAATTTAGAGTTCCTTAGATCTGCTAGATGTCTTTCTCCTCATCAGGCTCGTTGGAACTTATTTTTAAATCAATTTAACTTTGTTATCTCGTACCGTCCAGGTTCTCGTAATGGGAAGGCTGATGCTTTATCCCGAATCCATGCTGCGGATTCCGTACCTGGAGCCCCGTCCAAAACCATTCTATCTGATGCCAATTTCATCGGAGTTATCCACGATCAGGACTTGTGGAAGGAGTGCAGGGAGGCCTATGACGGTGATGTATTTCTGGCCAACCCACCTGTGGATATTAATCTTGTCTTTAAGGGTGGCATGTGGTTCAGAGATCGACGTATCTACGTCCTTGAGGTCGTCCGTCTGTAGATTCTAAAGTTGGTACATGACTCCAAGTTGGCTGGTCACAGGGGGGTACAGAAGACACAAGAGTTCCTGAAGGATACCAAGGTCTATGTTCTCTCTTGCGAGGTATGTGCTCATAACAAGACTCCTCATGTGGCACCTATGGGTCTTCTACAACCATTACCTGTTCCGTCCCGCCCTTGGGGGTCTATATCAATGGACTTTATTGTGGAGCTGCCTACATCGGGGGGCATGAATACAATCATGGTGGTAGTTGATCGCCTGACTAAAGCTGCTCATTTTGTTCCGTGCACCGGCCTCCCCTCAGCTAAAGATACAGTGAATGTCTTTCGGTTGCATGGGGTTCCGGATGAGATCATCTCTGACCGTGGAGTGCAGTTCACTTCAAGATTCTGGAACGGGTTTTGCTCTGCACTCAATATTAATGTTTGTCTCTTTTCTGCTTACCATCCCCAGACAAATGGTCAGACTGAGCGTACCAACCAGACTCTGGAACAATATCTAAGTTGCTATGTCAGCCATCTCCAGGATGATTGGTTGGAATTGCTGCCGTTAGCCGAATTTTCATATAACAATTCTCAGAGCGCCTCCACTAAATTTACACCTTTCTTTGCCCATCTGGGTTATCATCCATGTATCTTACCTAGGTCTCCAATTAATTCTCCGGTTCCGGCAGTGGAGGAAAGGCTGACTGCGATGATGCAAAATCTGGAGGTTCTGAAGGAATCCTTGACCACAGCTCAAGAACGTTATAAGAGATCGGCTGATAGATTCCGTAAACCTGCACCCATGTTCAAGGTAGGAGATTCCGTGTGGTTAGCAACTAAGAATCTGAAGTTAAACGTTCCTTCACAAAAACTTGGACAGAAATTCATTGGCCCTTTCAAGATCAACGGTATTGGGAGCTCTGTGGCCTGCCGGCTGAAGCTGCCTAGGACTATGAAGGTACACCCAGTTTTTCATGTATCTACTAAAGCCTGTATCTCCTAATACCTTCCAGGGACGTGTTGTGCCACCTCCGCAGCCTGTGGTGATTGATGGGCAAGAACAATTTGTGGTGGAGGAAATTGTTGATTCCAGGATTCGCAGGAATCGGTTCCAATATCTGATAAGATGGCAGGGATATCCCCCTGAGGAAGACTCTTGGGAACCTGTGGAAAACATCAATGCCCAACAGAAGATTTCTCATTTTCATCAGAGATTCCCTGAGAAACCAGGTCCAGGATCGTCCTGAGGGCGTAATGTCAGGACTCTGAACATTTTTTATTACCTTTTTGTGTATTACTGCCCTTTTCCAAGATGGCGTCTTTGGTCTCATGTGCACTGTGTCTTCCTGCTATAAAACTCCACCCCAGCCTTCAGTCTGTGCTAGAGTATTCTGCCTTGCATCCAGCTCCTGACCTCTGGTGACTCCCTGGCTATATACCTGCTCCTGTGAACCTGTGTGGTGATCCTGCTACTCTGCTCTGAGTTCCTGCTGCATACACCAGTTCCAGTAATCCTCCTTCATCTGCTGCTCTTGTTTACTTCCATCTGCATTTGTGGACATGTAAGCTGTTTCTGCTTTGGAAGAACCTGAAACTATTACCCAGACCTCCCTGGTTGAGCTAAGATATTATTTGAACTGCCTTATAAGCATATCTATCTGTGTTTTGGACTTAGCAAGGACTTATTCGTATCAAGTATCCTCAAGAATAATTGTGCTTCATAGACTTTCTGCATGATTGCATTTTCCTCTGAAGTTTCCTATAGACTGCTGAGCTGCATTTGATATTTGCACCAAGTGTTGTGGACTTGAGTTTTTCTCTGCACCTGTTTGAATCACCGTGTGATAATATAGACTTTACCACTTATAAAACTGTGTCCTGTAGTTGTCTTGTTCCACGCAAAGAGTCTCCTGAGTTATCCCCTATAATTATTACATCCCCGCTGAAAAGACGGTATGACAGCTGTGTTTGTAGTACCGTCTATAGCGCATGATAGTAGCTCCTGTTCTTCCTTCTCCTCCTCCTCCTCATTGACAACCAATCCACGATGAGAGCACATGAGACTGGGCTGAGTGTTATCCCCCTGTATGGTTCCTTGCTCCATGTCCTCATGGTCTGCCTGCAATGCATCCTCTTTAATTGTGAGCAGAGAGGTTTTCAGAATGCTGAGAAGCGGGATGGTGACGCTAATTATGGTGTCTTCACCACTCACCATCTTGGTGCAGCCCTCAAAGTTTTGGAGGATGGTACATATGTCGAACATCCATGTCCACTCCTGAGGTCTTTTGTGTGGAGTCTGAACTGAATATCGACGGCCTTGTTGATGTTGGTAGTCAACAACTGCCCTCTTCTACTCACAAAGCCTTTCCAACACAAGCACCATAGAGTTCCAGCACGTGGGGACATCACACACCAGCCAGTGAGCTGGAAGCTGCAAATGCTGCTGAAGCACGGCAAGGGCAGCTAAAGCAGTAGCTGACTTTCTAAAATGGGCAGACAGACGGCGTACTTTCACTAGCACATCCGGCAGCTCCAGGTAGCTTTTCAGAAAACGTTGAACCATGAGGTTAAGCACATGGGCCAAGCAAGGTAGGTGTGTGAGCTCACCTTGCCTCAGAGCCACCACCAGGTTATGGCCATTGTCACACATGACCATGCCTGGCTGTAGGTTCAGCGGTGTCATGCAAACATCTGACACTCTTTCAGCAGTCCACAACTCTTCTGCATTGTGCAGTTTGTCACCTATGCCGATTAGCTTCAGCACAGCCTGTTGCCGCTTGGCTGAGGCAGTGCTGCAGTGCTTCCAGCTTCTGACCGGTGTGTTGATTTCAGAAATGGAGGAGGAGGTGCAGGATTTGTAGACTGTGGGGGCAAGACTGATTGATGTAGGGCCTGCAATCCTCGGCGTGGGGAGGATGTGTTCCATACCAAGGTCCGACTGGGTCCCGACTTCCACTATGTTAACCCAGTGTGCCGTCAGTGTGATGTACTGTCCATGTGTCCATGTGTCCGTGGTTAGGTGGACTTTCCCTGTAACAGCATTGTTGATGGCACGGGTAATGTTGTGGGATACATGCTAGTGTAATGTCGGTATGGCACACCAGGAGAAATAGTGGCGACTGGGGACCGAATACCTTGGGACGGCCGCCGCCATCAGTTTGCGGAAAGATTCCGTCTCAACAAGCCTATAAGGCAGCATTTCTAGCACAAGCAGAAAATAAATATTAGAATTTACGACTGTGGCATGTGGGGCGTTGGCGGGGTATTTCTGCTTGTGTTCCAAAGATTGGGTTATAGACAACTGAAGGGTGTGCTGGGACAAGGACATGGATGGGCTTGATGATGGTGCTAGAGGCATCTTCACATGCATGGTGTACTGGGGATTGGCTTCTATGCAAAACAGTGAAAGAAGCAGTGGTGTGATCTGCAGGCAGAGGTCCTGGAGCCTGCGAAGTCGGGTGCTTTGCTGCTATGTGCCTGATCATGCTGGCGGTGGTCAGGCTGGTTGTTTTGCTACCCCTGCTGATGCGGGCATGGCAGGTGCTGCAAATGGCCTGTTTGGGGTTATCGGCAGAGTCTTTAAAAAATAACCAGAGTTTGGAAGATCTAACAGTTGGAATGGCAACTACCCTCATGTTGGTGTTACGGGGAACGGATGCACGCCTTCTGTCTGTGGCCACCCCACTGCTTCTTCCTGGCTGTTGTGGTGATATGCCTCCTTCCCCATGTGTGCTGCTGCCCTCACTCTGCATGTCCTCCTGCCAGGTTGGGTCAGTCACATAGTCATCCACCACCACGTCTTCAACATCCGCACCATGCTCCTCCTCCTGACTTTCTGGCAATTGTGTCTCATCATCGTCCACCTCTTCTGACACTTTCCCACCATCACCTTCACGTGACTGGGGCTGGTCAAAGCTTTGGGCATGTGTACATGCGATCTCATCTGTCCCCACTTCAAGTTCACCGGCCAAGAGTTCAGAATCTTGAAATGGAAAACTGAACAGCTCTTCAGAGTGTCCAAGTGTGGGATCAGTTGTCTCAGGGCACTCGGCATGGTGGGACGAAGGAGGATCAGGGTGAGGAATATCCAGGCCACACTCATGGCTATTCAGACTTGACTGTGTGCAAGACATGGTGGTGGTGGCGGTGGCTAAGTGACTGGAAGTATTATCCGCTATCCAACCAACAACCGGTTCACACTGCTCTGGCTTCAATAGTGGTCTGCTGTGGTCCCCTAGAAACTGGGACAGGAAGGTTGAGCAAGAAGATGTGGATCTTTGTTGTTGCCCACTTTCACCTTGGCCACGGCCTCGTCCTCTGCATGCACCATTATCATCACGTCCACTTCCCCGTCCCTTGCCCCTTGCCTTGCCCATTTTAAATGGACCAGGCAGGCCTCAGCCTGATATAACAGACTGTATTCAATTTTGGGGGGATTTTTTGTGAAGTAAATTTATGTTAAATAGTGCTGTATAGAATTAAAGCATCAGACAGAAAAAAAAGTAGTACACCGGCCTACAATGCCCAAACTTGGAGCACGCAGATATATGAGGGCTGTCACGGAAATACCACACTGGCAAATATGTGGCCTTTTTATAATTTTGGAACTTAAATAGTGCTGTATAGAATTAGAGTACCAGACAGCAAAAAAAGGGGTCCACCGGCCTACAATGCCCAAACTTGGAGCACGCAGATATATGAGGGCTGTCACGGAAATATCACACTGGCAAATATGTGGCCTTTTTATAATTTTGGAACTTAAATAGTGCTGTATAGAATTAGAGTCTCAGACAGCAAAAAAAGGGGTCTACCGGCCAACAATGCCCAAAGTTGGAGCACGCAGATACATGAAGCCTTTTTCGGTGAATTTAAAACACAAAAAAAGAAAAAAAAGGGGCACAAGGCTAGCACACACAACAATGCTATGTATGCCTGACAAACTATGATTTTTCAACAGGCCTCAGTCTGACAGAACAGACTGTATATTTTTGTTTTTTGGGGGTGAATTTTTGGAAAAAAATCCAACTAGGTATATAGTAAAGAAGCTGCAGCAGCAAACAGTTATGCAAGGATGCAGTTGGAGCAATGGACGCACATACAGTGCCTGCAGGCCTTGCACTGATGTGGATATGCTGTGCCCTGCCTACCTAGCGCTGCAATATCGGGACCCACGAATTAGCCCTAAAAGGGGCTTTTGGTTTCTGAGGAGTTGTGGATTTAAGAGTTGCAGACCTACACTAACTCTAAAAACCACGATTCTGACCCTATCTCGGCACCTGCTCTCCCTACTCTCACTAAATCAGGAACAGAATGCGGCGAGCAGAGTGGTGCCAGGTCTCTTATACTCGGGATGATGCTGTACGGCCCAGCCAATCACTGCACGACCACAACAAAGATGGCTCTGGCGTTTCATGGCCAAGCAGACAATCCCTGAACCGTGAATGGGTCTCTAAAGTCCGCCAAAAAAGCTGGGTGGAGACACCAGTTACCGCCAAATAATCCCGGAAATGCTCGGTGCTCGCTGAGTACACCGAGCATAGTGATACTCTGGCGAGTAATGAGTAGTGGCGAGCACAATCGCTCATCACTACAGAGCACCCATCCAAGTCTACTCATATGAGATATTGTATACATATCATTGAAGCTACACCTCATTAGGAAGATGGACTTGTTTTCTTTCCCCTTTGTATTCTTCATTTGTATTAACCCCTTTCTGACATTAGTCGTACTATCCCGTCGAGGTGGGCCCGAATGACCACAGACGGGATAGTATGTCATAGCGATCGGCCATGCTCACGGGGGGAGCGCGGCCGATCACGGCCGGGTGTCAGCTGATCATTGCAGCTGACATCCGACACTCTGTGCCAGGAGCGGTCATGGACCGCCCCCTGCACATTAACCCCAAACATGATCGCAGTGTTCCGGCGGTATAGGGAAGCATCGCGCAGGGATGTGGCTCCCTGCGGGCTTCCCTGAAACCCCCATAGCAACGCGATGTGATCGCGTTGCTCCGAGGGTCTCTTACCTCCTCCTCCCTGCAGCAGGTCCGGATCCAAAATGGCCACGGCATTCGGGTCCTGCAGGGACCTCCCTCAGAGCAGGCGCCGGGAAGCCTGGAGCTGTGCATGTCAGATCGCCGATCTGACACAGTGCACAGCAAAGTGTCAGATCAGCAATCTTACACTATAACATGATGCCCCACCCCGGGACAATGTTATACACTGTGTTCCAAATTATTATGCACAAAGAGTTTAGGAGTGATAAGGTTAGAATTTTTTTGTTTGTCATTTAAACTCATTGATGGTGATGTGTGTCAGGGCTCTTTATATCACTGAAAGCAATTGCAGATACCTGTGCAAATTAGTTTGGCAGGTGTGTCCAAATAAAGGCAAGACTACTTAAGAAGGCTGTTCCACATTATTAAGCAGCCTACATTTTTGGCCAAAATGGGAAAGAAAAAGGATGTGTCAGCTGCTGAGAAGCAACAAATTGTGGAGTATTTACATCAAGGCATGACTACAATCAACATTGCCAAGACACTTCATCGTGATCATCGCACAATCAAGAAGTATGTAGCTGATTCCCAGCACACACGTATGCGTGCTGATAAGGAAAAATTGAGGACCCTTTCCAACAGGCAATTGCATAAGGTTAAAAGAGCAGCTGCAAAAATGCCTGATCATAGCAGCAGACAAGTTTTTGAAGCTGCTGGTGCCTCCAACGTCCCCAGAACAACAAGATGCAGGGTCCTTCAGAGGTGCGTAAGCCATCCTGTTGACCACCTCTATCCACTGCACACAAGCAGAAACAGCTCCAGTGGGCCAAACGATACATGAAGACTGACTTCCAAACTGATTTGTTCACCGATGAGTGCCGTGCAACGCTTGATGGTCCAGATGGATGGAGTGGAGGATGACTGGTTGATGGACACCCCATGAAAAAAACGGCTAAGGCGCCAACAAGGAGGAGGTGGAGTAATGTTTTGGGCTGGAATCATGGGGAGAGAGATTGTCGGCCCCTTTACGATCCCTGAAGGGGTAAAGATGAACTCCATAATCTATGTGGAGTTTCTAAAAATACTTCCTGCCATGGTTCAAGAGGAAGAACCATGCTTTCCGCAGCAAGATCATTTTCATGCATAATAATGCACCATCTCATGCTGCAAAAAACACATCTGCATCTCTGGCTGCTATGGGCATAAAAGAGGACAAACTTATGGTGTGGCCACCATCTTCCCCTGGCCTCAACCCCATTGAGAACCTCTGGAGCATCATCAAAAGGAGTGTCTATGATGGCGGGAGGCAGTTCACATCTAAGCAACAGCTCTGGGAGGGTACTCTGTCCACATGCAAAACAATTGAAGCAGAAACCATCCAAAAACTGACAAATTCAATGGACGAGAGAGTTCAGAAGCTTCTTTTGAACAAGGGGTCCTATGTGCAAATGTAACATCACCTAGAATAAAGTTTTCACTTGAAAACTGTTTGATTTCATTTTGTAATAAGCTGATAATGCTTATAACTTCACAATTGGCCATTTTTTTGTTCAAAATAAAATAAAAAAGGTTGAAAACTCTGCTGTGCATAATAATTTGGAACATGCATTTTGAGTGTTTATTTTTTAAAAAAAGATACTGTTTTCATAGGCAGTTTGTTCCAAAACATTGCAATTATACTAGAATAGTAGATGACTGGAAAATAACAATGACTGCAATTCAGATAGGTAATTTAGAGAAAATATGAGGAAATATTATTTGCATAATAATTTGGAACACAGTGTAGTGTAAAAAAAACAATATTCACATGTGTAAAAAAAATAAAAGAAAATTCGAAAAAAAAAAAAATATTGTTCCTATAAATACATTACTTTATCTAAATAAAAAAAAACAATAAAAGTACACATGTTTAGTATTGCCGCGTCCGTAACGACCCGGCCTATAAAACTGTCCCACTAGTTAACCCCTTCAGTGAACACCGTAAAAAAAAAGAGGCAAAAAACAACGCTTTATTATCATACAGCCGAACAAAAAGTGGAATAACACGCGATCAAAAAGACGGATATAAATAACCATGGTACCACTGAAAATGTCATCTTGTCCCTCAAAAAACAAGCTGCCATACAGCATCATCAAAGAAAAAATAAAAAAGTTATAGTCCTCAGAATAAAGCGATGCAAAAATAATTATTTTTTCTATAAAATAGTTTTTATCGTATAAAAGCGCCAAAACATAAAAAAAATGATATAAATGAGGTATCGCTGTAATCGTACTGACCCGAAGAATAAAACTGCTTTATCCATTTTACCAAACGTGGAACGGTATAAACGCCCCCCACAAAAGAAATTCATGAATAGCTGGTTTTTGGTCATTCTGCCTCACAAAAATTGGAATAAAAAGCGATCAAAAAATGTCACGTGCCCGAAAATGTTATCAATAAAAACGTCAACTCGTCCCGCAAAAAAACAAGACCTCACATGACTCTGTGGACCAAAATATGGAAAAATTACAGCTCTCAAAATGTGGTAACGCAAAAAATATTTTTTGCAATAAAAAGCGTCTTTCAGTGTGTGATGGCTGCCAATCATAAAAATCCACTAAAAAACCCGCTGTAAAAGTAAATCAAACCCCCCTTCATCACCCCCTTAGTTAGCGAAAAATTAAAAAATTTTAAAAATGTATTTATTAAAATTTTCCCATTAGGGTTAGGGTTAGGGTTAGGGCTAGGGTTAGGGCTAGGGTTAGGGTTAGGGCTAGGGTTAGGGTTAGAGTTAGGGTTAGGGCTAGGGTTAGGGTTAGGGGTAGGGTTAGGGCTAGGGTAAGGGTTAGGCCTAGGGTTAGGGTTAGGGCAAGGGTTTTGGCTAAGGTTAGGGTTAGGGCTAGGGTTAGGGTTGGGATTGGGGCTAGGGTTAAGGCTACAGTTAGAGTTGGGGCTAAAGTTAGGGTTAGGGTTGGGGCTAAAGTTAGGGTTAGGGTTTGGATTACATTTACGGTTGGGAATAGGGTTGGGATTTGGGTTAGGTGTGTGTCAGGATTAGGGGTGTGGTTAGGGTTACCATTGGAATTAGGGTTAGGGATGTGTTTGGATTAGGGCTTCAGTTATAATTGGGGGGTTTCCACTGTTTAGGCACATCAGGGGCTCTCCAAACGCGACATGGCGTCCGATCTCAATTCCAGACAATTCTGCGTTGAAAAAGTAAAACAGTGCTCCTTTCCTTCCGAGCTCTCCCGTGCACCCAAACAGGGGTTTACCCCAACATATGGGGTATCAGCATACTCAGAATACATTGGTCAACAACTTTTGTGGTCCAATTTCTCCTGTTACCTTTGGGAAAATACAAAACTGGGGGCTAGAAAATAATTTTTGTGGAAAAAAAAGGATTTTTTATTTTCACGGCTCTGCGCTATAAACTGTAGTGAAACACTTGGGGGTTCAAAGTAGGGTTGAGCGACTTTTATTTTTATAGGATCGGGTCGGGTTTCACGAAACCCGACTTTCTCAAAAGTCGGGTCGAGTGAAATCGGCCGATCCTATAAAAAAGTCGGGGTCGGGGTCGGCCGAAACACGAAACCCAATGCAGTGCAATGGGATACTATGGATCCCAGGGCCTGAAGGAGAGTTTCCAGTATATTCCTATTAGGTATATACTCACCCTCGGACGCGCCCTGCTTCTTTCCGGCAGCCTTCCTTCCTAAGAATGAGCGCGTGAAGGACCTTAGATGACGTCGCGGCTTGTCCATGTGACCGCTCGCGACCAATCACAAGCCGCGACGTCACCGCAGGTCATTCACGCGCTCATTCTTAGGAAGGAAGCCTGCCGATTAGTACCAGGGCGCGTCCGAGGGTGAGTATATCAATATTTTTTATTTTGATTCTTTATTTTACACTTAAATATGGATTCCGATACCGATTCCCGATATCGCAAACATATCGGAACTCGGTATCGGAATTCTGATACCAGATTCAGAAGATCGCCGACCTCATGGCCGACCCCACACAGGGGTCGGGTCGGGTTTCATGAAACCCGACTTTGCCAAAAGTCGATGACTTCTGAAAATGGCCGACCCGTTTCGCTCAACCCTAGTTTAAAGTTCTCACAACACATCTAGATAAGTTCCTTGGGGGGTCTAGTTTCCAATATGGGGAGACTTGTGGGGGGTTTCTACTGTTTAGGTACATTAGGGGCTCTGCAAATGCAATGTGACGCCTGCAGACCAATCCATCTAAGTCTGCATTCCAAATGACGCTCCTTCCTTTCCGAGCTCTGCCATGTGCTCAAACGGTGGTTCCCCCCCACATATGGGTATCAGCGTACTCAGGACAAATTGGACAACGACTTTTTGGGTCCAATTTCAACTGTTACCCTTGGAAAAATACAAAACTGGGGGCTAAAAAATTATTTTTGTGGAAAAAAAAGAATTTTTATTTTCACGGCTCTGCGTTATAAACTGTAGTGAAACACTTGGGGGTTCAAAGCTCTCACTATAAATCTAGATGAGTTCCTTAGGGGGTCTACTTTCCAAAATGGTGTCACTTGTGGGGGGTTTCAATGTTTAGGCACATCAGTGGCTCTCCAAACGCAACATGGCATCAATTCCTGTCAATTTTGCATTGAAAAGTCAAACGGCGCTCCTTCCCTTCCGAGCTCTCCCATGCGCCCAAACAGTGGTTTACCCCCACCTATGGGGTATCAGCGTACTCAGGCCAAATTGTACAACAACTTTTGTTGTCCAATTTCTTCTCTTAGCCTTGGGAAAATGAAATGGGGGTGAAAAGATCATGTTTGTGAAAAAAATATGATTTTTTTATTTTTACTGCTCTTCATTATAAACTTCTGTGAATCACTTAATGGGTCAAAGTGCTCACCACACATCTAGATAAGTTCCTTTGGGGGTCTACTTTCCAAAATGGTGTCACTTGTGTGGGGGTTTCAATGTTTAGGCACATCAGGCTCTCCAAACGCAACATGGTATCCCATCTCAATTCCAGTCAATTTTGCATTGAAAAGTCAAATGGCGCTCCCTCGCTTCTGAGCCCTGCCATGCGCTCAAACAGTGGTTTACCCCCACATATGGGGTATCAGCGTACTCAGGACAAATTGTACAACAACTTTTGGGGTCCATTTTCTCCTGTTACCCTTGGTAAAATAAAACAAATTGAAGCTGAAGTAAATTTTTTTTTGAAAAAAAGTTAAATGTTCATTTTTATTTAAACATTCCAAAAATTCCTGTGAAACACCTGAAGGGTTAATAAACTTCTTGAATGTGGTTTTGAGCACCTTGAGGGGTGCAGTTTTTAGAATGGTGTCACACTTGGTTATTTTCTATTATATAGACCCCTCAAATTTACTTCAAATGAGATGTGGTCCCTAAAAAAAATGGTGTTGTAAAAATGAGAAATTGCTGGTCAACTTTTAACCCTTATAACGCCCTAACAAAAAAAATGTTGGTTCAAAAATTGTGCTGATGTAAAGTAGACATGTGGGAAATGTTACTTATTAAGTATTTTGTGTGACATATCTCTGTGATTAAATTGCATAGAAATTCAAAGTTGGAAAATTGCGAAATTTTCAAAATTTTCGCCAAATTTACATTTTTTTCACAAATAAACACAGGTAATATCAAAGAAATTTTACCACTATCATGAATTACAATATGTCACAAGAAAACTTTGTCTGAATCACTGGGATCCGTTGAAGCGTTCCAGAGTTATAACCTCATAAAGGGACAGTGGTCAGAATTGTAAAAATTGCCTGGTCATTAACGTGCAAACCACCCTTGGGGTAAAGGGGTTAAAATGTTTTGTTACAGCTATTTTATATAGGGCACTCCCTGCCTATAATTCTATGTTGTTTGAGTCTTAAAATGAAAGCACCCACAATGCCATCCCACTGAAACCAGCCTGATGAAGAGACTCTGATAAGAAACAGTGTGCTCACAAGATTCATAAATGTGATATGTCTTTATGGATCTGGAAAAAACTCAATAAATATATTGTGAGGCAAACCTGCTTATTTTGTAGTACTGATCCATCTCTTTTTTGTTCTCTCTGTGTTTGCGTGGGTTTCCTCCTGGTACTCCAGTTTCCTCTCACACTCCAAAGACAGTACACAGCAGGGGCACATTTATAAGATTATCTCAGCACAGAAACATTTTTTTTAACACGCCCAATTGTGGGACTTATTTTTATTCCAAGATCTAATGAATAAAATGTACTTTGTCCATGGGAAAACCTCTTTAAGTTCACACTTTCTTTTCAAACTGTACTTACTGTACCTTGGTATACCTCTGATTTCATACAAATTGTGACTTCATTGTCTGCCATACTCCAGAAGGATGCAGCACTATTTTTAATACTGAAAGAATCGATACCACGAACAGGACTGAACCTGTCAGACCTCATTTCAAGTTAATTGGGTTTTTGCAATTGTAAACAGAACCTTAAGGCTCCAAATATATTAGTTTTAAAAAGGTTGTCCTCTACGTTTACATTGATGGCCTATCCTTAGAATAGGTCATCAATGTCTCATCTGCTGAAGTCTGACACCCGGCACGCCTGCCAAACAGTTTTCTTAATGTCAGCAGCGGCAGCCACTAATCAGAAGTACTTACTTGCGGAGCTAGCCTTCTACTTATAGTGGCTGCCACAGGGTACTATTCAAATCAATAGGACGTGGGTGTGTAGTACCCTGCAGCAGCCGCTACAAGTAGATGGCCAGCTTTCCAAGTAAGCACTTCCAGCCGTCAGCCACTGTTGACATTGATAACAGCGAGGGTGTCGAGTGTCGGGCTCCAGTTGATCAGACATTGAAGAACTATCATAAGGATAGACCATCAATGTAAAAGTAGTGGACAACCTCTTTAAGTTAGCCATGCACACCAATTTTGGCAGGACCGGCAGACCATCCAAATTATATTGGACCCTCCCATTTTGAATTCAATGCCTGATCCTTTGGTTTTCTGGGAGGTAAGCCGATTCCAGACAAGAATTAGTGTTTCGGGGGCTTGAGATAAGTAGCGGTTAGCTATACGTCAATGGCTGCATAAATTCCTTATCAATAAAAGTGATACTTCAACTGTAGATTTAAAAATGTTATTTGAACCAAACTGTTTAAGTGTCATCAATTAACAAATTAGAGGGATTAGACTATATCTCCTAGTCTTGTCTCCACTTAATGTCAGATAACCTGTCAAAGGTATACTGCATTTTCTCCAGTTACTGAAATGTATGACACATAACAATTCACTAGTTACATGTACCAAATTGCCTACTTTTTTGTCTTACATTACTACATTTTTGACAAAAACACTTTCTAGAATATGCACAGTTACCGATGTTAATGTGGCTGTCACTGTAGTATAATAATAATTCTGATAAACCTTCTTACCATTCTGGTATTCAGTGCTATAATTTTAGAAATCACTGCAGTCAATCAATTGCTTTAAAGTAGCAGAGGTTTCCATGGTATTCGGTGAAGCAAGAAGCAACACACATACTAAAAAAAAAAAAGAAAAATGTGAAAATCTTAAATATTGAGCTAAAACTATTGTCAAAACCCTAGCCACAAAGAGATAAAATAAATGATGCATAAAGAAAATTCCTTATTTCTGTATAATTTCTTTTCTTCAGCTGTACATAAAGCTTCAAGCAAATATGTACGTCAAGGATATCAAACTCATTTTCACCAAGGGCCACATCAGCATTATGGTTGCTTTCAAAGGGCCAGTTTAAATTGTAAGGGCTCATGCAAATGTCTGTGTAACATAGTACAAGCATGGACTGCACTGCACAGACTGGCCAAGGGTTATAAGACAGTCTCTGGGTAGTAGGATTAAGAATAGTGATAGGCGGACCCCTTGTTGTTCGGGTACTAGAACCCATTCAAATGAATTGGGGGTCCAAACATTCGGTATTTCCCATGCTGTCATCTTTGTAGCAGCGCAACAAAAATGGGCTCTGATCGGCAGTAAACATATATTGCAGCCGGTCACAGCGCTCCAGTTTCCACACTGTCACTGAGATGACAAAAACTGTGACCAGCGTTGAAAAGGTTACCGCTGGTCAGGCGTCCACTGATTAAAGTATTTACCAGCCGACACCTGTCTACAGCAATAAATATGTCAGTGAAATAATTAGTGCAGTGAGTGTGTATTTTACAGTACATGTGTTTAGCTTATAAATAAATAAAAAGGAAAAAATGGCATGGAATCCCCTCTGTTCTTGATAAACAGCTCAAGTAAGGCTGACAGCTATGGGCTGTAGCCCTCAGCTGTCAGCTTTATCTTAGCTGGTTACCAAAAACAAAGAGGTACCCTTGCCATTTTTTTATTATTTAACCCCTTCCTGACATTTCCAGTACATATACGTCATGATTGGGAAGGACTTCCCGACTGATGCAGTACATGTACTTCATGGCGATCGCCGCCGAGTGTCAGCTGACATTAACATCAGAGACCTGGCTATCAGAGCCAGGAGCAGTGCCCGCACCCCTCCATGCACTTTAGCCCCGTAAATGATGCAATCAGTGACATCACAGCATTGAGAGATCAGGCAGAGAGCCGGCAGAGGGAAGAAAGCCCTTGGATCGGAGACTCCGCAACGTCATCATTGGGTCCCGATCGTTGCCATGGTGACCCAGTGTCATCATGAACAAATCCGGGTCACAAGATACTAGGAAGTTAGTTACATCATGCGCAGTACATGATCTAATTAATTTGTGTCTCCACTGCTGCAGGCTCCTGCATTGCTATACCTTATAACTGCAATCAGACTGCAGAAAGTGAAAGTCCCATATTGGAATTAAGCAAAAAAAAAAAAAATTACATATACATATATATACACTCACCGGCCACTTTATTAGGTACACCTGTCCAACTTCTTGTTAACACTTAATTTCTAATCAGCCAATCACATGGCGGCAACTCAGTGCATTTAGGCATGTAGACATGGTCAAGACAATCTCCTGCAGTTCAAACCGAGCATCAGTATGGGGAAGAAAGGTGATTTGAGTGCCTTTGAACGTGGCATGGTTGTTGGTGCCAGAAGGGCTGGTCTGAGTATTTCAGAAACTGCTGATCTACTGGGATTTTCACGCACAACCATCTCTAGGGTTTACAGAGAATGGTCCGAAAAAGAAAAAAAATCCAGTGAGCGGCAGTTCTGTGGGCGGAAATGCCTTGTTGATGCCAGAGGTCAGAGGAGAATGGGCAGACTGGTTCGAGCTGATAGAAAGGCAACAGTGACTCAAATCGCCACCCGTTACAACCAAGGTAGGCCTAAGAGCATCTCTGAACGCACAGTGCGTCGACAATCGGATGGTAGGGTCAGAATTTGGCGTAAACAACATGAAAGCATGGATCCATCCTGCCTTGTATGGAGCATCTTTGGGATGTGCAGCCGACAAATCTGCGGCAACTGTGTGATGCCATCATGTCAATATGGACCAAAATCTCTGAGGAATGCTTCCAGCACCTTGTTGAATCTATGCCACGAAGAATTGAGGCAGTTCTGAAGGCAAAAGGGGTACCAACCCGTTACTAGCATGGTGTACCTAATAAAGTGGCCGGTGAGTGTATATACACACACACAGTATACACTCCTTCCATTGTTGACTGACTTGTGACTGTACTCTTTTTTTCTCTGTATAATGTAGACCAACAGCGTGCACTTGTTCACATTAGGAGATGCTGTCATGGTTGATGGGCATACATGAATTGGCCAATATGTGCACTTTGTGAAAAAAAAAATTTTAGTAGTAAAATCAAAATTGAATGAATGAATGTTTTTAATGTTTTTCTGTGTTTTCACATAGCCTGGCTTCATGCTGCTGTGCTCAAATGAGAATCATAAGGTCAAAGGAACTTGCGAAGGAGCTCAGAGACCGAATTGTGGCAAGGCACAGATCTGGCCAAGGTTACAACAGAATTTCTGCAGTACTCAAGGTTCCTAAAAGCATAGTGGCCTCCATAATCCTTAAATGGAAGAAGTTTGGGACCACCAGAAGTCTTGCTAGACCTGGACGTCCAGCCAAACTGAGCAATCGTGGGAGATGAGCCTTGGTGACTGAGGTAAAGAAGAACCCTGAAATCACTGAGACTGAGCTCCAGAGATGCAGTAGGGAGATGGGAGAAAGTTCCACAAAGTTAATTATCCCTGCAGCCCTCCACCAGTCAGGCCTTTATAGGCAGAGTTGCCAGACGGAAGCCTCTCCTCAGTGCAAGACATATGAAAGCCCGCATAGAGTTTGCTAAAAAACACATGAAGGACTCCCAGACTATGAGAAAAAAGATTCTCTGGTCTGATGAGGTGAAGATAGACCTTTTGGTGATAATTCTAATAGGTATGTGTTTAGAAAACCAGGAACTGCTCATCACCTGCCCAATACAATCCCAACAGTGAAACATGGTGGTGGCAGCTTCATGCTATGGGGGTGTTTTTCAGCTGCAGGGACAGGATGACTGGTTGTCATTGAAGGAAGTATGAATGTGGTCAAGTACAGAGATATCCTGGATGAAATCCACTTCCAAAGTGCCTTGGACCTCAGACTTGGCCGAACGTTCACCTTCCAACAAGTCAATGACCCTAAGCACACAGCTAAAATAACAAAGGAGTGGCTTCACAACAACTCTGTGACCATTCTTGACTGGCCCATCCAGAGCCCTGACCTAAACCCAACTGAGCATCTCTGGAGAGACCTGAAAATGGCTGTCCACCAACGTTCACCATCCAACCTGACCAAACTAGAGAGGATCTGCAAGGAAGAATGACAGAGGATCCCCAAATCCTGGTGTGAAAAACTTGTTGCATCATTCCCAAGAAGACTTATGACTGTGTAATGATCCAGGTCAGGTTTTACTTCAGGCTACTTCTTTCCTGACCTGGTCATGCACGGGTTAAACTTTCCTGTCTCTTTTTGGTGTATGGGTGGCTATTTCCTTGCTCTGTTGCTGGCAGCTGATGTCAGGGATAGTTCATGTCTTTGGCTAGAGCAGCTGACCTAGCCTACCCTGAGTGTGTCCTTTGCTACCCATCTGCCCTTGTTCGTATTTGCCCCGCACCTGACCTCTGACTTAGTGAGACCTGTGTGTCTGTTTCCCGCAGTTTATGACCTGGCTTGATTTCTGTCCTGCCCTTCCGTCTTGCATTCCGGTTTTGGATTGTCCTTTTGGCTCTGATCTTTGACATGTTTCTGGCTGTGTTTTTGTCTCGTCCTCTTGGTACCATGCTCCTGACTAGCTTCTGACCCCTGGCTTAGTTCAGACCTTGCTTCTGTCTTCTCCTCTGATACTGCATTCCCAGCTGTTGCTGATTTGGCTTGTCCGACCTCCTACTGCCCCCTAGCAGAGTTTTGCCCAGCTCTTCAGATCTTCGCTTCAGGTGAGCTCCTGTTACCTCCCTTGCGCTCCCCCTGGTGGTTGTTCCCGTATTGCACAACAGCTGTACTAGTTCAAAAGGGTGCTTCTATTCAATACTGAGCAAAGGGTCTGAATGACCATGTGATATTTCAGTTTTTCTTTTTTAATGTATTTGCAAAAATTGCTACATTTTTGTTTCTTTTCAGCCAAGATGGGGTGCAGAGTGTACATTAATGAGAAAAAAAATGAACTTATTTGAATTTACCAAATGGCTGCAATGAAGCAAAGTGAAAAATTTAAAAGGGTATGAATTGTTTCTGTATGCACTGTAAATCTCTGATTTAAGGGAATAAAAATCAAAAGTTTGAAAATTTAGCAAATTTCCATTTTTTTCACAAATAAACGTAAGTCATATCTAATAAATTTTACACTATCATGAAGTACAATATGTCACGAGAAAACAGTCTCAGAATCAGTGGGATCTATTGAAGCGCTCCAAAGATATTACTACATAAAATGACACTTGTCAGAATTGTAAAGTTTGTCCCAGTCATGAAGGTGAAAACAGGCTTGTGGGTGAAAGGGTTTAAATAAATAATAATTTAAAAAAATGTTTTTTGATAACCAGCCAAGCTAAATCAGACAGCTGGGGGCTAGTATTCTCATACTGGGAAGGGGCCATGGATATCCATTAGATGCGCCAATTCTGGCACTTTGCTCGGCTTTTCTCACTTTCCCTGGTGCGGTGGCAAGTGGGATACTAGTTTTGGGGTTGATGTCAGCTGTTTGTCTGGTGACACCAAGCCCAGGGGTTAGTAATGGACACCCAAAACAAAACAAAACTTTGCTACACCCAACGTATGGAACTCCGTTCAAATAACAACTGCTGGGTGTCGCACTGCACTCCACGAGACTCGGTTGTGGGCTACTCTTTTTAGGCTGGGGAGGCCAATATCCATGGCCCCTTCCCAGTCAGAGAAAACCAGCCTCCAGCAGTCTGCTTTAGCTTAGGCTACGTTCACATTTGCGTTGTGCGCCGCAGCGTCGGCGACGCAACGCACAACGCAAACAAAAACGCAGCAAAACGCATACAAAACGCTGCGTTTTGCGACGCATGCGTCCTTTTTTTGGTTGATTTTGGACGCAGCAAAAATGCAACTTGCTGCGTCCTCTGCGCCCGGACGCGGGCGCCGCAGTGACGCATGCATCGCAAAACGCAAGTGCAATGCATGTCCATGCGCCCCCATGTTAAATATAGGGGCGCATGACGCATGCGGCGACGCTGCGGCGCCCGACGCTGCGGCGCAGACCGCAAATGTGAACGTAGACTTAACTGGTTATCAAAAATGGGGGTGGCCACACAGTTTTTTATCATTTAATTAAATAATTTTAAAAAATGGCGTGGGGACCCCTCTAGTTTTGATAACCAGCCAAGAAAAAGCTGACAGCTGGTTATTAAGAATGTGGGTGACCCCATGTATTTTTTTACTTTTATTTTTTTTACATACGACATTACAAGAGAGACTTGGGGTATATACATTACAGGAGATGCTATGAGCGTTAGGGTTGAGCGAAACGGATTGGACAAATTCAAAAATCGCCGACTTTCGGCAAAGTCGGGTTTTATGAAACCCGACCCTAGTGTGGGATCGGCCATGCGGTCGGCGATCTGCGTGCCAAAGTCGCATTTCGTATGACACTTTCAGCGCCATTTTTCACCCAATGAAATAGGCCTCGGTCCCCACCATCTTAGAGAAGGGCATGACAGTGATTTGCTTGCTTTCTGCGGCGTAACAGGGGCTATAAAGGGGCGTGCACGCCGACCGCCATCTTACTTCTGCCGATCTTAGCATAGGGAGAGGTTGCTGCAGCTTCATCCGAAGAAGGGATATTGTTAGGGAGGAAAGATTAACCCCCAAACTGTTTGTGCTGTAGCGATTTCCACTGTCCAAAACCACCTTTTTTTTGCAGGGACAGTGGAGGCTATATTTTTGTGCATCAGCTCTGTAGCTTATTAGGCTGCCTTATAAGGCTCCCTGATAGCTGCATTGCTGTTTGCACGCTGCTGTGCAAACCAACTGCTTTTTTAAAAGCAAAAATCCTTTCTGCACAGTTATCTTGTTTATTTGTCCACACTTTTGTGTGCAGCAGTCCTTTTTATTGATGCCATACTTGTCCTGAGATCATTGTAGGGAGATTGAAATTGTACTACAGTCCTTGTATTTTTTCATATATCTTCCAGCCACTTTCTGCCACTTACATTGTGTTGTTTTATACACTGGGCCTGAGTTTTGGTTCAGTCTCCCCTCCAAAAAAGTGAGATTCAAATTCTCACAAAGTGGATAAACTTCTGTCCTGTTAGTTTGTCGTATATCAGCCAGCCACTTTCTGCCACTTACATTGTGTTGTTTTATACACTGGGCCTGAGTTTTGGTTCTGTCTCCCCCCAAAAAAAGTGAGATTCAAATTCTCACAAAGTGGATAAACTTCTGTCCTGTTAGTTTGTCGTATATCAGCCAGCCACTTACAATGTGTTGTTTTATACACTGGGCCTGAGTTTTGGTTCTGTCTCCAAAAAAGATTTAAATTCTCAACAAGTTTATATACACATTCTACCTTGTTTTACAGTACCATATAACGGTTTTTATTTTGGTTAGATTTTCCAAAAAATGAGGAAGTCTGGTGGAAGAGCCCGTGGGCGGTGGTTGCCAGCTGGTACTGATGGTGGTGGTGATGGTGGTGGTGCATCTGGTGGTTGTGACAAAAGCACAATAGCACCTAAGGCTGGAGGTGTTGAGCCAGCATCATAGTCTGGCTACACAAGGCCTCGAAGGCTCCCTTATCTGGGAGTAGGAAAACAGCTTTTAAAGCCGGAGCAGCAGGAAAAAGTTTTGGCTTTCCTTGCTGACTCAGCCTCTAGCTCTTTCGCCTCCTCTTCAGAAAGTTCAAAATATAAAAGCAGCGAGTCGTCAGTGGATGCTCCCGGTCAGGAACAAGACGTTTCCTTGTGTCCTTCACCCAAACCAAAAGTGAAGTATGTGTCAGGCGACACTACAGGTTACTCCATGGAGCTCTTTACACATACTGTGCCTGGGTTAGAAAGGGAAATTGTTAACTGCCCATTACAAGATGAATCGGACATGGAGTGCACTGATGCACAGCCACAGTGTCAGGACTCTGAACATTTTTTATTACCTTTTGTGCATTACTGCCCTTTTCCAAGATGGCGTCTTTGGTCTCATGTGCACTGTGTCTTCCTGCTATAAAACTCCACCCCAGCCTTCAGTCTGTGCTAGAGTATTCTGCCTTGCATCCAGCTCCTGACTCTGGTGACTCCCTGGCTATATACCTGCTCCTGTGAACCTGTGTGGTGATTCTGCTACTCTGCTCTGAGTTCCTGCTGCATATACCAGTTTCCAGTAATCCTCCTTCATCTGCTGCTCGTGTTTACTTCCATCTGCATTTGCTGGACATGTAAGCTGCTGCTCTGCAAAAACCTGAGACTTTTACCCAGGCCTCCCTGGTTGAGCTAAGATATTATTTGAACTGCCTTATAAGCATAGCATATCTATCTGTGTTTGGACTAAAACAAGGACTAATTCGTGCCAAGTATCCTCAAGTATAATTGTGCTTCATAGACTTTCTGCGTGATTGCATTTTCCTCTGAAGTTCCCTATAGACTGCTAAGCTGTGTTTAATATTTACACCAAGTGTTGTGGACTTGAGTTTCTCTCTGCACCTGTTTGAATCACCGTGTTATAATATAGACTTTACCACTTATAAAACTGTGTCCTGTAGTTGTCTTGTTCCACGCAAAGAGTCTCCTGAGTTATCCCCTATAATTATTACACACAGCTAGATTATTATGCTGTTCCATTGACTCAGATCACTACATTGCCCTCGCAGTGTCCTGAGCCTGAATCTGACCCTGATGAGACTATGGTGCCCCGTCCCAAACGATATAGCACCTTACATGGTGACACAGAGGAAGGTGCACATGACATTGAAGAGGAGGTGATAGATGACCCAGTTGTTGACCCAGATTGGCAGCCATTGGGGGAAGAGGGTGCCGCTGCCAGTAGCTCAGAAGCGGAGGATGATGATCCTCAGCAGCCATCTACATCGCAACAACTGTCATCTGGCAGGCCCGTATCAGGCCAAAAACATTTGTCAAAAACAAAAACAGTTTTAGGACAGTGTGGCCATCCGGTGAAAGTAGCACACCGTGCAATGCCTGAAAAGGTATTCCATAGTAGGAAGAGTGCAGTGTGGCAATATTTTAAACCAAGATCCGAATGACCAGTCAAAAGTTATCTGTAAGAAATGCTCAAAGACCTTTAGCAGAGGGAAGAATCTTCAAAATTTAAATACAACGTGCATGCGTAGACATTTAACCAGCATGCACTTGCAAGCCTGGACTAACTACCAAACGTCCCGTACCGTTGGTGCACCTGCTCAGAATGAAGGTAGTCAGCAACGCTACATTGCTTCCCTCACTGTCAGCCCACCGGTTAGGACACCACCAGTAGCAAATGTGGAGTTATCGTCGCATGGCCAAAGCAGTCAGGGAATCACAAGGTTATTGGTAGGAAACACTGTATGTAGGCCAACATCAAGAATACCCTCACCAACCCTCTCTCAATCCGCCATGTCCACCACCACCACCGCTAGTGCCACCATATGCAGCTCTCCAGTCCAGCTCACCCTACAAGAGACTCTCGTTAGGAAAAGAAAGTACTCATCCTCTCATCCGCATACACAGGGTTTGAACGCCCACATTGCTATACTAATCTCGTTAGAGATGATGCCCTACCGGTTGGTTGAAAGCGAAGCTTTCAAAGACCTGATGGCCTACGCAGTACCATGCTATGACCTACCCAGTCGGCACTTCTTTGCGAGAAAAGCCATCCCAGCCCTCCACCAGCATGTCAAAGACCACATTGTCCATGCACTGAGGCAATCAGTCAGTGGAAAGGTGCACCTCACAACAGATGCATGGGCCAGTAGGCATGGCCAGGGACGTTACGTGTCCATCATGGCGCACTGGGTTAATGTGGTGGATGCAGGGTCCACAGGGGACAGCCATAGTGGGACAGTTCTGCCTAGCCCACGGTCTAGGAAACAGTTGGCTGTAGGCGTTCGCCACCCCTCTCCAGAAGCGAAAACTCGTCCACAGAGCGCAGTCGCACGACCACTCCATCCGCAGTTGCCAGTGTTGCACACGAGGTGTCCAATTATCGAACAGCTACTGGTAAGCGTCAGCAGGCTGTGTTACAAATGAAGTGTTTGGGTGACAACAGACACACCGCAGAAGCTCTGGCCGAGTACTTGCAGCAACAAACTCAGTCATGGCTGGGCAGTGTACATCTTGAGTCAGGCAAGGTAGTCAGTGATAACGGAAGGAATTTTATGGCTGCCATAGCCCTTCCAGAACTGAAACACATACCTTGCCTGGCTCACACCTTGAACCTGGTGGTGCAGTGCTTCCTCTAAAAATATCCGGAGTTACCAGCCCTGCTCCTGAAGGTGCAAAGACATTCGCCGGTCGCCCGTACACTCCATCCATATGCTGAACCATCAGCGATCGCTGAATCTTCCCCAGCACCGCCTAATAATCGACGTTGCAACAAGGTGGAACTGCACACTGCACATGGTTCAGAGGCTGTGCGAGCAGAGGCGTGCTGTAATTAATTTGAGGGAGAATACACAAACACAGGCAGGCACTTGGATGGCAGACATGGTGTGCTGTGGTCGAAGCTACAAGACCTCTGTCAAGTCCTTCAGTGTTTTGAGGAATACACACAGCTGGTAAGTGCAGATGACGCCATAAGCATGAGCATCCCACTAATGCGTCTGCTGATGCAAAGTTTGACGCACATTAAGGAGCAGGCGTCTGCAGCCAAGGAGGAGGGAAGCCTTGATGACAGTCAGCCATTGTCTGCTCAGAGAACTCTCCTAGATGAGGTGGCGGATGAAGAGGAGGAGGAGGAGGATGATGGGGATGAATATTTATGGGAGGAGGAGGCTTCTCAGGGGGCAATAGAAACTGGTGGCATTGCAAGGTCAGGTACAGGGTTTTTGCGGGACACGAGTGATGTTGATTTGCAAGAAAGTGCTCCTCAACCCAGCACAAGCAGTGAATTGACACCTGGAACATTGGCCCACATGGCTGAGTATGCCTTGCGTATCCTAAAAAGGGACCCCCGCATTATCAAAATGATGACCGATGACGATTACTGGTTGGCCTGCCTCCTGGATCCACGATATAAAGGAATATTACAAAATATCATGCCACATGAGAACCTTGAGCAAATATTAGCTACCAAACAAGCAACTCTTGTAGACCGTTTGGTTCAGGCATTCCCAGCACACAGCAGCGGTGATGGTTCTCACACGAGCCGTAGGGGGCAACATGGCAGAGGTGTTGGAGGTGCCCAAATCCGAAGTGGCGTTGGACAGAGGGGTTTTATGACCAGGTTGTGGAGTGATTTCGCAATGACCGCTGACACGACAGGTACTGCTGCATCGATTCAAAGTGACAGGAGACATCATTTTTCCAGTATGGTTACAAACTACTTTTCCTCCCTTATCCATGTTCTCCCTCACAGGTCACTCCCCTTTGATTACTGGGCATCTAAAATAGACACCTGGCCTGAATTGGCAGAATATGCATTACAGGAGATCGCTTGCCCTGCTGCTAGTGTGCTATCAGAAAGAGTCTTCAGTGCTGCTGGTTCAATACTGACCGAAAAAAGGACACGTCTGGCTACCAAAAATGTTGATGATCTAACCTTCATTAAAATGAACCAATCCCTGCTGACACGTAGCTTGCCTGAATAATGTCTTGCTTTTGGCCTCCTCTTACTGACTTCTCCAATTCCACCATTTGCAGCTGCTGAATATCCACCATAGGCCATTTTTTACCTCCCTAAATGGGCTGACTCCCCCCATAGGGCCGTGGTCACCATCTGGCGCAAGCACCCGTGCGAGTGCCGTTTGCCTGGACAGGTGGGTGTGCCCACTCTTGGGCGACAACACTGGCACAGGGTCCCTCATAGTACAATGAAGTGTCTCTGGCGGTGGTGGTGCACAACCAACGTCAGACACACCGTCGAAATATGAGGGGCCCTGTGGCAGTACCGCCGCCCACGAGAGAGTGTTCCTCCCAGCGCGAACAGTGCTCTACCACTTGCAATACTTACCTCTCCCTGCTCCACCACTGTGTAGTCTGTGCTGTTAAATCTTTCAATGGCACTGCCAATACAAATTTGTTGAAATGATAGATGATAGTTAAAATATACAGGGGCCCTGGCCTCCATTTAGACCAGTTAATACTTTGCGCCTACTACCACTGTCTGCTACTCAGCAGAGGAGCCCACCCCTGTACCTAGCTATGCCACCTGTTTATTTATGAACAATTTTTTGGCAGACAGTTAGCCCACTTTATTATTTGGGCCTACTAACTGTGTCTGCCACTCATTACAGTTGTCCTCCACTGAACCAAGCAATGCCGCCTGTTTAGTCCTGTTACCAATTTTGAACTGCATTTAGGCTACTTTATTATTTGGGCCTACTAACTGTGTCTGCCACTCATTACAGTTGTCCTCCACTGAACAAAGCAATGCCGCCAGTTTAGTCCTATTACCACATTTGAACTGCATTTAGCCCACTTTATTATTTGGGCCTATATCTGTGTTTCCTCCTCATCCTGCCCATTGCCCAGCCACTGCTAGATGAGTCTGCTGGTACATTGACCCAGACCACTACATTCCGCTTGCACTCTACACAGCCAGAATCTGACCCTGCTGAAAGTCAGGTTCCCCTTCCCGCATACTATACCACCTTACATGGGGACAAAGAGGAAGGTGCAGTTGAAAGTGCAGGTTCCTTCATCAGGTGGGGGGGCATACTCGTTGGCGAAGTTAGTGGCACAGGGCCCCTCATAGTATGCAAAAGTGTCTCTGCCGGTGGGAGGCGCCACCCGCCATCAAACACGCCGCCGTACTATGAGGGGCCCTGTGCCAGTGCCAATGAGTGGCCCCCCTGCTTGCTCAGGATCACAGCACTTGCAAAGTTGAAATACTTACCTCTCCCTGCTCCACCGCCGTGACGTATTCCGCGTTTCCTGGGCCCACAAAAATCTTGAGCCAGCCCTACCCCCCCCCCCCCACAACTTTAGCCAAATGACCCCCAGTTTTCAATGCCAAACTATTATTATAAAGTAAATTAAAATTGACAAGCTTCAGTAATAAGAATTGATGTTTTTGGCATTAAAATGGGCACTGTAGGTGTTTTCCTGTCCTCCATTCACTGTCGACTTTGATTCCCCATGGACTTCCATTGGGTTTCGTGTTTCAGTCGGCCCCCGACTTTTCGCAATAATCGGCCGATTTCACCCGACCCGACTTTTGACAAAGTCGGGTTTCGCGAAACCCGACTCGATCCGAAAAAAGTAAGAGTCGCTCAACTCTAGTGAGCGTATATGTCACAGGAGATGCCGAGGTTTATACATTACTGTAATTGAAGAGAAGATCCAGCTCAGGAAGTATTTAAAGATAAAAAATTCTTTATTCCAAAAATTATTAAAAATGGAAACACTGCATTTGACATGCAGTGTTTCCATTTTTAATAATTTTTGGAATAAATAATTTTTTATCTTTCAAAATCAGCGAAAAACATATTTACAGAGGGACATCCATGAAGTAGCTGATCGCGTTTCGAACACTCTCGGTGTTCTTAGTCCACAGAAACAGGTTCCGAAGGCACCATACGTAGAATGGATATCCGAGGGCAGATTTCTTCATTGTCATCTGGGTCTACCAGTTCAAATGTGTTGGATCCGATGACGCAGGTCACTGAGCAATATAGGAATGTAGGACCCTTAAACCAGGTTATGTCCTTAAGGTGGCTCGGTGCAACAGATCTAGTCTCGTGCTTTGCAGGATTATTATGTGCAGACACATAGTGACATTGTTTTGGAAAAGTGGATCTCCTGATCTGTAGCACTCGATTGCTGACATAGACATTAACCCCTTAGTGACGGAGCCAAATTTTTGAAATCTGACCAGTGTCACTTTATGTGGTAATAACTCTGGAACGCTTGAATAAATCCCAGTGATTTTTTGTGACACATTATACTTTATGATAATGGTAAATTTAGGTCGATATGTTTTGTATTTATTTATCAAAAATATCAGAAATTTAAGAAAAATGTTAAAAAATTTGCAATTTTCAAAATTTGAATAATTATCCCTTTAATCCAGATAGTCATACCCCAGCAAAACAGTAATAAATAACATTTCCCTCATGTCTGCTTTACATCAGCACCATTTGTAAAATGTTATTTTACTTTATTAGCATTTTAGGAAGTTTAAAAACTGAACAGTAATTTTTCATTTTTTCAAGGAAATTTACAAAATTTATTTTTTTAGGGACCTATCCATGTTTGAAGCGCCTTTAGGGGTCCTATATATTGGGAAACCCTCAAAAGTTATACCATTTTAAAAACAGCACCCCCTGACATATTGAAAACTACTGTCAGGTAGTTTATTAACCCTTCAGGTGCTTTTCTGGAACTAATGCAAAGTGGCAAGACTGAAATTAAAATGTGTATTTTTACCACCTAAACGCCGCTAACTTCTGAACAGGTTACTACTGCCGTCAGACTCTAAGACCGCTCTTTGGCCGTGAATTGCCATGGCAAACATCAGGACCACAAAATCATGATCTGAGGGCACCAATTGCGATAAAGAGGAAGCCCCCACACTCTGTTAACCATTTATAATGATGTAGTCACTATTGACAGCAGCATCTAAGGGGTTAAACAGATTTGGATGGTGCAAACACTGATTGTGGCTTATACAGCAAGTTGTCAGCTATAGTGTACAGCTGACAGCTGCTGGATTGTCATCTGTATGGGGAGGCTATTCTCTTATATCTCAGGTCAGTTAAAAGACATATTGACGGTCATTAAGGGGTTAAAGGGTAGGGATTCATTGAATATGTATCCTAGTATTACCTTGCTGCCTGTGTAGAACACTACATCTTTGATTTCTAGGTTTATTCCTGTCGCAATAAGTTCAGCCAACTCTACTGCAAGCACAGCAGCACAGAGTTCCAGTCTGAGTATTGTGTGTTCGCCGAGTGGTGCTAGTTTGGCAGGCTAATAAAGAACGCTATATGGCATCTTTTTTTTACATCTATGGCTTTTAGGTATGCTACTGCTGCAATTGCTTTTTGCTTTGTGTTGATAGCACAGACGCATAAGGTCATGTCACATGAAGGCTGGATAAGGCTTCGAGACTTCCTCCAACCTGCCCACAGGTCTCTTTTCTCCATGTTATGTGGCTCATCTCAATCAGATGTCTGTTGAGTGAAGTCTCTTAAAATTGTTTTACCTTGGGTAGTAACAAGAGCTATGAATCCTAGAGGATCATGTAAGCTGTTTATGATAGACAAGACACCTCTCCGTGTGAAAGGCTTGTCTTACTTGCTGATTTGAAAAGTGAATGCATCTGCCTTTAAATCTCAGAGCAAACCAAGGCTCCACTGCATGGGAAGGGAGACGGTGCTTATGTCCAAGTCTTTTAGGTCACTTGAATTGGGAGGGGAAGGCTTCCATACATTCACGGCAATTAGAAGCGATCTTGTGCAACCTCAGAAGTGAGCATTTCTTGAGCCCTTTTAAGGAGACTGATTGTAGTCTCATTCATGGGTGTGGATTTCAGGAAGTCGTCTACATAAAAATCCTTTTCCACAAAGGATATAACTTCGACAAATACTTTGCTTTGCCTTCTCTGGCAGAATGTCTGAGACCATATATGGCGACTGCAGGAGATGGACTATTTCCGAAGATGTGCACCACCATTCGATACTCTGCAATGTCTTTATAGGGGTCATTGTCGCAGTACCAGAAGAACTTCAAATAATGTCTGTGTTCTTCTTTGGCAAGAAAACAGTGAAACATCTGTTGTATGACCACCATGAATGCCACCGCATCTTTCTGGAAGCAGAGAAGTACTCCCAGAAGTCTGTTCTTGAGATCTGGGCAGGATAGTAAGACATCATTTAATGAGCCAGATAAGAAATGAAGGACAGCATCCAGTCCAGGTGAAAGTGTTCACAAAACGATTCCTTTATTTGCACTTTGGCAAATAAAGGAATCGTTTTGTGAACACTTTCACCTGGACTGGATGCTGTCCTTCATTTCTTATCTGGTATGTACATCTTCCATGGGGGTCCAGTGGAACTAGGACGTGCATCCGTTTATCCGTGTGCTGTTGGCCAGCTACCCTTTATATATCATTTAATGAGCCACCTTCACTTCTGGAGCTTGAGTCAAATATTAGTCTTATATGACCTGGTTTCTTAGCATGATACACACCGAAAACAGGTAAGTACCAACATTCCTCGGAGTCTGGAAGTGCGGGTGCTATTTCAGCATGGCCATTCTGGAATATTTTCTCCTTGAAGGTAATGAAGTGTTCGTTTGTCTCTGGTGCATTCTTAAATTTATGTTTGAAGCAGACAAATCAACTGTAGATCAGTACTCTGTCATTGAGTAATCATTGTCTCTGGGGTTTAAATGGTAAAGGTGCGACCCAACTTATTGACTCATTCTTTACAATTTCTTGATCTATGATGTCAAAGAACAGTCTATCTTCTATGGACATTGCGACCCTGTTGTCTTCTCATGTCCTGTGGAAGACTATGCACCCTATGTGATCTTGCTCATCATCACAAGTGTGGTCTTCACATGAAGGGTCTGTGAAAGGACAAGGCAGAGGAGCACTGTGTGGCAATTCATTTACCAGGAAACTACTCTGACATGGCCATAAGAGAGACGGACGTCCATTTTCAAGTGTGCTGCTGAGCATGCTGTTGACTGAAGTTGGCTTGTGTGCTCCTCCTAGACAGACATCTCCTATAATGACCCATTCTAGTTCAAGTTTCTGGACATATGCAGCATTCTGGAGGCCTTATGGACTCGTAATATGCATTTTCCAAGAAGTAAGGCTATCAGCACGTTTGGGACCTGGTATCGGGTGAGCTATATGCTCCAAGTGAGATGGTGTGCCTCTACCTCCGGTGTAGGTATTTCAGACCTGTTGTCAGGAATCTGATTGTACTCCAATATGGTTGGCAAGGGTAAGCAGGTCTAACTATAGACTCGCTTTCCTCCCCGCCATCTCAACAGTACCCGCACAAGTCTTCAAGGAGTAAAGAGAACCGGGGCCTGCAATATTAAAGATGTTAAAAAAAGGCTGACTTAGCTAAAGACCTGTTGCTGTGATCTAGGATTGTGTATATTTTCATCGCTTTTTGTGGTGGCCTGCCAGATAGATTCTGACAAGGCAGATTTTTGAGCAAGACCTTCTTCCTACAAGTCTTTTATAGATCTCCATACACAGAGGTGACTACTGGGGAGTCTATGTCAGTGTCCATCTGCTTTTCATCATGTTCCTCTAATTATCACAATGCCCCTGAGGGTTGTCCAGGGTGTAAAGCTGAATTGTGATCTATGCTACTACATTCTGCGCATTTCACACTGGCTTCACAATTCCTGGTGGAGTATGATGTTGTAGCACAGCATTTGAAGATGTTTTCTTTGAGGAAACCCTTGCAGTCTTCTAGAGACTTCTCTCTGAAGGCTCTGCATTTTAGTAGAGAATGAGGTTTCCTATGTAGCGGACACTGCTTGCTGGATCCTTGCGTTTGGTCTCTTCTTGAGAAGACATCCACTCCATGAGGAAAACTTGAGGTGGTAACGTTAGTTTTGTGGACTGCCACTGGTGTTGTAAAAGGATTGATACAAGGGGCAGTGAAACATGACAGAGTAAAGTCAAAACTGGGGTCATTTCTAATCCTTGCCTACTGAGTCTACAAACATTGTGAAGGGAGGAAACAGTACATTATAAATCGGTTTATAGCAGGAACCATATGTGACCCACTTCAGTAAGTTAAAAGGGAGCTTTTGAACAATTGGGTTGACACCTGTGGTGGTGTCCAGGAATGCCAGACCTAGCAGATCTTCTTCTGCTTGAGCAACATGTACCTTCGTTGACAAGTCACTCAATTCTCTTAGCTTTTGGTAACCCTTACTATTTTGGGAAAATTATCAATTCTTTTATACAAACCATTTACTATAACTTCTATTGACCAATAACGGTCATCAATCCTTACCACACCATAGGAAGGCCGGTGTTCGGATACTTTATGTTAATGTCTCTGATTCTTTTGGCGTGTTCAACAGACTCACTTCCAAGCCACTTTACCAGGAGATCTAACTCCTCTCTACTTGAAAGGCATGAATCTTTGATGACATTCTGGAAGGAGGCTCGCCATGCCCTGTAGTTCTCAGCATGATCAGTAAACTTTACAAGTCCTTTGATGACCAACTCCCACCATGAAAAGAACTTGCAAAGTTCATTGTGGCTTGCTCAGTACTGGTACGAGCTGCGCTGCTGTTGTTATGCTGTGAGTATGGTGCTTCACCATACCTATTAGGAGCTTCTGGATTAACTGGATTAGGGTAGTCCGTGTAATACCATTCTGGCAGGAAGGGTGTCCCTTTAAATCGAAATGGAGGCTGTACCTTCTGTTCTATAGAAGGGTAGTTGTGACCAATGTTATTTTAGTGCATACTTTCTTGCTTGTATTACTGTGTTTCAAGGTAGGATCTCCGGTAATCTGTATTTGATTGAAGTAGTCGATCAGGGGTGTCATCTATTCTGGGATGCTGGTGGATATACTCTGAGATGCCGTGTGCTGGACCTTGTTGTTCTATGTTTGCTCCTCTGCTTCTAGGAATTCTGCCTTGCCTATTGTGGCTGCTGCCTCTTTCTTTGTGGCAAGTTTTTCCAGAGACACTTGTAGGCGTGCTCTCTCTGCTTCTTGATCAGCTTGCTGTAGCTTAAGATGCATCTCTTGTTCAACAAAAGCAGATCTGACTTTCACCGCCCCAGCTTCTGCATGAGTAAGAGCAGCAAATTCTTTTATTGAAGCGTCTTGCTTAGGACCTTGTCACGGTTCACGGGGAGGATGCCTTTATCATCCCCACCACTCACCAATTTGTCATGAACCGGGGCTGTTTGGTTGCCCCTGGTTCTTCTGAAGGGGATTTATCTATATCCCACTTCCCAGTTCCGGTTTGGAACTTGCAGCTGTCTGGTGCCCCTTACCCTCAGGTCTGACACGGTACTGCACCTAGGATAATTAGTAGCCAGAAAGGCTGCCTGCTATGTACTGGCTATTGGGTACGGTGCAGCGAGGGTGATATAACCACTCCCACTCAGGCGGGAACAGTAATTATCAATGCCGCCGGTCGCTACAAAGCCTCCCAATTGCACAGGACTCCACTACCACCAGCTCCGATTTCTTAATTATTAACGGGTCCGGAGCCAACCCAGATTAGTAGTGTAATTCACTTCAGAGGACGTAACAGTTCGTTTTAGAACAAGGAGAGACAAAGCTAGTAATTTTATATTTTAGTACAGAAATATAAAAAGATATTATAAAGAAGACAAATATCTTATGTACAATACAATTACAAATAAAATGGGATTAACGTTGAAAAATCACTTACATTTCGTTATGTCATCTTATCTCATGGCCGGCCATGTGCTGTGGAGGAGGGGACACATCTAAATGCATAGCACGCATCTGTATAGCAGCTAGACCCCAGACAAAGACAAATGAAGACTGCTGCGTCACTCACCCCTGTGGTGACCTCACTTAGAGGCTGAATCCTCCCCTTTACTTAGGGTTATGGCAATCATTTTTATGCCTAGGTCACTGTATGAATCTCGTATACGAAAGGCACAATGATCAGGGTGTGCCCCACATCAGGCGGATTCTTTTAAGTGTAAACATGGTGTAATTACATGACCAGCTTACGGAGACACCTGCTCTTTGCACTCGTTGGGTTTAGCTACTAGTGATTTCAGGGAGTTATAGATCCCTGGATGGACATCCGGAATATATAATTCTTATATCTCTAGCCCTGATCGGTGCCAACAGACATAACCTTCAGAGAACAATGGAATCTCAGACTTTCTGTACCAGTTTTAAGCAATACCAGGTGGGAGGGGGGAATGAGTAGGGTAGGGGGACTTGTCTGTCGCAGCATAGAGCCATATAAATTCTTGAGGGAGGGGGAAATGAGGGGTTTAGGGTAACACACTGTGCTAGCAGGCAGAGAAAAGAAGGGGGGGTCGAATTTACAGCGGGTGTCTGTCCTCCGCTCTTGGATGTAGCAGAGCTCAGTGTGCACTCTAATAGACAATCAAACACCTCATGTTCCTGACAGACTTCATCATGACTGAAGATACTTGGCTATCAGAAGCTCCATGGCTGTATGCGAGTTGTTGAATATCTCCGTGTGGACCAGATCCTAGGCAAGAACAGACTTTGGCACTGCCTGAATTGTGCTGCACTTTCATTACTTGTGACTGTATTGCAGCCACTGCAATACCCATGCGCAGTACGGTGTGGATGATGGCTGCTTCATATAGTCCAATTCACCATCGCTTACGACTAGAATCTGTTTTATTGTTCTGTCTTCTTCCACGTTCACAAGTTGTGCAATCTGATATACAGCATAAACCTCTTCTGTCTTCCAAAATAAGCAGACCGTTCTCTGTAGTCTAACTTGTTTATTTGTCAACACAAGAATGTATAGAATCGAAATATATGTGGTAAAATTACAAGAATACAAATAACAGGTATAAGTATTAAGTTGAGAATATCACATAACTGTGACATTTACTATAAACAGTGAAAGCACACATCAAGATGGAGCTTGTACATGTGAACACATAACATAGCAACATAACAACTGCTATCTGATTTAGCAACAGTTCTGTATAACACAATACCACAGGTAAAGAGATTGTCCCCTTACCATATATACTTTGTCCAGGATAATGGAGTTCAAGTAAGATAATGTAAGGAACAAGTCACATACACGTGTCTGGAAAACTTCTGTATCAAAAAGCTTTACCCAGCATGATTTTGTCTCTCCCACAATGCAACTGACTACTTTACAGAAAAACAAGATGTAATACAATTAAACATCAGCAGATAGCGCTATTACCAGATCAGACATCACTAATAGGACTACTAAAGTAATTTAACCTAGTCTTTTTTTTCCTTGGCAAACAGCCTTCGACCAATCCTAACTACAGTGAAGGAAATACTTATTTGATCCCTTGCTGGTTTTGTAAGTTTGCCTACTGACAATTTTAAGTGTAAGTTAATTTTAACATTGAGAGATAGAATATCAAAAATAAAATCCTGAAAATCACATTGTATAAATTATATAAATTAATTTTCATTTTGCAGTGAGAAATAAGTATTTGATCCCCTACCAACCGTTAAGAGTAAGTTAGATGCTCCTAATCAACTCACTACCTGCATTAAAGACAGCTGTCTTACATAGTCACCTTTATAAAAGACTCCTGTCCACAGACTCAATTAATCAGTCAGACTCTAACCTCTACAACATGAGCAAGAACAAAGAGCTTTATAAGGATGTCAGGTACAAGATCATAGACCTGCACAAAGCTGGAATGGGCTACAAAACCATAAGTAAGATGCTGGGTGAGAAGGAGAGAACAGTTGGTGCAATAGTAAGACAATGGAAGAAATACAAAATGACTGTCAATCGACATCGATCTGGGGCACCATGCAAACTCTCACCTCGTGGGGGTCTTCTTTTAAGGAGGAAGACCAGGCAGCAAGCACCTGCACTGCATTGGGACCGGAACTGTTGGGGCTGCATCCTAGGTCATCCATGGGAAAGAATAGGGAACCGCCCATACCTTTTCACCCGACAAGGGGGTGCGTGGCAGAGAGAAAAGAGTGCGTAGGCAAGGGCAGTTTCCTGCCTGCAGAGACTGAGGCAGATGGGGTGCATGCGCAGCATGCTCTAGCCTTCAGGGAGTAGAGGCACGGCGGACTGCGGCTGACAACCCACGGGCGCGTAACCGGGACAGTGAACAGAGACAGGCTCTTTTAGGCTTAGGGCCGCGCTTGTGCAAAAAGGTGTGGGCTGCGTACAGGACCCAGCACTGAGGTCCCCTGTGCTGTCCCGCATACCAGAGACCTCATTTGATACTGGGGGTCTGTCCGCACCTGTGAATTTGGCTCCCCCAGTTTATGGACTAGGAGCACAACGGAAGGTACCGGTGACCGACCGCTGCCACCAGAAGATGGATCGCTAACCTTGGACCCCATTTGAGGACATTTCACCGACAGCCACAAGGACTATAACTAGTGTTGAGCATTCCGATACTGCAAGTATCGGGTATCGGCCGATACTTGCTGTATCGGAATTCCGATACCGAGATCCGATATTTTTGTGATATCGGGTATCGGTATCGAAACAACATTAATGTAAAAATGTGTAAAAGAGAGAATTAAAATAAAAAATATTGCTATACTCACCTCTCCGACGCAGCCTGCACCTTACCGAGGGAAGCGGCAGCGTTCTTTGTTTAAAATTCGCGCTTTTCTTTCCTTTACGTGAGTCCCGGCTTGTGATTGGTTGCGTGCCGCCCATGTGACCGGGACGCAACCAATCACAGCAAGCCGTGACGTAATTTCAGGTCCTTCAGGATTTTAAAATTACGTTCCGGCGTTGTGATTGGTTGCGTCGCAGTCACATGGAAGACGCAACCAATCACAGCAAGCCGTGACGTAATTTCAGGTCCTTAAGGATTTTAAAATTACGTCCCGGCTTTGTGATTGGTCCGCGTCCCGGCAACATGGCCGCCATTAACCAATCACAAGCCGTGACGTCACGGGAGGCTGGACACGCGCGCTTTTTAAAATGGGCGCGTGTCCAGCCTCCCGTGACGTCCCGGCTTGTGATTGGTTGCGCCGCGGTCAACCAATCACAAGCCGGGAGGCTGGACACGCGCCCATTTTAAAATTTTAAAATGCGCGCGTGTCCAGCCTCCCGGCTTGTGATTGGTTGACCGCGGCGCAACCAATCACAAGCCGGGACGTCACGGGAGGCTGGACACGCGCCCATTTTAAAAAGCGCGCGTGTCCAGCCTCCCGTGACGTCACGGCTTGTGATTGGTTAATGGCGGCCATGTTGCCGGGACGCGGACCAATCACAGCAAGCCGTGACGTAATTTCGTCACGGCTTGCTGTGATTGGTCCGCGTCCCGGCAACATGGCGCCGTGACCAATCACAAGCCGGGACGTCACTGGAGGCTGGACACGCACGCTTTTTAAAATGGGCGCGTGTCCAGCCTCCCGTGATGTCCCGGCTTGTGATTGGTTAATGGCGGCCATGTTGCCGGGACGCGGACCAATCACAGCAAGCCGTGACGTAATTTCGTCACGGCTTGCTGTGATTGGTCCGCGTCCCGGCAACATGGCCGCCCTGACCAATCACAAGCCGGGACTTCACGTAACCAAGTAAAAGCGCGAATTTTAAACAAACAACGCTGCCGGTTCCCTCGCTGAGGTCCAGGCTGCGTCGGAGGGTGAGTATAGCGATATTTTTTATTTTAATTCTTTCTTTTACACATTTATATGGATCCCAGGGCCTGAAGGAGAGTTTCCTCTCCTTCAGACCCTGGGAACCATCAGGAATACCGTCCGATACTTGAGTCCCATTGACTTGTATTGGTATCGGGTATCGGTATCGGATTGGATCCGATACTTTGCCGGTATCGGCCGATACTTTCCGATACCGATACTTTCAAGTATCGGACGGTATCGCTCAACACTAACTATAACCCTCATCGGAACATTTGCGGCTGAGGAAACCATAGACACAATAAGTTTACTAAGTGAACTGTTACTATTTTTTCTTTTCTGCTATTCTCCCTTATTCATTCCCAGTTTAACTGTTTATCTCCCTGCGAGGAGTAACTTTACTGTTACATTAAACTGTTAACCCTTGCTCTGCTTTTCTTGCGCTACTGCATCCCGCAACCTGCTTACATCCTTGATCATGAGGTAGGGGAGAGATCAGCCTAAAACTACATGGGGGAACTTGGTAATGATCTCAAGGAAGCTGAGAGAACAGTCACCAAGAAAACCATTGGTAACATTACGCCGTAAAGGTTTAAAATCCTGCAGTGCCCGCAAGGCTCAAGAAGCCACATGTGCAGGCCCATCTGAAGTTTGCCAGTGAATACCTGGATGATTCTATGAGTGATTGGGAGAAGGTGATGTGTTCAGATGTTGCAAAAATTTAGGTAAACTCAACTCGCCATGTTTGAAGGAAGAGAAATGCTGCCTATGACCCACAGAGCAACGTACTCACTGTTAAGTGGAAACATTATGTTTTGGGGGGTTTCTCTGCTAAGGGCACAGGACTATGGCACCACATAAATGGGAGAATGGATGGAGCCATATACCGTAAAATCCTGAGTGACAACCTCCTTCCCTCCGTCAGGACTAGTGTTGAGCGATACCGTTCGATACTTGAAAGTATCGGTATCGGAAAGTATCGGCCGATACTGGCAAAGTATCGGATCTAATCCGATACCGATACCCGATACCAATACAAGTCAATGGGACTCAAGTATCGGACGGTATCCTGTATGGTTCCCAGGGTCTGAAGGAGAGGAAACTCTCCTTCAGGCCCTGGGATCTATATCAATGTGTAAAAGAAAGAATTAAAATAAAAAATAGGGATATACTCACCCTCCGACGCAGCCTGGACTTTACCGCCGTAACCGGGAGCCGTTGTACCAAAGAATGCGCGCTTGAAGGGCCTTAGATGAGGTCACTGCGCTCTGATTGGTCCGTAGCGGTCGCGTGACCGCTACGCGACCAATCACAAAGCAGTGACGTCACCTAAGGTCTTTCAAGCGCTTGAAATACCTTAGAAGACGTCCGCAGCTTCTGATTGGTCGCGTAGCGGTCGCGTGACCGCTACGCGACCAATCACAAAGCAGTGACGTCTTCTAAGGTATTTCAAGCGCTTGAAAGACCTTAGGTGACGTCACTGCTTTGTGATTGGTCGTGTAGCGGTCACGCGACCGCTACGGACCAATCAGAGCGCAGTGACCTCATCTAAGGCCCTTCAAGCGCGCATTCTTAGGTACAACGGCTCCCGGTTACGGCGGTAAAGTCCAGGAGCCGCCGGAGAGGTGAGTATATCCCTGTTTTTTATTTTAATTCTTTATTTTACACATTGATATTAATCCCGATACCGATTCCCGATACCACAAAAGTATCGGATCTCGGTATCGGAATTCCGATACCCGCAAGTATCGGCCGATACCCGATACTTGCGGTATCGGAATGCTCAACACTAGTCAGGACATTAAAAAAGGGTCGTGGCTGGGTCTTCCAGCAAGACGATGACCCAAAACATACAGCCAAGGCAACAAAGGAGTGGCTCAAAAAGAAGCATATTAAGGTCATGGAGTAGCCTAGCCAGTCTTGAGACCTTAATCCCATAGAAAATTTATGGAGGCAGTTGAAGCTCCGAGTTTCCAAGCAACAGCCTCAAAATCTTAATGATTTAGAGATGATCTGCAAAGAGGACTGGACCAAAATTCCTCCTGACATGTGCGCAAACCTCATCATCAACTACAAAAAACATTTGACTGCTGAGCTTGCCAACAAGGGTTTTGCCACCAAGTATTAAGTTTTGTTTGCCAGAGAGATCAAATACTAATTTCTCACTGAAAAATGCAAATAAATTTATTTAATTTATACAATGTGATTTTCTGGATTTTATTTTTTATATTATATCTCTCAAAGTTAAAATTAATCTACCCTTAAAATTATAGACTGTCAGTGGGCAAACTTACAAAATCAGCAAGGAATCAAATTATTATTTCCTTCACTGTACTTAATCCTAAGACATTTTAAAGGTATAGGCTCATCAAATGGAGCCTTTTTTTAGAGTAAGTCCTATCTGTCAATGCAGATGGGCTCATACAATTTCATCAAAATATGTGCTTAGATCCTCACATCTCTATGTATAGCAAATATCACAATAATGTAATTCATTATTAATTTTGCATTTTTGTGAATGTTTGCTTTGCATTGCAAATTCAGTAACATGCATCGGCATATCTATTGCACTTTGTATTAATATATTGGCCAAATGTATTTTTTGATATTTTTTCAGAAATATCATACTTGTGAAGGAAAACATTTAACCCCTTAATGACCCCCAATATAAACAGCGGCAGTTAAGGGTATAAGTAATAAGGGTATAGCGCCCCCCAGAGTCGGAATTCCTCTGGGGTCTTGGCTACTGGGGGTGAAGTCACCTGGAGAAAATGGTGGGTGCATGCACAGTGTGCCCCCTCAGATCTGCTGGCCGACACCCAGCAATGTTTTCCTAATGGTTCACTTTGATCACTGTGATAGACCCTGATAGACCCTGTCACAGTGATCAAAATAAAAAACATAATAAATCAGATCCCTTTTATCAATCCCTTAGTTAGCTAAATATAATAAAATAGAAAAAAAATGTATTTGTTTCCATTTTCCCCTCACATTTTTGTAAATATTTTATTATATCTTTTCGTGGGACAACACTGAATATATGACACATTGATACAATGTAAAGTGGTCAGTGTACAGCTTGTATAACAGTGAAAATTTGGTGTGTATCTAAAGAACCCAACACACATCCATTAATGTCTAAACTGATGGCAACAAAAGTGTGTACACCCCTAAGTGAAAATGTCCAAATTGTACCTAAAGTGTCAAAATTTTGTGTGACCACCATTATTTTCAAGCACTGTCTTAACTCTCTTGGGCATGGAGTTAACAAGAGCTTCACTGCCACTGGAATCCTCTTCCACATCTCCATAATCAAAACACGGAGCTTGTGGATGCTGCTGACCTTGCGCTCCTTCACCTTAAGTGCTCATTTGTGGAATTTGCAGCATTAGGAGGTCACGTTCACTGAACAAAAAAGCTATTTAACTCCAAATCATCCTAACAGGCCAAGTTACATGTTAACATAGGACCCCTTGGTTGATATCACCTACACAATTCTTGCATCCATTGAACTTGTCAGATTTTGGAGAGTTTCTGCTTGTATTTCGTTGCATAAAGTCAGAATAGCCTCCCAGAGCTGATGTTTTGATGTGAACTGCCTCCCACCCTCATAGATCTTTTGCTTTATTATACTCCAAAGGTTCTCTATAGGGTTGGGGTCAGAGGAAGATAGTGGCCACACCATGAGTTTATCTCCTTTTATGCCCATAGCAGCCAATGAGGTATTCTTTGCAGAATGAGATGGTGCATTGTCATGCATGAAGATGATTTTGCTCCTGAAGGCATGTTTCTGCTTTTTATACCATGGAAGAAAGTTGTCAGTCAGAAACTCTGTATACTTTGCAGAGGTCATTTTCACACCTTCAGGAACCTTAAAGGGCCCTACCAGCTGTTTCCCGATGATTCCAGCCCAAAACATGACTCCTCCACCTCCTTGCTGACTTCGCAGCCTTGTTGAGACATAGTGGCCATTCACTACTAAATCCATCTAGACCATCCAGTGTTGCTCGACACTCATCAGTAAACAAGACTGAAAATGAGTCTTCATGTATATCTGGGCCCATTGCAACTGTTTCTGCTTGTGACTGAATAGTAGGTTTATGCACCACAGCAAGCCTTTGAAGGATCCTACACCTTGAGGTTTGAGGGACTCCAGAGGCACTAGCAGCTTCAAATAACTGTTTGCTGCTTTGTAATGGTATTTTGGCAGCTGCTCTCTTAATCCAATGAATTTGTCTGGCAAAAACCTTCCTCATTAAACTCTGTCTGTGCTCTGTTTCAGTCACAAATCTCTTCACAGTATGATGATCACTCTTAAGTTTTCATGAAATATCTAATGTTTTCATACCTTGTCCAAGGCATTGCACTATTTAACGCTTTTCAGCAGCAGAGAGATCCTTTTTATTTCCCATATTGCTTGAAACCTGTGACCTGCTTAATAATGTGGAACATCATTTTTAAGTAGTTCTCCTTTAATTAGAATCACCAGGAAAACTACTTATCTCATGTGTTTAAGATTGATTTCAGTGATCCATTGAGCCCTGAGACACAATACCATCCACAAGTTTATTTGAAAAACAAAACAATTAAATATTTATGAAACTTAAATTCAATTTGCATAATAATTTGGAACATGGTGTATTTTTTAATTATTTAAATAAATAATAAAAAGAAAATGGCATTAGGTCCCCCTATTTTGACAAACAGCCTTGCTAAAGCTCACAGCTGGGGGCTGGTATTCTCAGGCTGGTAAAAGGCCATGGATATTGACCCCCCCCCTGCCTAAAAATAGAAGCCCGCAGCTGCCCAGAAAAGGCACATCTATTAGACGCGCCAATTCTGGTGCTTTGCCCAGCTCTTTCCACTTGCCCTGTAGCAGTGGCAAGTGGGGTAATAGTTGTGGGGTTGATGTCACCGGTGATATCAAGCCCACAGCTTAGTAATGGAGAAGTGTCTATAAGACACCAATCCATTACTAATCCTATAGTTGTATGGTAAATAAAGATACAGCCAGAATAAAGTCCTTTATTGGAAAAAAATGACACATACACCTTTATTACTCTTAATTGAACCATACTTACAACCACGCCTAATCCAAGCGAAGCCCTTGATCTCCTGTAATAAAAGTAAAATAAAAAAAACAACAATGTAACATACCTGTCCGTCGTTGTGTCCCACGCAGCAATCCATATCTGGGGGACATACCGTTTTCAACCTGAACGGTTCCAAGATGCGACCATCCCGGCTGAAAACCACTGGTGAATGAGCTGCTTGGGAATGCAGCATCAGTGACCGGGGGTGATGTCATAGAGGTAACCTCTGGTCACTGAGTTCCGCACCCAGCCGAGCTGAGCTGCAATGAGATCCAGTGAGATCCCCTCTAGCACAGTGAGCGCTCAAGGCTCACGGTGCTAGCGGGGATCACACAGAAGTCACCGCAGCTCAGCCCGGCTGGAAACAGAGCTCAGTGACTGGAGGTTACCTCTATTATGTCACCCCCGGTCACTGATGCTGCATCCCCAAGCAGCTCTTTCACCAGTGGTTTTCAGCTGAGATGGTCGCATCTTGAAATGTGTTAACTCAGAAAGCAGCAGTGGGGTAAAGGGGCTAATGCCCAAGCCATAAACAAAATTGAATAGAAATCCCAGGAGAGAACATTTAAAAACCACATAAAAACATGCAAAATCAAAAGAATGGGGACAAAACCATTATTAGAGTCAAATGTACTATGAATTATATTCCATATGATTAATGTACATAATTTTATCAAATGCAAGGTGTTTTGTAGTGATGTAGTGAGGCATCACACGTGGAGAATACATATACCAGCACCAAGAGACTGGAGCTTAGCGGCTGCCGCAGCTCATATGTTGCCGACATGATTTATGAAGAGCTCAGAGAGCTGAAGGTGTGACAAAAACACTTGCTCCTGTGATAAAACAGGGAGGGAAATGTGTTAACTCAGAAAGCAGCACTTTCATCTGTATTCTCACTTGCCATAAGTGACTTATTCTTCCACTCCTGGCCATCAGATATGGTAAGTGCCAACCATGAACTGAAGCAGATTTTCATGTTTGGGCACAGAAAATAAGACAGTATATAGTAGGGACACATTTATAAGATTATCTCAGCACAGGAATATTTTTCTTAGTGACAGCCAATTTTATGCTTAATGACAAAGCAAATTTTACAATTCTGACCACTGTCATTTTATGAGATTATAGCTCTGGAACACTTCAACAGATCCCACTGATTCTAAGATTATTTATTGCAACATATTGTATTTCATGATAGTGGTAAAATTTCTTCAATATGACTAGCGTTTATTTATGAAAAAATGGAAATTTGGCAAAAATTTTGAAAATTTTGCAATTTTCAAACTTTTAATTTTTTGTGCCTTTTGTGGCAGATAGTCATATCGCACAAAATAGTTAATAAATAACATTTTCCACATGTCTACTTTACATCAGCACAATTTTGGAAACCTTTTTTTGTTAGGACGTTCTAAGGGTTAAAAGTTGACCAGCGATTTCTAATTTTTCCAACAAAATTTACAAAACCATTTTTTAGGGACCACCTCACATTTGAAGTGAGTTTGGGGGTCAAAATAACACAAAATGCCAAAAAGTGACACTTTTCTAAAAACTGCACCCTTCAAGGTGCGCAAAACCACATTCAAGAAGTTTATTAACCCTTCAGGTGCTTCACGAGAACTAAAGCAATGTGGAAGGAAAAAATAAACATTTTACTTTTTTCACAGAAAAATTACTTTGGAACCAAACTTTTTTATTTTTGCAAGGGTAACAGGAGAAAATGGACACAATTTGTTGTGCAATTTCTTTTGAGTATGCCGATACCTGGTATGTGGGGGAAAGCCACTGTTTGGGTGCATGGCAAGGCAGGGCTCAAGAGAGGGAGCACTGCTTGACTTTTTGAACGCAAAATTGGCTAGAATCAATGGCGGGCACCATGTTGGTTGGTCATCCATGGGAAAGAATAGGGAACCGCCCATACCTTTTCACCCGACAACGGGGGGCGTGGCAGAGAGAAAAGAGCGCGTAGGCAAGGACAGTTTCCTGCCTGCAGAGACTGAGGCAGATGGGGTGCATGCGCAGCATGCTCTAGCCTTCAGGGAGTAGAGGCACGGCGGACTGCGGCTGACAACCCACGGGCGCGTAACCGGGACAGTGAGACTAAATTTAATACACCGCACACTCTAAGTGTATCATTTGTGAAAAACTTGAAATTTATTGAAGTGCTATAAACATATCATTCAACAATGCAGAATGCGACCAGAAGTCAAACTGACAACATTTCGACTCCTCCCGAGTCTTTATCAAATGGTCGCTGGAAAGAATAGAACAAGTGTAAGTGACTGTACATCAAATATATACAAAATTTACATACAAGATGGTAGCACATAACAACCCGAGAGAGAGAAAAAAACACAATATATACAAATATACATTTAGGACATAGCATAGTACAGGTATTTGCTCCTGTCTCAGGTGAGAAAGAATCGCCATCCTATAGGTGAAGGTGTCATTCCGCGTGGTTGAGGTGATTTCGTATAGTTCAGAGGACGGAGGGTTCGAGAAGAGGCCGAAGTGAGGTTTACCTTAGCAAGGTGAATAGTGGTATAGCATAAATAGTATCCTCGTAGCATAAAGAGTATCTATAAAGAATAAAAGGTGTTAATAAGGACCGTAGATGAGATGCAACCTATTCCAGAATATAAGGAGGATTTACCTTACAAAATGATATTAATAATAGGCAGGTGGCCTTTCCTTATGGTACCGCAAGTCTAGTCTGTTAGGGATATATGGAATAGGAATGTGTGATGGAACAAGACACATGGAAGGGCATATTCAATAATGGTATCAGAAGATTATTTTACCTTTCAGAGTTGGTGGGAGTACTAGAAGTATGTTTGTAGCTCAAAGAATGCGATATTCCTGTTGTGCCGTAAAGCGAATCCTATATAGAGTGCACAGAATTAGGGTGTATATAAATAGCCATAACCTGTAGCGGGTGTGATGGACACTGCTATATAGTATTACCTGGCAGGCTCTGTGGGTAGTAAGAGGATTAGCCTCGTGTGGTATATGGACAGCAGTTGGGTCTAACGTAACGTAGGCACTGCCTATTATAAATGCACCAGGTTAGAATATATATGGGTAGTAGAAAGGTGTTAGACAGGGAACGGTTATACAGGATATTACCTAGGACTACTGGTAGTATGGGGCTATTTGTGAAGTTCCTCTGGCAATATTAGTAGATGGGTAGCTGCAGCTCCAATGAAGCTGAAGACAGGGGACTTCTGCAGGCAAAATGGTATAAGTCAGGTGGCATTCGGTTAGAACGTATATAAAGCAATAGTGTATAGAGAAAGGTGTTAGGAGACAATACCTTTATAAGCAAGGCTCCACACAGGCTGTATGCGGCGGTAGCAAAGAGTAGGTTGCATGTATGGCAAAAGGGGCCATGGGTTGGAGACCTCTAGGGGGAAATACATTATGTGAGCGTGACCGCTACGCGACCAATCACAAAGCAGTGACGTCTTCTAAGGTATTTCAAGCGCTTGAAAGACCTTAGGTGACGTCACTGCTTTGTGATTGGTCGCGTAGCGGTCACGCGACCGCTACGGACCAATCAGAGCGCAGTGACCTCATCTAAGGCCCTTCAAGCGCGCATTCTAAGGTACAACGGCTCCCGGTTACGGCGGTAAAGTCCAGGAGCCGCCGGAGAGGTGAGTATATCCCTATTTTTTATTTTAATTCTTTATTTTACACATTGATATTAATCCCGATACCGATTCCCGATACCACAAAAGTATCGGATCTCGGTATCGGAATTCCGATACCCGCAAGTATCGGCCGATACCCGATACTTGCGGTATTGGAATGCTCAACACTAGTCAGGACATTAAAAAAGGGTCGTGGCTGGGTCTTCCAGCAAGACGATGACCCAAAACATACAGCCAAGGCAACAAAGGAGTGGCTCAAAAAGAAGCATATTAAGGTCATGGAGTAGCCTAGCCAGTCTTGAGACCTTAATCCCATAGAAAATTTATGGAGGGAGTTGAAGCTCCGAGTTTCCAAGCAACAGCCTCAAAATCTTAATGATTTAGAGATGATCTGCAAAGAGGACTGGACCAAAATTCCTCCTGACATGTGCGCAAACCTCATCATCAACTACAAAAAACATTTGACTGCTGAGCTTGCCAACAAGGGTTTTGCCACCAAGTATTAAGTTTTGTTTGCCAGAGAGATCAAATACTAATTTCTCACTGAAAAATGCAAATAAATTTATATAATTTATACAATGTGATTTTCTGGATTTTATTTTTTATATTATATCTCTCAAAGTTAAAATTAATCTACCCTTAAAATTATAGACTGTCAGTGGGCAAACTTACAAAATCAGCAAGGAATCAAATTATTATTTCCTTCACTGTACTTAATCCTAAGACATTTTAAAGGTATAGGCTCATCAAATGGAGCCTTTTTTTAGAGCAAGTCCTATCTGTCAATGCAGATGGGCTCATACAATTTCATCAAAATATGTGCTTAGATCCTCACATCTCTATGTATAGCAAATATCACAATAATGTAATTCATTATTAATTTTGCATTTTTGTGAATGTTTGCTTTGCATTGCAAATTCAGTAACATGCATCGGCATATCTATTGCACTTTGTATTAATATATTGGCCAAATTTATTTTTTGATATTTTTTCAGAAATATCATACTTGTGAAGGAAAACATTTAACCCCTTAATGACCCCCAATATAAACAGCGGCAGTTAAGGGTATAAGAAATAAGGGTATAGCGCCCCCCAGAGTCGGAATTCCTCTGGGGTCTTGGCTACTGGGGGTGAAGTCACCTGGAGAAAATGGTGGGTGCATGCACAGTGTGCCCCCTCAGATCTGCTGGCCGACACCCAGCAACAACAGAAATTTTTTCCTAATGGTTCACTTTGATCTCTGTGATAGACCCTGATAGACCCTGTCACAGTGATCAAAAAATAAAAATAATGAATCAGATCCCTTTTATCAATCCCTTAGTTAGCTAAAAATAACCGTGAATAACGGTGATTGCAACACTGGGGACGATAAAAAATGACCCGAATCATGTTCTCAGGGGTCTCAGCTACCCCCTGTAGCCAAGACCCAGGAGATTTTCCAATGATGGGGGCGCTATGATCTTATTTCTCAGTGCGTTAAAAAGCGGTGCTGAGGAATAAGTACTCCTAACTGCTGCCGCTAAAAGGCACATCGGCAGTCGTTAAGGGGTTAAACACATCCAGTTGTGGAACTTATTATTATTCCAAGATCTATTGATTAAAATGTACCTTGTTCATGGGACACTCAATTTAAAAATTAAAGGGAATCTATCAGCAGGTTTTTGCTTTGCAATCTAAGGACAGAATATTGTAGGAGCGGAATTACAGATTTCAGGGATGTGTCACTTATTAGTCTGTGTGCTGCTGTTTTCATACAATAAATGTTTTATCACCAGGAGATTATCATTGCTTGCACCACAGTGCAAATGAGCCCTGGTCTGATAAGCAGCTCACTGGCAGTAGACTATGTACACAGAAATTCTGGTAAGGGGAAGGGTTAGGTTTTTGAGCTCAGCTGCATGCTGCATCTAAAAACTCTCATTGTGTAACAACTTCTGCACCCAGAATAAACTAAGTAATACAGAATCAGAGTCTCTTTTCCTACATTATGCTGCTCTCAGATAAGGTAGCAAAAACCTGCTGACAGTAGCAGTTTCTGCGTAATGCTTGTCTGGTGTGGCAGAGTTTCACCAGCCCAATTGTGGTTTGTACCTCTTGCACAATGTGAACATAGTATTTTACTGCTATTATTATATTCCCTTATACTTATTTACATTATTATATAGGTAGTATGGCTTACAAATCTATAATACAACTATCTCAGTATTATTACTATATACACTGCTCAAAAAAATAAAGGGAACACTAAAATCCCACATCCTAGATATCACTGAATGAAATATTCCAGTTGTAAATATTCATTACATAGTGGAATGTGTTGAGAACAATAAAACCTAAAAATTATTAACGTAAATTACAACTAATATCCCACGGAGGTATGGAGTTGGAATGATGCTCAAAATCAAAGTGGAAAATGAAGTTGATCCAACTTCAGTGGAAATGCCTCAAGACATAGAAATGATGCTCAGTAGTGTGTGTGGCCTCCACGTGCCTGTATGACCTCCCTACAATGCCTGGGCATGCTCCTGATGAGGCGGCGGATGGTCTCCTGAGGTATCTCCTCCCAGACCTGGACTAAAGCATCCGCCAACTCCTGGACAGTCTGTGGTGCAACATGATGTTGGTGAATGGTGCGAGACATGATGTCCCAGATGTGTTCAATCGGATTCAGATCTGGGGAACAGGCAGGCCAGTCCATAGCTTTAATGGCTTCATCTTGCAGGAACTACTGACACACTCCAGCCACATGAGGTCTGGCATTGTCCTGTATTAGGAGGAACCCTAATGTCACAGGCACAAGTGCAACTGCGAACCCCCTTTCTTCCCCCCCCATTCGACCATCCAAAGACAAAGCCTAGGGCAGAGACACTGTAACTGGATGCTACTGTGTGAGCAGGGTGTGGCTTTTAAACTGCAGACGACCAACCCTGTAAAGCCACTCATTCCATCCTCCCCTTGGGTTTGGAATACCTTTGTCTGAAAGCTCAAGAATGTAAATAACTCTCAGATCAGTGCATATCATTACTCAGCCCCTTAGTGATGTCACAAGCCCACATGTATAAGTTCCTGCACTAAGCCCAGCCTTCATTCTTGCCTGGGACTTTAATGCACGAAGACCCTTTGTCATGCATTGTGATGTCTGGATCCTCAACCAGCATAGTTAGCCTGCAATGACTTAAGCAAAATGTGAGTATAATCTTCTATTTTAATCCTTATTTTACTTGTAGTTGCAATGTACATATGATCATCTCCTTTATAATATCTTTTTAATATTTTTGTAAATACTGCCTATCTTTTACGGAGTAAAATATATAATTTTACTAAGCTTGTCTCTTCTGCTCTATACGAACTGTGTCCTCTGAGGTGAATTACGCCACTGATTTAGGTTTGCTCCAGACCCGTTAACCTTTGGTGCAATTGGAGCTGGTGGCGGCAAACCTTGTCCTGTGCAATCGGGCATCTCTGCAGCAACTGGCAGCATTGTTAATTATTGTTCCTGCCTGAGTGGGAGTAGTTAATCGCCTCGCTGCAGTGAGCCCAATAGCCAGCACATAGCAGGTAGTTTTTATGGCGACTAATTACCCTAGGTGCAGTACCTAACCAGACCTGAGGGTAAGGGGGCTCAGTGGATATCACTGCAGCCTTGCGGCGCTGAGGTCCTGGGTTCAAATCCCACCAAGGACAACATCTGCAAGGAGTTTGTATGTTCTCCCTGTGTTTGCGTGGGTTTCCTCAGGGTACTCCGGTTTCCTCCCACATTCCAAAAACATACTGTTAGGAAGTTTAGATTGTGAGACCCATTGGGGACAGCAATGATAATGTGTGCAAACTGTAAAGAGCTGTGAAATATGTTAGCGCTATATAAAAATAAAGATTATTATATTATAACCCAGGGCTAACCGCACTGTTGTGAATTTGACTTTTTGGCTCCCTCTTGTGGTCACTAGTGGTATGACTTTGGGATTGTCTTTTTTCTGTTTGGCACTCACCTGGGTCGTTAGTCCAGGGGTGTCGCTATATTAACTTCCTGGATCCTTAGTCCAGTGCCTGGCATCGTTGTAATCAGATCCTTCTGTTGCTCCTGTCTGCTGGTCCTGGCTCTTGCAAAATTAAGCTAAGTCTTGCTTCTTTGTTTTTTGAGTTACTTGCTTTGCTACTATTTTTGTCCAGCTTGTACTAAATGTGATTTCTGACCTTGCTGGAAGCTCTAGGGGGCTGGTGTTCTCCCCCCGGCCGTTAGACGGTTCGGGGGTTCTTGAATATCCAGCGTGGATATTTTAATAGGGTTTTTGCTGACCATATAAGTCATCTTACTATATTCTGCTATTAGCTAGTGGGCCTCTCTTTGCTAAATACCTAGCTCATTCTTATGTTTGTCTTTTCCTCTTACCTCACCGTTATTATTTGTTGGGGGCTTGTATCCAACTTTTGGGGGTCTTTTCTCTGGAGGCAAGAAAGGTCTTTCTTTTCCCTTCTAGGGTTAGTTAGTTCTCCGGCTGGCGCGAGACGTCTAGAACCAACGTAGGCACGTTCCCCGGCTACTTCTATTTGTGGTGCTAGGATTAGATATATATGGTCAGCCCAGTTACCACTGCCCTATGAGCTGGTTTTTTGTGTTTGCAGACTTGGTATTGATTCCTGAGACCCTCTGCCATTGGGGTCATAACACCGCACCAGCCTATGGTCTCACAAGGGGTCTGAGGATCTCATCTCGGTACCTAATGACAGTCAGGCTACCTCTGGCAAGCACATGGAGCCCTCCAAAGAAATGCCACCCCACACCATTACTAACCCACTGCCAAACCTGTCATGCTGAAGAATGTTGCAGGCAGCAGATTGCTCTCTATGCCATCTCCAGACTCTGTTACGTCTGTCACATGTGCTCAGTGTGAACCTGCTTTCATCTGTGAAGAGCACAGGGCGCCAGTGGCGAATTTGCCAATCCTCGTGTTCTGTGGCAAATGCCAAGCGTCCTGCATGGTGTTGGGCTGTGAGCACATCTGTGGACGTCGGGCACTCAGACCATCCTCATGGAGTCCATTTCTAAATGTGCAGACACATGCACATTTGTGGCCTGCTGGAGGTCATTTTGCAGGGCTCTGGCAGTGCTCCTCCTGTTCCTCCTTGCACAAAGGCTGAGGTAGTGGTCCTACTGCTGGGTTGTTGCCCCCTCCATGTCTCCTGGTGTACTGGCCTGTCCCCTGGTAGTGCCTCCAGCTTCTGGACACTGTGCTGACAGACACCGCAAACCTTCTTGCCACATCTCACATTAATGTGCCATCCTGGATGAGCTGCACTACCTGAGCCACTTGTGTGGGTTGTAGAGTCCGTTTCATGCTACCACGAGTATGAAAGCACAACCAACATTCAAAAGTGACCAAAACATCAGACAGAAAGCATTGGTACTGAGATGTGGTCTGTGGTCTCCACCTGCAGAACCACTCATTTATTGAGTGTGTCTTGATAATTGCCAATAATTTCCATCTGTTGTCTTCCATTTGCACAACAGCATGTGAAATTGACAGTTTTTCTTAATATTAGTGAACATACATTAAATATTGTGGAGAAATTATTGCTGGAGAGGAGTCTAACATTTCCACTGATATTCAAATAAATATTTGTATATAAAATTGTATATATCTGCAAATACAAAATACCCCACTACCTTATATGGCACAAGTGGAGATGTCAAATACAGAAAACTCCAATCTGAACTGTAACGCAAATATGAATATGATTTCAGAGCTCGATAAATTAGAATTCGCATCTGGGAGGTGAATAAATTCAAACATGAAATAGAAACTAAAAGGTTTTTAAAGATCTTAAAAATAATTTTAAAATTGTAATAAAACATGACAATTTGGGAGGTTGGCCAACACATTAGGATGCAGAAATGTATAAATTCTTATGTGATAGCTCCATATATAAACCTCTGAAAAGGAGACCCAATATAAGATTTTGAAAGAACTGGTAATTAAATAATGGTAAAAGTGTGGAGTATTAAACATATATATTAATATATATTAAAATATGTTTTTTTGTGTATATAAAACAAAAACTAAAATCCAAGTATTCCATCCTTCTTACTCCTCAGGCAGCACATATCGGCATATTTTATCCCTCTGACTTTTTCCTAGGACCACCCACCTAGCAACGATTAGAAGAGAATTAGCCAATCATATAGCAATAGACTATAAATAATGGGCATTAGTACAATACTTGTGTTCTTTTTTGCCCCCAGGTGTATTGAATAACTGCCTCTCTTTGTTTCTATTATTTTTAAAAGTACAAACTATTTTTAATTTTTACTTTTATTTTTTTATGCACATTTACAATAAATAGAGAGCCTCGGGTTATGAGTGCACTGACCCACGTGTTTAGGAAGGGGGTATCCTTCTTTTATGGTTAGCAGCCAAGAACCATTACTGGTTACCAAGTGAGCGTCACTTGTTCTCATCAACGTGCGTGAAGACTGGATCGCTCAGTCTCATGTTAAACCAGTCAGTTGCTTCTTATTGTAGTGTCTCTATTGATCAGGCATATGTTCTCTGCGATGCTGCTTCACCTTCTTGTTTGGCAGCTCTCTGTACTAAACATGAGCAGATCAATCCATGGAGGATCCAATCAGAGTTGCATTTCCTGAAATTCGTGCTTTCATTCGAATTCGAACATCTTGAGGTTTGATTTGCAGTTTGCAAATAAAAACTTGTCCGGCACCGTTTTTCACACTGCTGAGCTAATGTCATTTTGTGATGCCGTACGAGCCTCCTAATAAAATCCTGCAGCTATGACATCTTATGGATTATCACAACTTGTACTATGGTTGTCGGTACCTGGGCCATCACAGATCATCGGTTCCCACACTTTGTACGGCACATTCGTTTACCATCTCCAGGGCCACTGGGAAAATCTTTCTCTCCTATAGTTTGTGTCACACCGCTGCAATGCAGGTAAATACAAGCTCCACTAGGTGGCAATAGAGTGGAGGAAGGACTGCACACAGCAAGATCATACCTTCAATGTAGCAGTGAGGCCACCACAGGTGGCAACGGAATACTCAAAACAAGCTGGGTCAATATAACGCTGTAGCACAGTACAAAAGGAATAAGCAAACACAGAGTCAACAACAAGCCACATGGGTCAGTACAGGTCAGGAGCAGATATGCCAAAGACAAGATACAAAACCACAGGTCAGGGTCCAAGCCAAGTCAAAACCAGAGAGTCAATACACGAAAGGTAAACACTGAGTCGGGAAGAGAAGAGGGGAAAAACAGACACGGGTTCAGTAAGCAAGCAGCAGGACAAAATCAGGGCAAATGGAGTCAGCTACACATGCCATAGGCAGAAACTATAACTGACATGGTCTGCCGGACACAGCGGAGATAAATAGCAAACTTGAGACCAGACTGAGGCTGAGCAAGTTAACCCCTGGCATGACCAGACTGGGAACAAGGGGAAGACAGGACTCAAAACCCAGTCTGGATCATGACAGTTTGTAAATTTTATGATCAGCAGGGTCCTCTCCTTCTCTCTTCTGTAAAGCAGACTGTAAACCCTTATGGTCAGCGGGGTCCTCTTCTGTAGAGTATAAGCTCTTATGGTCAGCAGAGTTCTCCCTCTCTCCTCTCCCACATGAGTATTTTTTGAGTAATTACAAGCTTTCCACTATCAAATTCTCACAAATTTATTCTCCTCAAATCAATTTTTTGGGGAAAATTCAGTGAAGCTGGCAAATTCTAATTTTAAATAATCCCTTTATTTGTACTCTGTACTGTTCCATGATGTTTTTCAGGCTAATGCAGTATTACCTCTGAATGTGGTTGGCATTTCTGTGCTTACCAACCAGCTGGGCAATGATGTCTACTTCCAGTTGTTTCCGTGAGCTAGAAGTGTTTCCTGTGGGCAGGCACTGAGTGCTGCCTGCGTTTTCTTTGAGGTCAGTATGCAGGAAATAAGGGCACAACCTGCATAATAATAATTTTTATTTCTATAGCTCCAATAAACTGTATGTCACAGAACTTTACAATTCAGATGGAACATGTCTAAAAAAAATAAGAAAAATAAGATTTTACAGAGTAAAACATTCTTCAGCTCATACCAAGAGGAGTGAGGGACCTGCTCACAAAAGTGATATTGAGTGAATAAAAGGGAGAACTAGTTAGTGAGGTGATAGAGAGAACAAAATCGTGGAACAATACAAGGCCACCACCATACTAATTGTTTACCCAAATAGGGATTGTTCATATATTTATCAACTGGGACCAAGAATATAGGACCATATTGGACCAACTGCCAGACAGTAAACCAAAAACACCAAAGAACAAAAAAGCAGCAAACAGTCCGATTATTATAAATATACAAAAACACTTTATTAGCTGTAAAACCAGGAAAAAACATGACAGGGGGAAATTGTCCCCATACAATATCAGCATGTATCCATATGGACAAGGTGAAGGTGACTATAGTACATAGAAAAAATCATTTACTAGCCGGCAGAGACCATACATATACTAGATTGCTGTGTCAGACTAATAGTGTAGATATACTATGGACCCTAGTCCTACATCAGTAGTAAAAGAGCCTAACACACAAAAAATATATATATATATCCAGAGTACATACCGGACAGTGTGGAGATATATCAAACCAGGTTAACACCTCACCCTCGTCCACCCCGACGCACGTTTCGGCGGATGCCTTTATCAAGGGGTTAGTGAGGTGATAGGCCAGTCTAAAGAAATGTGTTTTAGGGCACGCTTAAAACTGTGAATATTAATAACTGGATTGTCCCAGTAGTGCATTTCAGAAAACTGTCATTAGCGGAAATGAGAGCATGAGTAAGGTGGTAAACAGACACAAAGGAGAAGATGTAGGGCAGTGCAGAATTGTGGAGAGCTTTGTGGGTGATGATGATAAGATTATATTGCACCCTAGCAGATCCTCTCTAGATGAGCAACCAGGCAATGACTTGCACAGGGTAGCGGCATAAATGTGACAGTTGGACAGAAATATGATCCTGGTTTAATTCAGGGTAGATTGGAGAGGGGAGAATTTAGAAAGAGGGAAATCAATTAGTAGACAGTTGCAGTAGTCCAGGGGAGTATAAATCAGAACAGTAAGAATTTTTGCAGGTGTAAAAAGTACAAAAAGGTTGAATTCTTGAGATGTTTTTGAGGTGCAGGTGACATAATGGAGCAAGTGATCGGATGTAGGGAGTGAAGGAAAAATATGAATCAAATGTGACTCTGAGAAAGGGGGTGTGTTCCTTGGGACTTATAGTAGAACCACATATGGAAATGGCAATATTGGGTGTAGGTAGGCGTAGTGCAGCGGGGTTGGTGCAGTGACCCAGGAAAGTTCAAAAACAAATTCTCTTTTAATGGTCAGCGTACTCACAAACAGGAAAGCAAATAGTATACTCCGGATCGCAGCAGGGAAACAAGACAGTCTGTGTCCTAGACCAGTTGCTGTGGGCGACTGCACCTCCGTGTATGCAGAGGAGTGTGAGGGGTGCCAGGCCTTTTGGCTCTGCTTGGCTCTGTGTTTCTTCACACAGGCTGAAGCTTTGCCAGAGCCTCCTGTTCTGCAGATTTGCAAAACAAGACTGACACACCCAACCCTTTGCTGCAGGTCTTTTACAAAGAACCTGTGGTCATAGGCCACTTGTAAGACCTGGCCAGGAGGAAAGGGATCGCACCACTACCATCCTGTAGTCCGCTTCAAAAATAAAAGCCCATGGCAGGTTTTCTTGAATCTGCCTTGGGCAAATAGCTTGCCCAAGACCAACACTTACTTTTATTTTGCGCTGCGATCACAGCTATGCCTGTTACAGGAATCCACTCCCGTAGCGTCAATACGCTTCTGTGCGCATCCTGGGTGACACATAGCGACCCTTGCATATAACACCGGTCACTGCCTCACAGTAGGTTAGCAGTGGGAGGAAATCCAAGTTGTTCAGTCTTTGATATATTCAGTTTTAAATAGAGGTCAGACATGATGTTAGAGATGGCGGACAATCATTGGTATTTTGCAGTAATTCTCAGGTGATGTCAGGAGAAGATGTGTATAATTGGGTGTCTTCAGCATAGAGATGGGACTGAAGACCAAATCTGCTGACGGTTTGTAAAATAGGGTTGGTATACAAAGAAAAGACCTAGGGGACCTAGTACTGAACCCTGAGGAACTTCAATAGTAAGGGAAATAAGAGCTATTGATACACTGAATGAGCAGTCAGATAGGTAAGAGGAGAACCAAGAGACCAATATCTTGACGCCAGTGGAGGAGAGCAAAGTGAGAAGGAGTTGGTTATCCAAGGTGTCAAATGCAGTAAAGAAATCAAGGAGAATCAAGAAGTAGTAATGACCATTAGATCAAGCTGTTAGTAAGTAATTACAAACTTTAGTAAGCGTAGTTTCTGTAGAGTGTAAAAAGCGGAAACCAGATTGTAAGGGGTCAAGAAGAAGAGGTCAAGAAGAATGGAGATTAGAGACAGGTCTATAGTTAGCGGAGCAGTTCTGCATGAGGAATGTTTTTTTGGTAATTAATTTATGAATGCATATTTGAAAGATGACAGAAAGATACAGGATTAAAGAAGTTAAATATTTTAGGTAGATAGTGACAGCCAGCAAGATGGAATAGGGTCACTGGTGCAGGTAGTAGGGAAAGAAGAAGCAAGGAGCCTGGCAACCTTTTCTTCTGTGACCAGTTCAAAGACAGAAAGTGAACTTGATAAAGTGCGGGAGTGAAGAGGATGCATGAAATTGAGGCATGGTCAATTTTTTCCTTGAAATAATTGACCAGATCGTCAGTACTGAGGTTAGTGATCAAGGCCTGCACTTTTGGACTGAGCAAGGAGTGAAAAGTGTCAGAGAACATTGTTAGATAGTTATCATAGCCTATATTTCAACAAGTCTCCCACCGTTTGGTGCTTGGCAGCTAGACCACTGAACTAATAGATATTGCTCAAGGTTCTTCCCAGTCTCTTTCACTAATACATATATAGGTTGTAGTATTTTTTTTTACATATTTATTTGAGATGTCTAGCTTGAGTAGAACTTTTCTCAAGCACAGACATAAGTCTAGACATAGAATGTGCAATGCCTGTGATCATCCTTTGCCAGATGAGACTGCTGAAGGTACTTCTGACAGCTGTGTTTCTCTACATGAGGATACCTCATGCTGAATTTTATAAGAAAGTGTGTATCAAATGCATTCCGCCATTGCCAAGAGTCTGTGATTCTAGTATAAGCCTTGATTGCACCTATCCAAAACATTCTGCTATAAGGAAAAAGGCAAATGATTCATTTTCTTGGCTAAAGACACAGATGTTACCGATCACATCTACAAGTAACAAACAACATGGTAAACAACAAAGCAGAAATGTGTCTCCTGTTCTATTTGTCCTGAAAATGACGTACAGTATTCAAATAACTTGCCTGAATCTTCTGACTCGAAGGGTATGTTTCCACGTTCAGGAAACGCTGTGTTTTTGACGCTGCGTTGAGCCGCAGCATCAAAAACGCAGCATCCAGGTGTTACAGCATAGTGAAGGGGATTTCATGAAATCCCGTCTCCACTATGCAGTAAAAGACGCATGCGGCAGACCCGCGAAAACGCACATGCGGTGCGTCTTTTAAGAACGCAGCATGTCCTTGCATTGCTGAAACAACGCAAGGACAACGCAGGTGACCTGACAGTGACCTCAGGTGCAGATTTGGTCAGGATTTTACCTGCATAAAATCCAGACCAAATCCTGGGGCAATCCTGAACGTGGACACATACCCTAATAGGCCTGTATCTGCAGACAATCTTTTTTGTTCAGGAATGAAAAGGCCCACAAGCTTGTTAAATCCATAAAAAACATTATGAAAATCAGAGAAGACAGTGTCCGCACAGGACAGAAATAGTGTATTCTATTTTCCTAAGAAAAAAAGCCTGCCAGAACAATCTGTCTGCAATTTGATCTTGGTAAAATAGTGGAAGCATCCTGACAAAATAGTGCTTTGCATTTCACATATTCAATCTTTGTATATCTTAACACATATGTAGTATGTAGGTGACTGTCTCTTTAGTTGGCAGAGCATTCCACCTATCAAGCTGTTTTAACCCCTTCACCCCCGGAGCTTTTTTCGTTTTTTTCATTTTCGTTTTTCGCTCCCCTTATTTCCAGAGCCATTACTTTTTTTATTTTTCCGTCAATATGGCCATGTGAGGGCTTACTTTTTTGCGGGACGAGTTGTACTTTTGAACGATACCATTGGTTTTATACCATGTCGTGTAACAGAAAACGGGCAAAAAATTCCAAGTGCGATGAAATTGCAAAAAAAGTGCAATCTCACACTTGTTTTTTGTTTGGCTTTTTTGCTAGGTTCGCTAAATGCTAAAACTAACCTGCCAATATGATTCTCCAGGTCATTACGAGTTCATAGACACCAAACATGTGTAGGTTCTCTTTTATCTAAGTGGTAAAAAAAAATCCAAAGCTTCAATAGCCTCTATAGGAGGCTAGAAGCATGCACTACACGATCGGCTCTGCTACATAGAGGTGAAGTACGGATCACCTCTATGTAGCAGAAATGCAGGGTTGCTTTGAACACAGGGTGGCGCTCAAAGCAATCGGCCATCAACAACCATAGAGGTCTCAAGAAGACCTCTGGTTGTTATGGCAACGCACCGATGACCCCCGATCATGTGACGGGGTCAGCGGTGCGAGTACTCCCGGCCACGCGGCCGGGAGCGCTAGTTGAATGCCGCTGTCGGCGTTTGACAGCGGCATTTAACTAGTTAATGGGCGCGGGTGGATTGCAAAACAGCTGACAAGACACGGCTTTGAGGTGGGCTCACCGCTGGAGCCTACCTCTAAACAGGGGTTCTGCCAGCTGACGTACTATTCCGTCAGCTGGTAGAGAGGGGTTAATTAATATGGATAATATTAGTAGACTTTTGACCCAGTAGAGACATAGCTGAGAAAAATAGTTAGGGTTACTCCTGGCGAAGGTCGCCTTGTCATGGCTTCCTTCATTTTCTTTATATATTCAATGTTTGCATACAGTACATCCGCCCTCTTTTCTTCTGCTTCTTACTAAATACATTCTGCTACGTGCTGCCGGAAGATGATGAGGAATGTGAAACCTTGTTTTTCTTTTCTTGATTCTGAAAGCACCATACGTAATAAATCTTTTTTGCATTTCATTATGAGCCTATTTTATTATGCAACAAGTATTATACTGGTGTTCTTTTACATAGTCTACTGCTAAAAGATTGCTTAATTCTTTACTTATCATTGCTAGTTGGGTAATCCTAGGAATGAGACTGAGAGACAAAATATCCAGCTTTGTGCTGTCCTTCAGGAAAGGAAAATTAATCCCTTCACCACCTTGGATTTTTCCGTTTTTGAGTTTTCATTTTTTGCTCCCCTTCTTCCCAGAGCCATAACTTTTTTATTTTTTCTTCAATATGGCCATGTGAGGGCTTGTTTTTTGTGGGATGAGTTGTACTTCAGAACAACTTCATTGTTTTTTCCATATAGTGTAATAAAAAAGGGAAAAAAACTCAAAGTGCCTTGAAATTGCAAAAAAAATGCAATTCCACAATTGTTTTTTGTTTTTGTTTTTTTAGTTCACTAAATGCTAAAACTGACATGCCATTGTCATTCTCCAGGTCATTACAAGTTCGCAGTTACCAAACAAGTATAGGTTCTTTTTTATTTAAGTGGTGAAAAAAAATCCAAAGTTTGTAAAAAAAAAACAGGGTGAAGGCTTATTTTTTGTGCGCCAAGGTGACTTTTTATTGATGCCATTTTGGTGTAGATACGACATTTTGATTGCCAGTTATTGCATTTTAATGCAATGTTGCAGGAACCAAAAAACAAAAATTATGGCGTTTTGATTTTTTTCTCATTACACTGTTTACCAATCGAATTAATTATTTTTATGTATTAATAGATCGGGGAATTCTGGGGGGCTTCAGCCCTGCTATGTGTAGCTAAAATGCTCATCTGCTATAAGAGCCGGCCATTGGGTGGCGCTCTTAGCGGTTCATCAATGACAACCACAACGGTCTCCTGCAGACCCCAGTTTGTCATCCCAACCCATTGGTGACCCGCGGTCATGTAACATGGGCGCTGATGAGCGGGGTTTGTGACTTGGTTCAGATGCGATTATGTTAAATGCTGCTGTCAGACATTGACAGTGACATTTAACATGTTAACAGTAGCAGATGGATCACGATTCCACCAACGGCTGTTAGGGGCACATGTCAGTTTATTAAAAGTTTAGGGCTCATCGGAGCCACATCAAACAGGGGGAGGCAACCTTGGACGTACCTATACGTCCAAGGTCGTAAAGTGGATAAAGGTACCAAATTTTCACTATACAGTGCCTTCTATAGACACAAAAAATGCTGGATGACTGCCGATGTTGTCCTCCTCGTCCTCCTCCTCCCTCTCTTCCCTGTCGTAAGGCAATCCACACTGAAGAGAAGGGATCGTGATGCTCATCCTCATTATCACCCAGTCAGTGTTGAGAAGATGAGATGAGGCTGGGCTGTGTAGCATCACTCTGTATAGTTTCTTGTCCATCTCAACTTTCTCCGTCTGCACAGCCCTCTTTTTAATTGTGAGCAATGAGTGTAACAATAGACAGAGAAGCAGGATGGTGACACTGATTATGGCATCATCACCTCTTACTATCTTAGTTGAGTCCCCAAACTTTTGGAGAACCGCACAGATGTCAGACATCCATGCCTTCTCATCAGCTCTTATTTGCGGCGGCTAACCAGAATACAGATGGGCATGGTGTAGCTGGTATTCAACTACTGCCCTCTGCTGCTCACAAAGCCTTGACAACATATCTACCAGTTCCAACACGTGGTGACATCGCATACCAGTCGGTGAGCTGGAAGTTACAAATGCTGCAGCAGCACTACCAGGGCGGCAGCACCATGATGCTCGAGAGAGTAACGAGTAGTGACTAGCGATAAGCGAACTTGTTTGGAAAACGTTTGCCAATTTCAAATTCGGCACGAATCTTGCACATTCGGATTCATGTTTGGATTCCCAAGCATTTTCCTCAAAATGATGAAATTTCTGCCAAAGTTCTGTAAATGATCAAGTTATCACTAATGTTATTGTTAGGACTTGGGGGGGGGGCTAGATGTATTTGATGAGGGGAGTGGGTGGGGAGAGGTAAGAGGAGCGGCAGACTGTTATTCTCTTTTGGGGGATTTATATATTGTGCTGCAGTGGTAGCACACTTATGCAGTGATGAGGCAGTGATCCAGCAAAGTTCACAATGTTCAACTCAAAAAACACAACACACGATGTCCTCCGGGACGCAGCAGGGAACCATATCTTCTGGATTACAATCACTAATAGTGTTGAGCGATACCTTCCGATATTCGAAAGTATCGGTATCGGATTGGATCGGCCGACAAAATATCAGATCTCGCCGATACCGATACCCGATACCAATACAAGTCAATGGGACACAAATATCGGAAGGTAACCTGGATGGTTCCCAGGGTCTGAAGGAGAGGAAACTCTCCTTCAGGCCCTGGGATCCATATTCATGTAAAAAATAAAGAATAACAATAAAAAATATGGATATACTCACCCCTCCGGCGGACCCTGGACCTTAGCGATGTAACCGGCAGCCTCCGTTCCTAAGAATGCAGAGTGAAGGACCTTCGATGACGTCGCGGCTTGTGATTGGTCGCGTGATCGTTCATGTGACCGCTCACGTGACCAATCACAAGCCGCGATGTCATCGCAGGTCCTACACTCACTGCATTCAGGGTCCGCCGGAGGGGTGAGTATATCCATATTTTTTATTTTTATTCTTTATTTTTTACATGAATATGGATCCCAGGGCCTGAAGGAGAGTCTCCTCTCCTCCAGACCCCGGGAACCTTACACTGGGAACTTCCAATTCCGATTTCCGATATCACAAAAATATCGGAACTCGGTATCGGAATTCCGATACAGCAAATATCGGCCGATACCCGATACGTGCGGTATAGGAATGCCCAACACTAGTCACTAAACATTCCAGTCCTCCTCCTGAGACCAGTTGCCGTGGGGCGACTGCACCACTGTGTACACTGTGGGTGCCAGGCTATTCAGCTGCCTTGGGCGTTTGGCCAATACCAGACTGACACTGACTCTGAACCTGGCACACCCAAACCTTATACTGCAGGGTTTTTAACTTGAATCTGTGGCCTTCAGCCACGTGGAAAACCCGTTCCGGAATGAAATGGACTGCATCACTACCGACTTGTAGTCTGTTTCAACACAAAAGCCCAGAGCAGATTTTCCCTAAATCTGCCTTGGACAACCAGCATGTTCAAGACCTATACTCACTTTAGTCTGCATTGCAACCACAGCTACGCCTGTGACTGCAATGTACTCTCATGGCCTTAATACGCCTTCCTTTGTATCCTGGGGGAAACATATAGTGACCCTCACATGTAACACCAGTCACTGCCTCACATACCCATTCCCTCTGTTCGAACCTGTGGAGTTGAACACTTGTCACCTCACATGGGCGCGTGACAAGGCATCCGCATGACCATTTGACACCTCCCGCCCGACACTGTACTGAAAAGCCAAAGTAGGGACCGGAATCATCGGTTGATGTAAGCATCCCTCCCCTTTGCATTTCTCCTCCACACTTTGTTACGTGCCCACCCACCTCCCCGCTCTCTGTTGCAGAAGACACACCTATTTTCCTGACTAACAGTAGGTTTGGGCCAGTTTTGGGTGGTCTCGACCTTGTTTATTTGGGGTTCACTTACCCTGCAGCTCATCCCGTAACCTAAGTACCTGCTTTCGGGCATCTGGTATTGTTTCCTCTGTACCCTTACCTATGCCTCTGTGACTATGTCCCGCCGAAACAACGAGATCCGCCTCGGCACCTCTGGGCAATGGGCATACATCCGTACCATGTCACACCGGAACCCGAGCTTCCCGCCCTGCTGTCTAGAGAGAGCTCTATACATTTTACCCTGACCTCCTGCACATCCTTGGCCAGTGCCAGAGGGTTCCTCGTGCGTACATACCTAGTCGCCTCCGTGACCACACCTTCTTGATTTCCCCAGGCTTTATTTTTATATGCGCATTTATTATACCTGTATCTCTGCATGGGACCCTAAAACTGAGCTGTCCAGAACTTACCAGGGGACATTTCCTGCTCGGGATTCAGTGGGGTCTCCACAAACTCTCCTGCCACAAACTCTAGGGGGAACCTATCGGGGTTACACTCTGTCCCTAGGTTGGCAACCCCTATGGCAGGTATCCCTGTGTTACGGCTGCGACCACAGACGCGGCCAAGCCGATGCCTCCACGTCGCCAAACCATGACAACGTGGGCGAGCGTCCCAAGTGGGAACGCAATGTGGACCCACTGGACCACATATAGTATCTTGGACCTACCCAGACTAGGGAAGGGCAGCGAGCAGGGTCTATGGCAGCTGCGCATGTGGACAAGATGGCGATATGCAACACTAGATTACACCGCACAGCTTCAGGTATGGAGAAACAAAGTTTACTTAAATGAAAACACAGTACATAACAAAACATAATGATGTCAGGATCCCGATTCCACACATCAGAGTAGGATACATGTTTCAGGATAACAGACGAAGGCAGGAGGACATCACGGGTTGATGAAGTCCAGGGTTATCTGGCACGGGCATACTATGACGGCCTCACTCTCAGGCCTCAGGCGCAGCACAGGCTCAGCAGGAGAACATCAGACACCGACCTCGGACGGACTTCAGATGATGGCAGGAGGACATCACGGGTTGATGAAGTCCAGGGTTATCTGGCACGGGCATACTATGACGGCCTCACTCTCAGGCCTCAGGCGCAGCACAGGCTCAGCAGGAGAACATCAGACACCAACCTCAGACAGACTTCAGATGATGGCAGGAGTCATCATGGGTTGATGCAGTCCAGGGTCATCTGGCACGGGCATACTAGGTTGAGCTCTCTCTCAGGCCTCAGGCATAGCACTGGCTCAGCAGGAGAACATCAGACACTGATCCCGGAAGGACGTCGTCACAGGGTGGACCCCGGGGAACATCGGGTCACAGGCTAGACATCAGGACATAGACTGGACATCAGGACACAGTCTGAACATTAGGACATCAAGACACAGACTGGACATCAGGACACAGGCTGGACATCAGGACACAGGCTGGACATCAGGACATCAGGACACAGGCTGGACTTCAGGACCTCAGGACACAAGCAGGACTGTTGTGAACTCTGTTTTTGGGCTCCCTCTTGTGGTCACAAGTGGTACTGTGTGAGTGCTATCTTTGGGCTCCCTCTGGTGGCTCTTTGTGTCATTCTGCAGGTCTGAGGCTGGATCAGCTGTCTCGTTATCTGTTAGCTGGTTTCCTATTTAGCTAAGTTTTCTGTTAGTTCATTTTTTGATCATCAGTGTTCTATATGTTTCTTGGTTATTTATTTGTCCTTGTCCAGCTTGCTAATATGTGATTTCCTTGCTTGCTGGTAGCTCTAGGGGGCTGAGTTTCTCCCCTCACACCGTTAGTTGGTGTGGGGGTTCTTGAATTCTCAGCGTGGATATTTTGTATAGGGTTTTTTACTGACCGCACAGTTCCCTGCCTGTCTTCTGCTATCTAGTATTAGTGGGCCTCATTTGCTGAATCTGTTTTCATTTCTACGTTTTGTATTTTCCCCTTACCTCACCGTTATTATTTGTTGGGGGCTTCCTATATCTTTGGGGTCATTTCTCTGAGGCAAGTGAGGTCTTACTTTCTCTATAGGGGTAGCAAGTTTCTCAGGCTGCGTCGAGACGTCCAGGAATTTAGGCACGTTCACCGGCTACCTTTAGTGTGTTTGGTTAGGATCAGGTTTTGCGGTCAGTTCAGTTACCACCTCCCTAGAGCTTGTTCTATGTTCAGTAGCTTAGCTAGTCTAATCTGTGATCCTCAGCCACTAAGGATCATAACAGTACAGCAGGCCTAAAAGTGTTTAATGCATCGCAGAAGTGGGATAAGAGAAGCCCTGAGTACAATTTTTTTTTTCCTCTCCCTTTGCTGCAGTCTGTCCAGCTTCTCTCATCCCCTTAATCTCTGGGTTGCTTTGAGTTCAGCTGCAGACATGGATATTCAGAGTCTGACTTCTAGTGTGGATCATCTTGCTGCAAGGGTGCAAAGCATTCAGGATTTTGTTGTTCACAGTCCTATGTCTGAGCCAAAAGTACCTATTCCTGAGTTGTTTTCTGGAGATAGATCAAGGTTTCTGAATTTTAAGAATAATTGTAAATTATTTCTTTCTTTGAGACCTCGTTCCTCTGGTGATTCCGCTCAGCAAGTTAGAATTGTTATCTCCCTGTTACGTGGCGACCCTCAAGATTGGGCCTTCTCCCTGGCGCCAGGAGATCCTGCATTGCTGAATGTGGATGCATTTTTTCTGGCGCTAGGATTGCTTTATGAGGAACCTAATCTTGAGAACCAGGCAGAAAAGGCCTTGCTGGCTCTCTCTCAGGGCCAGGATGAAGCTGAGGTGTATTGTCAAAAATTTCGGAAATGGTCGGTGCTTACTCAATGGAATGAGTGTGCCCTGGCTGCAAATTTCAGAGAAGGTCTTTCTGAAGCCATTAAAAATGTTATGGTGGGGTTCCCCAAGCCTGCAAGTCTGAATGACTCAATGGCTTTGGCCATTCAGATTGATCGGCGTTTGCGGGAGCGCAGATCTGCGCACCATCTGGCGGTGTTTTCTGATCAGAGACCTGAGTCTATGCAATGTGACCGAATTCTGACCAGAGTTGAGCGGCAAAATCATAGACGTCAAAATGGGTTGTGCTTTTACTGTGGTGATTCAACTCATGTTATCTCAGCATGCTCTAAGCGCTTAAAAAAAATCGCTAAAACTGTCACCGTTGGTACTATACAGCCTAAATTCATTTTGTCTGTTACTTTAATTTGTTCTCTGTCATCTTACTCGGTTATGGCTTTTGTGGATTCAGGTGCTGCCCTGAACCTGATGGATTTGTCATTTGCCAGGCGCTGTGGTTTTGTCCTGGAGCCTTTAGAATTCCCTATTCCACTGAGGGGAATTGATGCTACACCATTGGCTGAGAATAAGCCTCAGTATTGGACTCAAGTGACCATGTGCATAACTCCTGTACATCAGGAGGTGATTCGCTTTCTTGTGCTGCATAATTTGCATGATGTTGTCGTTTTGGGTCTGCCATGGTTGCAGGCCCATAATTCAGTACTGGATTGGAAAGCTATGTCTGTTTCAAGTTGGGGTTGCCAGGGGATTCATGGCGATGCTCCTTTGGTGTCAATTGCTTCTTCCACTCCTTCTGAGGTCCCTGAGTTTTTGTCGGACTACCAGGATGTATTTGATGAGCCCAGATCCGGTGCCCTGCCTCCTCACAGGGATTGTGATTGTGCTATAAATTTGATTCCTGGTAGTAAGTTCCCTAAGGGACGACTTTTTAATTTGTCTGTACCAGAACATGCCGCGATGCGGAGTTATATAAAGGAGTCTTTAGAGAAGGGACATATTCGCCCGTCCTCCACCCCTCTTGGTGCAGGATTCTTTTTTGTGGCCAAGAAGGATGGTTCTCTGAGACCTTGTATTGATTATCGTCTTCTAAATAAAATCACGGTTAAATTTCAGTATCCTTTGCCATTATTATCTGATCTGTTTGCTCGGATTAAGGGGTCCAGTTGGTTCACCAAGATAGATCTTCGTGGTGCGTATAACCTTGTGCGTATTAAGCAGGGGGATGAATGGAAAACAGCATTTAATACGCCCGAAGGCCATTTTGAGTACTTGGTGATGCCTTTTGGACTCTCTAATGCTCCTTCTGTGTTCCAGTCCTTCATGCATGACATCTTCCGAGAATATCTGGATAAATTTATGATTGTGTATCTGGATGACATTTTGGTCTTTTCTGAGGACTGGGAGTCCCATGTGAAGCAGGTCAGGATGGTATTTCAGGTCCTACGTGCTAATGCCTTATTTGTGAAGGGCTCAAAATGTCTCTTCGGAGTACAGAAGGTTTCCTTTTTGGGTTTTATTTTTTCTCCTTCTACTATTGAGATGGACCCAGTCAAGGTCCAGGCTATTCATGACTGGACTCAGCCTACATCTGTTAAGAGTCTTCAGAAGTTCTTGGGTTTTGCTAATTTTTACCGTCGCTTCATTGTTAATTTTTCTGGCGTGGTTAAACCCTTGACGGATTTGACCAAGAAGGGTTCTGATGTGACTAATTGGTCTCCTGCGGCCGTGGAGGCCTTTCAGGAGCTGAAGCGCCGGTTTTCTTCGGCTCCAGTTTTGTGTCAGCCTTATGTCTCTCTTCCTTTTCAGGTCGAGGTTGATGCTTCTGAGATAGGAGTAGGGGCTGTTTTGTCGCAGAGAAGCTCTGATTGCTCTGTGATGAAGCCTTGTGCTTTCTTTTCGAGAAAGTTTTCGCCTGCCGAGCGGAATTATGATGTTGGTAATCGGGAGTTGTTGGCTATGAAGTGGGCATTTGAGGAGTGGCGACATTGGCTCGAGGGAGCTAAGCATCGTGTAGTGGTCTTGACTGATCACAAAAATCTGATTTATCTCGAGTCTGCCAAGCGGCTGAATCCTAGACAGGCTCGTTGGTCGTTGTTTTTCTCCCGTTTCGATTTCGTGGTCTCGTACCTGCCTGGTTCGAAGAACGTGAAGGCTGATGCTCTTTCTAGGAGTTTTGTGCCTGACGCTCCGGGAGTTTCAGAGCCGGCTGGTATCCTCAGAGAGGGAGTGATTTTGTCTGCCATTTCCCCAGATTTGCGACGAGTGCTGCAGAAATTTCAGGTGGATAGACCTGACCGTTGCCCACCAGAGAGACTGTTTGTCCCAGATAGATGGACCAGCAGAGTTATTTCCGAGGTTCATTCTTCAGTGTTGGCAGGCCATCCTGGGATTTTTGGTACCAGAGATTTGGTGGCTAGGTCCTTCTGGTGGCCTTCCTTGTCGCGGGATGTGCGTTCCTTTGTGCAGTCCTGTGGGATTTGTGCTCGGGCTAAGCCTTGCTGTTCTCGTGCCAGCGGTTTGCTTTTGCCTTTGCCTGTCCCGAAGAGGCCTTGGACGCACATTTCCATGGATTTTATTTCGGATCTTCCAGTCTCTCAGAGAATGTCTGTCATCTGGGTGGTGTGTGATCGTTTTTCCAAAATGGTCCATTTGGTGCCCTTGCCTAAGTTGCCTTCCTCCTCCGATTTGGTTCCTCTATTTTTTCAGAATGTGGTCCGCTTGCACGGCATCCCTGAAAATATTGTGTCTGACAGAGGATCCCAGTTTGTGTCCAGATTTTGGCGGATCTTTTGTGCTAAGATGGGCATTGATTTGTCTTTTTCGTCGGCCTTCCATCCTCAGACGAATGGCCAAACCGAGCGAACTAATCAGACCTTGGAAACTTATTTAAGATGTTTTGTTTCTGCTGATCAGGATGATTGGGTGACTTTTTTGCCATTGGCCGAGTTTGCCCTTAATAATCGGGCTAGTTCTGCTACTTTGGTTTCGCCTTTTTTCTGCAATTCTGGATTTCATCCTCGTTTTTCCTCGGGTCAGGTTGAGCCTTCTGACTGTCCTGGGGTGCATTCTGTGGTGGATAGGTTGCAGCAGATTTGGAACCATGTGGTGGACAATTTGAAGTTGTCACAGGAGAAGGCTCAGCGCTTTGCCAACCGCCGTCGCGGTGTGGGTCCCCGACTTCATGTTGGGGATTTGGTATGGCTGTCTTCTCGGTATGTTCCTATGAAGGTCTCCTCTCCTAAATTCAAGCCTCGCTTCATCGGTCCTTATAAGATTTTGGAAATCCTTAACCCGGTGTCATTTCGTCTGGACCTCCCAGCGTCGTTTGCCATTCATAACGTGTTCCATAGGTCTTTGTTGCGGAGGTATGTGGTGCCTGTGGTTCCTTCTGTTGAGCCCCCTGCCCCGGTGCTGGTTGAGGGCGAATTGGAGTACGTGGTGGAGAAGATCTTGGATTCTCGTATTTCTAGACGGAGGCTTCAGTATTTGGTTAAGTGGAAGGGCTATGGTCAGGAGGATAATTCCTGGGTTGTCGCCTCTGATGTTCATGCGGCCGATTTGGTTCATGCCTTCCATGTTGCTCATCCTGATCGCCCTGGGGGTTTTGATGAGGGTTCGGTGACCCCTCCTCAAGGGGGGGGTACTGTTGTGAACTCTGTTTTTGGGCTCCCTCTTGTGGTCACAAGTGGTACTGTGTGAGTGCTATCTTTGGGCTCCCTCTGGTGGCTCTTTGTGTCATTCTGCAGGTCTGAGGCTGGATCAGCTGTCTCGTTATCTGTTAGCTGGTTTCCTATTTAGCTCACCTGGACTATCAGTTGTTGCCTGCTGTCAATGTATTCAGTGCTATTTTGATCTCTCCTGCCTACCTTCGTTATCAGTCTCTCCAAGAGAAGCTAAGTTTTCTGTTTGTTCATTTTTTGATCATCAGTGTTCTATATGTTTCTTGGTTATTTATTTGTCTTTGTCCAGCTTGCTAATATGTGATTTCCTTGCTTGCTGGTAGCTCTAGGGGGCTGAGTTTCTCCCCTAACACCATTAGTTGGTGTGGGGGTTCTTGAATTCTCAGCGTGGATATTTTGTATAGGGTTTTTTACTGACCGCACAGTTCCCTGCCTGTCTTCTGCTATCTAGTATTAGTGGGCCTCATTTGCTGAATCTGTTTTCATTTCTACGTTTTGTATTTTCCCCTTACCTCACCGTTATTATTTGTTGGGGGCTTCCTATATCTTTGGGGTCATTTCTCTGAGGCAAGTGAGGTCTTACTTTCTCTATAGGGGTAGCAAGTTTCTCAGGCTGCGTCGAGACGTCCAGGAATTTAGGCACGTTCACCGGCTACCTCTAGTGTGTTTGGTTAGGATCAGGTTTTGCGGTCAGTTCAATTACCACCTCCCTAGAGCTTGTTCTATGTTCAGTAACTTAGCTAGTCTAATCTGTGATCCTCAGCCACTAAGGATCATAACACAGGACATCAGAACATCAGGAATACCGGATAGACATCTGGGACACTGGCGTGGCAGCCCAGATCATTGGCTGGGACACTCATATGGCAGCCCAGGGCATCAGTTACATCAGAACATTTGACACAAGAAGAACATCAGGACACAGGCAGGGCATCAGGACATCAGGAATACCGGATAGACATCTGGGACACTGGTGTGGCAGCCCAGGTCATCAGTTACATCAGGACATCGGACACAGGAAGGACATCAGGACATCACGACACAGACAGGGCATCAGGTCACTGGCATGGCAGCCCCGGTCATCAGCTGGAACACGGATGGCATGGAACCAGGCAGCGGCAGTCATCAGGTTGCTAGCTATGGCCGTCAGACTCTGGGCATCGGACCTAGAAAGGAACTCAAGCGTGATGTGCAAGCAATGCCGGACTGGACCTGGGCTGGATGGGGTTAGCACCACATAGCAGGCTGAGCACAGCATAGTATAAGTTCAGCAAGAACATCAGACTCCATCTATAAAAGGTGAGCCCAGGAAGTTCAGTCACTGGGTACTGGGCGTCAGACACAAAAGGACTTCAGGAACATAACACAGAGGACACAGTTCAGACAGGGTCAGGTACTGGATATGCAGCCTCCAGGATAAGTGGGTCTGGGTACTCTGCCCTCAGAATAGGTGGAAAAACAAAACACAAACAGATCTGGATATGCAGCCTCCAGGATATGCAGATCTGGGTACTCTGCCCCCCGAACAGGCGGAAGACAGGTATCAGCTGTCCCAGAACATACTGCATACAGAACGGGAGCAGGATACCTAACACACAAGGCAAGACTCAGAAACACAATGCAATGCTCTGGCCATGCCCAGCAGGAAAGAGGGAGTTTATATAGGAGCTGCTCCTCAGCAGTAGGCTGAGGAAGCAACACAGGTGCACACACAAACTCTAATAAAAGCAAGGTAGGTGTGGCCGAGCGCACCCTAAGCACAGACAGAAACCATTACAGCACAGTCAGCACAGAAACTGTGGCTTAGGGCACCTGGCAGCCACTGCTAGCCTAGACACATGTAGAAAGTCATACACCAGCTGCAGAGGACCTCGCAACCCGCGGATAGCTTCCACAATGGCAGCCAGGGACCACACATGTGGATGGTCATGCAGCAGAGCAAAGACGTCACAGCACATGTGCAGCTACGCAGCGGAGCAGGGAACTGAGCCACATCCATACAGGTAACAGACAACAGTATCCCTGCACATTAGGGGGAGAGGAGAAAGGGGTAAAGCCAAGACATGCAGAGTAACGCTGAACAAAGTATAAACCCGCCGGCGTTACACCCTGACTCGGGATCTTCGGGTTCTGCACCTGGAACAACATCCTCAGCCTCTCTTGCCAATACCTCTAGGGTGGAACCTATCGGGGTTACACTCTGTCCCTAGGTTGGTGACCCCTATGGCAGGTATCCCTGACTTGGGATCTTTGAGTTCTATGCCTGGAACAACATTTACCTTACGAGGGTTGACCCTGGACTCCCACAAGGACCAGAACAGGGGCAAATTTCTTCCCAACACAGTCCCATATGAAAGGGTCTTCACCACTCCCACCACATGTTTAATGTCCCCACAAGATGTAGAAAAATTAACCAACCTGGTTGGGTACTCCCGGATTTCCCCATGGATACCCATCACTTCCACTTTCCATCCTTTGGTGTTGACCCTGGCAACAAAGGACCCTGTTGTGGATTCTGTTTTTGGGCTCCCTCTGGTGGTTACAACTGGTACTGGGTGACTTTGGTGGGTTGCGGTTTCTGGTTTCCACCTGTCCATCAGAGGCTGGGTGTTTCCTATTTAACCTGGCTTCCCTGTCATTCCCTTGCCGGCTATCAATGTTCTCAGATGTTCTCAGTTTGGTTCTGACTACCTGCTTCCAGATCTCTCAGGATAAGCTAAGTTATGCTTTTCAGTTGTTCTGTTTTTTTTGTCCAGCTTGCTAAATATTACTCTATGCTAGTTGGAAGCTCTAGTGGGCTGAGGTGCTCCCCATGTGCCATGAGTTGGCACATGGGTGCTTGTAATCTCAGGATGGTTTTTGATTAGGGTTTTTTGCTGACCGCTCAGACCCCTTTTGTATCCTTCTGCTTTCTAGTTATAGCGGGCCTCGTTTTGCTAACTCTATTTTCATATCTATGTGCGTGCCTTCCTCTCATTTTCACCATCAATACATGTGGGGGGCAACTATACCTTTGGGGTTTATTTCTCTGGAGGCAAGTTAGGTCTTTATTTTCTCTGCAGTGCTAGTTAGCTCTTAGGCTGGCGCGAAGCGTCTAGAATCAACGTAGGCACGCTCCCTGGCTATTTCTAGTTGTGTTTGTCAGGAGTAGGGCAGCGGTCAGCCCAGGTTCCATCACCCTAGAGCTCGTCCGTTATTTTAGTTATTTTTGCTTGTCCAGTGCGATCCCCTAGCCATTGGGATCCATAACAGTATGGCCGGCCCACAAAGTGTTAATTGTTTGGGCTGAAGCAGGAGAAAAAGAAGTGTTGAAGGGAAATTTTTTTTTTTTTTCCCTCAGAGTTTTGCTGCCTAGCCTTTAATTGCTGTCTAGCTGCTGCTTACCTCCTCTTAACCCTTGAATGGCTCTGACCTTAGCTGTTTAACATGGATGTCCAGAGTTTGGCTTCCAGCCTGAATAATCTCGCTGCAAAAGTTCAAAACATACAGGATTTTGTTGTTCACACTCCTATGTCTGAACCTAGAATTCCTATTCCAGAGTTTTTTTCTGGAGATAGATCTACCTTCCTGAATTTCAGGAACAATTGCAAATTGTTTCTTTCTTTGAAATTTCGCTCCTCTGGAGACCCTGCTCAGCAGGTCAAGATTGTAATATCTTTCCTGCGGGGCGACCCTCAGAATTGGGCATTTGCATTGGCACCAGGGGATCCTGCATTGCTCAGTGTGGATGCGTTTTTTCTGGCACTGGGATTGCTCTATGAGGAACCTAACCTGGAGATTCAGGCTGAAAAGGCTTTATTAGCCCTCTCTCAGGGGCATGATGAAGCGGAAGTATATTGTCAAAAATTTCGGAAATGGTCGGTACTTACTCAGTGGAATGAGTGCGCACTGGCTGCAAACTTCAGAGATGGTCTTTCTGAGGCCATTAAGGATATTATGGTGGGGTTCCCTGCGCCTACAGGTCTGAATGAGTCTATGACTATGGCCATTCAGATTGATCGGCGTTTGCGGGAGCACAAACCTGTGCACCAGTTGGCGGTGTCTTCTGAACAGGCACCTGAGACTATGCAATGTGATAGAATTCAGTCCAGAAGTGAACGGCAAAATTATAGGCGGAAAAATGGATTGTGTTTTTATTGTGGTGATTCAGCTCATGTTATATCAGCATGCTCTAAACGCACAAAAAAGGTTGATAAATCTTTTGCCATTAGTACTCTGCAGTCTAAGTTCATTTTGTCTGTAACTCTGATTTGTTCACTGTCATCCATTTCCGTCGATGCCTATGTGGATTCGGGCGCTGCCCTGAGTCTTATGGATTGGTCATTTGCCAAACGCTGCGGTTTTAGTCTGGAGCCTCTGGAAGTTCCTATTCCTTTGAAGGGAATTGACTCTACACCATTGGCTATGAATAAACCGCAGTACTGGACACAAGTGACCATGCGCATGACTCCCGTTCATCAGGAGGTGATTCGCTTCCTTGTACTGTATAATTTACATGATGTACTAGTGCTTGGTCTGCCATGGTTACAAACTCATAATCCAGTCCTGGATTGGAAAACAATGTCTGTGTTAAGCTGGGGATGTCAGGGGGTTCATGATGATGCACCTCTGATTTCAATCGCTTCATCTACTCCTTCTGAGGTCCCTGCGTTTTTGTCTGACTATCGGGATGTTTTTGAGGAGCCTAAGCTCAATTCGCTCCCTCCTCATAGGGATTGTGACTGTGCTATAGAATTAATTCCTGGCAGTAAGTTCCCTAAGGGTCGTTTATTTAATCTGTCAGTGCCAGAGCATACTGCTATGCGGAATTATATTAAGGAGTCCTTGGAAAAGGGACATATTCGTCCATCTTTGTCCCCTCTGGGAGCAGGTTTTTTTTTCGTGGCTAAAAAAGATGGTTCCCTGAGACCTTGTATAGATTATCGCCTTCTGAATAAGATTACAGTCAAATATCAGTATCCATTGCCATTATTGACTGATTTGTTTGCTCGCATTAAGGGGGCTAGGTGGTTCACTAAGATAGATCTTCGCGGTGCGTATAATCTTGTGCGGATAAAGCAGGGTGATGAGTGGAAAACCGCATTTAATACGCCTGAGGGCCATTTTGAGTATTTGGTAATGCCTTTTGGACTTTCTAATGCTCCTTCAGTCTTTCAGTCCTTTATGCACAATATTTTCCGTGAATATCTAGTTTATGATTGTGTATTTGGATGATATTTTGGTGTTTTCTGATGACTGGGAGTCTCATGTTCTACAGGTCAGGAAGGTGTTTCAAGTCCTGCGGGCCAATTCTCTGTTTGTGAAGGGCTCGAAATGTCTCTTCGGAGTCCAGAAGATTTCTTTTTTGGGGTACATTTTTTCTCCTTCTACTATTGAGATGGATCCCGTCAAGGTTCAGGCGATTTGTGACTGGACACAACCTACATCTGTTAAGGGTCTTCAGAGGTTCTTGGGTTTTGCTAATTTTTATCGTCGGTTCATTGCTAATTTTTCCAGTGTTGTTAAACCTTTGACTGATTTGACTAAAAAGGGTGCTGATGTTGCTAATTGGTCTCCTACGGCTGTGGAGGCCTTTCAGGAACTTAAGCGCCGGTTTTCTTCTGCTCCTATGTTATGTCAACCAGATGTTTCACTTCCTTTTCAAGTTGAGGTTGATGCTTCCGAGATTGGAGCGGGGGCGGTTTTGTGACAGAGAAGTTCCGATGGCTCGGTGATGAAGCCATGTGCGTTCTTTTCTAGAAAATTCTCGCCCGCCGAGCGCAATTATGATGTGGGTAATCAGGAGCTTTTGGCCATGAAGTGGGCATTTGAGGAGTGGCGTCATTGGCTTGAGGGTGCTGGACATCGTGTGGTGGTCTTGACTGATCACAAAAATCTGATTTACCTTGAGTCTGCCAGGCGTCTGAATCCTAGACAGGCTCGTTGGTCGTTGTTTTTTTCTCGTTTCAATTTTGTGGTTTCATACCTGCCAGGTTCAAAGAATGTGAAGGCAGATGCTCTTTCCAAGAGTTTTGTGCCTGACTCTCCTGGAGACTCTGGGCCTACTGGTATCCTTAGGGATGGGGTAATATTGTCCGCCGTCTCCCCAGACTTGCGACGTGCATTGCAGGAGTTTCAGGCGGATAAACCTGATCGTTGTCCACCAGAAAGACTGTTTGTTCCGGATGATTGGACCAGTAGAGTCATCTCCGAGGTCCATTCTTCTGTGTTGGCTGGTCATCCGGGAATATTTGGTACTAGAGACTTGGTGGCCAGGTCTTTTTGGTGGCCTTCCTTGTCAAGGGATGTGCGTACCTTTGTGCAGTCTTGTGAAGTGTGTGCTCGGGCTAAGCCTTGCTGTTCTCGGGCCAGTGGGTTGTTGTTATCCTTGCCTATCCCGGAGAGGCCTTGGACGCACATTTCCATGGATTTTATTTCAGATCTCCCTGTCTCACAGAAAATGTCCGTTATCTGGGTTGTGTGTGACCGCTTTTCTAAGATGGTTCATTTGGTACCCTTGCCTAGGTTGCCTTCCTCCTCTGAGTTGGTCCCTTTATTTTTTCAGAACGTGGTTCGTTTGCATGGGATTCCGGAGAATATCGTTTCTGACAGGGGATCCCAGTTTGTGTCTAGATTTTGGCGGACGTTTTGTGCTAAGATGGGCATTAATTTGTCTTTCTCGTCTGCATTCCATCCTCAGACGAATGGCCAGACGGAGCGAACTAATCAGACCTTGGAAACTTAATTAAGGTGTTTTGTTTCTGCTGATCAAGATGACTGGGTTGCCTTTTTGCCACTGGCCGAATTTGCCCTTAATAATCGGGCTAGTTCTGCTACTTTGGTTTCTCCTTTCTTTTGTAATTCGGGGTTTCATCCTCGTTTTTCCTCTGGTCAGGTGGAGCCTTCGGATTGTCCTGGAGTGGACGTGGTGGTGGACAGGCTACATCAGATTTGGAATCAGGTGGTGGACAATTTGAAGTTGTCTCAGGAGAAGGCTCAGCAGTTTGCTAATCGCCGTCGTCGCCGCGAGGGGCCCCGACTTCGTGTTGGGGACTTGGTGTGGTTGTCTTCTCGTTTTGTCCCCATGAAGGTCTCTTCTCCCAAGTTCAAGCCTCGGTTCATCGGTCCTTATAAGATCTTGGAGATTCTTAACCCTGTATCTTTTCGTTTGGATCTCCCAGCATCGTTTGCTGTTCATAACGTGTTCCATCGGTCGTTATTGCGGAGGTATGAGGTGCCCGTTGTTCCTTCGGTTGAGCCTCCTGCTCCGGTGCTGGTGGAGGGAGAATTGGAGTATGTTGTTGAGAAGATCTTGGATTCTCGTGTTTCCAGATGTAAACTCCAGTATTTGGTTAAGTGGAAGGGTTATGGTCAGGAGGATAATTCCTGGGTGGTCGCCTCTGATGTTCATGCGACTGATTTGGTCCGCGCCTTCCATAGAGCTCATCCTGATCGCCCTGGGGGTTCTCGTGAGGGTTCGGTGACCCCTCCTCAAGGGGGGGGTACTGTTGTGGATTCTGTTTTTGGGCTCCCTCTGGTGGTTACAACTGGTACTGGGTGACTTTGGTGGGTTGCGGTTTCTGGTTTCCACCTGTCCATCAGAGGCTGGGTGTTTCCTATTTAACCTGGCTTCCCTGTCATTCCCTTGCCGGCTATCAATGTTCTCAGATGTTCTCAGTTTGGTTCTGACTACCTGCTTCCAGATCTCTCAGGATAAGCTAAGTTATGCTTTTCAGTTGTTTTGTTTTTTTTGTCCAGCTTGCTAAATATTACTCTATGCTAGTTGGAAGCTCTAGTGGGCTGAGGTGCTCCCCATGTGCCATGAGTTGGCACATGGGTGCTTGTAATCTCAGGATGGTTTTTGATTAGGGTTTTTTGCTGACCGCTCAGACCCCTTTTGTATCCTTCTGCTTTCTAGTTATAGCGGGCCTCGTTTTGCTAACTCTATTTTCATATCTATGTGCGTGCCTTCCTCTCATTTTCACCGTCAATACATGTGGGGGGCAACTATACCTTTGGGGTTTATTTCTCTGGAGGCAAGTTAGGTCTTTATTTTCTCTGCAGTGCTAGTTAGCTCTTAGGCTGGCGCGAAGCGTCTAGAATCAACGTAGGCACACTCCCTGGCTATTTCTAGTTGTGTTTGTCAGGAGTAGGGCAGCGGTCAGCCCAGGTTCCATCACCCTAGAGCTCGTCCGTTATTTTAGTTATTTTTGCTTGTCCAGTGCGATCCCCTAGCCATTGGGATCCATAACAGGACCCATGGACCACAGTCACTCTGCTCCCCGTGTCCAGGAGAGCCTCTGTTTGGTACCCATTCGTGAGTACCTGGCACAGCTGGGGCTTACTGTTGGCAGAACAGACTGGCTGGGAATACATAGACATATGGCGGGTATACCTGCAGTCCATGGGTTCAGACACCAGGGGGCAGTTGACAGCCACATGTCCGGGCCCTCGGCACTGCCAACACTTAATTGCTGTGGCCCAACTAAACCTTGGAGCCACTTTAGGGGGAACAGAACTTTTATCACCCTCACTTCGGGTTATCCCCTGTTGTGAATTCCGCTCTTGGGCTCCCTCCGGTGGTTGTAAGTGGCACTTTTGTGAGTTCTGCTCTTGGGCTCCCTCTGGTGGTTTTAAATGGTACTGCTGCTCCTTGGATTTAGTAGTCAGCAGCTGCTTCCACTGATTGTCTTTCTGGCTCGGCTATTTAGCCTGGTTCTATCCTTCAGCCTGGGCCAGTTGTCAATGGTTCCTGGTTGGATTCACATCTCTGCTTGGATTTCCCTGATATTCTGACCAGTTCAGCAAAGATAAGTCCTTGCTTTGTTCTTTTGCAGTCCACTTGTTGGGGACTTAATCTTTCTGCACTTTCTATGTTTTTTTCTAGTCCAGCTTGTCAGTATGGATTTATTCAGTTAAGCTGGAAGCTCTGGGAAGCAGATTTACCCTCCACATCTTTAGTCAGGTGTGGAGATATTTGTAAACTCTGTGGTGGATTTTTCTAGTTTTTAATACTGACCGCACAGTATTCTGTCCTGTTCTATCTATCTAGCTAGACTGGCCTCCTTTGCTACATCCTGGTTTCATTCTGCGTATGTCATTTCCCTCTCCACTCACAGTCAATATTTGTGGGGGGCTGTCCTATCCTTTGGGGATTTTCTCTGAGGCAAGATAGCTTTCCTGTTTCTATCTTTATGGGTAGTTAGTCCTCCGGCTGTGACGAGGTGTCTAGGAAGTGACAGGAACATCCCACGGCTACTTCTAGTGTTGTGTTAAGCTCAGGAACTGCGGTCAGTACAGGTACCACCTCCTCCAGAGCACGTCCCATGTTGCTCCTGAACCACCAGTTCATAACAGTACAACTGGCCAAAAATGAATTAAATGCATCTCAAAAGAAGGAAAAGGAAGTTCTGAGCCATTTTTTTTTCTGCAGTCTGTTTTGTCTTTTTTTTCCTCTTAATCTCTAGGTGGTTCAGGATTTTGGCGCAGGCATGGATGTTCAGGGTTTGTTTTCTCGTGTGGATCAACTTGCTGCAAGAGTACAGAGTATCCAAGATTATGTTGTCCAGACTCCGGCTTTAGAGCCTAGAATTCCAACCCCTGATTTGTTTTTTGGGGACAGATCCAAGTTTTTGAACTTTAAAAATAACTGCAAATTGTTTTTTGCCTTGAAACCCCGTTCCTCTGGTGATTCCATTCAGCAGGTTAAAATTGTCATCTCTCTGCTGCGTGGTGACCCTCAGGACTGGACATTCTCCCTTGAATCAGGGGATCCGGCATTGCTTAATGTAGACGCATTTTTTCAAGCGCTCGGATTATTGTATGACGAACCTAATTCTGTGGATCATGCAGAAAAGACCTTGTTGGCCCTGTGTCAGGGTCAGGAAGCGGCAGAAGTATACTGCCAGAAATTTAGAAAATGGACTGTGCTCACTAAATGGAATGAGGAGGCTCTGGCAGCAATTTTCAGAAAGGGTCTTTCTGAAGTCCTTAAAGATGTTATGGTGGGGTTCCCCACGCCTGCTGGTTTGAGCGAATCTATGTCTCTAGCCATTCAGATTGATCGGCGCCTGCGCGAGCGCAAAGTTGTGCACCATATGGCAGTATCCTCTGAGCAGAGTCCTGAGCCTATGCAATGTGATAGGATTTTGACTAGAGCAGAACGGCAGGGATTCAGACGCCAGAATAGGCTGTGTTTTTACTGTGGTGATTCTGCTCATGTTATTTCTGATTGCCCTAAGCGTACTAAGAGGGTCGCTAGGTCTGTTACCATCAGTACTGTACAGCCTAAATTTCTCTTATCTGTGACCTTGATTTGCTCATTATCGTCCTTTTCTGTCATGGCATTTGTGGATTCAGGCGCTGCCCTGAACTTGATGGACTTGGAATTCGCCAGGCGCTGTGGTTTTTCCTTGCAGCCTTTGCAGAGCCCTATTCCTCTGAGGGGCATTGATGCTACACCTTTGGCCAAGGATAAACCTCAGTATTGGACTCAGCTGACCATGTGCATGGCTCCAGCACATCAGAAAGATTGCTGTTTTCTGGTGTTGCATAATTTGCATGATGTTGTTGTACTGGGTTTTCCATGGTTACAGGGACATAATCCGGTGCTGGATTGGAAATCTATGTCTGTGACTAGTTGGGGTTGTCAAGGAGTACATAGTGACGTTCCTTTGATGTCAATTTCCTCTTCCCCCTCTTCTGAAGTTCCTGAGTTTTTGTCGGATTTCCAGGATGTATTTGATGAGCCCAAGTCCAGTTCCCTTCCTCCACATAGGGACTGTGATTGTGCTATTAACTTGATTCCTGGCTGTAAGTTCCCTAAGGGCTGACTTTTCAATCTGTCTGTGCCAGAGCATGCCGCCATGCGGAGTTATGTTAAGGAGTCTTTGGAGAAGGGGCATATTCAGCCGTCTTCCTCACCATTGGGAGCGGGATTCTTTTTGTTGCCAAGAAGGATGGCTCCTTGAGACCCTGTATTGATTATCGCCTTCTTAATAAGATCACGGTCAAATTCCAATACCCTTTACCTTTGCTTTCTGATTTGTTTGCTCGGATCAAGGGGGCTAATTGGTTTACTAAGATTGACCTTCGAGGGGCATATATGTTGTGAATTCGGTTTGTGGGCTCCCCCGGTGGTCTGTTATGGTAGTGTCTCTTATGTGCCTTCCTCCATCTCTGATTACCTGTCGCCACCCTCTAGGGGAGTTTCCTATTTAAGGCTGCTTGGCTGTTAGTCACATGCCGGCCAACAATGTGCTAGTAGCATTCTGTTGCATTCACCTGCCTCAAGTTCCAGTTCAGCTAAGTTGAATTTAGTTTCTTGTTTTGCTATTTTTGTCCAGCTATCTGCAATGTGACTCTTCAGTGCTGGAAGCTCTTGTGGACAGAAAATTACTACTCCAGTGGCATGAGTTGTCACTGGAGTTTAAAGTAATTTCTGGATGGTGTTTTTGAATAGTGATTTTTAGGTCGACCGTGAAGTAACTCTTTCCTGTCCTTCTGCTATCTAGTAAGCGGACCTCACTGTGCTAAATCTGCTGTTCATCCTACGTATGTCATTTCCTCTGAACTCACCGTCAATATCTGTGGGGGCCTACTATCATCTTTTGGGGTTCCTCACTGGAGGTAAGGCAGGCCTGTATATTCCTCTTATAGGGGTAGTTAGATCTCCGGCTGGCGCGTGGTGTCTAGGGCATCGTAGGTACATCCCCCGGCTACTGTAAGTGTTGGGTCAGGTTCAGGTCACGGTCGACCTTAGTTTCCATCACCCGAGAGCTAGTCCGTTTTGTATTTTTGTTTCCCATGGTCATTGGGGTAACCATAATAGTTTGGCCGGCCAGTAAAAAATCTATGTGTTAAAATATGCACTAAAGTAGGAAGGAGAAGAAAAGGTTTTTTTTTTCTGTGTTTGAAAGTGCACCTTAGTTTGATCATTTGTATTTCTTGCTTAAACTGCAGTCTTCAGCCTTTTTTTTTTTTTTCTCCTCTCCTCTTAACATCTGAATGCTTGGGTTACACCCATTTGAAACATGGATCCACAGAGTTTAGTTGCAGGTTTGAATAACCTTGCGACAAAAGTACAGAACCTACAAGATTTTGTTATACGTGCTCCAATGTCTGAACCTAAGATTCCTCTGCCTGAATACTTTACCGGAGACAGATCCCGGTTTTTGAGTTTCAGAGAAAATTGCAAATTGTTTTTGTCTCTGAGATCTCACTCTGCTGGTGATCAGACTCAACAAGTTAAAATTGTTATCTCTCTACTGCGCGGCGACCCACAAAGTTGGGCATTTGCATTATCGCCAGGGGATCCTGCGTTGTTAAATGTAGATGCGTTTTTTCAGGCTTTGGGGTTGCTTTATGAAGAACCTAATTTGGAGATTTTGGCTGAGAAAGCCTTGATAGCTCTTTCCCAAGGGCAAGATGAAGCTGAGATATACTGCCAGAAATTCCGTAAATGGTCGGTGCTTACTAAATGGAATGAGTGCGCTTTAGCAGCTAATTTCAGAGAAGGTCTCTCTGATGCCGTGAAGGATGTCATGGTGGGGTTCCCTGTGCCTACAGGTCTGAATGATGCCATGAAATTGGCTATCCAGATTGATCGGCGTTTGCGGGAGCGCAAATCTGTGCACCATATGGCAGGGTCTTCTGAGGAAAAATCTGTGCACCATATGGCGGTATCTTCTGAGCAAAAACCTGTGCACCATATGGCGGTGTCTTCTGAGCAAAGACCTGTGCACCATTTGGCGGTGACCTCTGAAAAGGCATTAGAGCATATGCAATGCGATCGTGTTTTGTCTAGAGGCGAACGTCAAAATTACAGGCGCAAAAATGGATTGTGCTTCTACTGTGGAGATCCAGCTCATGTTATATCAGCATGCTCTAAACGTATAAATAAGGTTGATAAAAAGGTTGATAAATCTTTTTCTACAGGTACCTTGCAGTCAAAATTTCTTTTGTCCGTGACATTGATTTGTACCTTATCATCTGTGACTGTGAATGCTTATGTGGATTCTGGCGCCGCTCTGAGTCTCATGGATTGGTCCTTTGCCAAGCGTTGTGGGTTTGATTTGGAGCCGTTGGAAGTTTCTATTCCCCTGAAGGGTATTGATTCTACACCTTTGGCTAGCAATAAACCACAATATTGGACACAAGTGACTATGCGTCTTACCCCAGACCATCAGGAGATTATTCGTTTCCTTGTATTATATAACCTACATGATGTCTTAGTGCTTGGATTACCATGGTTACAGATTCATAATCCCGTCTTGGACTGGAAATCTATGTCTGTGTTGAGCTGGGGATGTCGGGGTATTCATGGGGATGCACCTTTGGTTCCTATTTCTTCATCTACTCCCTCTGAGATCCCAGCATTTCTGTCAGATTTTTATGATGTCTTTCAAGAGCCTAAAGTTGATTCTCTCCCTCCCCACAGAGAGTGTGACTGCGCTATTGAATTGATCCCCGGTAGTAAGTTTCCTAAGGGTCGCTTGTTTAATTTGTCTGTACCTGAACATACTGCTATGCGGGAGTATATCAGAGAATCCTTGGAAAAGGGTCATATTCGCCCCTCGTTGTCTCCACTAGGGGCAGGATTTTTCTTTGTAGGTAAAAAGGATGGTTCATTGAGACCTTGTATCGACTATCGACTTTTGAATAAGATTACAGTTAAATACCAGTACCCGTTACCTTTACTGACTGATCTGTTTGCTCGTATAAAGGGGGCTAAGTGGTTCACTAAGATCGATCTACGTGGTGCGTATAATTTGGTGCGGATTAAGCAGGGGGATGAGTGGAAGACCGCATTTAATACGCCTGAAGGCCATTTTGAGTATTTGGTAATGCCTTTCGGTCTTGCAAATGCCCCTTCCGTTTTTCAATCCTTTATGCACGATATTTTCCGTGAATATCTGGATAAGTTTATGATTGTGTATTTGGATGATATTCTTGTTTTTTCGGAGGACTGGGAATCTCACGTTCAACAGGTCAGGAGAGTTTTTCAGGTTTTGCGAGCTAATTCTCTTTTTGTAAAGGGCTCAAAGTGTAGTTTTGGAGTTCAGAGAATTTCCTTTTTGGGATATATTTTTTCCCCTTCATCTATGGAGATGGACCCTGTCAAGGTCCAGGCTATTTGTGATTGGATGCAACCTACTTCTTTGAAGAGTCTGCAAAAGTTCTTGGGTTTTGCTAATTTCTATCGCCGATTTATAGCGGGTTTTTCTGCCATTGCTAAACCTTTGACTGATTTGACCAAAAAGGGTGCTGATGTTGCTAATTGGTCCTCTGCGGCTGTGGAGGCCTTTCAAGAGCTTAAGCGCCGCTTTTCTTCCGCTCCTGTGTTGCGCCAACCTGATGTGTTACTTCCGTTCCAGGTTGAGGTGGATGCTTCGGAGATCGGAGCAGGTGCAGTTTTGTCGCAGAAAGATCCTGACTGCTCAGTAATGAGACCATGTGCGTTTTTCTCCCGAAAGTTTTCGCCCGCTGAGCGAAATTATGATGTGGGAAATCGGGAACTTCTGGCCATGAAGTGGGCGTTTGAGGAGTGGCGTCATTGGCTTGAGGGTGCTAGACACCAGGTGGTGGTCCTCACTGACCACAAGAATCTAATTTATCTTGAGTCGGCCAGGCGTCTGAATCCTAGACAGGCGCGCTGGTCGTTGTTTTTCTCCCGATTTAACTTTGTGGTGTCATATCTGCCTGGGTCCAAGAATGTGAAGGCGGATGCCCTCTCTAGGAGTTTTGAGCCTGACTCGCCTGGTGATTCCGAACCTACCGGCATCCTGAAGGATGGGGTGATATTGTCAGCTGTCTCCCCAGACCTGCGGCGTTCTTTGCAGGAGTTTCAGGTGGATAGGCCTGATCGCTGTCCGCCTGGTAGACTGTTTGTCCCTGATGATTGGACCAGTAGAGTTATCTCGGAGGTTCATTCTTCCGCGTTGACAGGTCATCCTGGAATTTTTGGCACCAGGGATTTGGTGTCTAGGTCCTTCTGGTGGCCTTCTTTGTCTCGAGATGTGCGCATGTTTGTGCAGTCTTGTGATGTTTGTGCTCGGGCCAAGCCCTGCTGTTCTAGGGCCAGTGGGTTGTTGTTGCCCTTGCCTATTCCTAAGAGGCCTTGGACGCACATCTCTATGGACTTTATTTCTGACCTTCCGGTTTCTCGTAGGATGTCTGTCATCTGGGTGATTTGTGACCGTTTTTCCAAGATGGTTCATTTGGTACCTTTACCCAAATTGCCCTCCTCCTCTGAGTTGGTTCCTCTATTTTTTCAGAATGTGGTGCGTTTGCATGGTATTCCTGAGAATATAGTGTCTGACAGGGGTACTCAGTTTGTGTCTAGATTTTGGCGGACGTTCTGTGCCAGGATGGGTATCGATTTGTCTTTTTCGTCTGCATTCCATCCTCAGACTAATGGCCAGACTGAGCGTACTAATCAGACCTTGGAGACTTACTTGAGGTGTTTTGTGTCCGCTGATCAGGATGATTGGCTTGACTTTTTGCCATTGGCAGAGTTTGCCCTTAACAATCGGGCTAGTTCTGCCACTTTGGTTTCTCCATTTTTTTGTAATTCAGGGTTTCACCCTCGGTTTTCGTCCGGTCAATTGGAGTCTTCGGATTGTCCTGGAGTGGATGCTGTGGTTGATAGGATGCATCAGATTTGGGGACAGGTTGTGGACAATCTGAAGTTGTCCCAGGAGAAGACTCAACAGTTCACTAATCGTCATCGGCGTATTGGTCCTCGTCTTTGTGTTGGGGACCTGGTGTGGCTGTCTTCTCGATTTGTTCCTATGAAGGTCTCGTCTCCTAAGTTTAAGCCTCGGTTTATCGGCCCTTATAGGATTCTGGAGGTTCTTAATCCTGTGTCCTTTCGTTTGGACCTCCCAGCATCTTTTAATATCCATAATGTTTTCCATCGGTCATTATTGCGGAGGTATGAGGTACCGGTTGTTCCTTCTGCTGATCCACCTGCTCCTGTGTTGGTTGAGGGTGAATTGGAGTATGTGGTGGAAAAGATCTTGGACTCCCGTGTTTCCAGACGGAAACTTCAGTATCTGGTTAAGTGGAAAGGTTATGGCCAGGAGGATAATTCTTGGGTGACAGCATCCGATGTTCATGCTCCCGATTTGGTTCGTGCATTTCATAGTGCTCATCCAGGTCGCCCTGGTGGTTCTGGTGAGGGTTCGGTGCCCCCTCCTTAAGGGGGGGGTACTGTTGTGAATTCGGTTTGTGGGCTCCCCCGGTGGTCTGTTATGGTAGTGTCTCTTATGTGCCTTCCTCCATCTCTGATTACCTGTCGCCACCCTCTAGGGGAGTTTCCTATTTAAGGCTGCTTGGCTGTTAGTCACATGCCGGCCAACAATGTGCTAGTAGCATTCTGTTGCATTCACCTGCCTCAAGTTCCAGTTCAGCTAAGTTGAATTTAGTTTCTTGTTTTGCTATTTTTGTCCAGCTATCTGCAATGTGACTCTTCAGTGCTGGAAGCTCTTGTGGACAGAAAATTACTACTCCAGTGGCATGAGTTGTCACTGGAGTTTAAAGTAATTTCTGGATGGTGTTTTTGAATAGTGATTTTTAGGTCGACCGTGAAGTAACTCTTTCCTGTCCTTCTGCTATCTAGTAAGCGGACCTCACTGTGCTAAATCTGCTGTTCATCCTACGTATGTCATTTCCTCTGAACTCACCGTCAATATCTGTGGGGGCCTACTATCATCTTTTGGGGTTCCTCACTGGAGGTAAGGCAGGCCTGTATATTCCTCTTATAGGGGTAGTTAGATCTCCGGCTGGCGCGTGGTGTCTAGGGCATCGTAGGTACATCCCCCGGCTACTGTAAGTGTTGGGTCAGGTTCAGGTCACGGTCGACCTTAGTTTCCATCACCCGAGAGCTAGTCCGTTTTGTATTTTTGTTTCCCATGGTCATTGGGGTAACCATAATACATATAATCTTGTTCGTATTAAACAGGGTGACGAATGGAAAACTGCATTTAATACGCCCGAAGGCCATTTTGAATAGCTTGTGATGCCTTTCGGGCTCTCTAATGCTCCTTCAGTCCTTCATGCATGATATTTTCCGCAATTATCTTGATAAATTCATGATTGTGTATTTGGATGATATTTTGATTTTTTCCGATGATTGGGAGTCTCATGTGAAGCAGGTCAGGATGGTATTCCAGATCCTTCGTGATAATGCTTTATTTGTGAAGGGGTCTAAGTGCCTATTTGGAGTTCAGAAGGTCTCTTTTTTGGGTTTTATTTTTTCTCCCTCGTCTATAGAAATGGATCCTGTTAAGGTCCAAGCCATTCATGACTGGATTCAACCCACATCTGTGAAGAGTCTTCAGAAATTTTTGGGCTTTACTAATTTTTATCGCCGTTTCATTGCCAACTTTTCCAGTGTGGTTAAGCCCCTGACCGATTTGACGAAGAAAGGCGCTGATGTGACGAATTGGTCCTCTGCGGCTGTTGAGGCCTTTCAGGAGCTTAAATGCCGATTTACTTCTGCCCCTGTATTGCGTCAGCCGGATGTTTCTCTTCCTTTTCAGGTTGAGGTTGACGCTTCTGAGATTGGGGCAGGGGCCGTTTTGTCTCAGAGGAGTTCTGATGGTTGTTTGATGAAACCGTGTGCCTTTTTTTCCAGAAAGTTTTCGCCTGCGGAGTGCAATTATGATGTCAGCAATCGGGAGTTGTTGGCCATGAAGTGGGCATTTGAGGAGTGGCGACATTGGCTTGAGGGAGCCAAGCACCGCGTTGTGGTCTTGACTGATCATAAGAATCTGATTTACCTCGAGTCGGCCAAGCGGCTGAACCCTAGACAGGCTCGATGGTCCCTGTTTTTCTCCCGTTTTGATTTTGTGGTCTCGTATCTTCCGGGATCTAAGAATGTTAAGGCTGATGCCCTCTCTAGGAGTTTTTTGCCTGATTCTCCTGGAGTCCTTGAGCCGGTTGGCATTCTTAAGGAAGGGGTGATTCTTTCTGCCATCTCCCCTGATTTACGGCGGGTGCTTCAGGAATTTCAGGCTGATAAACCTGACCGCTGTCCTGTGGGGAAGCTGTTTGTTCCTGATAGATGGACAAGTAAGGTAATTTCTGAGGTTCATTGTTCGGTGTTGGCTGGTCATCCTGGGATTTTTGGTACCAGAGATTTGGTTGCTAGGTCCTTTTGGTGGCCTTCCTTGTCGCGGGATGTGCGTTCTTTTGTGCAGTCCTGTGGGACTTGTGCCCGGGCCAAGCCTTGCTGTTCCCACGCTAGCGGGTTGCTTTTGCCTTTGCCGGTCCCTGAGAGGCCCTGGACACATATTTCCATGGATTTTATTTCGGATCTTCCTGTTTCCCAGAAGATGTCTGTTATCTGGGTGGTTTGTGACCGGTTCTCTAAAATGGTTCATTTGGTACCTTTGCCTAAATTGCCTTCCTCCTCTGATTTGGTTCCATTGTTTTTTCAGAATGTGGTTCATTTGCATGGCATTCCGGAGAATATTGTGTCTGACAGAGGTTCCCAGTTTGTTTCTAGGTTTTGACGGGCCTTTTGTGCTAGGATGGGCATTGATTTGTCTTTTTCTTCGGCTTTCCATCCTCAGACAAATGGCCAAACTGAGCGAACTAATCAGACCTTGGAAACCTATTTGAGATGCTTTGTGTCTGCTGATCAGGATGATTGGGTGGCTTTCTTGCCGTTGGCCGAGTTTGCCCTTAATAATCAGGCTAGTTCGGCTACTTTGGTATCGCCTTTCTTTTGTAATTTTGGTTTTCATCCTCGTTTTTCTTCGGGGCAGGTTGAGCCTTCTGATTGTCCTGGTGTGGATTCTGTGGTGGACAGGTTACAGCAGATTTGGATTCATGTGGTAGACAATTTGACGTTGTCTCAGGAAAAGGCTCAACGTTTTGCTAACCGCCGTCGGTGTGTTGGTCCCCGGCTTCGGGTGGGGGATTTAGTCTGGTTATCTTCTCGTCATGTTCCTATGAAGGTTTCTTCCCCAAAGTTCAAGCCTCGGTTTATTGGTCCTTATAAGATTTCTGAGATTATCAATCCGGTGTCTTTTCGTTTGGCCCTTCCAGCCTCTTTTGCCATCCATAATGTTTTCCATAGATCCTTGTTGCGGAGATTTGTGGTGCCCGTTGTTCCCTCGGTTGATCCTCCTGCCCCAGTGTTGGTTGAGGGGGAGTTGGAATATGTGGTGGAGAAAATTTTGGATTCTTGTTTTTCGAGGCGGAGGCTTCAGTATCTTGTCAAGTGGAAGGGTTATGGCCAGGAGGATAATTCTTGGGTTGTTGCCTCCGATGTCCATGCCGCCGATTTGGTTCGTGCCTTTCACTTGGCTCGTCCTGATCGGCCTGGGGGCTCTGGTGAGGGTTCGGTGACCCCTCCTCAAGGGGGGGGGTACTGTTGTGAATTCCGCTCTTTGGCTCCCTCCGGTGGTTGTAAGTGGCACTTTTGTGAGTTCTGCTCTTGGGCTCCCTCCGGTGGATTTAAGTGGAACTGCTGCTTCTTGGATTTAGCATTCAGCAGCTGCTTCCACTGATCGTCTATTTTGGCTCGGCTATTTATCCTGGCTCTGTCCTTCAGCCTGTGCCAGTTGTCAATGGTTCCTGGTTGGATTTACATCTCTCTTGGATTTCCCTGATATTCTGTCCAGTTCACCAAAGATAAGTCCTTGCTTTGTTCTTTTGCAGTTCACTTTTGTGGACTTAATCATTCAGCACATTCTATGTTTTTTCTAGTCCAGCTTGTCAGTATGGTTTTGTTCAGATAAACTGGAAACTCTGGAAAGCAGATTTATCCTCCGCACCTTTAGTCAGGTGTAAACTCTGTTGTAAACTCTTTTGTAAACTCTGTGGTGGATTTTTCTAGTTTTTGAAACTGACCGCACAGTATTCTGTCCTGTACTATCTGTCTAGCTAGATTGGCCTCCTTTGTTACATCCTTGTTTCATTCTGTGTATGTCATTTCCCTCTCCACTCACAGTCAATATTTGTGGGGGCTGTCTGTCCTTTGGGAATTTTCTCTGAGGCAAGATAGCTTTCCTGTTTCTATCTTTAGGGGTAGTTAGTCCTCCGGCTGTGACGAGGTGTCTAGGGAGTGACAGGAACATCCCACGGCTACTTCTAGTGTTGTGTTAAGCTCAGGAACTGCGGTCAGTACAGGTACCACCTCCTCCAGAGCACGTCCCATGTTGCTCCTAAACCACAAGTTCATAACAGGTGGGGTACGCTGCTGAGTTGCACCAAATTCTACTAGGCTCAAAAGGATTTCCTGGGCTAGATGCTGTTACAAAATAGTAGTTAGGTAAACAGGCGGTGTAGCTTGCTTCATGGGTGAAGTACGCTGCTGAGTAGCACCAAATTCTTCTAGGCCCCAAAGGATTTCCTGGGCCAGATGCTGTTAAAAATAGTACTTAGGTAAACAGGCGGTGGGTGGCTGGGCTACTCTGCTGACTAACAGACACTGAAGCTTTGGAGCAGACCTCTGAATCCCAGGCCATAGTATGAGTAAACAACTCTGCAGACGACCCCACCCACCTGGAATTGACGATGGCAACATCATGTAAAACTCAGCAAGGAGACTAAATCAAAGAGTCTTCATTTTTTCCAAAAATTCGGCCACAGACACCACTTAAGTGGCATCAATTTCGCCAGAGTTTTTTAAAACGGTTGGTGAGGTGATTTTCAAAAATCATCAAGCTTTTAGTCTCCTCAAGATGACACAGGGGTAGAAAAGTCCTTGCGGATCCAGGATTTGTTCATCTTGATGAACGTTAGTCTGTCTACATTGTCACTGGACAGCCGCGTGCTCTTATCTGTCAGCACACCACCAGCAGCGCTGAACGCACGTTCAGAGAGAATGCTGGCTGCGGGGCACGACAAGATCTCCAAGGCGTGAGTGGCGAGCTCAGGCCATTTTTCAAGATTGGAAGCCCAAAATGAGCAAGGGTCCAGTTCCACAGTCATGGCATCGATGTTAACTTGGAGATACTCTTGTACCATGCTCTCTACTAGGCATTGGCTGTGCGTCAGACTTCTTGTCTCCTGTGGCCTTGCAAAGGATGGTCTAAAAAAATCTTGAAGCGATTGGAAAAAATTGCTGTTACCACCAGATACGATGTTACTGTTATGGTTTGAGTGATGACTTGATAGTCCCACGGTTGGCAAGTTAGAACTCAGAGATTCACTACTTGCACCACTGGTGTTTTGTGGAAAAGCAGATGTTAGATTCTGTAACAGTCTCTACTGATACTCCTGCATGCGTGAATCCTTATCTATGGCAGGAATTATTTCGCCAAATTTGCTTTTGTACCGGGGATCTAAGAGTGTGGCAACCCAGTAGTCAGCATTACTTCGGATTCTGACAATCTGAGGGTCATGTTGCAGGTAGTGCAGCAAGAAGGCACTCATGTGTCTTGTGCATCCAGGAGGACCAAGTGCTTGTTGTCTTGGTGGTGGCGAGGTGAGAATCATGCTTCCATCGTCTGCCCTCTCCCCCCAATCTCGCACAACAGAAATTTGATCAAGGTCTCCCTCATCTGATGAGTCTTCCATGCCCAGCGCCAGTTCGTCCTCCACTTCTTCCTCGCCTCCGGCACCTTCCTCAACAGTTTGGCTGCTACCATGCGCCCTCGGTAATCCCTCTCCCCCAGCCTCCAATGCCAGCCGCCTTGGTGCTGCCAACCTTCTTGACCTTGGAGATATGATCCCTTCCGCATTCGACTCCTCCTGTTCCTCCTCCTCTTGTTCCACCCCCTGACTCCGAACACTGTGTAAGGTGTGCTCCAGCATGTAAATCACTGGAATGGTCATTCTGATAATGGCATCGTCAGCACTAAACATCTTTGTTGCTATTTCAAAACTGTGCAGAAGGGTGCATAGGTCCCTGATCTGAGACCACTCCTGCAGCGTGATTTGTCCCACCTTTTGATCTCGATGGCCCAGGCTATACATCATAATGTCTTGCACCAGGGCTCGTTGGTGCTGCCACAGTCGCTACAACATGTGCAGAGTTGAATTCCACTGTGTGGGCACATCGCATTTCAGCCGGTTAACTGACAGGCCCAAAGACTTCTGTAGAGATGAAAGTCATCGAGCTGCGGGATGCGAATGGCGGAAGTGAGCACACAGCGACCGTGCCCTCTGCAGAAGCCCATCTAGTCTGGGATAGTGGGATAAAAATTGCTGGACAACCAGGTTCAAAACGTGAGCCATACAAGGCACGTGTGTGACATTGCCTTGGCGAAGGGCCACACCCAGGTTTGCAGCATTGTCGCACACGGCCTTCCCTGGCTGCAGGTTGAGTGGAGACAACCATTGATGGAACTCGGTCTCCAGAGCTGACCACAACTCCTCAGCTGTGTGACTCACATTTCCTAGACATTTCAATGTAAACACTGCCTGATGCCATTGAGCCCTGGTGACAGCATAGTGAGGAGGTGTGCAGGATTCCTTCTGCACAGTTACAACGCGGGTGGCATTACCAGACAGGCTTTGGGTGCAGGTGGAGGACCAAGAGGAGGTTGAGGAGGCAGAAGCAGTGGAGGAACTTCTAGATACAGAGGATCGACGAGCAACTCGTGGGGACGACAAGACTTGGACAGCAGCCCCTTCTCCTGATGTCGCCGTTGTTACCCAGTGCCCAGTCACCGACATGTAAAGCCCCTGTCCATGTCTACTCGTCCAAGTGTCTGTGGTGAAATGCACCCTGTCACACACAGAGTTTCTCAAGGAAGCGGTGATGTTGTGTGCGACATGCTGGTGTAGCACAGGCACAGCTTTCTTTGAGAAGTAGTGGCGACTGGGCATCTGGTACTGGGGCACTGCGACGGACATAAGGTCGCGAAAATCCTCTGTGTCCACCAGGCGGCAAGGCAGCATTTCTGTAGCCAACAGCTTGCAGATGGAGAAATTCAACCTCTTAGCTTTGTCATGGCTAGGAGGAAATGGTCTTTTACTTGTCCTCATCTGAGGGACTGAGGGCTGGCTGCCGTGCTTAGACGGAGTTGAGTAGGGTGTCTGTCATGAATTCCCAATGGCTAGGGATAGCACAGGACAAGCAAAGTATAACAAAAATCGGACGAGCTCTAGGGTGATGGAACCTGGGCTGACCGCTGCCCTACGCCTGACAAACGCAACTAGAGATAGCCAGGGAGCGTTCCTACGTTGGTTCTAGACGCCACGCACCAGCCTAAGAGCTAACTAGTACTGCAGAGAAAACAAGACCTCACTTGCCTCCAGAGGAATTAACCCCAAAGGTATAGTTGCCCCCCACATGTATTGACGGTGAAATGAGAGGAAGGCACACACATAGAGATGATGTATATAGCTTTAGCAAATAGAGGCCCGCTGAAAACTAGAAAGCAGAATGATACAAAAGGGGACTGAGCGGTCAGCAAAAAACCCTAATCAAAAAAACCATCCTGAGATTACAAGAACCCATGTGCCAACTCATGGCACATGGGGAGAACCTCAGTCCACTAGAGCAACCAGCTAGCATAGAGACATTCTAAGCAAGCTGGACCAAAAACCAAACAACTGAAAATCAGCACTTAGCTTATCCTGAAAGATCTGGGAGCAGGTAGGCAGGAACCAAACAGAGCACATCTGAACACATTGATAGCCGGCAAGGGAAATGACAGAAAGGCCAGGTAAAATAGGAAACACCCAGCCTCTGATGGACAGGTGGAAACCAAAGGCCGCAACCCACCAAAGTCACCCAGTACCAGCAGTAACCACCAGAGGGAGCCCACCAACAGAATCCACAACAGGTGTCCCCGGCAAACTGCTGGTCTGTGAGGAAGGTGCAGGCGGAGATGTTATTTTGCCTTGATCAAAATGTGGTGTCGATGTCGGAGAGCGCTCAACACCAGCAGGTGTTTCCACTTGGAAATGTCCTGACGACCTGCCAATCACACTGGCTGTTGCGGGTAAAGAGGTGGAAGGTCTGCTTCCAAAACCATGTGCGACTGCTGTCCCCACAGTCACAGAGGATAAAAAGGACACGGATGCACTTGATGGGGCAGACAGTGGTTGACCCGGCCCACTAGGCCGCATTGTAGCACAGTGAGCTTCCCACTGCAAGTTATGCCTCATATCCATGTGACGGTTCATGCATGAGGTACTCAAGCTAGTGATTTTTTGGCCTCTACTGAGAATTTGTTGACAAATCTTACAGACAACATGACTTGGGTCATCCTTTGTGATGTCAAAAAATGCCCAGGCTATGCAGGGCTTAGAGCCCGTGCGACCTGAAGAGCCACCACGACTTCTGGTCTGAGGCACAATTGGGGTTGAGGATGCAGTTGTGGACGTGCTTCCAGTACTCCGTCTCTGTCCAGGAAGGCGCACCGTTACCTCATCGTCAGACTCGTCACTAGCATCCTCCTCCACCTCATCTGCTGACCTCATGGACTGGCAGACTGGGGGTTGACAGTAAGTGGGGTCTACAACCTCGTCATCATCATCCTGTGTGTTCTCACACCCGTCGTCCTCAGAGCCAACCTCTTCCTGCCCTGACTGAAAAGTCAAGTTTTCGTTCCAATCAGGTATCTCAGTCTCATCATCATCTTCCTCATTGTCTCCACTAGCAGGAGTTACAGTTTAGGAACGAGGGTCTACATTATGCTCAGAACCTTCTTCATCTGGGCCTGGATCCGACTCACAAAGATTCTGGGCATCAGTGCAGATCATTTCCTCGTCTGGATTCACAGAAGCTCTGGAGCAGACCTCTGATTCCCAGGCTATAGTATGCGTAAACAGCTCTACAGACTCAACCATGTGTGCTACCCCATGCTCAGATGGGCAGCTAGAGACTTGGGAGCTATGAAGAAGCAAGTGCGATTGGAGTGACAACTCTGAGGACTGGAGAAGTGATGTTGAAGTTGACATGGAGGAGAGCCCACTTGAACGAGCACTTGATATCCTTTCAAGCACCTGCCGTTTTTGTGCCTCATCTGGAATTTTTGGCGATGCTTGTAGTTATGGTCATAAGAAAGGGATCATATCAGTTTGTCCACGAAAAGAAGTAGACATCTTACTTTGGCTGGAAGATGGTCTTTCTTCAGCACATGATACTGATGCTTTACCACCTACCCCACGGACACAACCTTTTTTTCCCTTTCCAACATGCCTATTCCCCTTTCCACCAGCAGCAGGCCTTTTGCCACTCATTTTAGTGCTTAATTGGCAACTCTGTATCTGAAGTTGTTGGCACAACAACCGATGGATGAAAACCGAGCAGAACTGAGTGGCCAAACTGTGGTACTAGGCCCCAAACTATCAACTGTATTAGATGCAGTGAAAAAAGAGATACACAGGCGGTATAGTTTGTTTCACAGGCGGGTTACTCTGCTGAGGTGCAGACACTGCTACTAAGCCCAGAACCCCAAAACGATTTACTGGGTTAGATGCCGTAAAAATTGAGATACACAGGCAGTATAGTTTGTTTCACAGGCGGGCTACTCTGCTGATGTGCAGACACTGCTACTAAGCCCAAAACCCCAAAATGATTTACTGGGTTAGATGCAGTAAAAATTGAGATACACAGGTGGTGTAGCTAGCTTCACAGGCGGGCTACTCTACTGACGTACAGACACTGCTACTAAGCCCAAAACCCCAAAACGATTTACTGGGTTAGATGCCGTAAAAATTGAGATACACAGGCGGTGTAGCTAGCTTCACAGGCGGGCTACTCAGATGACTATCAGACAATGCTACTAGCCCAAAAGGATTGGCTGAGCTAGATTACACCAAATGCTGTGACTAACACTTGCACAGCACTGGCTCAGACCTGCCTGGCAAACAGTGCTATGAACTGCTGTAACCTACCCTGAAAAGGGCTGATATTACAACTAGTCCCAACTCCCGACTCCTTAAACCTATCTCTCAGAAAATTTGCTGGCAAAAAATGACTCTTTGACTGTATAGCGCCCACAGCAGCAGCGGTGCCGTCTAACACTAAGCTGCAGCAGTGAGGAAATGGTGACGACGGGGCAAATGGCTGGTTCTCATTGGGCAAGGAGTGACATGTGACATACACACCCAATGACACATGCCCTTGCTTGTCTGCATCACATGCACATTGCTGTGTGTGTGCGCACTGCTGATAGGCTGAGAGACTGCACCACCCCTCTGTAAAAGCGGGAGAGAAAAAAAAAATGGAGATCAGGGTTATTTCAGCACAGATCTATCCCCCGCTCATTATACACTGAAACAGTCCATTAACAATGATTAACAGTTTTAATGTGCAAATCAAGCTGGGCTTTTGGTGAACGAACAGTTATCGAACAGAAACTCGAACAGCCGAATTTTAAGCAAATTGTTCGGGTTCGTCGAACGACTCGAACACTGCCCAAAACAGCTTGAATTTGAAATTGGCGAACAGTTCGAACACCGCTCATCTCTTGTTTTGAGCACCTTGCGGGTGCAGCTTTAAGAATGGTGTCACTTTGGGGTATTTTCTGTGATACAGACCCCTCAAAGTCACTTCAGTTGGGATGTACTGTAGTCCCTAAAAAAAATGTCTTTGTACATTTTGTTGGAAAAATTAGAAATCGCTGTTCGACTTTTAACTCTTCTAACTTCCTAACAAAAAAATGTTTCAAAAATTGTGCTGATGTAAAGTAGACATTTGTAAAATGTTATGCATTAACTATTGTGTGACATAACTCTCTGGTTTAAGGGCATAAAAATTAAAAGTTTGACAATTGCATAATTCTAGAGTTATTACCACATAAAGTGACACTGGTCAGAATTGAAAAAATTGGCTTGGTTATGAAGGTGAAAACAGGCTTGGGTGATGAAGGGGTTAAAGAATCATTGTATCCTCTTGAGAAGCTGAATGACAGCGACAGGAGCTGCAGGTAGTTCTTGAATTCCCTTGATAATGGGCTTGCCTCAAGTTACCTTAAAAAATGTATTGACTGTATACAGTATTTCTGCATACTGTTTAGGACAGCCCTTACTAGGGTTGAGAAAAAACGGATCGGTCAATTTCATAAATCGCTGACTTTCGGCAAAGTTGGGTTTCATGAAACCCGACCTGATCCCAGTGTGGGATCGGCCATGCGGTCGGCGATTTTCGCGCCAAAGTCACGTTTTGTATGACGCTTTAAGCGCCATTTCTCAGCCAATGAAGGTGCACGCAGAGTGTGGGCAGCGTGATGACATAGGTCTCAGTCCCCACCATCTTAGAGAAGGGCATTACAGTGATTGGCTTGCTTTCAGCGGTGTCACAGGGGCTATAAAGGGGTGTGCACGCCGACTGCCATCTTACTGCTGCCGATCTGAGCATAGGGAGAGGTTGCTGTAGCTTCGTCAAAAGCAGGGATATTGTTAGGGAGGAAATATTAACCCCCAAACCGCTTGTGCTGTAGCGATTTCCACTGTCCAACACCACCTTTTCTTTGCAGGGACAGTGGAGGCTAGATTTCTGTGCATCAGCTCTGTAGCTTATAAGGCTCCCTGATAGCTGCATTGCTGTTTGTACACCGCTGTGCAAACCAACTGCTTTTTTCAAAGCAAAAATCCTGTTGCTTCTTTCTGCACAGTTCTCTTGTTTCTTTGTCCACACTCTTGTGTGCAGCAGTCCTTTTTATTGCTGACATACTTGTCCTTTGATCATTGTAGGGAGATTGAAATTCTACTACAGCCCTTGTATCCTTGTATTTTTTGATATATCTGCCAGCCACTTTCTGCCAATCAAACTGTGTAGTGTAATACAGTGGGCCTGATTTTTTCCTGCATTCTCCTACACAAAAAGGGAGATTTATATTGCCACTGAGTGCATGTGCGTCAGTCCTGTTTGTGGCATATCTGCCAGCCACTTTCTGCCACTCAAACTGTGTAGTGTAATACAGTGGGCCTGATTTTTTCCTGCATTCTCCCACACATAAAAAGGGAGATTTATATTGCCACTGAGTGCATCTGCGTCAGTCCTGTTTGTGGCATATCTGCCAGCCACTTTCTGCCACTCAAACTGTGTAGTGTAATACAGTGGGCCTGATTTTCCCAGCAGTCTCCCACACCTATAAAGGGAAATTTCTATTGCCACTGTGTGCACCTGCGTCAGTCCTGTTTGTGGCATATCTGCCAGCCACTTTCTGCCACTCAATCTGTGTAGTGTAATACAGTGGGCCTGATTTTTCTGCTGTCTCCCACATATAAAAAGGGAGATTTATATTGCCACTGAGTACATCTGCATCAGTCCTGTTTGTGGCATATCTGCCAGCCACTTTCTGACACTCAAACTGTGTAGTGTAATACAGTGGGCCTGATTTTCCCAGCAGTCTCCCACACCTATAAAGGGAGATTTTAGTTCACAACAAGTTTACCTACACCTTCTACCTGGTTTTACAGTACAATATAACGGTTGTTAGTTTGGTTACGGTTTTCCAAGAATGAGGAAGTCTGGTGGAAGAGGTCGTGGCCGTGGGTGGTCATTGCCAGCTGGTAATGATGGTAGTGGTGGTGGTCGTGGAGCATCATGTGGTCATGGGAAAAGCAAGTCTCGAGTTGCTGAGCCAGCGTCATCGTCTGGCTACATAAGGCCTCGAACGCTCCCTTTTCTGGGAGTAGGAAAACCGCTTTTAAAGCCGGAGCAGCAGGAAAAAGTTTTGACTTTCCTTGCTGACTCTGCCTCTAGCTCTTTCGCCTCCTCTTTGGAAAGTGCAAAATTTTAAAGCAGCATGTCGTCAGTGGATGCTCCCGGTCAGGTACAAGTCGCTTCCTTATGTCCTTCACCCAGAACAACAGTGAAGGATGCGTCAGGCGACACAACAGGTTAACAGGCCATGCCCATTACAAGATGAATCGGACATGGAGTGCACAGATGCACAGCCACAGCTAGATCATTATGCTGTTCCATTGACTCAGATCACAACATTGCCCTTGCAGTGTATTGAGCCAGAATCTGACCCTAATGAGACTATGGTGCCCCGTCCTGAAAGCTATAGCACCGGCTTACACGGTGACACAGAGGAAGGTGCACAGGACATAGAAGAGGAGGTGATAGATGACCCAGTTGTTGACCCTGATTGGCAGCCATTGGGGGAAGATGGTGCCGCTGCCTGTAGCTCAGAAGCGGAGGAGGATGATCTGCTGCATCCATCTACATCGCCAAAGCTGTCATCTGACAGGCCCGCATCATGCCCAAAACGTGTGTCAAAAACCACAACAGGTGTAGGACAGCATTGCAATCCGGTGATAGTAGCACGGCGTGCAAAGCCTGAAAAGGTATTCCATAGTAGGACGAGTGCAGTGTGGCAATTTTTTAACCAAGATCCGAATGATCAGTCCAAAGTAATATGTAAGAAATGCTCCAAGACCTTTAGCAGAGAGAAGAATCTACAAAAGTTTAAATACAACGTGCATGCATAGACATCTAACCAGCAGTTTGGACTAACTACCAAACTTCCCGTACCGTTGATGCACCTCCTCATATTGAAGTTAGTCAGCAACGCAACTTTGCTTCCCTCACTGGAAGCCCACCAGTTATGGCACCACCAGTAACAAATGTGGAGGTATTGTCGCAAGGCCAAAGCAGTCAGGGTCCGGGAATCACAAGGTTCTTGGTTGGAAACACTGTAGGTAGGCCGACATCAAGAATACCATCACCAAGCCTCTCTCAATCTGCCATGTCCACCACCCCCTCCGCTAGTTCCACCATATGCAGCTCTCCAGTCCAGCTCAGCCTACAAGAGACTCTAGATAGGAAAAGAAAGTACTCTTCCTCTCATCTGCATACTCAGGGTTTGAACGGCTACATTGCTCGACTAATCTCGTTAGAGATGATGCCTTACCGGTTGGTTCAAAGCGAAGCATTCAAAGCCCTGATGGCCTACGCAGTACCACGCTATGACCTACCCAGTCAACACTTCTTTGCAAGAAAAGCTATCCCAGCACTCCACCAACATGTCAAAGAACGCATTGTCCATGCACTGAGGCAATCGGTCAGTAGAAAGGCGCACCTAACAACTGATGCATGGACCAGTAGGCATGGCCAGGGACGTTACGTGTCCATCAAGGCACACTGGGTTAATGTGGTGGATGCAGGGTCCACAGGGGACAGCCATAGTGGCACAGTTCTGCCTAGCCCACGGTCTAGGAAAAAGTTGTCTGTAGGCATTTGCACCTCCTCCTCCAGAAGCGAAAGCTCGTCCACAGAGCTCAGTCGCAGGAACACTCCATCCGCAGCTGCCAGTGTTGCACCCGTGGTGTCCCATTATGGAACTGCAGCGCCCCAGAGTCCTGGTCGTTGCAGTAATGTAGCTCTGCCACTAAGGGGAGTGATGTTACGTCTGATTGCACTAAAGGAGTTCACCTGACCAGGTAACACTCACACTACACTTCACACTCCGGCCACCAGGGGGAGTGGTTCTATCTAGTAGGCCACTCCTCACACTCTGGAAAAACTGGGGGTTGGACAGGAAGACAGAGAGAAGTAACTGGGAAGAGCTAGAGAGAGGACCTGTCAGGGATGGGATCCTGACAGATTCCTAAGAAAGGACGAAAAGTGAGAAAACGGGAATACAGCAAAGAGGCGATAGGACCAGAAGGAGTCGTGCTGTAAGATCGAGGCAACATCCTTCTGAGGCGCAAACAGTCGGTGGCCGGAACGCCGAGAAAGTAAGAGACTTTAAGCATTACTTCAAACCAGATCAGGACAGCCAATTATAGGTTGGCTGTCTCACACAAAATCACCTAAGCAGACAACGGAGGCAGCTGTGGGAGAGGGGCGACTCTAGGGTCCCGGAAGAACTCCAGGCCTACCCCGTCATACGGGTGCGTCCTAACCATATCATCTGGGGGACGGAAGAGAACGAACATCAGAGACAGACAGAATCAGTTGTGAGGACTATCCTGGGGTGCTCAGCAGGGAAGGACTACAACACACAGGCGCTAGAAGGTAGACACTGATTCCCACCTGCAAAGGGAACTCCGGATGTGCCGTTGGACCGGCCGGTCTCAGCCAGCCCTGTTAACAGTGCTCTGGATTGGGTACCTCCAAACCTTCAGTAAAAAGGTAAAGAGACTGCAACCTGGTGTCCTTGTTATTTACTGCGACCGACACCACACCACAACAGCATCACCCTCCACCTTCATTGGACGCCCCTCAGCAGGGTCACGGGCCGGGTCTAGCCACCGTGACAACCCCAGAACTGAGACAGAGAGGCCCGGTACCGGGTACCCCTCGGCCCTACGGCAGTGGGGGGCGCTCCAGAACAGCTTGTGGTAAGCGTCAGCAGGCTGTGCTGCAAATGAAGTGTTTGGGAGACAACAGACACACCACGGAAGTACTGGCCGAGTACTTGCAGCAAGAAACTCAGTCATGGCTGGGCAGTGTACATCTTGAGGCAGGCAAGGTAGTCAGTGATAACGGAAGGAATTTTATGGCTGCCATAGCCCTTTCCGAAATGAAACACATACCTTGCCTGGCTCACACCTTGAACCTTGTGGTGCAGTGCTTCCTCAAGAATTACCCTGATTTACCAGCCCTGCTCCTGAAGGTGCGCAGACTTTGCTCGCACATCCGCCGGTCGTCCGTACACTCCAGCCGTATGCTTAACCATCAGCGATCGCTGAATCTTCCCCAGCACCGCCTAATAATAGACGTTGCAACAAGGTGGAACTCTACACTGCCCATGCTTCTGAGGCTGTGCAAGTGCTGTCATGTATTTGTGGGAGGATGCACATACACGGGCAGGCAGTTGGATGGCAGACATGGAGTTGTCTGGTGTGCAGTGGTCGAAGCTCCAAGACCTCTGTCAAGTCCTTCAGTGTTTTGAGGAATGCACACGGCTGGTCAGTGCGGACAATGCCATCATAAGCATGAGCATCCCACTAATGCGTCTGCTGATGCAAAGTTTGACGCACATCAAGGAGCAGGCATCTGCGGCCGAGGAGGAGGGAAGCTTTGATGACAGTCAGCCATTGTCTGGTCAGGGAAGTCTCCAGGACGAGGTGGCGGATGAAGAGGAGGAGGAGGAGGAGAATGATGGGGCTGAATATTTATGGGAGGAGGATGCTTCTCAGGGGGCAATAGAAACTGGTGGTATTGCAAGGTCAGGTACAGGGTTTTTGCGGGCCACAAGTGAGGTAGATTTTCAAGAAAGTGCTCCTCAACCCAGCACAAGCAGTGAATTGACACCTGGAACTTTGGCCCACATGGCAGAGTATGCCTTGCGTATCCTAAAATGGGACCCCCACATTATCAAAATGATGATTGATGATGATTACTGGTTGGCCTGCCTCCTGGATCCACGATACAAAGGCAAATTACAAAATATCATGCCACATGAGAACCTTGAGCAAATATTGGCTACCAAACAAGCAACTCTTGTAGACCATTTGGTTCAGGCATTCCCAGCACACAGCGACCCTGATGGTTCTCACACGAGCTGTAGGGGGCAACATGGCAGAGGTGCTAGAGGTGCACAAAGCCGAAGTGGCATTGGACAGAGGGGATTTCTCACCAGGTTGTGGAGTGATTTCGCAATGATCGCATACACGGCAGGTACTGCTGCATCGATTCAAAGTGACAGGAGACAGCATTTGTCCAGTATGGTTACCAACTATTTTTCCGCCACTATCGATGTTCTCCCTCACAGGTCATTCCCCTTTGATTACTGGGCATCTAAACTAGACACCTGGCCCGAATTGGCAGAATATGCATTACAGGAGCTCGCTTGCCCAGCTGCTAGTGTGCTCTCAGAAAGAGTCTTCAGTGCTGCTGCTTCAATACTGACCGAAAAAAGGACACGTCTGGCTCCCCGAAATGTTGATGATCTACCCTTCATTAAAATGAACCAATCATGGATTTCAAATTATTTTGCCCCACCTTCCCCTGCTGACATGTAGCTTGCCAGAAAAAAATTTCTTGTTTTTGGCCTCCTCTTACTGACTGCTCCAATTCCTCCATTTGCAGGTGCCGAATGTCCACCATAGGCCATTTGTATACCTCCCTAAATGGGCTGACTCCCCCCACAGGGCCATGGTCACAATGTGGCGCAAGCACCCGTGCGAGTGCCGTTTGCCTGGACAGGTGGGTGAGCCCACTCTTGGGCCACGGCACTGGCACAGGGTCCTTCATAGTACAATGAAGTGTCTCTGACGGTGGTGGTGCACAACCCACGTCAGACACACCGGTTGTAATATGAGGGGCCCTGGGCCAGTACCGCCGCCCATGAGAGAGTGTTCCCCCCAGCTCGAACTGTGCTCTATTACTTGCAAAACTTTCCTGTCCCTGCCCCACCACTGTGTAGTCAGTGCTGTTAAATCCTTAAATGGCACTGCCATAACAAATTTGTTGCAATGATAGATGATAGTAAAAATATACAGGGGCCCTGGCCTCCATTTAGATCCCTTAATACTTTGCGCCAACTACCCCTGTCTGCAACTCTGCAGAGGAGCCCACCCCTGTACCTCGCTATGCCACCAGTTTATTTATGACCAATTCCTTGGCTGACATTTAGGCCACTTTAGTATTTTGGCCTACTAACTGTGTCAGCCACTTCTAACAGCTGACCTCCGCTGAACAAAGCTATGCCACCTCTGTACTCCTGTTACCAATTGTGAACTGCATGTAGCCAACTTACTTATTTGTGCCTAGTAACTGTGTCAGCCTTTCATAACAGTTGTCCTCCCACGCTGAAACAAGCTAGGCCGCCAGGTTAGTCCTGCTAGCAGTTTAGAACTGCATGAAGCCACCGTTTCTTAGTTTAGGCCTCTGTCTGTCTGTATGTCTATCTGTCTGTCGGCGCCACACATTACAACAGTCCCCCCCTGAAACAAGCTAGGCTGCCAGGTTAGTCCTGCTAGCAGTTTTTGAACTGCATTTAGACACCTTTTTTTAGGTTAGGCCTCTGTTGTCATGTCGGACGCTGTTCAGACCAGGTCGTCCGACAGACAGCGGTAATTCCGCTTTTGACCACTATTTGCTCATTGGCGTCGGCTAGATTTTATCTAGCTGTTCCGGGGTTAATTTACCTGATCCTCGGATTGGAAGCTGGGCCATGCCCATTGCCTTTAAATAGTTCTCCTGATCATTGGGCGTCGCCGATTATAGCTTCTGTCTTGTGCGTTGTTATCTCGGTCTGGAGTGGAGAGCTGGTTGTTGGAGAATCGTTGCTGGTGGTGTATTTTCCTTTGTCTTATTTACTCCTTCCTATATTTGTATTTATTTTGCCCTGCACATTTATAGTGTATTCCTGAGTGACTGCGGCGTGGTGCATATTTTCCTCTATCCTTGTCTGTGCTTACTGTGGGTATTGGAGTATTGCATTCACTGGGTGGTGGGCGGAGGTTTTCAGCCTAGGGTTGAAACAGGAGGCAGCGTGAGGTTCGAGGCCTGGACATGCACACCATCAGTGTAAACTTCAGGTAGAGGGTCAGTCAGGAATTCCCTAGTCTGAGGGAAATTGCAGGGGCCCGGGTTATTAGCTCTCGCCCACCTAGTCTCCCCGTGACATTATAATCGGCCAAACAACAAAAAAAAAGGGGTTTCTTTTTTTTGTGTGTTTTGTCATGGATCCCATGACTTCCATAACCTGCCAGTTGGAGGCACTGTCCCTACAGGTCACTGAGTTGAGGGGGGCAGTACAGCAACAGGGACTAGCAGTATCTAATGTGCAAGCTGGAGCGACAGGAAGAGTTGCTGAGCCTAAATTTCCTTTGCCTGAAAAATTTGCTGGGGAACGCAGTAAATTTGTTTCTTTTCGTGAAGCTTGCAAACTATATTTCCGTATGTGCCCGATCTCCTCGGGTAATGAGGCTCAGCGTGTGGGCCTGGTGTTGTCATTGTTAAGCGGGGATCCCCAAGCATGGGCATTTTCTTTGCCATCTGATTCTGCTGCATTTGACTCTGTGGAGAGTTTTTTTTCCTCTCTTGGGAAAATCTACGACGAACCTGACAGAATGGCTCTGGCAGAATCTAAGATATGCTCTATTCGCCAAGGGGAGCGAGTTGCAGAGGATTACTGTTCTGAATTTCGTCGCTGGGCGATCGATACACAATGGAATGATCCAGCATTGCGGAGTCAGTTTATTCATGGGGTATCTGGAAGGGTTAAAAAAGCCCTCCTGATGTACGAGACTCCTGCTTCTCTAGATTCCGCTATGAGTCTGGTTGTCCGCATTGATCGCCGTTTGCGTCAGGGGGAGCATGAGACACCGCCTATGGGAGAAGGTTTAGATTCACGTGAGGTTGCTGCAGGTGAGCCCACGGAGCCTATGCAAATTGCAGGGGTGTCACATGTGAAATGTCGAGTCCCTGAGCTCAGGAAGCAGGGCGCCAGTTTTTTACTGTGGTAAAACTGGTCATTTTATTAACATCTGTCCTCTGCTGACTAAGAAAAACGCAACGGCGGAAAACTTCTAAGCTCAGAGGGTGTGGAGGAGACCAATCTGAGCTTATGTATATCCTCCATGGTGGTTTCTCAATGCATGCTCCCTGCTAAGGTTTTTATCGCTGGCAGTGAGCTGCCAATTACTGTTTTTGTTGATAGTGGTTCAGCCACAAATCTCATTGATGAGGAGTTTGCGCGCACTTCTGGTTTTAAAATCGAAAAACTGCCTCATCCTATCCGTGTGGTCACCATCAATGCTGCTCCTCTCTCACAGGGGGAGATTACTGAGTTTGTGGCTGAGGTGAAACTCCACATTGGGGTTCTACATTCCAAGCGGGTTACATGTAAGGTGCTCAGGAATCTTCCTGCTCAGGTGGTTTTGGGTTTTCCTTGGTTGTCTATGCACAACCCGGTAATTGACTGGAAAACTCAGGACATAATTCAGTGGAGCGAGTTCTGCCAGGAGAACTGCCTGGCCACATGTGTGGCTGCGGTGACTTCAAGCGTTCCGGAGTCACTTCTGGATTTTGTGGATGTGTTCTCTGAGAAGGGTTGTTCAGAGTTGCCGCCACATCGTCCCTATGACTGTTCTATCAGGTTTAAACCAGGGGCCAAATTGCCTAAAGCAAGGATGTTTAACATCTCCGGTCCGGAGAGACAAGCGTTAAAAGATTATATTCCTGAAAGCTTGAGCAAAGGGCACATCAGGCCGTCATCCTTGCCGGTGGCAGCAGGGTTCTTCTTCGTGAAGAAGAAAGATGGCGGATTACGCCCGTGTTTGGATTTCAGGGAGTTGAACCAGATTACAGTTCGTGATCCATACCCTATGCCACTGATACCAGATTTGTTCAACCAGGTGGCAGGTGCTAAGTGGTTTACCAAGCTTGACCTCAGGGGGGCGTACAACCTCATAAGAGTCCGTCAAGGTGATGAGTGGAAGACGGCTTTTAATACCCCTGAGGGTCATTTTGAAAATTTGGTGATGTCATTTGGGTTGACTAACGCACCTGCAGTGTTCCAACATTTCATCAATGATGTGTTCTCGCATGTTTTGGGGAAGTTCGTTATCGTGTACCTAGATGACATTCTCATATATTCTTGCGACCGTGATGCTCATTTAGATCATGTCAGGCAGGTGTTACAGCTTCTCAGAGAGAATAAGCTGTATGCTAAACTTGAGAAATGTGTATTTTTTGTTCAAGAGTTGCCGTTCTTGGGTTATATTGTGTCTGCTTCTGGTTTTAAAATGGACGCCGATAAGGTGCAAGCGGTGCTGCATTGGGAACGTCCTGATAACCTGAAAGCACTTCAGCGGTTCCTTGGGTTTTCTAACTACTATAGAAAATTTATCAAGGATTTTTCCATCATTGCTAAGCCGCTAACTGACATGACTAAAAAGGGTACCAATTTCTCCGTTTGGCCTGAGGCTGCTGTGCGCGCATTTGAATTTCTTAAGAACAGTTTTGTTTCAGCCCCCATTCTTGTGGAGCCAGACGTATCAAAACCCTTTGTTGTGGAAGTCGATGTGTCTGAGGTTGGTGTGGGGGCGGTACTATCTCAAGGCTCATCTTTGAGTGGTTTGCGTCCGTGTGCCTATTTCTCCAAGAAACTGTCATCCGCCGAACGTAACTACGATATCAGAAACAGGGAGTTGTTGGCTATCAAGTTGGCCTTTGAGGAATGGCGACACTTCTTGGAGGGGTCTGTTCATCAGGTAACTGTTATTACCGATCATAAGAATCTGCTGTATTTGGAGTCTGCCAAGCGTCTGTCCCCCAGGCAGGCTCGCTGGGCATTGTTTTTCACGCGGTTCAATTTTGTTGTCACTTACAGACCGGGGTCTAAAAACACTAAGGCGGATGCTCTGACCAGGTGTTTTCCGGGGGGAGAACCTCGGGAGGATCCAGTACCCATCCTCCAAAAGGGTGTTGTGGTTTCGGCTCTCACTACCGAGGTTGAGGCTGAGATTGCCGAGGCTCAGGAGGAGGTACCATCTGAGCTTCCCATCAACAAATCTTTTGTACCGCTTCATCTCCGCTTAAAGGTTTTGGCGGAGCATCATGATGCTGTCCTGGCTGGCCACCCAGGGGTTAGAGGTACCTTGGAGTTGGTGTCACGTCAGTTTTGGTGGACCAAGATCCGACAGGACATGGTCTCATACGTGTCAGCTTGTTCCACGTGCGCTAGGGCTAAGAAGCCCCGCTCCCGTCCTGTTGGCACACTACTTCCTCTTGAGGTACCTAGTAAGCCATGGACGGAAATCTCCATGGATTTCATCACTGATTTGCCCTCATCAGCTGGGAACACGGTCATCTTGGTGATTGTTGATCGGTTTTCAAAAATGTCGCAGTTTGTGTCTTTGCCTTCGTTGCCTAACGCTAAGACTCTGGCTCAGGTATTTGTGCAGGAGGTGGTCAGACTTCATGGGGTTCCGTCTGATATCGTGTCTGATAGGGGGTCTCAGTTTGTGGCAAAATTTTGGAAAGCATTTTGCTCACGGCTGGGGATCAAGTTGTCTCATTCTTCGGCATTTCATCCTCAGTCAAATGGTCAGACTGAGCGTATGAACCAAAATTTGGATCAGTACCTACACTGCTTTGTCTCTGATAACCAGGAGGAGTGGTCTACCTTTCTTCCTTTGGCTGAGTTTGCCATCAATAATCACCGCCAGGAGTCATCTGGGGAGTCTCTGTTATTTTGTGTTTACGGGCTACATCCTCAATTTTGTACTTTGAGTCAGAGGGGCTCTTCCGGAGGAGGACCAGTTAGGAGCACAATTGTCGTCAGTCTGGAGGAGAGTTAAACAGTGCCTGTTGAGTGTGGGTGCTAGGTACAAACGTGTGGCTGACAGTAGGCGTGTGCCAGGTCCGGACCTGAGTGTGGTTGACTGGGTGTGGTTATCCACAAAAAACATAAGACTCAAAATACCGTCCCTTAAATTGGGTCCACGGTTTATTGGTCCATTTAGGGTCACCGCCGTCATTAACCCAGTAGCGTACCGACTGGAGCTCCCTACGGTGTATAAGATACACAACGTGTTCCACAGGTCTCTTCTGAAGAAGGTGGTGGGTTCTGTGGACGCTGCGCCTATGCCACCTCCAGTCTTGGTGGATGGTAACCTGGAATTTGAAGTCTCCAAGGTGGTTGACTCTCGTGTAGTGCGCCGCGCCGGTACACTGGCGTGGTTATGGGCCTGAGGAGAGGTCCTGGGTACCAGCCTCGGACATTCATGCGGATCGGCTGGTCAAGTTTTTTCATCGTCGCCATCCAGACAAGCCGGGTCCTATAAGCCGTGAGGGCCCTGGGGTCCCTCGTAGAAGGCGGGGTACTGTCATGTCGGACGCTGTTCAGACCAGGTTGTCCGACAGACAGCGGTAATTCCGCTTTTGACCACTATTTGCTCATTGGCGTCGGCTAGATTTTATCTAGCTGTTCCGGGGTTAATTTACCTGATCCTCGGATTGGAAGCTGGGCCATGCCCATTGCCTTTAAATAGTTCTCCTGATCATTGAGCGTCGCCGATTATAGCTTCTGTCTTGTGCGTTGTTATCTCGGTCTGGAGTGGAGAGCTGGTTGTTGGAGAATCGTTGCTGGTGGTGTATTTTCCTTTGTCTTATTTACTCCTTCCTATATTTGTATTTATTTTGCCCTGCACATTTATAGTGTATTCCTGAGTGACTGCGGCGTGGTGTATATTTTCCTTTATCCTTGTCTGTGCTTACTGTGGGTATTGGTGTATTGCATTCACTGGGTGGTGGGCGGAGGTTTTCAGCCTAGGGTTGACACAGGAGGCAGGGTGAGGTTCGAGGCCTGGACATGCACACCATCAGTGTAAACTTCAGGTAGAGGGTCAGTCAGGAATTCCCTAGTCTGAGGGAAATTGCAGGGGCCCGGGTTATTAGCTCTCGCCCACCTAGTCTCCCCGTGACATCTGTCTGTCTGTCTGTCTGTCTGTCTGCGCCACACATTACAACTGCCCCCCCCCTGAAACAAGGTAGGCTGCCTGTGTACTCCTCTTACCAATCTAGAACAGCATTTAGCCTACTTATTTATTTTGTCCTAGTAACTGTGTCAGACTCTCACAACAGTTGTCCTCCACCGCTGAACCCAGCAAGGCCGCCTGTGTACTCCTCTTACCAATTGTGAACTGTATATAGCCTTCTTTTTTATTTCATGCCTACTCAGTGTGTCAGAGCCACTAATTACACTTGTCCTCCTCCGCTGAACCACGCTATGCCGACTGTGTACTCCTATTCCAAATTTTGAACTGCAATTAGCCACCTTTTTTAGTTGTAGGCCTACTCTGTCTGTCTGAGCCACTTATTACAGTTGTCCTCCGCTGAACAAAGCTATGTCGCCTGTGTACTCCACTAACCAATTTTGAACTGCATTTTGCCTTCTTTCTTATGTATGCCTACTAACTGTGTCTGCCTCCCATTACAGTTGTCCTCCACTCAACAAAGCTGAGCCTCAGTTTTCATCCGATGTCAGATATTTAACTGCATTTGGCCTACTTGTTTGGTTGGGCCCTAGTAACGGTGTCTGCTGCTCCTTGGTGTTCTCCTCCACTGAACAAAGCTGACCTTCAATCTTCAGGCTTTCGGCCTATAGGAAAATTTAAACTGCATTTGGCCTACTACTTTGGTTGGGCCATAGTAACGGTGTCTGCTGCTCCTTGGTGTTCTCCTCCACTGAACAAAGCTGAGCTTCAATCTTGAGGCTTTCGGCCTATATCAGATATTTAACTGCATTGGGGCTACTAGTTTGGTTGGGGCCTACTAACGGTGTCTGCCACTCCTTGGAGTTCTCCTCCACTGAACAAAGCTGAGCTTCAATCTTCAGGCTTTCGGCCTATATCAGATATTAAACAGCATTTGGCCTACTAGATTGGTTGGGGCCTACTAACGGTGTCTGCCGCTCTTTGTTGTTCTCCTCCACTGAACAAAGCAGTGCCGCCTGTTTACTCCTGTTACCAATTTTGAACTTTATTTGGCCCACTTTATTATTTGGGACTACTAACTGTGTCTGCCTCTCATTACAGTTGTCCTCCACTGAACAAAGCAATGCCGCCTGGTTAGTCCTGTTACCAATTTTGAACTGCATTTAGCCCACTTTATTATTTGGGCCTATATCTGTGTTTCCTCCTCATCCTGCCCATTGCCCAGCCAGTGCTACATGAGTCTGCTGATACATTGACCCAGACCACTAAATTCCCCTTGCACTCTACACAGCCAGAATCTGACCCTGCTGAAATTCAGGTTCCCCTTCCCGCATACTATACCACCTTACACGGGGACAAAGAGGAAGGCGCAGATGAAAGTGCAAGTTCCTTCATTCATCAGGTGGGGAGGGCATACTCGTTGGCGACGTCACTGTCACAGGGCCCCTCATAGTACGCAAAAGTGTCTCTGCCGGTGGGAGGCGCCCCCGCCGTCAAACACAATGCCGTACTTTGAGGGGCCCTGTGCCAGTGCCAATGCGAATGAGTGGGCCCCCCCTGCTTGCTCAGGATCACAGCACTTGCAAAGTTGAAATACTGACCTCTCCCTGCTCCACCGTCGTGACGTAGTCCGCGTTTCCTGGGCCCACTAAAAACCTTGAGCCAGCCCTAACCCCCCCCCACAACTTTAGCCAAATGACCCCCAATTTTCAATGCCTAACTATTATTATAAGGTAAATTAAGATTCACAAGCTTAAGTGACACGAATTGATGTTTTTGACATTAAAATGGGCACTATAGGTGTTTTCCTGTCCTCCACTCACAGCCGACTTTGCTCCCCCATTGACTTACATTGGGTTTCGTGTTTCGGTCGATTCCCGACTTTGAGCGATAATCGGCCGATTTCACTCGACTCGACTTTTGACAAAGTCGGTTTTTGCGAAACCTGACTCGATCCTAAAAAAGTAAAAGTCGCTCAACACTAGCCCTTAGTCTAGAAAAGTCTGTTTTGCATTCAGGTATACACTATTATAATTGAGCTTCTTGGCATTCATGCACAACATTTTTCATTTCAGCTTACTGCTAATCTGATTGACCTTTTAAAGGATTTACTGCATTCTTACCATTATTAAGTCCTCGCATATCACTACAGCTACCTTTACATTTTCTAATATGCTACAAGTGTAGGTAGAAACTTTATTTGCATTCATATATACAAAAAGACTCCAATCATTATTTTGTCAGATTTTTTTTTTCAGATTTCATAATACAAACTATATACATTATTAAATATCTATTTTAGGCCTGATGAGTTTATTGTGCTTGCTTTTGAAAATCCATGTTTGTCTGGCATTATAATCCTGATGTTAAATTTAGCATTTTATGAGCTAAAAAAGTAATATCTCATGTGTCCAAGTGTATTCACTCTCCACCTAGCCTGCTGGACAACTAAAGTTTCTACAGAGCAGTGTGAGATCTCAGCAGCAGCAGTGAGGAGGAACACTAGGACCTGTGAGTCAGCGCAGAGATTTGGTATATATTTTCAAAATTATACAGGCAATCTGACATGTAAGTTCACCAGCATCATCTGGTCTAAGTGATCTATTTAATAATTTATGCAGTGACTGACACTGCATGAGAGAACTATGCTTAGCACTGTATAGAACAGTTTTGCACTACTATTATGAATTCATTTTGTGACTAATATTAAAGCACTGTTGATTGGACTGCTATATGGCAAAGTAGAATACTGGCACTGTTATGATTACACTTAAATACTCACCTCTATTGTGAAAAAGTAGCCTAAAGCAGCGATTGTCATTAAATTCTCATTTCCTCTAAAAATGTAACTGTAACAGTATCTGGTGTATTAAAGGGAACCTATCAGCAGGTTTGGTTGATACAAGTTACGGCCATCACCTTTCAGGGCTTATCTATCCCCTTCTCATGTACAGCACCATGGAATTAATGGTGCTATATAAATAAATAATAATAATAATAATAATAAATCTACAACATTCTATAATGCCCTGCAGATTAGTATAATAAAAGCTATTTTTCTTTTCTTACAGGTCGGATCGGGGGCTTATATACAGCATTATAGAATGATGTAGATAAGCCCTGAAAGGTGGTGGCCGTAACTCGTATCGGCCAAGCCTGGTGACAGGTTCCCTTTAAAAGTAATAATATACCTTTTTATTATAGACTCATAATTAAATACAAAGAAACAAAAAAATCTTACTAACACTTTTGGCCTTAAAAATTTACTCTATCCTTGAAATGTTCTGTAGCTGTCATGGTTGTGGACAGGGTTCTTTCCCTGTCATCTCAGGGTTAATTTTGTATAGCCTCCTTCTGGTTTGGGGAGGGCTATATTTACCTGTTTTCGTCTGGGGATCCTTGTCAGTGATACATTTGTTCTGGCTGTGTGTCTGACCTCCTGGTGTGCTTGTATACTGTGTAGTCCGTTTGCCTTCTCGTGTATGATCCGGTCCGTGTTCTCGTTCTGTGCATTGCTTTGTGATTCCGTGCTTACTGTCCTGGCTCTGACTTTCGGCTTGGTACTCTTACTAATCTCCTGTCTGCCCCATTTGTACTGCACCGCTATCTCCAGCTACCAGACCTTTTGCTACATCCTGACCACTCTCAGCGTCTCACCTCCTGGCTTGAATTCAGCACGTTCAGACTACTCTCTGGTTTCGCCGGTCACCGCAGCTACTTGGCATCTGGCTCTGCCTCTGGCCACTCGCCTGGTAGTCACGTGTTTTAGGTCATGCGCTATGGCAGGTAAGCTCACCGCAGCGCTCCCATCTCACCCCCTTGTCCTTCTGTATCTGGTGCACAGATTCCTGCTGTAGGTCTGCATCAGGGTTCTTGATAGTAGCTTCTAATATTCTAAAAATTTATCTACGAGTAACAATTTCTTATCCATTGGGGTAAATGCTCAAAATAGATCCAACATTGCAGCATGTCCATCTTGAACTGTCCTCCTTCCTCTCCTGCTCCCTCTTTGTCCGGTTACAATCTGGCTTCCGACCGCATCCCTCATCTGATACTGCCCTAACTAAAGTCACCAACGACCTACTAACTGCCAAGCGCAAGCGACACTACTTTGTCCTCCTCCTGGACCTATTTTCTGCCTTCGATACTGTCGACCATTCCATCCTGCTACAGATTCTTTCATCTCTTGGCATCACAGACTTGGCTCTATCCTGGATCTCGTCATATCTCGTCATATCAGTCTGGCTGGGATAGCCCGCGTGCAGGGTCGCGTGTCCAACAGATTTTAAGTGCAACAGTTTAAAGTGCTTGGCAGTTAGACAATGGCATTGAAGCTGATGTTCCTCTCTTCTCTTCTTCACACAGGTAATTTTTCCATCATCCATTTGTGTGCTGACTGCAAGTGTGAACAGATCCATATTTAGCAAGCTTTGCTCATGGTAATTTTTCCATCATCCATTTGTGTGCTGACTGCAAGTGTGAACAGATCCATATTTCGCAAGCTTTGCTCATGGTAATTTTTCCATCATCCATTTGTGTGCTGACTGCAAGCAAGTGTGAACAGATCCATATTTAGCAAGCTTTGCTCATGGTAATGTTTCCATCATCCATTTGTGTGCTGACTGCAAGCAAGTGTGAACAGATCCATATTTAGCAAGCTTTGCTCATGGTAATTTTTCCATCGCTCCTGTGTTTTTTGGTTTTTTTTCCTCTGCTTTTGGTCTCTGATTCAAAGTGTTCAAAGTTATCTTTTTTTTTCCCACTGTTTTATGGCCTTGCTCCGCATTGGTTGTTTACCCTGCATAGTAATGCCTGCTCTGGCCTTATGCTAATTGGTTAATTGCTGATTGTGGCCATTTGGCTTCTGATGCTAGCAGTCATTTCATTTCATATATATTTAGTCTGGCTGGGATAGCCCGCGTGCGGGGTCGTGTGTGCAACAGATTTTAAGTGCAACAGTTTAAAGCGTTTGGCAGTTAGACAATGGCAGTAGGACAGGGCAGGAGACAGGTAAGGTGCATAAGTTTATCAAACAATCATGCTTCTTGGTCAGTCATACTACATTATCCGTTGATCATATCAATCTGCTTCTTATTTGTTTTTACTTCTGCTTTCTCACAACTCGCCCGCCCTTTAACACATTCTGGTCACTCACTCTATATCCACCCCTCCCTTCTCCCCTCACCCATGTGAGGCTCTGAGGCTCTACTGACATTTCTTACCCATTCCAAACCAGCCACTACCGCCATGCAGCACTAAAAACGTTCATACAAATCATCCCACCACCTGCTCTTTCTGTTTTTTCTCCTTCTACTAGTTGCAGGTGACATCTCCCCGAACCCTGGCCCCCCCTCCACCAGCATACATTACTCTCCTCCAGCTGCATATAGAAACCCTGCTAATCTTATTAACACTCAGTGCATGCCTTATCCTATAGCTTTCCAATGTGCACTCTGGAATGCTCGGTCTGTGTGTAACAAACTAACTTACATTCACGATCTTTTCCTCTCTAATTCCCTTAACCTTCTGGCTATTACAGAAACCTGGATCCAGCATTCAGACACCACCGCTGCTGCCGCTCTCTCATTTGGTGGGCTGAAATTTTCACATACCACCAGACCTGAAAACAGACAGGGTGGGGGTGTTGGATTGCACCTTTCATCACAATGTGCTTTCCAGGTCATCCCCCCCGGTTCCCTCACTTACATTTCCTTCCTTTGAAGTCCACACCTTTCAGACTCTTTAAGCTCTTCTCCTTGCGGGTGGCGGTTGTTTACCGCCCTCCAGGCTCCTCCTGCCTGTTTCAAAACCACTTTGCCACCTGGCTTACTCACTTTCTGTCCTGTGACATCCCCACCCTCATCATGGGAGACTTTAACATCCCCATCAATGATCCCCTCTCCCATTCTGTCTCTCATCTTTCTCTAACTTCTTCATTCGGCCTCTCACAGTTTACTAATTCTCCTACGCATGAGGACGGGAATACTCTGGACCTGGTTTTCTCCCATCCCGGATCGCTGCACGACTTTACTAACTCCCCTCTCCCGCTTTCGGACCACAACCTTCTTTCCTTCTCTGTCAAGAATTGTCTCTTCACTCAGGACACCCCCACTTACCACACTTATCAGAATACACGTACCATTAATACCCAGCAGCTTATGGACAATCTTCACACATCTTTAGCCCCCATCTCCTCCCTCTCCTGTCCAGACATAGCATTGTCACACTTCAATAATACACCGAAGAATGCCCTAGATGAAGCAGCACCTTCTACACGCAGAAAGACCCGACACAGACAAAGGCAGCCCTGGCACACTATGCAAACACGCTTTCTTCAGCGTTGTTCAAGGTGTGCAGAGCGGCAGTGGAGAAAGTCTCTCTTAGCAGAAGACTTCATCCACTATAAGTTCATGCTCAAAACCTATAACTCTGCCCTTTATCTGGCCAAACAATCCTACTTCACCACCCTCATCACCTCACTATCCAACAACCCAAAACGACTTTTTGAAAGGTTAAACTCCCTCCTGAAACCTAAAGTACAGGCCCCCATCACCAATCTCAGTGGTGAGGATCTGGCCACTTATTTCCTAGAAAAAATCAACCACATCCATCAGAATATCTCAGCCCAATCTCCTCAGTGCCTGGATCCCCTTCCCTGCCGCACCTCAAGCTCACTAGACATCTTTGAGCCTGTCTCAGAAGAAGAAGTTTCCAAGCTCCTCGCTTCTGCTCGGCCTACAACCTGCAACAGTGACCCCATTCCTTCACCTCTCCTGCAGTCTCTCTCACCAGTGGTCACCACTCACCTGACTAAAATATTTAACCTCTCTCTTTCTTCAGGTATCTTTCCCTCCTCATTTAAACATGCCATCATAACCCCTTTACTTAAAAAGCCATCCCTGGACCAGAACTGCACTGCTAACTACAGACCTGTATCTAACCTTTCCTTCATCTCTAAACTCCTGGAACGCTTGGTCCACTCCCGTCTAATCCGCTATCTCTCGGATAACTCTCTTCTCGACCCCTTACAATCTGGTTTCTTTACACTCCACTGAAACTGCCCTCACTAAAGTCTCTAATGATCTAATAACAGCTAAATCCAAAGGTCATTGCTCTCTGCTAATTCTCCTGGATCTCTCTGCCACATTTGACACTGTGGATCACCAGCTCCTTCACACTATACTCCGCTCCATAGGTCTCAAGGACACAGCCCTCTCCTGGTTCTCCTCCTACCTCTCTGACCGCTCCTTCACAGTATCCTTTGCCGGCTCCTCTTCCTCTCCTCGGCCCCTTACTATTGGGGTTCCGCAGGGCTCAGTCCTAGGCCCCCTCCTCTTCTCTCTATACACGGCCCCTATTGGACAAACAATCAGCAGATTTGGGTTCCAGTATCATTTCTATGCTGATGACACCCAATTATACACTTCTTCCCCTGTCATCACCAGTACCCTAATTCAAAATACCAAGGATTGTCTGTCTGCTGTCTCTAACATCATGTCCTCCCTCTATCTGAAACTAAATCTCTCCAAAACGGAACTTCTTGTGTTTCTCCCTTCTACTAACCTCACTCTTCCCAACATCGAAATTACTCTGGAGGGTTCAACCATAACTCCCAAGCAGCAGGCCCGCTGTCTTGGGGTCATATTCGACTCCGAACTTTCCTTTACTCCCTATATCCGATCACTCACTCGCTATTGTCACCTGCATCTTAAAAATATTTCCAGAATCCGACCTTTTCTCACCTTTGAAACTGCTAAGACTCTTACTGTCGCTCTTATTCATTCTCGTCTGGACTACTGCAACTCTCTTCTCCCTCTTACCAAACTTTCTCCTCTCCAATACATCTTGAATGAGGCAGCCAGGGTCATATTTCTGTCCAACCGCTTCACCGATGCCTCCATCTTGTGCCAGTCATTACACTGGCTACCCATTCGCTACAGGGTCCAGTATGAACTCATCTCTCTCACCCACAAAGCCCTCCACAGTTCTGCACCGCCTTATATCTCCTCTCTCATCTCTGTCTATCGCCCTACACGTGCCCTCTGTTCTACAAATGACCTAAGGCTAACATCCCCCGTAATCCGAACCTCACACCTCCGTCTACAAGACTTCTCTCGTGCTTCTCTCGTGCTGCGCCAGCTCTCTGGAATGCACTTCCCCAGACGATCAGACTGATACCTAGCCCCGACCTATTCAAGCACGCTCTAAAAACCCATCTCTTCAAACAAGCCTACCACATCAACTACTCAGTAAACTAACTTTGCCCTGTTCCCTCCTTCCAAATATTATTCTAAATCTGCACCCTACTATTCATCTGTCTCCACACCCTCCATGCTCATGATAACTGCACTTGATACTTGACAATTGCACTTAAACACATGGGCTGATGACCGGATCATGCAGCTTTATATGAAAATCCCTATTTATTATAATTGCCAGACCTGAAATAACAAACACTTTTCACCTATTGTGTCCCCCCCATTTCCTTGTAGATTGTAAGCTTGCGAGCAGGGACCTCACTCCTAATGTCACTGTTTAAATTGTCTTAACTTGTATTGAATTTGTCTGTATATGTCCCTGCTTAATTGTAAAGTGCTGCGGAATATGTTGGCACTATATAAATAAAGATTATTATTATTAATATTATTATTAAGTAGGTATGCCTCAGATCTAGTTGTAACAGTGAAACTGCAAATGAATGTCAAACGACGTGTATCATACCATTATTTGCATGGAAGATGCTCTGTAGGATAGGCCATTACAACAAACTCGTCTCCAAACTGTCAAAAAGCCACTAACAGAATAGGTATCAGTTTTATAAAGATACTAGATGAAGAGCCCGGCGCTGCCCAGACATAGTAACTAACTGTTAGTTATATGTTGTGGATTCTGTTTGTGGGCTCCCTCTGGTGGTTACTGCTGGTACTGGGTGACTTTGGTGGGTTGCGGCCTTTGGTTTCCACCTGTCCATCAGAGGCTGGGTGTTTCCTATTTTACCTGGCCTTTCTGTCATTCCCTTGCCGGCTATCAATGTATTCAGATGTGCTCTGTTTGGTTCCTGCCTACCTGCTCCCAGATCTTTCAGGATAAGCTAAGTGCTGATTTTCAGTTGTTTGGTTTTTTGTCCAGCTTGCTTATTATGTCTCTATGCTAGCTGGTAGCTCTAGTGGACTGAGGTTCTCCCCATGTGCCATGAGTTGGCACATGGGTTCTTGTAATCTCAGGATGGTTTTTTTGATTAGGGTTTTTTGCTGACCGCTCAGTCCCCTTTTGTATCTTTCTGCTTTCTAGTTTACAGCGGGCCTCAATTTGCTAAAGCTATATATATCATCTCTATGTGTGTGCCTTCCTCTCATTTCACCATCAATACATGTGAGGGGGCAACTATATCTTTTGGGGTTCATTCCTCTGGAGGCAAGTGAGGTCTTATTTTCTCTGCAGTACTAGTTAGCTCTTAAGCTGGTGCGTGGCGTCTAGAACCAACGTAGGCACGCTCCCTGGCTATCTCTAGTTGCGTTTGTCAGGCGTAGGGCAGCGGTCAGCCCAGGTTCCATCACCCTAGAGCTCATCCGTTATTTATTTGTACTTTGCTTGTCCTGTGCTATCCCTAGCCATTGGGGATTCATGACAGTATAGCCAGCCCGCAAAGCGTTAATTGTTTGGGCTGAAGCAGGAGAAAAAGAAGTGTTTAAGGGAAATTTTTTTTTTTTTTTTTTTTCCTTCAGAGTTTTGCTGCCTAGCCCTTAATTGCTGTCTAGCTGCTTCTTACCTCCTCTTAACCCTTGAATGGCTCTGATCTTAGCTGTTTAACATGGATGTCCAGAGTTTGGTTCCAGTCTGAGTAATCTCGCGGCAAAAGTTCAAAACATACAGGATTTTGTTGTTCACACTCCCATGTCTGAACCTAGAATTCCTATTCCAGAGTTCTTTTCTGGAGATAGATCTACCTTCCTGAATTTCAGGAACAATTGTAAATTGTTTCTTTCTTTAAAATCTCGCTCCTCTGGAGACCCTGCTCAACAGGTCAAGATTGTAATATCTTTCCTGCGGGGCGACCCTCAGAATTGGGCATTTGCATTGGCACCAGGGGATCCTGCATTGCTCAGTGTGGATGCGTTTTTTCTGGCATTGGGATTGCTCTATGAGGAACCTAACCTGGAGATTCAGGCTGAAAAGGCTTTATTAGCCCTCTCTCAGGGGCATGATGAAGCGGAAATATATTGTCAAAAATTTCGGAAATGGTCGGTGCTTACTCAGTGGAATGAGTGCGCCCTGGCTGCAAACTTCAGAAATGGTCTTTCTGAGGCCATTAAGGATATTATGGTGGGGTTCCCTACGCCTACAGGTCTGAATGAGTCTATGGCTATGGCCATTCAGATTGATCGGCGTTTACGGGAGCGCAAACCCGTGCACCAGTTGGCGGTGTCTTCTGAACAGGCACCTGAGACTATGCAATGTGATAGAATTCAGTCCAGAAGTGAACGGCAAAATTATAGGCGGAAAAATGGATTGTGTTTTTATTGTGGTGATTCAGCTCATGTTATATCAGCATGCTCTAAACGCACAAAAAGGGTTGATAAATCTTTTGCCATTGGTACTCTGCAGCCTAAGTTCATTTTGTCTGTGACTCTGATTTTTTCACTGTCTTCCATTTCCGTCGATGCCTATGTGGATTCGGGCGCTGCCCTGAGTCTTATGGATTGGTCATTTGCTAAACGCTGCGGTTTTAGTCTGGAGCCTCTGGAAGTTCCTATTCCTCTGAAGGGAATTGACTCTACACCATTGGCTATGAATAAACCGCAGTACTGGACACAAGTGACCATGCGCATGACTCCCGTTCATCAGGAGGTGATTCGCTTCCTTGTACTATATAATTTACATGATGTACTAGTGCTTGGTCTGCCATGGTTACAAACTCATAATCCTGTCCTGGACTGGAAAACAATGTCTGTGTTAAGCTGGGGATGTCAGGGGGTTCATGGTGATGCACCTCCGATTTCAATCGCTTCATCTACTCCTTCTGAGATCCCTGCGTTTTTGTCTGACTATAGGGATGTTTTTGAGGAGCCTAAGCTCAATTCGCTCCCTCCTCATAGAGAGTGTGACTGTGCTATAGAATTGATTCCTGGCAGTAAGTTCCCTAAGGGTCGTTTATTTAATCTGTCACTACCAGAGCATACTGCTATGCGGAATTATGTTAAGGAGTCCTTGGAAAAGGGACATATTCGTCCATCTTCGTCCCCTCTGGGAGCAGGTTTTTTTTTCGTGGCAAAAAAAAATGGTTCCCTGAGGCCTTGTATAGATTATCGCCTTCTAAATAAGATTACAGTCAAATATCAGTATCCATTGCCATTATTAACTGATTTGTTTGCTCGCATTAAGGGGGCCAGGTGGTTCACTAAGATAGATCTTCGCGGTGCGTATAATCTGGTGCGGATAAAACAGGGTGATGAGTGGAAAACCGCATTTAATACGCCTGAGGGCCATTTTGAGTATTTGGTAATGCCTTTTGGACTCTCCAATGCTCCGTCAGTCTTTCAGTCCTTTATGCACAATATTTTCCGTGAATATCTGGATAAGTTTATGATTGTGTATTTGGATGATATTTTGGTGTTTTCTGATGACTGGGAGTCTCATGTTCTACAGGTCAGGAAGGTGTTTCAGGTTCTGCGGGCCAATTCTCTGTTTGTGAAGGGCTCAAAGTGTCTCTTCGGAGTCCAGAAGATTTCTTTTTTGGGGTACATTTTTTCTCCTTCTACTATTGAGATGGATCCCGTCAAGGTTCAGGCTATTTGTGACTGGACACAACCTACATCTGTTAAGAGCCTTCAGAAGTTCTTGGGGTTTGCTAATTTTTATCGTCGGTTCATTGCTAATTTTTCCAGTATTGTTAAACCTTTGACTGATTTGACTAAAAAGGGTGCTGATGTTGCTGATTGGTCTCCTGCGGCTGTGGAGGCCTTTCAGGAACTTAAGCGCCGGTTTTCTTCTGCTCCTGTGTTGTGTCAACCAGATGTTTCACTTCCTTTTCAGGTTGAGGTTGATGCTTCCGAGATTGGAGCGGGGGCGGTTTTGTCACAGAGAAGTTCTAATGGCTCGGTGATGAAGCCATGTGCATTCTTCTCTAGAAAATTCTCGCCCGCCGAGCGCAATTATGATGTGGGTAATCGGGAGCTTTTGGCCATGAAATGGGCATTTGAGGAGTGGCGTCATTGGCTTGAGGGTGCTAAACATCGTGTGGTGGTCTTGACTGATCACAAGAATCTCATTTACCTTGAGTCTGCCAGGCGTTTGAATCCTAGACAGGCTCGTTGGTCGTTGTTTTTTTCTCGTTTCAATTTCGTGGTTTCATACCTGCCAGGTTCAAAGAATGTGAAGGCAGATGCTCTTTCCAGGAGTTTTGTGCCTGACTCTCCTGGAGACTCTGGGCCTACTGGTATCCTTAGGGATGGGGTAATATTGTCCGCCGTATCCCCAGACTTGCGACGTGCATTGCAGGAGTTTCAGGTGGATAAACCGGATCGTTGTCCCCCAGAAAGACTGTTTGTCCCGGATGATTGGACCAGTAGAGTCATCTCCGAGGTCCATTCTTCTGTGTTGGCTGGTCATCCTGGAATATTTGGTACTAGAGACTTGGTGGCCAGGTCTTTTTGGTGGCCTTCCTTGTCTAGGGATGTGCGTACCTTTGTGCAGTCTTGTGAAGTGTGTGCTCGAGCTAAACCTTGCTGTTCTCGGGCCAGTGGGTTGTTGTTATCTTTGCCCATTCCGAAGAGGCCTTGGACGCACATTTCCATGGATTTTATTTCTGATCTCCCGGTTTCACAGAAAATGTCCGTTATCTGGGTTGTGTGTGACCGCTTTTCCAAGATGGTTCATTTGGTGCCCTTGCCTAAGTTGCCCTCCTCCTCTGAGTTGGTCCCTTTATTTTTTCAGAACGTGGTTCGTTTGCATGGGATTCCGGAGAATATCGTTTCTGACAGGGGATCCCAGTTTGTGTCTAGATTTTGGCGGACGTTTTGTGCCAAGATGGGCATTGATTTGTCTTTCTCGTCTGCATTCCATCCTCAGACGAATGGCCAGACGGAGCGAACTAATCAGACCTTGGAAACTTATTTGAGGTGTTTTGTTTCTGCTGATCAAGATGACTGGGTTGCTTTTTTGCCACTGGCCGAATTTGCTCTTCATAATCGGGCTAGTTCTGCCACGTTGGTCTCTCCTTTTTTTTGTAATTCGGGGTTTCATCCTCGTTTTTCCTCTGGTCAGGTGGAGTCTTCGGATTGTCCTGGAGTGGACGTGGTGGTGGACAGGCTACATCAGATTTGGAATCAGGTGGTGGACAATTTGAGGTTATCTCAGGAGAAGACTCAGCAGTTTGCTAATCGCCGTTGCCGCGTGGGTCCCCGACTTCTTGTTGGGGATTTGGTGTGGTTGTCTTCTCGTTTTGTCCCTATGAAGGTCTCTTCTCCTAAGTTCAAGCCTCGGTTCATCGTTCCTTATAGGATCTCGGAGATTCTTAACCCTGTATCTTTTCGTTTGGATCTCCCAGCATCGTTTGCTATTCATAATGTGTTCCATCGGTCGTTGTTGCGGAGGTATGAGGTGCCCGTTGTTCCTTCGGTTGAGCCTCCTGCTCCGGTGCTGGTGGAGGGAGAATTGGAGTATGTTGTTGAGAAGATCTTGGATTCTCGTTTTTCCAGACGCAAACTCCAGTATTTGGTTAAATGGAAGGGTTATGGTCAGGAGGATAATTCCTGGGTGGTCGCCTCCGATGTTCATGCGACTGATTTGGTCCGCGCCTTCCATAGAGCTCACCCTGATCGCCCTGGGGGTTCTCGTGAGGGTTCGGTGACCCCTCCTCAAGGGGGGGGTACTGTTGTGGATTCTGTTTGTGGGCTCCCTCTGGTGGTTACTGCTGGTACTGGGTGACTTTGGTGGGTTGCGGCCTTTGGTTTCCACCTGTCCATCAGAGGCTGGGTGTTTCCTATTTTACCTGGCCTTTCTGTCATTCCCTTGCCGGCTATCAATGTATTCAGATGTGCTCTGTTTGGTTCCTGCCTACCTGCTCCCAGATCTTTCAGGATAAGCTAAGTGCTGATTTTCAGTTGTTTGGTTTTTTGTCCAGCTTGCTTATTATGTCTCTATGCTAGCTGGTAGCTCTAGTGGACTGAGGTTCTCCCCATGTGCCATGAGTTGGCACATGGGTTCTTGTAATCTCAGGATGGTTTTTTTGATTAGGGTTTTTTGCTGACCGCTCAGTCCCCTTTTGTATCTTTCTGCTTTCTAGTTTACAGCGGGCCTCAATTTGCTAAAGCTATATATATCATCTCTATGTGTGTGCCTTCCTCTCATTTCACCATCAATACATGTGAGGGGGCAACTATATCTTTTGGGGTTCATTCCTCTGGAGGCAAGTGAGGTCTTATTTTCTCTGCAGTACTAGTTAGCTCTTAGGCTGGTGCGTGGCGTCTAGAACCAACGTAGGCACGCTCCCTGGCTATCTCTAGTTGCGTTTGTCAGGCGTAGGGCAGCGGTCAGCCCAGGTTCCATCACCCTAGAGCTCGTCCGTTATTTATTTGTACTTTGCTTGTCCTGTGCTATCCCTAGCCATTGGGGATTCATGACAGTTATAGCACCTCACTTCTCTCATTTTCCCATCACGCCTCTCATTTTCCCCCTCACATTTCTCATTTTCCCCCTCACGTCTCTCATTTTCCACTCACTCCTCTCATTTCCCCCTCACATCTCTCATTTTCCCCCTCCCATCTCTCATTTTCCCCCTCACGTCTCTCATTTTCCCCCTCACATCTCTCATTTTCCCCTCACTCCTCTCATTTTCCCCCTCACATCTCTCATTTTCCCCCTCACGTCTCTCATTTTCCCCTCACTCCTCTCATTTTCCCCCACACCTCATTTTCCCCCTCACACCTCATTTTCTCCCCTCACTTCTCTCATTTCCCTCCCTAACACCTGTCATTTTGACCTCACACCTGTATTTTTCCAATCACTCCACTATTTTCCCCTCACTCCTCTAATATTGCACTCACACCTCTTCATTTTCACCTCACACCTCTTATTTTCCCCTCAGTATATACCTGTATGTCATCTGCTCCTGTATATAGTATATACCTGTATGTCATTTCCCCTGTATATAGTATATGACTATGTCATCTCCTCCTGTATAGAATATATACCTGTAAGTCATCTCCTCCTGTATATAGTATATACCTGTATGTCCTCCCCCTGTATATAGTATATACCTGTATGTCACCTCCTGTATATAGTATATACCTGTATGTCACCTCCTGTATATAGTATATACCTGTATGTCATCTATCCTGTATATAGTATATACCTGTATGTCATCCCCCTGTATATAGTATATACCTGTATGTAACCTCCTGTATATAGTATACACCTGTATGTCATCTATCCTGTATATAGTATATACCTGTATGTCATCCCCCTGTATATAGTATATAGTATATACCTGTATGTCACCTCCTGTATATAGTATATACCTGTATGTCATTTCCCATGTATATAGTATATAACTGTATGTCATCTCCTCCTGTATAGAGTATATACCTGTATGTCATCTCCCCTGTATATAGTATTTACCTGTATGTCATCCCTCTGTATATAGTATATACCTGTATGTCACCTCCTATATATAGTATATACCTGTATGTCATCTCCCCTGTATATAGTATATACCTGTATGTCATCTCCTCCTGTATATAGTATATGTGTATATCATCTCCCTTGTATATAGTATATACCTGCATGCCATCTCCTCCTGGCTGTCAATTTGCCTCCAACACTTTTCCTTTCACTTTTTCCCCATTATGTAGATAGGGGCAAAATTGTTTGGTGAATTGGAACGCGCGGGGTTAAAATTTTGCCTCGCAACGTAGCCTATGACGCTCTCGGGGTCCAGACGTGTGACTGTGCAAAATTTTGTGGATGTAGCTGCGACGGTGCAGATGCCAATCCCGGACATACACACATGCACACACACATTCAGCTTTATATATTAGATGTAATACAGCAGATGAAATAAGTATTGAATACGTCACCAATTTTCTGAGTAAATAGATTTCTAAGGCTATGTGCACATGTTGCGGATTTTGTTGCAGATCCGCAGCGTTTTTTCCGAGTAGAATTGCACCAAATCTGCAAAGGGTAGCTCAAGCAATGCTAATCCATGGGAATCCACAATTGTGTGCACATGCTGTGGAAAATTCCGCACTTATTGGAAGCAGTTTATTTTCCACAGCATGTCAATTCTTTTTGCGGATCTCCAGCGTTTCTGCACCCATTGACCTACATTGAGTCTGTCAAATCCAAAGCCAAATCGAAGGTGTAAATAGGTCTGCGGATTTGCGTGCCAAAAACATTGCAGAAAGGAAGGAGGAAGAGTGTGCGGGCGGAGAATATGTGTGGGCATAGAATATGTGTGAGCGAAGAATATGTGTGGGTCTGTCTGCGGGTGTCTGTGTGTGTGCAGGCGTCTGTGTGTTTGTGCGGGTGTCTGTGTGTGACTGTGCGGCTGTGTACGGGTGTCTGTGTGTGCGGGTGTCTGTTTGTGCGAGTGTTTGTGTGTGCAGGTGTCTGTCTGCGGGTGTCTGTCTGCATGTGTTTGTCTGCGGGTGTCTCTCTGCAGGTGTCTGTGTGTGTGTGTGCAGCCTGGCATCATCTCATGCGGACTACTACTCCCATCCGGCTATGTCTGATGTCATATATAACAATGACAGCATGAGCCGATGATGGGACAGTAGACTCACAAAACACCTAATCTGCGATGTCCACATCTCCTGCAACAAAAATAAAATAATAAACCACCATATACTTCCTGTCCGCCGTAGTCCAGGTAATCCAGATTTCCCACGATGATCTCACGTGAAGAACAATTATATCGGGAGATGTGACCGCTCTACCCGGTCTCCGGTGATACACTAAAAATTCTCACACAGCGGTGCCGTAAGTGAGAGCACGAACTCCAGTGAACTCTCAGTGATACAATGTAGGAGCAATTAGCTCATGTTAGTGCATCACCGGAGGCCGGGTAGTGCGGTCACATCTCCCGATGTGACTGTTCTACACTTGAGATCGTTGTGGGACACTCGGTAAATGGACTACGGCAGACAGGGCATATTTATGCTAGTTTATTATTTTATTTTTATTGCAGGAGATGAGGAATTCGGGGATTAGGTGATGTTGTAAGTATGGTAAATTAAGATTAATAAAGGAGACTGTGTGATTATTTAAATTAAAGGATTTTTTTCTGGCTGTGTCTTTATTTACCATATAACTATAAGATTAGTAATGGACAGGTGTCTTATAGACAGAGAGAATAGGAAAATTAAGATTATTTAGTCTAGAAAAAAGATGACTGAGGAACGATATAATAACCATGTATAAGTATATAAGGGGACAATACAAATATCTCTCCGAGGATCTGTTTATACTAAGGAAGGTGACGGGCACAAGGGGGCATTCTCTGCATCTAGAGGAGAGAAGGTTTTTCCACCAACATAGAAGAGCATTCTTTACTGTTAGCACAGTGAGAATCTGGAATTCCTTGACTGAGGAGGTGGTGATGGCGAACTCAGTCGAGGGGTTTAAGAGAGACCTGTATGTCTTCCTAGAGCATAACAATATTGTATCTTACAGTTATTAGGTTCTTTAGAATGACGTAGATCTGGGGATTTATTTTAATGGAATATAGGTTGAACTGGATGAACAAATGTCCTTTTTCGGCCTTGCTTACTATGTTACTATGTTACTATGTTACTAGATGTCCATAAATAAAGTTATGTGTAATAATGAGAAATGACACAGGGGAAAAGTATTGAACACACTTACGTAAATTTGTTTAATACTTCATTCAAAAGCCTTTGTGGGTGATGACAGCTTTAAAACGCCTCCTCTATGGAGAAACTAGCTGCATGCATTGCTCAGGTGTAATTTTGGCCCATTTTCCAGACAAACACTCTTTAAATGCTGAAGGTTCCGTGGGCTCCTTCTATGAACTCTGAGACATATTTCTTCCATAAATTTTCTATTGGATTCAGGTTAGATGATTGGCTTGGCCATTCTAGCAGCTTTATTTTCTTTCTTTGAATCAACTGAGAGTTTCCCTGGCTGTGTGTTTGGAATTATTGTCTTGCTATAATGTCCACCCTCATTTCCTCTTCATCATTCTGGTAGATGGCAGCAGATTTTTATCAAGAATGTCTTGGTACATTTGTTAATTCAGCCTTCCTTCAATGATATGAAGTTTGCAAGTGCCATATGCTAAAAAACAGCCCCACACCATTATGTTCCCACCTCCAAACTTCACTGTTTGGTATGGTGTTTTTGGGGCGATATGCAGTGCCTTTTGGCCTCCTAACATGGTGTGTATTATGGCATCCAAAGAGTTCAATTTTGGTCTCATCTAACCAGAGAGTATGTTCCCAGTATTTCACAGACTTGTCTAAATGTTATTAAAAAACTTTACAAGCACTTAAACAAGCTTTTTGTTCAATGGAGTCTTGTGTGGTGAGAGTGCATACAGGCCCGGGAGGTGGAGTGCATTACTTATAGTTTTATTTGAGACTTGTACCTGCAGATTCCAGGTCTTTCTGTAGCTCTCCACAGGTAGTCCTTGGCTCCTGGACAACTCTTCTGATAATTCTTTTCACTCCTCTGTCTGAAATCTAGCGGGTAGCACCTGGTCGTGACCGGCCTCTGGTGAAGTGATATTATTTCCGCTACTGGATTATGGCCCCAACAGTGCTCATTAGAGCCATCAGTAGTTTAGACATTCTTCTGTAACCAATGCTATCAGTATGTTTTGAAACAATAAGGTTGTGAAGGTCTTGAAACAGCTCAATGGTTTTACTCATCATGACATGTTTCTTCTGTGGCACCTTGATAATGATACACCTTTTTATGTCTCATCAATTGAACTAGCTGATATTATTCTGCACTAAGAGTCAGAATTGCTAATTAATGATAGATTTCACCTGATGTCATGACTTTCCATGGCTTTTTGCACCCCTCTTCCTTCATGTTTTCAATACTTTTCCCTTTGTCATTTCTCATTGTTACTCACATGGTTTGATTTCTTTGCCTGTATGGATTGGATGTTTTGTTCCCGACAACTGGTGAGAATTTCATGCCAATAGCACATTTATAAATATATTTGCTTGGTGATGTGTTCAATACTTATTTAACACACTGTATGTAATAGCAACTGAGCAATCTGCTACATGCAAATTGTCCATGTAGTTACCAGACTATATTCTAATAATTTATTATAATACAACACCAATTTCAAAAAGTTGGGCTGCTGTGTAAAATGTAAAGGAAAGAAAAATGCAATGATTTGGAAATCTATTCTCTTATAGCCATATTTTATTCACAACAGAGCAAAGAACACAGATCAGAAAAAGTTTAAAGTTAGACATTTTTCCATTTCATTAAACAAAATGACCTCATTTAGAAATTTATGACAGAAACAAATCTCAAAACAGCCTGTAAATATCTGGGAAGTGAGGAGACCAATTGCTATAGTTTTGGGAGTAGAATGTTATTCCATTCTTGTCTCATGAAGGATTCTAGCCGCTCTGCAATCCTGGGTGTCATTGTCATTGGCTGAATTTTTCATTTCAGAATGCTCAAAATGTTTTCTGTGGGTGTAAGGTCTGGAAAGTAGGTGGCCAGTCCATCACCTGAACTCTTCTTCCTGTGCTCTTCCATGCTGTTGTGATTGATGCAGTATGTAGTTTAGCATTTGTAGATTGACTGTGAACACAGTTCATCGTGCAATGATTTTTGGAAGTATTCCTGAGCCTATGCAGTGAATTGCATGACGTAATCATGTCTGTTTTTAATCCAGTGCCGCCTAAGTGTCCTTAGATCTTGAGCATCCAGTATTGACTATTGACCTTGTCCCTTGAGCTCATGGATTTCTCCAAACTGTCTGAATCTTTTAATGATATTATGTACTGTAGATGGTGGGATATTCAAATTCTTTGCAATTTTATATTAAGGAACATTTTTCTGAAACTGTTCCGCAATTGTTAGATGAAGTTGTTCACAGAATAGTGAACTTCTAACCATCTTCGCTTCTTAGAGACTCTGCCTTTCTAACTAGCTTTTTATCCATAAATAGGTGACATAGTTGAAAGTCAATGGATGAACCTTGTGCTGTTTTTCATCAGAACTACTTACTTTTCCAGCCTTTTGTTAATCAAACTTTTTCAATATGTGTTGCTGCCATTAATTTCCAAATGAGTTATTTTTTTCAAATTAAATAAACTTTCAGCTTCTTATATATATAATATATGTTCTGTTGTGAATAAAATATGACTATAAAAAATTTCCAAATTATTGCATTCTTATTTTCTTTACATTTTATACAGCGTACAAACTTTCTTGGAATTGGGATTGTAATTAAGTATTCGGTAATTGTGATATATGCAGACTGTAGAACTACAAGTTTAAAATAATACCAGGTAGGCAAAAAGTCACAGTGAAGCACATACCCATCACATCCTTTCCTGCTAGAATAGCGTTCATCTTAACATGAGTTTTGACAAAAGCTTTCATCTGGGTGACTACATTGCTCCAAAGTGAGTTCCTGAAATTCTGTATAACTTTTTGCTCTGTAAATCTCCAAAATAAGTTTGTAAATAAATAAAACTATGAATTTGCTGATTCTAATGCCCCCTACACATTAGACTAACATTGGCCAAACCCATTAATATTGTCTAGTTCGCCTGGCAATCTGATATCTAAGGCCAGTCTCACACGTCCCGATAATTCCGGTACCGGAAAAATCGGTGCCGGAGTTATCCATGTCCGTGTGTCCGTGTGCTCATGTGGTACATCAGTGTGGCACACGTGCGGCAGCCGTGTGCTGCCCATGTGCCGACTGAGGACCACACGGACCGTGCAGGAGACAGCGCTAGTGTTAAGCGCTGTCCCCTGCTTTGGGTGCTGAAGCCGGCATTCATTCCTTCTCCCCAGCAGCGTTCGCTGGAGAGAAGGAATGAAAAATCAAGGTTTTTTTTCTTTTGTCTTTAAAATAAAGTTCGTGGTCACCTCCCGCCTCCCACCCCCTGTGTGTCCACCCGCTTGCATTAAAATACTCACCCAGCTCCCGCGATGCTTCCTCTCAGTGCCGGCAGCTTGTCCTGTGTGAGCAGTCACGTGGTGCCGCTCATTACAGGGGTGAATATGCGGCTCCACCCCTATGGAAGTGACCACGAACTTTATTTTAAAAACAAAAAAAACCTTGATTTTTCATTCCTTCTTTCCAGCGAACACTGCTGGGGAGAAGGAATGAATGCCGGCTTCAGCATCACACGCAGGGGGGACAGCGCTTACTGTAGTGCTGTTTCTCCTGCGGCGGTACATGCACATGGAGGAGAGTGCACACTGTTCTCTGTGTGCACGTGTGCGGGACGCTTTGCGGACCGTGCTGCCGGAGAAAAACGGACATGTCTCCGTGTTTTGCACACGGACACATGGTCTGTGAAAACACGGAGACATGTGCATAGACCCATTCATTTGAATGGGTCTACGTGTGTCAGTGTCTCCGGTATGTGAGGAAACTGTCACCACACGTACCGGAGCCACTGACATGTGAAACGGGCCTCAAGACTGTCTCCTGACAAATGATGTTGGGGAACAAAAAGATTTTACATGTCCAATTTGGGGTTTCCAATCCTTGTGTTCTCTAAGATGTAAGCTATCACCAGGGATGTCTGATACCGGTTCTCATAGAGAACACTGGAGCGCCATGGCCAGCAGCTGAGAGATTCAGACATTATAGCTGCTAGCGTGCTTTACATATAAGACATGCTATAAGGAATTTTCTCTAATGTCCATCATTTGGTGACCCAACTGAGTTGAAAGTCAAAGAAAGGTTAATGTATGATGGTTGATATGTAAGGCATTAGAGCCACAATGGTGAACTATTGAGACAGGCGCTGAGAAAACTTTATTTGTATTAAACACAGAGTAAGCAAACAAAGGTTGATTTACCCAGTCTTGTTGTCTGCTTAAGCATGGATAGGCCAAGAAAGCCTCAGGTGGCTGCACTGACAACGATAATAAGCTCTGTTGATTCTGCAAAATGGGGAATATAAAGCTGATGATTTATTCATGAAGGATCATACACAAAACAGCGGGAGCAGTTTGTCTAAAGTGCTGCTAACCATTCTGAGCCAAATGTTGCGCATCAAGCAACTATATTTAACAATTGAGCAAATTATGGCTGTTAGAGGGAATAAAATATAAATAATTCTATGTGTCTAATGCAAGACATCGGGAAGCTGCTGGCTCTGCCGCCACATGTATGTGTCGTCGCACAGCTGGTAAATAACTAGTAAACAAATAATGCTAACTTAATTCTAATTTGCCCACATTGATCAGGATATGTTTGATAAAGCCATAATACAATTTACCGTCATGTATTACAGCATAAGTAGTTCTACCATGTTTAACCAATTCACGTCCTGGGGCTTGTGTATAAACATGGCCAGCCTAAAGTCTCTACTTTTTTCAGACAGGTCAGGGTTTGCTATCACCATGATAATTCTCTCTAATTTTTAGTACATAGCATTTAGGCTGCATTCACATATATTTTATTAATCTTCCTGGACAGCATTCAGTATATTAATCTTCCCAGTCAGCACTCATTATTTCATGTACCTATTTTTTTGGTGTTTTCCGATTGCATTTGTATTTGCATCTAATTCTTATTTTAATTTGTGCCATTTTATAAAGTCTATTTTATATGTCTGTTTATTTTAAGTTCATCATTGTGGGCGAAGTTTTGGAATTCCAAATATTTTTGGCTGATTCATCAATTGCAACCTTTTTTAAACAAATACTAAATGAATACTAAAGTCCCCCACCCCAGGATGATTTTATGTAAACCAAATATGTTGGTGCAAATTTTGTAATTTTTTAGTGGGACATCCAATTCTTTGCCCTAAAAAGTTTGAAAAATGGCTAAAGACAAAAGTAAAGAGCATTTATTATTTTGCGTAGAATGCATGTACCATGTGCACGTTATTTTGAAGAAGTTTGCGCAAAATGATGATTTGGGCTCATAGTTTTATTACACCATTTGTGTATATATACATATATACTGCAAAATGTTCAGGTTCTCTGATTTTTCTCTTTATAGGTATATTATTGAGTAAAATGTAAATTGTTCTTTTAGTCTATAAACTTCTGACAACATGTCTCTGAATTTCCAAGCAATAAATTTTGTATTTTTTTTTTTTATAAAGAAAAATGGTCAAAATTAAAAATAAACAATAGTGCTTTCTGACGTCAAATAAAGCAAAGAAAACAAGTTCATAATCATTTAGAAACAACAATACTAATGTTTTAACTCAGGAAGAGTTCAGAAATCAATATTTTGTGGAATAACCATGATTTTTAATCACATCTTTCATGTGTCTTGGCATGCTTTCCACCAGTCTTTCACACTGCTTCTGGTGCAAAAATGTAAGCAGTTCTTCTTTGTTTGATGGCTTGTGAGTATCCATCTTCCTCTTGATTACATTCCAGAGGTTTTCAATGGGGTTCAGGTCTGGAGATTGGGCTGCCCATGACAGGGTTTTGTTGTGGTAGTCTCTTAATTTTTGCCAGAGCTGTATATATATATATATATATATATATACATACATATATATATATATATATATATATATATATATATATATATATATATATATATATATATATATATACACACACACACGGATTCATGTGTCCATTTTTTCATTTTTCTCAATCTTATTTTCATGTTTTAAACCATTCCATTGCTTAGAGTGAAAGGAAAAAAAACAGCGTTTACTGCTGTCAGTTTTTTACGACTGATGAGAAAAAAATGAAAAAAAATGGAGGCAAAATTAATGAGACATGGGGGAAACAAGGTCTGCTATTGACAGATATAAAAATGGAAATGGACGTGTAAATGTATCCTTATTCAATGATCAGTTGAAAAATATCTATATAATTGTCTAAGGTCCACTTCCATCTGTTTGTCTGTTTGACTGTAATGGAAATCCTGCGATATTGGGGTGGGATTTAAACACTTTTTCACTCATAATGTTAAAAATGTTAATGTTAAAAATAATGTAAAAAAAAAATTGTGATATTCTCACCTTCCGGCATCCCCGGCAGCTTTTCCAGCTCCTTGCGATGCTCCGGTCCAAGTAATGCTTTGCGGTAATAACCCCAGATGACGTAGCAGTCTCACGAGACCGCTATATCATCACGGGTTATTGATGCAAAGCATCACTGGGAACGGACCTGGCGGGAGCATCGCTAAAGGCCTGGGCTGGTTCCGGGGGCCGTCGGAAGGTGTGTTTATAACTATTTTTTATTTTAATTCTTTTTTAACAGGGATATGGTGCCCACACTGCTATATACTATGTGACTGGGTTATATACTACGTGGGCTGTGTTATACACTACATGGGCTGTGCTATATACTACGTGGGCTGTGTTATATACTGCATGGGCTGTGCTATATACTTCATGGGCTGTGCTATATACTGAATGGGCTGTGCTATATACTAGGTGGGCTGTGTTATATATTACATGGGCTGTGGTATATACTACGTGGGCTGTGCAATATACTACGTGGATGTGCTATATACTACATGGGTCGTGTCATATACTACGTGGGCTGTGTTATATACTAAGTGGGCTGTGCTATATACTACGTGGCTGTGCAATATACTACGTGGTTGTGCTATATACTATGTGGCTGTGCTATATACTGCATGGGCTGTGCTATATACTACATGGGCTGTGCTATATACTACGTGGGCTGTTATATACTACGTGGGCTGTGCTATATACTATGTGGCTGTGCTATATACTACGTGGGCTGGGTTATATACTACGTGGGCTGTGCAATATACTACGTGGCTATGCTATATACTACGTGTCTGTGTTATATACTATGTGGTTGCTATATACTATGTGGGCTGTGTTATATACTACGTGGGCTGTGCTATATACTACGTGGCTGTGCTATATACTATGTGGCTGTGCTATATACTGTGTGGGCTGTGCTATATACTACGTGGCTGTGCTATATACTGTGTGGGCTATGCTATATACTACATGGGCTGTGTTATATACTACGTGGGCTGTGTTATATACTACATGGCTGTGCAATATACTACATGGCTCTGCTATATACTTTGTGGGCTGTGTTATATACTACGTGAGCTGTGTTATATACTGTGTGGGCTGTGCTATATACTATGTGGGCTGTGTTATAGACTATGTGGGCTGTGTTATATACTACGTGGCAGTGCAATATACAACGTGGCTGTGCAATATACTACGTGACTATGCTATATACTACGTGGCTGTGTTATATACTACGTGGCTGTGCTACATACTACGTGGACTGTGTTATATGCTACGTGGGCTGTTATAAACTAAGTGGCTGTGCTATTTACTACGTGGCTGTGCTATATACTACATGACTGTGCAATATACTATGTGGCTGTGCAATATACTATGTGGCTGTATTATATACTATGTTGCTATGTTATATGCTATGTGGCTGTGCTATATGCTACGTGTGTTGTGTTATATACTACGTGGGCTGTGTTCTATGCTACATGTCTGTGCTACATACTACGTGGCTGTGCTATATACTATGTGGGCTGTGTTATATGCTACGTGGCTGTGCTATATGCTACGTGGGTTCTGTTATATACTACGTGGGCTGTGTTATATGCTGCGTGGGCTGTGTTATATGCTACGTGGCTGTGCTATATGCTACGTGGGCTGTGTTATATACTACGTGGGCTCTGTTATATGCTATGTGGCTGTGTTATATTTCTCTGCTGTATCTGTGCGTCATGAATTGTTATATGTGTTAAAGGGGGTGCCCACTGAGACTCGTTCACCCGGAGCCCTCAAAAACCTGGAGCCGGCCCTGGCTTCACTGATTGGTCATGCCCAGGCGCAGTCCGACCACGAATTGGCGCAGGATTTGAACCACGCTTCGCTGATTGGTCGTGCCCGGCTGGCCGAATCCTGTGTATTCATTGCATTATTCTAAAAACTTCATAAATAAACTACATACATATTCTAGAATACCCGATGCGTTAGAATCGGGCCACCATATAGTATCTAATAACTGCCTTATACACAAACAATGCAGTCAAAATTAAACAATCCAGGCTACAAATATCTAAGCATAAAAAAATGGGAAAAGCTAATTTCACACAAAGGTCACAAATTATTGTCACAAATTCACATAATGTCTTTATTTGATCTTCAGAATGGCTGAATTTCATGACATGTACACAGTCTAAAGTCTGCAGGGCCTCCAGTCTACTGACCAATTACTTTGTGGGAGAAAGCCAGATGGAATTAGTTTATCCTGTTGTATTGATGTTTTCCCCAAACATAGTTAGTAGCTGAAATATCAGGCATCATTATAAAGGATCAAAAATTATCATTCATGCAGATGACCTAAAGGGGTTTTCCACATTTTAGAAAAGTAAAAATCAAATATTTTTTGCCATGGAAAATAACAAAATCTAATAATACACACACTCTCCTGGCACTGCTCATGTTTCAGTGTTGTGGCAGCAGCATTTACATCACATCAATGCTGCAGCCAATCACTAAGCTCAGCAGTTTGTGGCAGTTGTTGAAGTTATGTCCCTGTTGGTGCCAAAACACAGAGTCAAGCGCAGCTTATGAGAGTTGATTGTGAGTGAGGGTAAGTACAATGTGATTTTGATATTTGACATGGCAGGAAACATTTTGGATCCACTTTTCTAAAACTCACAGTAGTGAATTCTAAAATAGACTAGATACAAGTAGATGTGTGCATGAAAAACGAAACAAAAAGAAATATTGGCCATATCATCAAAGCTTTTACACAACTAAAGTTTTGAAAAGTTGCAATCTTTTTACGTAATGCGGAGTAGCGTAAAAAAAATCTGCTACTTTTGGCCTATTTATGCCACTTTGGATCACCTTGGCCAAGTTGGGGAGGAGCTGTGGCAGGATGGAGCTTGGTAACACCCAATTCATGAAAAGAGCAGCATTTTTTTAAATCTCTGCACTAGCATTTCTAGAGCGGTGCACAGCGACGCAGGCTACACAGAAGATGCACCAAATTTATTAAGTGGTGAAAGCCTCTAAATGAGTTTGGTGCCTCATCTTCTCTAAAACGTAGCATAACGCTCCTCCAGTCTTGATGTATCACCCCCTTACTGTGGTCTACACAAAGGAAGAAGTAATTGCATATTTGCAGTAATGTACATTTGAAGGCTAAAATGTGCTCATAGCCAAATGAAGACATTAAGATAAAGTGATATAATATGCTCAATTGCATGACACAATATTCATATATAGATATGTATATTAAAAAGTAGCAAACTGAGCAATATATTTACTTTACGTAATCGAGTTTCCCATATTCGATGCTGTTCTTCATTGTACATAAATAAAATGTGAGCTATCCATGTGTAATAATTATAGGGGATAACTCAGGAGACTCTTTGCGTGGAACAAGACAACTACAGGACACAGTTTTATAAGTGGTAAAGTCTGTATTATCACACGGTGATTCAAACAGGTGCAGAGAGAAACTCAAGTCCACAACACTTGGTGTAAATATTAAACGCAGCTTAGCAGTCTATAGGAAACTTCAGAGGAAAATGCAATCAAGCTGAAAGTCTATGAAGCACAGTTATTCTTGAGGATACTTGACATGAATAAATCCTTGTCTAAGTCCAAACACAGATAGATAAGCTTATAAGGCAGTTCAAATCATATCTTAGCTCAACCAGGGAGGCCTGGTTAATAGTCTCAGGTTTTTGCAGAGCAGAAACAGCTTACATGTCCAGCAACTGCAGATGGAAGTAAACACGAGCAGCAGATGAAGGAGGATTACTGGAAACTGGTGTATGCAGCAGGAACTCAGAGCAGAGTAGCAGGATCACCACACAGGTTCACAGGAGCAGGTATATAGCCAGGGAGTAATCAGAGGTCAGGAGCTGGATGCAAGGCAGAATACTCTAGCACAGACTGAAGGCTGGGGTGGAGTTTTATAGCAGGAAGACACAGTGCACATGAGACCAAAGACGCCATCTTGGAAAGGGCAGTAATGCACAAAAGGTAAAAAATGTTCAGAGTCCTGACACCATGATATATTTGAAGCTTAAGGACCTTATGCAGGTTATGATGACTGTAATTATCGTTGTGTTATAGTTCAAAGAAATTGATGACAACTAATGTAACTAATGAATTTCTATCAGCATTCGGTAGTGTAGCGTTTCCCTTACTTTTGGTCTTGGGGGACACTCGCTTTGCACGGGAATAACGCATACAGGTACGATATCTCACACAAATTTAGTCCATTCCGGTTTATTAATGCATCATAAACTGCACCATAAGTCAGGTTGTACATCACCAACTTACACATAGTCTGTTACTTTAACACGTGTGGCTTTATAAAGCATTCAATAGTCACGCCTTATCTCTTCAGTCACCAGCTTAAGGACCTTATGCAGGTTATGATGACTGTAATTATCGTCATGTTATAGTTCAAAGTAACTGATGACAACTAATGTAACTAATGAATTTCTATCAGTATTTGGTAGTGTAGCGTTTCCCTTTCTTCGGGTCTTGGGGGACACTCGCTTTGCACGGGAATAACACATACAGGCACGATATATCACACAAATTAAGTCCATTCTGGTTTATTAAAGCATCATAAACCGCACCGTAAGTCAGGTTGTACATCACCAGCTTACACATAGTCTGTTACGTTACTTTAACATGTGTAGCTTTATAAAGCATTCAATAGTCACGCCTTATCTCTTCAGTCACCAGGTGACTGCACAGTTCATTACAGTTCATTGTATGCATCAACGGAACATATTAATCACCAACAGTCTGTTCCAATGGCAGATACGTCTCTGCCGTATATTACAGGTTTTTTCCCATACCAGGGGTTACCTCTCAGGAGCTCTGGCTCCACACACTGACTCCTGCCAGTGCTGGTTCACAGGGAAACTGCCTCACTGGGATCTCCGTCCTTGTGACGAGGGCACCTCGGATACTCCAGACCCACAGTAGGAACTGTAGCTTCCCCAACACAGAAACCGTCTCAGGCTCTGTAGATGCAGCCTTTCCATGTGCTTCCAGGAAGTCCAATCACAGGCACTTCCAACATACAGGCCATCACTCCATGATCTTACCAGGTGCTTGCAGGACTCCAGTCTATCTAAGGACAATCCAACACCCTCACCATTCCAGGACTCACACTCTTACCAGGTGCTTGCAGGACTCCAGTCCATCCGAGGACAATCCAACACCCTGACCATTCCAGGACTCACACTCTTACCAGGTGCTTGCAGGACTCCAGTGCAATGTCAGTGCAATATGACAAAGGATTCCATAAATAAAACATATAACTAAACAATACACCAATAAGAGTTTTAAACGTGCCAACAATATAATATATGTGGATAATTAGGTAAAATATCTCGATTGTTCATGACGAATACACCATCTTCAAGTGTGAAGTGAGCAGCCAAACGGATAAAAAGACTCTGCATGTAGCCTGCAGCCTCTGGACACCATAGGTTTATGAAGAAAAAAAGAATGCTAAAAAACACAAAAAGACAACATAAGTACAAATACAAAAGACTGGTTAAAATTGAGTGGAGACAAATTAACAGAGAGAGGAACACCATTCTAAAATAAATTTACTTAATATGGAATGCTGCACAGACGGACGAACAAGGCGGAGAAATATAGAATAAATACCATATTTTACAACAAATTCAGTTATAGAAATGGGCTAAAACTTAATTGTTCATTCAATCCTTTTGGGGTTAGGGTGTCAAGGATGACAATCCACCTGCACTCCCGTTGTGCCAAGATCTTGGTTATATTGCCACCCCTGACACCCCCATGGATTCTGTCTATACCCCTCACCCTCAGGCCACTGGGGTCAGAGCCATGGTGTATCCGAAAGTGCCTCGGCAAAGTTTTTAGACTAGATAGATCTGTGGCCCCCTTGGCGGCAGCAATATCACGTACATGCTCGCGCGTCCTAACTTTAAGCTCTCTTGACGTGAGACCAACGTATATTAGAGAGCAGGGGCATGTGGCATAATATACCACAAATGTGGAACTACACGACATATATTCGCGGATCTTATACTCCCTGCTCCCATCCGATGTTCTAAAGGTCCCACATCTCAGAATGTTAGGACACGCGACACAGTCACCACAGGGGAAACACCCCTGTTGCGGTTTGCTGCCGCCGAGGAAACTTCTATTTTTAACCACATAGTGACTCCTCACTAAATCGTCTTTAAGGTTTCTACCTCTCCGCTGTGTCATCAGGGGGAATTTAGGAAGTTGTGCTGCCAAGATTTTATCAGTCAGCAGCACAGGCCAATGTTTGCTCAGGCTCTCCCGGATCCGACCCCAGTGGCAATTGGACGCAGAGATGAATCTAACCCCAGACTCACTGGATGCCTCCATTTTCTTGGAATACGATAGTAGATCCTCCCTACGTGTTGTTTTAGCCCGTTTATATCCTGCCCTGATACAACGATGGCTGTACCCACGATCTTCAAACCGCCTTGTGAGGATGGCCGACTGCCTCTCAAAGCAGGCCTCAGTGGAGCAGACCCGCCTGTTCCTCAGAAATTGTCCAACTGGGATGGCCTTAATAACTGAATAATTATGTGCCGATGATGCGTGCAAAAATGAATTAACTGATGTTTCTTTTCTAAATAAATCAGTTTCAATAAACCCATCCCTACCAACATATAATGTGATATCCAAAAAATCAATTTGACTCTTGTGCCATGTGTAAGTGAGTTTTAAATTGAAATCATTATTGTTGAGTCCCTGCATAAAACTGGATAGGCTGGTCTCGCTACCGTTCCAAATCATAAGTACATCATCGATGTAGCGAAACCAGCCCACCACCTGGTCTGCGGCATGTGCCCCGTCCCCCTGAAAAATGTGTCTCTCCCAATAACCTAAAAATAAATTTGCATACGACGGAGCACATGCCGCACCCATTGCAGTACCCTGCAACTGTAAATAAAATCTATCTTTAAACACAAAATAATTGTGCGTCAAAATAAATTCTAATAACTCCAAAATAAACTCAGAAAAATGGCCATCCCAGTTGGTACAATCGAGGAAGAAGCGGGCCGCCCTCAATCCATCAGTATGTCTTATTGATGTATATAATGATTCGATATCAATAGTTACCAGAAGCATACCCATCTCAAGAGACAGCCCATCCACCCTCCTTAAGACGTCAGTTGTGTCTCTGACATAGGAGGGCAATGTCTCCACCAAGGTTTTAAGGTTGAAATCAATTAATTTGCATACATTTTCACAGAGCCCCCCCTATGCCAGAGACAATGGGCCGACCTGGTGGGTTAACAGCATCTTTGTGTACCTTGGGCAGGACATAAAATGTGGCGACCCTGGGAGAGTTGGGAAGAAGGCCATCCCTAATCTTCTTGGGGATGAGACCTGATTCATAAGCTGCCTCTATCAGCCGCTCCAGATCATTCTGGAACGTCTGAGTAGGATTTTCTGACAAAACCTGATATGTATCTCTATTCCTCAACTGCCGAAGTGCCTCTTTTTCATATTTCTCGGTTGGCCAGATCACCACATTCCCCCCCTTGTCTGCAGGTTTAATGACCACATTATCTAAGGATTGTAATTTTCTCAGGGCTTTTCTTTGTTCGCTGGTAAGGTTATCATTATAGATTTTCCCTGGTATTTTTAGAAGATCCTCCGTTACCAATCTACAGAAGATCTCTATCTGTGGGCATAGAGACAGGGGGGGGAAAGCGGTAGATCTCGGCACAACCGAGGATGGAAAATTACCTATATAATCAGGTTGTTGTTCTTTAAGTAAATCCTCCAGAGCAGATAGAGCCACAGCCTCTGCATCACTGGGTTGATTGCCTTTAAGATCTCTCTGGCCATGTAGTTTTTTCAACAGCAACTTACGGCAGAATAGTTGGGTGTCTTTCAGGGCTGTGAAAAAATCAAACCGATTAGTCGGTACAAAATTAAGCCCTAGTTGTAAAACCTCATTCTGAGTCTTAGAGAGTGAATAAGAGGAAAGGTTAATCACCTCTAAATTGGTGGTTTTAGCTTTACGTTCATAGCTTGATGGAGAGGTTCCCTTCCTCTTATTGACCCCATATTTTCCCTTCACGGATCTTCCTGGTTGAACCTTTCTTGTTGTTCCTCCACTGGTTAGTATAGATTGTTCAGAAATCACACTAGATCCATCCATAGAATTTATGGACGAGATAGATCCAGATCTAGACTGTGATGGCGGGTGATTCCTAGCCCTGAAAGACCTCCATCTAAATACCCTGTTCTCACGATAATCCAAATTGTCTCTTTGAAGCTTTTTCGTTTTAGTGGTACTAATCTCCTGTTCCCACTTTACAAAGTCTCTTTCTAAATCCCCATTTAATTTGTCCAGGGCTTCAGATGTCAGTTCATTCTTAATTCCTGTCTGGAGATCGTCAATTTCTTTCTCCAGATCTATCAATTTGGTCTCATCCAATTTGATTAATAATTCGATGAAGCCCCTGGAACATTTAGTAGCAACTTCTTCCCATTCTCCCTTAAACGTCTCATCCTCAACTGGGAATGATGGGAAAATTTGAACCCTTAATCCCCTAGGGATCAAATTATGGATCAAATATTGTCCCAGGGTCGACTTATTCCACCAGAGTTTGGTCCGCCTGTGCAGCAGTGTCCTGAGCCTGGTGGTCCTCTCTCTGCAATCACCTCCACTCAAAGTACTAGTACCAGCAATGTCCTCCTTAAACACCTCCTGAATACGGGATTACCATGTCTGATCCCGTGTACGAAAATCCATGGGTCTTGGATTAGATGCTGTGAAAAACACAGGAAAATCAATTATATAAACATAATCCAATAGCACCCTTATACGGTAGGATGGAGAGAGAGAATCCCTCCCTAGATGCCTCAAGGGCATCCACTCTCCAGGACAACTCCCAAAATAGTGTGACAAGAACAAATGGAGTAAAACAGTCCCAAGCAACATAGTAATAAAAGACAAGACAAGACGCACAATATAACGTTCCCTGTTGAAAAAGCTCAACGCGAAACGCGCGTCCAGGGTCTCCAGGTGGCGTGCGGCGGGGTACCCCTTATCTACATGGGTAAGTGTGCATCTATTTTGGCTCACATTTTGCTGTAGGGCTATTGATGGGGGAACGGCTTAATATGTTGGGTCACTGCTTTTGGAGCTATTATTTGCCGTCCCTCTAAGCCTGGCATTTGGCTATTTATTATTATGCACACTATAGGGATGGTTTTCCTGCCATATCGCTTCACCTGTTGTACTGCTATGTCCTTCATTTCACATATTCCTGTTTAAATGTATGCTGCATACAGCAGACATACATATATTTATTTATGTTTGTTTGACTTTATGGTTATTGTCTAAATAAAATCTTGTCTTTTATTACTATGTTGCTTGGGACTGTTTTACTCCATTTGTTCTTGTCACATCTCTCATAACTAGCCCCGCCAGTCTCCCTTTAACATTACACAATTACTTGTGGGACTACAGGTCCCAGCACACCAACCTAACTTCAGACTGACAGTGCAGAGTGTCTTCCTCTGCAACACACACACCGGCCATTTACACTCCTGCCAGACTTTGTCTCATCACATTTATGCCTCCAAGCGCATCTTGAAGCGCACACACAGTGCCCCCTGGCTGTAACGTGGGTCACTGCACCACAGTAGTTATAGACATATAATTATCTAATATTTAATTATCTTTATGCTATTATGTTTTTTAATAAGTGCAGTATGTTCAAAATATTTGGTTGTCTATGACTTATGGACAAATGAAAGAAAAAAACAATGTGGCAACATTACTGTTCTAAAACCTTGGACAACCACTTTAACCCCTTAAGGACCGCCAATATGCATTACAAGGGGTCTTATTCCCTCATGGCATTTTTAAAATGGCAATCAAGAATAAGAATATATTCCCCCTCCAGAGTCCGAAACTATCCGGGACTTCAGCTACCAAGGAGTAGCGGAGAACCTGAAGAACACAATCAGCACCAAATTTTCTGCTCTCCAATCATGTAAATGCCGCTATTTAATGAATAACAGTGATTGCGTAAAAAAAATGTACCCACTATTTAAATTTCTCTCTCTTCTGACATGACATACATGTCAGAGGAGAGAGAAATTATGTCTACAAGCCCCCCTTACAATCGCCATCCCCCAGTCTGTCCTGCTCCATCCTTCGGCTCTCTGCTTCATCTTCCTGAAAAACATTGACATACACATGCGCAGTTAGGGATAGGGTTAGGGTTGGGCTTATTGTTATTGTTGAAGTTAAGGTTGGGCTTATTGTTAGGGTTGAGCTTAGGGTTGGGGTTGAGCTTGTTATCAAGAGAAGACACCAGAGAGTCCACGCAGAGACATCAATTGTCAAAGATCGCAGCCAGGGGGGTCGTAATTGAACCACCCGTGCTGCTATCTTTGTGTCACAAACAGCCCTCTGTTGCCCCCTATCATCCAGACAATTACGAGATTGACCAACAATTAACAGAGAAAGCTGCGCTGTTTCCACTAATGCTGGATATTGGGAAACTAACAGTGAGCTCATGGTATATACATCTCCGATTCCAAAGCATGGAATGTGTATATACCCTTGTTCGGTCACAGCTAACTCCATGATAACCCAAGAACTACTCTGTCAGGACTCTGAACATTTTTTATTACCTTTTGTGCATTACTGCCCTTTTCCAAGATGGCATCTTTGGTCTCATGTGCACTGTGTCTTCCTGCTACAAAACTCCACCCCAGCCTTCAGTCTGTGCTAGAGTATTCTGCCTTGCATCCAGTTCCTGACCTCTGATTACTCCCTGGCTATACACCTGCTCCTGTGAACCTGTGTGGTGATCCTGCTACTCAGCTCTGAGTTCCTGCTGCATACACAAGTTTCCAGTAATCCTCCTTCATCTGCTGTTCGTGTTTACTTCCATCTGCATTTGCTGGACATGTAAGCTGTTTCTGCTTTGCAATAACCTGAGACTATTAACCAGGCCTCCCTGGTTGAGCTAAGATATGATTTGAACTGCCTAATAAGCATATCTATCTGTGCCTGGACTAAGACAAGGATTTATTCGTGTCAAGTATCCTCAAGAATAACTGTGCTTCATAGACTTTCTGCTTGATTGTATTTTCCTCTGAAGTTCCCTATAGACTGCTAAGCTGCGTTTATTATTTGCACCAAGTGTTGTGGACTTGAGTTTCTCTCTGCACCTGTTTGAATCACCGTGTGATAATATAGACTTTACCACTTATAAAACTGTGTCCTGTAGTTGTCTTGTTCCACGCAAAGAGTCTCCTGAGTTATCCCCTATAATTGTTACAGGATACTCTAGCCTAAAAAAAAAAAAGGAGACTGCTGGAACAATGACTGCAGAAAACAAATTAGAGCAGGTGTTTTCCATAATTAGATCACTGCAGAAATATGTGGAAGGTCTGCAAAAGAAGTTTGGAAGCTTTGAACACAATCAACAAGTGTTTGGACAAACTTTGCAGGACTTGAGCAACCGCATGGCAGCCCAGGAAAACAAACTTGCTGGCATAGAGTCCCAGTATGGATGGGCTTTTCAGGACATAAGCACGCAAATAGCTGCACAAGTGACTTTACCCTCTGGGCAACCGCCACCAGCTGGCCCACCTAAGTTGCCCCCATTCAGATTTAATGGTGATCGCGACAAATTTCATCGATATCGCATTTGCCAAGGAACATGGTATTAAAATTCAGCAAAGAGACTCTCCAATTACCATGGAAACAGTGGATGGGTCACCTTTAATCTCTGGGCCTGTGGATCAGGAGACCGTACCCCTTGAAATTTTGTTGGAGCCTAATCATCAGGAGCAACTTTCTTTCTTGCTAATTTCTTCTCCTCATTTTCCAGTGATTTTAGGCATTCCTTGGTTGCGTTCTCAGAACTAGTGTTGAGCGATACCTTCCGATATCGGAAAGTATCGGTATCGGAAAGTATCGGCCGATACCGTCAAAGTATCGGATCTAATCCGATACCGATACCCGATCCCAATGCAAGTCAATGGGACAAAAATATCGGAATTAAAATAAACCCTTTCTTTCCTTGTAGGTTCATTCTACATGAAGGAAAACAACTAAGAATAATGTAGGATGTATTGGGGAAGGTGGCGGAGATATTAAAGGCACAGAGGTTTAGCCCAATCAAATAGAATAGCAGGATTTTGTTTGTTTTTTATGACGTTCGGCGTTAGAAAGATTTTGACTATGTTAATTTTTTTTTTATTTTGTCAGATATTGATGTTTCACTACTTCCACGCCCTTCACCTTTTTTTTACTTCTCCCACACTTTCTTCTTCATTATCCTCATCATCAGCTTCTTTGACATCAACTTCTTCACCTTATTCATCTTCTTCTTCATCTTCTACCTATTATATTTTTTGTTACATTGTTCATATTCTTTTTATTTAACTATTATCTTCTTCATATTCAACTTCTTCATCATATTCTTATTTGTGACAGGCATTCCCGTAGTTGTTTTCTATAAAAGTTAGAAGATTACACCTTCCGTTCTGCCTGTCACAAAAAAGTTACATTTGTCCACGTTCAGTTTGGCCTGCAGCATCAGGCTTTATCCAGGGGCACCACAAGGAGGAACGGACTCACCCCCATACACTGCTTAGTCTTCTCCTGCTTATAATTTATATAATATCTTTTGCTCTGATATTTAGTCTTATGCTTAATGTTCTTCTGCTCTTTGTTCTGCAGCCTCTTGTTCTTCTGCTTCTCGGTCTTCCAGGTCGTCGTCGTCTCCAGGGTCGTCGTCTCCGGGGTCGTCGTCATCGGGGTGGTCTTCAGGGTCATCGTCTCCAGGGTCGTCGTCATCTCAGTGGTTGTCGTCTCTGGTGTCGTCGTCATCTTAGGGGTGGTCTTCCGGTTCATCGTCTTTAGTCTCTTGAACTTGAAAATGTAGCAGAAGGTACAAGAAGGCTGAGAAAATGCCAAGAAACAGCTGATGTAACTGGAACTCGGATGGCTACTCGAAGGTCCAAGAGCCAATGGAACTACCGAGGACCAGCTGACGTTACTGGAACCCGGTTACTAAGCAGGAGGTACCCGTGCCTGAAAGCACTACCAAGGACCACCTGACGTTGGTGGAACTAGGATACCCAAAGGGAGGCACCTAAGCCAAAGGCTCTGCCCGGAACCAGCTGACGGTACTGGAACCAGGATGGGGAGCAGAAGGTACAAGAGCAAAAGACACTGCCGAGAACCAGCTGATGGAACTGGAACCCGGATTGGTAGCCGAATGTCCAAGAGCCAATGGAACTACCGAGGACCAGCTGACGTTACTGGAACCCGGTTACTAAGCAGGAGGTACCCGTGCTTGAAAGCACTACCAAGGACCACCTGACGTTGGTGGAACTCGGATACCCAGAGGGAGGCACCTAAGCCAAAGGCTCTTCCCGGAACCAGCTGACGGTACTGGAACCAGGATGGGGAGCAGAAGGTACAAGAGCAAAAGACACTGCCGAGAACCAGCTGACGGTACTGGAACCCGGATGGGTAGCCGAAGGTCCAAGAGCCAATGGAACTACCGAGGACCAGCTGACATTACTGGAACCCGGTTACTAAGCAGGAGGTACCCGTGCCTGAAAGCACTACCAAAGACCACCTGACGTTGGTGGAACTCGGATACCCAGAAGGAGGCACCTAAGCCAAAGGCTCTGCCCGGAACCAGCTGACGGTGCTGGAACCAGGATGGGGACCTATTCAAGCTTGTCTTCCTAGAGCCCCAACTAGCTGTGTTGGAGCAAAGGGTCAGCAGGGGGAGCAGAGTGTAGGCCGAAGCCTGCACTGGCATGAGCTTTGGGTCTGTTTTGTCTGCGTGGCTGCTGCAGGACACGATGCCGGCTACACAGCAGGGGAACAGCTGGCGGTGCTGAACCCCACTGACACATTGGCTGGTGTTTTTCTCTGTGCAGCTAGCAGTACCGGGCGCCAACTGGCGGTGTTAGAGCCCAGGGTCAGCAGGAGGAGAGGGAGCAGAGTGTAGGCCGAAGCCTGCACTGGCGGCAGCTTTGTGTCTGCGTGGCTGTTGCAGGACACGTTGCCGGCTACACAGCAGGGGAACAGCTGGCGGTGCTGAACCCCACTGACAGAGTGGCGGGTGTTTTGCTCTGTGCAGCCAGCACTTCCGGACAGCAACTAGCGGTGTTGGAGCCCGGGCTCTGCAGGTGGAGCAGAGTGTAGGCCGAAGCCTAATTGAACCGATTTTAAAGTTAACCTTTAACCCCCCCCTCAGGGGTTACAAACTACAAGAGCCACAGCTTGGGCAGCAGTAATTCTGCACAAGTCTAAGGTTGCTCTTTTAATTTTGCTCCTTGCACATGCAGAAAGAAACACGTATAACATTTAGGCCCTTAAGCAGTCAAACTGTTTTGGAGGCGTGAGTTCCCTTCGTAATGAGACGCAGCACAGCTGTCAAAAATCCCACCTTGGTGCTGGGCGCGGCCTCCTGAGTGTCGATATTTGCTGCACAGGAGTCTGCGCTGTTGTGTTATCCCTTGGCCTTGCGCTGTTTGCGCTGCCCATCTTCTGACATCATTTAATGTCGGCCGGTGCAGTTCGCGATGATGCGATGACCATGAATCCCAGCCCCGCAGTGTCTTTACATTGTTAAAACACTGCGGGGCTGGGATTCATGGCCTGGCGCAGTACATATGTTCGCCGAGGCACTCGGGTCCTTACACCTGCTACAGACTGTGCGGCGTCAGCTGATCCCTTATCGCATGCCACGGCCATGAAGCCGCACAGTCTGAAGAAGGCGGAAGGAGCTGAGTGACAGCCTGGCGAAGATATGCACTGCTCATGCCCATCAATCACACCCTCGCAGTCAAAATAAATAAGACACCGAGGGGCGTTGTGTGGGGCAGGGCGGCCGCAGAGGCGCAGCCAGCCAAACAATGATGCCAGAAGACGGGCAGCGCTACCAAGGGGGTTGCAGCGTGTCATTACAAAGGAAAGTCACACCTCAGGGACGGTTTAATGGTCACAGAGGACACATTTTAGACGTGTTCAGTTCCACATGTGCAAGGAGAATAAGTTTCTGAGCCACCTTGCACACATGCAGCATTACTGCTGTACAAGGTGGCGGTGAAACATACAAACGCCTGGGGGAGGGGGGACAGGTTCCCTTCAATTTCAGTTCTTGTGTCTGCGTGGCTTTTGCAGGACACGATGCCGGCTACACAGCAGGGGAACAGCTGGCGGTGCTGAACCCCACTGACACATTGGCTGGTGTTTTTCTCTGTGCAGCTAGCAGTACCGGGCGCCAACTGGCGGTGTTAGAGCCCAGGGTCAGCAGGAGGAGAGGGAGCAGAGTGTAGGCCGAAGCCTGCACTGGTGGCAGCTTTGTGTCTGCGTGGCTTTTGCAGGACACGTTGCCGGCTACACAGCAGGGGAACAGCTGGCGGTGCTGAACCCCACTGACAGAGTGGCGGGTGTTTTTCTCTGTGCAGCTAGCACTCCCGGGCGCCAACTGGCGGTGTTAGAGCCCAGGGTCAGCAGGAGGAGAGGGAGCAGAGTGTAGGCCGAAGCCTGCACTGGTGGCAGTTTTAGGTCTGTTGTGTCTGCGTGGCATTTGCAGGAGACGTTGCCAGCTACACAGCAGGGGAACAGCTGGTGGTGCTGAACCCCACTGACAGAGTGGCGGGTGTTTTTCTCTGTGCAGCTAGCACTCCCGGGCGCCAACTGGTGTTAGAGCCCAGGCTCTGCAGGGGGAGCAGAGTGTAGGCCGAAGCCTAATTGAACCAATTTTAAAGGTAACCTTTAACCCCCCCTCAGGTGTTACAAACTAGAAGAGCCACGCCTTATGCAGCAGTAGTGCTGCACAAGTCAAAGGTTGCTCTTTTCATTTTGTTCCTTGCACAAGCTGAATGAAACACGTACAACATTTTGGCCCTTATACAGTCAATCTGTCTTGGAGGCGGGAGTTCCCTTCGTAATGAGACGCAGCACAGCTGGCAAAAATACCACCTTGGTGCTTGGCGCGGCCTCCTGAGCATCGCATTTTGATGTACAGGAGTCTGCGTTGTTGCGTTATCCCTTGGTCATGCGCTGCCCGTCTTCTGACATCATTTCATGTCGGCTGGTGCGGTTCGCGATGCCCATGAATCCCAGCCCCGCAGTGTCTTTACAGTGTTTCACACTGCGGGGCTGGGATTCATGGCCTGGCGCAGTACATATGTTCGCCGAGGCACTCGGGTCCTTACACCTGCTACAGACTGTGCGGCATCAGCTGATCCCTTATCGCATGCCACGGCCATGAGGACGCACAGTCTGAAGAAGGCGGAAGGAGCTGAGTGACAGCCTGGCGAAGATATGCACTGCTCATGCCCGTCAATCACACCCTCGCAGTCAAAATAAATAAGACACCGAGGGGCGTTGTGTGGGGCAGGGCGGCCGCAGAGGCGCAGCCAGCCAAACAATGATGTGAGAAGACGGGCAGCACTACCAAGGGGGTTGCAGCATGTCATTACAAAGGAAAGTCACACCTCAGGGACGGTTTAATGGTCTCAGGGGACACATTTTAGACGTGTTACGTTCGGCATGTGCAAGGAGAATAACTTAGTGAGCCACCTTGTACAAATGCAGCATTACTGCTGTACAAGGTGGCTGTTATACATACAAACACCTGGGGGGGGGACAGGTTCCCTTCAATTTCAGTTCTTGTGTCTGCGTGGCTGTTGCAGGACACATTGCCGGCTACACAGCAGGGGAACAGCTGGCGGTGCTGAACCCCACTGACAGAGTGGCGGGTGTTTTTCTCTGTGCAGCTAGCACTCCCGGGCGCCAACTGGCGGTGTTAGAGCCCAGGGTCAGCAGGAGGAGCAGAGTGTAGGCCGAAGCCTGCAGTGGAGCAAGTTGAAAAGGAACCTTTAACCCCCCCCCCCCCAAGGCGTTTGTAGCTGAAAGAGCCATCTTGTACAGCACTAATGCTGGAAAAGGTAAACTTAGCTCTTTTAATTATGGTCCTTGCAAACACTGTACTTGACACTTATGAAATGTGTCCCCTCCCACCGTTCAACCGTCCGGTAGGTGGAACTTTCCTTCGTTATGTGACGCAGCACAGCCGTCATTCTTACCCCCTTGGCGCCGTGCACCGCCTCCTCAGCGTTGTTTGAATCTGTCCCGGAGCCTGCGCTGGTATGTTAGCCCTTGGCCATGCACACATTTTGCGCTGCCCGTCTTCTGACATCATTTGGTGTCAGGCTGGCTGCGCCTGTGCGGCCGCGCTGGCCAAGATCCCGCCTCGCTGTGTCATCTAATGTAATCACTCTGCGGACCTGTGATCCATGGGCATGAGCAGTGCATATCATCGCCTCTCACTCCCCTCCCTACGGCTTCTTCAGACTGTGCGGCGTCACGGCCGTGGCATGCTATTAGGGATCAGCTGACGTTGCACAGTCTGAAGAAGGCGTAGGGAGATGAGTGAGAGGCGGATGTTAAGATATGCACTGCGCATGTCCATGGATCACAGGCCCGCAGTGGGATTAAATCAGAAGACACTGCGAGGCGGGATCTCGGCCAGCGCGGCCGCATAGGCGCAGCCAGCCTGACACCAAATAATGTCAGAAGACGGGCAGCGCTAAGTGTGCATGTCCAAGGGCTAACATAACAGCGCAGGCTCCGGGACAGATTCAAACAACGCTGAGGAGGCGGCGCACGGCGCCAAGGGGGTAAGAATGATGGCTGTGCTGCGTCACATTACGAAGGAAAGTTCCACCTACCGGACGGTTTAACGGTGGGAGGGGACACATTTCATAAGTGTTAGGTTCAGCATGTGCAAGGAGCACCACGAAAAGAGGCACTTTTTCCTTTTGCATCATTACTGCTGCACAAGGTGGCTCTTTCAGTAAGAAACGCCTGGGGGGGGGACAGGTTCCCTTAAATTTAAGTTGTTGTGCCTGCGTGGCGGTCGCATGACACGTTGCCGTATACACAGCAGGGGAGCAGCAGGCATTACTGAACCCCACTAACACATTGGCAAGGTGTTTGGCTCTGTGCGGACAGCACTTCCGGACAACAACAAGCGGTGTTGGAGCCCAGGGACAGCAGGAGGAGGAGGTGGAGGAGAGAGGAGGGATTGCCACACACACAGCTGGGGAACAGCTGACGTTACTGAACCCCAATAACAGAGGGGCGACTGTTGACTGTGCGGACAGCACTTCCAGACAACAACAAGCGGTGTTGGAGCCCAGGGACAGAAGGAGGAGGAGGTGGAGGAGAGAGGAGGGATTGCCACACACACAGCTGGGGAACATGTTGTGTATCCGCTTTTTGGGCTCCCCTGGTGGTTGCTGGTGGTACTGGTGACTTGTTTGCACTTTGCTTCTTCTGTTCACCTGCTTCCATCAGTGTTTGGGAGTTTCCTATTTAGCCTTGCTCTCCAGTCATTTCCTTGCCGGTCATCATTGTAACCAGAGCCTTCGGTTGCATGTTCCTGCTACTAGTCTGCTGATCAGCTAAGTGGACTTTGTCCTTTTGTTTTGTACCTTTTGTCCAGTTTGCAGTTTTTGTAATTCTCTGTAGCTGGAAGCTCTTGCGGGCTGAAATTGCCACTCCTGTGTCATGAGTTGACACAGGAGTCTTAAAGTAATTTTAGGATGGTTTTTGAAAGGGTTTTCAGTTGACCGTGAAGTCCTCTTTTGTATCCTTCTGCTATCTAGTAAGTGGACCTCTCTTTGCTAAATCTACTTTCATACTGTGTATGTCTTTTCCTCTTAATTCACCGTTATTACATGTGGGGGGCTGCTATCATCTTTTGGGGTATTTCCCTAGAGGTAAGCCAGGTCTGTTTCTTCCTCTACCAGGCGTAGTTAGTCCTCCGGCTGGCGCGTGGCATATAGGAAGCCGTAGGTATGCTCCCTGGCTACTGTTAGTTGTGTGGTAGATTTAGCTCACGGTCAACTCGAGTTTCCATCACCCGAGAGCTCGTTCGTTACTTATTTGTTTTTTACGTTCCCTTGCCATTGGGAACCATGACAGTATGACCGGCCTACAAAGTGTTAATTGTTTGGGCTGAAGCAGGAGAAAAAGAAGTGTTGAAGGGAATTTTTTTTTTTTTTTTCCTTTTCCTCAGAGTTTTGCTGCCTAGCCCTTAATTGCTGTCTAGCTGCTTCTTACCTCCTCTTAACCCTTGAATGGCTCTGACCTTAGCTGTTTAATATGGATGTCCAGAGTTTGGCAGCAGGTTTAAATAATCTTGCTACGAAGGTTCAAAATTTACAAGATTTTGTTATACATGCTCCTATTTCTGAACCTAAAATCCCTACACCAGAGGTGTTTTCCGGAGATAGATCTCGGTTTTTGAATTTCAAATATAATTGTAAATTATTCCTTTCTCTCAGACCTCACTCCTCAGGAGATCCTGTCCAGCAGGTTAAGATTGTAATCTCTTTGCTGCGAGGTGACCCTCAAAATTGGGCATTTTCATTGGCACCAGGGGATCCTGCGTTGCTCAATGTGGATGCGTTTTTCCTGGCTTTAGGGTTGCTTTATGAGGAACCTAATTTGGAGATTCAAGCTGAAAAAGCTTTGATAGCCCTATCTCAAGGGCAAGATGAAGCGGAGATATACTGCCAAAAATTTCGTAGGTGGTCTGTGCTTACTCAGTGGAATGAGTGCGCCTTAGCGGCAAATTTCAGAGGGCCTTTCTGATGCCATTAAAGATGTTATGGTCGGGTTCCCTGCGCCTACAGGTCTGAATGAGTCCATGACAATGGCAATTCAGATTGATCGGCGTTTGCGGGAGCGCAAACCCGTGCACTAGGGTTGAGCGAAACGGGTCGATCATTTTCAAAAGTCGCCGACTTTTGGCTAAGTCGGCGTCTCATGAAACCCGATCCGACCCCTGTGCTTGTCGGCCATGCGGTACGCGACTTTCGCGCCAAAGTCGCGTTTCAATGACGCGAAAAGCGCCATTTCTCAGCCAATGAAGGTGAACGCAGAGTGTGGGCAGCGTGATGACATAGATCCTGGTCCCCACCATCTTAGAGAAGGGCATTGCAGTGATTGGCTTGCTGTCTGCGGCGTCACAGGGGCTATAAAGGGGCGTTCCCGCCGACCGCCATCTTACTGCTGCTGATCTGAGCTTAGGGACAGGTTGCTGCCGCTTCATCAGAAGCAGGGAGAGCGTTAGGCAGGGTCCACTAACCACCAAACCGCTTGTGCTGCAGCGATTTCCACTGTCCAACACCACCTTCGGTGTGCAGGAACAGTGGAAGCTATTTTTTTTTTTTTTTCCCCTCAGCGCTGTAGCTCATTGGGCTGCCCTAGAAGGCTCCGTGATAGCTGTATTGCTGTGTGTACGCCACTGTGGAAACCAACTGCTTTTTTCAAAGCACATATCCTCTTGTTCCTTCCTTTCTGCACAGCTATCTTTTTTGTTTGTCCACACTTTTTATTTAATTTGTGCATCAGTCCACTCCTATTGCTGCCTGCCATACCTGGCTTACATTACTGCAGGGAGATAGTAATTGTAGGACAGTTTTTTTTTTTTTTTTGTTTTTTTTTTGTGGGAGATTAAGATTGGCATTTCTGCTACAGTGCCATCCCTGTGTGTGCCATCTCTCACTGAGTGGGCCATAGAAAGCCTATTTATTTTTTCCGTGATTTGTGTTCTAAAATCTACCTCAACACAGAAACACTACATCAATCAGTGGGAGAAAAATATTGGCCTCAGTCAGGGCTTGTGTGCCACTGCTGTGTGTGCGCTATCTCTCATTCAGTGGGCTATAGCAAGCCTATATTTTTTTTTTTTTTTTTTTTTTAATATTATTTGGTTTCAAAAGTCTCCCTGAAAAAAAAAAAAAACCTAAAAAAACAGTGGGAGAGTAATATTGCCCTTTCAGCTTGTGTGCCAGTCTTGACTCCTGGGTGTGCCACCTCTCTCCCTCTCATTCAGTGGGCCATAGAAAGCCTATTTATTTTTTTTTTTAAATATTATTGGGTTTCTAAAGTCTCCCTGAAAAAAACAAAAAATACATAAAAAAACAGTGGGAGAGTAATATTGCCCTTTCAGCTTGTGTGCCAGTCTTGACTCCTGGGTGTGCCACCTCTCTCCCTCTCATTCAGTGGGCCATAGAAAGCCTTTTTTTTTTTTGCTTTTTTTAATATTATTTGGTTTCTAAAGTCTCCCTGAAAAAAACAAAAAAAACATAAAAAACAGTGGGAGAGTAATATTGCCCTTTCAGCTTGTGCGCCAGTCTTGACTCCTGGTTGTGCCACCTCTCTCTCTCTAATTGTGGGCCATAGAAAGCCTTTTTTTTTTTTTAAAATATTATTGGGTTTCTAAAGTCTCCCTGAAAAAACAAAAAATACATAAAAAAACAGTGGGAGAGTAATATTGCCCTTTCAGCTTGTGTGCCAGTCTTGACTCCTGGGTGTGCCACCTCTCTCCCTTTCATTCAGTGGGCCATAGAAAGCCTATTTATTTTTTCCGTGATTTGTGTTCTAAATTCTACCTCAACACAAAAACACTACATCAATCAGTGGGAGAAAAATATTGGCCTCAGTCAGGGCTTGTGTGCCACTGCTGTGTGTGCTATCTCTCATTCAGTGGGCTATAGCAAGCCTATTTTTTTTTTTTTTTTTTTTTTTTTAATATTATTTGGTTTCTAAAGTCTCCCTGAAAAAAAAAAAAAACCTAAAAAAACAGTGGGAGAGTAATATTGCCCTTTCAGCTTGTGTGCCAGTCTTGACTCCTGGGTGTGCCACCTCTCTCCCTCTCATTCAGTGGGCCATAGAAAGCCTATTTATTTTTTTTTTTAAATATTATTGGGTTTCTAAAGTCTCCCTGAAAAAACAAAAAATACATAAAAAAACAGTGGGAGAGTAATATTGCCCTTTCAGCTTGTGTGCCAGTCTTGACTCCTGGGTGTGCCACCTCTCTCCCTTTCATTCAGTGGGCCATAGAAAGCCTATTTTTTTTTTTTTTAATATTATTTGGTTTCTAATTCTCCCTGAAAAAAAAAAAAAAACCTAAAAAAACAGTGGGAGAGTAATATTGCCCTTTCAGCTTGTGTGCCAGTCTTGACTCCTGGGTGTGCCACCTCTCTCCCTCTCATTCAGTGGGCCATAGAAAGCCTATTTATTTTTTTTTTAAAATATTATTGGGTTTCTAAAGTCTCCCTGAAAAAAACAAAAAATACATAAAAAAACAGTGGGAGAGTAATATTGCCCTTTCAGCTTGTGTGCCAGTCTTGACTCCTGGGTGTGCCACCTCTCTCCCTTTCATTCAGTGGGCCATAGAAAGCCTATTTATTTTTTTTTTTAAATATTATTGGGTTTCTAAAGTCTCCCTGAAAAAACAAAAAAAACCTAAAAAAACAGTGGGAGAGTAATATTGCCCTTTCAGCTTGTGTGCCAGTCTTGACTCCTGGGTGTGCCACCTCTCTCCCTCTCATTCAGTGGGCCATAGAAAGCCTATTTATTTTTTTTTTTAAATATTATTGGGTTTCTAAAGTCTCCCTGAAAAAACAAAAAATACATAAAAAAACAGTGGGAGAGTAATATTGCCCTTTCAGCTTGTGTGCCAGTCTTGACTCCTGGGTGTGCCACCTCTCTCCCTTTCATTCAGTGGGCCATAGAAAGCCTATTTTTTTTTTTTTTAATATTATTTGGTTTCTAATTCTCCCTGAAAAAAAAAAAAAAACCTAAAAAAACAGTGGGAGAGTAATATTGCCCTTTCAGCTTGTGTGCCAGTCTTGACTCCTGGGTGTGCCACCTCTCTCCCTCTCATTCAGTGGGCCATAGAAAGCCTATTTATTTTTTTTTAAAAATATTATTGGGTTTCTAAAGTCTCCCTGAAAAAAACAAAAAATACATAAAAAAACAGTGGGAGAGTAATATTGCCCTTTCAGCTTGTGTGCCAGTCTTGACTCCTGGGTGTGCCACCTCTCTCCCTTTCATTCAGTGGGCCATAGAAAGCCTATTTATTTTTTTTTTTAAATATTATTGGGTTTCTAAAGTCTCCCTGAAAAAACAAAAAAAACCTAAAAAAACAGTGGGAGAGTAATATTGCCCTTTCAGCTTGTGTGCCAGTCTTGACTCCTGGGTGTGCCACCTCTCTCCCTCTCATTCAGTGGGCCATAGAAAGCCTATTTATTTTTTTTTTTAAATATTATTGGGTTTCTAAAGTCTCCCTGAAAAAAACAAAAAATACATAAAAAAACAGTGGGAGAGTAATATTGCCCTTTCAGCTTGTGTGCCAGTCTTGACTCCTGGGTGTGCCACCTCTCTCCCTCTCATTCAGTGGGCCATAGAAAGCCTTTTTTTTTTTTGGTTTTTTTAATATTATTTGGTTTCTAAAGTCTCCCTGAAAAAAACAAAAAAAACATAAAAAACAGTGGGAGAGTAATATTGCCCTTTCAGCTTGTGCGCCAGTCTTGACTCCTGGTTGTGCCACCTCTCTCTCTCTAATTGTGGGCCATAGAAAGCCTTTTTTTTTTTTTTTTTTAATATTATTTGGTTTCTAAAGTCTCCCTGAGAAAAAAAAAAAAATAAATTAGGTGGGAGATTAATATTGACATTAGTGCTTGAGTGACAGTCCTGCGTGTGTGTCATCTCTGTGATTTTGTGCCACAGAAAACAGAGTGTGTAACATTGTGCCTGATTTTCCTTGTGGTCTCACCAACCTGTTAAGGGATATTGAAATCATACTGAAGTTATAGCTCACCGTGTAAGTTGTTTGATAGCAACAAATAAAGTTACTTTGGTTAAGATTTTAAAACAATGAGGAAGTCTGGTGCAAGAGGTCGTCGTGGGCGTTCATTGTCAGCTGGTAATGATGGTAGTGGTAGTGGAGCATCAGGTGGTCGTGGGGATAAAAATATTCCACCTAAGTCTGGAGCTGTGGAGCCAGTTTCGTCGTCAGGCTACACAAGGCCTCGAACGCTCTCTTTTCTGGGAGTAGGAAAACCGCTTTTAAAGGCGGAGCAGCAACAGCAAGTTTTGGCTTACATTGCAGACTCAGCCTCTAGCTCTTTTGCCTCCTCTTCCGAAACTGGTAAATGTAAAAGCAGCGCGTCGCTTGTGGATGTTCACGGTCAGGGACAAGTCGCTTCCTTGTCCTCCTCAGCAAAAACTACAACAAGAGAGAAGGATGCAGCAGGCGACACAACGGGTCACTCCATGGAGCTCTTTACACATACCGTCCCTGGCTTAGAAAGTGAAACATTTAACAGGCCATGCCCATTACAAGTATATTCTGACATGGAGTGCACTGATGCACAGCCACAGCCAGAGTACTATGCTGCTCCTTTGACTCAGACCACCACATTGCCCTCTCAGGGTACAGATCCACAATCAGACCCTGATGAGACTATGTTGCCCCGCCACGAACGCTATACCACCGACCGACACAGTGACACAGACGAAGTTGCACACGAGCTCGAAGAGGAGGTAATAGATGACCCAGTTATTGACCCCGATTGGCAGCCATTGGGGGAACAGGGTGCAGGCGGCAGTAGTTCAGAAGCGGAGGTGGAGGAGGGGCCGCAGCAGGCATCAACATCGCAACAGGTTCCATCTGCCGGGCCCGTATCTGGACCAAAACGCGTGTCAAAGCCAAAACCTGTTGGAGCACAGCGTTGCCATCCGGTTAAAGCTCAGTCTGCAATCCCTGAAAAGGGATCAGAGTCTAGGAAGAGTGCAGTCTGGCATTTTTTTAAACAACATCCAACTGATCAGCGCAAAGTCATCTGTCAAAAATGTTCAACTAGCTTAAGCAGAGGTCAGAATCTGAAAAGTCTAAATACTAGTTGCATGCATAGACACTTAACCACCATGCATTCTCAAGCCTGGACTAACTACCAAACGTCCCTCAAGGTTGTAGCACCCTCGGCCAATGAAGCTAGTCAGCAACGCAACATCCCTTCCGTCACTGTAAGGCCACCATTTTCCGCACCACCGGCAGTATCTGTGCAGGTTTCTTTGCCAGCCAAAAGCAGTCAGGGTCAGGGAATCACCAGTTTTGTAGGAGGAAATATTGCATGTAGGGCACCGGCGGAAACAATACCGTCTCCAACCGTCTCTCAGTCTGCCATGTCCACCGGCACACCCGAAAGTTCCACGATCTACAGCTCTCCAGTCCAGCTCACCCTACATGAGACTCTGGTTAGAAAAAGGAAGTACTTATCCTCGCATCCGCGTACACAGGGTTTTAACGCCCACATAGCTAGACTAATCTCGTTAGAGATGATGCCCTACCGGTTAGTTGAAAGCGAAGCTTTCAAAGCCCTGATGGAGTACGCTGAACCACGATACGAGCTACCCAGTCGACACTTTTTTTCCAGAAAAGCCATCCCAGCCCTGCACCAGCATGTTAAACAGCGCATCGTCCATGCACTCAGGCAATCTGTGAGTACAAAGGTGCACCTGACTACAGATGCATGGACCAGTAGGCATGGCCAGGGACGTTATGTGTCCATCACGGCACACTGGGTGAATGTGGTGGATGCAGGGTCCACAGGCGACATCAATTTAGGGACAGTTGTGCCTAGCCCACGGTCTAGGAAACAGTTGGCTGTAGGCGTTCGCACCCCCTCCTCCTCCTCCTCGTCCTCCTGCAGAAGCTACAGCTCTTCCACAGAACGCAGTCGGCCAACCACTCCATCGGCAGATGACACTGTTGCACACCAGTTGTCCCATTATGGGCCAGCTACTGCCAAGCGTCAGCAGGCTGTATTGGCTATGAAGTGTTTGGGCGACAACAGACACACCGCGGAAGTTCTGTCCGAGTTCTTGCAACAAGAAACGCAGTCGTGGCTGGGCACAGTAGATCTTGAGGCAGGCAAGGTAGTGAGTGATAACGGAAGGAATTTCATGGCTGCCATCTCCCTTTCCCAACTGAAACACATTCCTTGCCTGGCTCACACCTTAAACCTGGTGGTGCAGTGCTTATTGAAAACTTATCCTGGGTTCTCCGACCTGCTCCTCAAAGTGCGTGCACTTTGCTCACATATCCGACGTTCGCCTGTACACGCCAGCCGTATGCAGACCTATCAGCGGTCTTTGAACCTTCCCCAGCATCGCCTAATCATAGACGTTGCAACAAGGTGGAACTCAACACTGCACATGCTTCAGAGACTGTGCGAACAGAGGCGTGCTGTTATTTATTTGTGGGAGGATACACGGGCAGGCAGTAGGATGGCAGACATGGAGTTGTCAGGTGTGCAGTGGTCGAAGATACAAGACATGTGTCAAGTCCTTCAGTGTTTTGAGGAATGCACACGGCTGGTTAGTGCAGACAACGCCGTAATAAGCATGAGCATCCCCCTAATGCGTCTGCTGATGCAAAGTTTGACGCACATAAAGGAGCAGGCGTCTGCACCAGAGGAAGAGGGAAGCCTTGATGACAGTCAGCCATTGTCTGGTCAGGGCAGTGTACAGGACGAGGTAGCGGGCGAAGAGGAGGTGGAGGACGAGGAGGATGATGGGGATGAGTATATTTTTAATGCGGAAACTTTCACGGGGGCACAGGAAATTGGTTGCGTGTCACGGCCGGGTTCTGGTTTTTTGAGGGACACAAGTGACGTAGATTTGCCTGCAACTGCCCCTCAACCAATCACAACCGGAGATTTGACAAGTGGAACTTTGGCCCACATGGCGGATTATGCCTTACGTATCCTACAAAGGGACACACGCATTACGAAAATGATGAACGATGACGATTACTGGTTGGCCTGCCTCCTTGATCCACGCTATAAAGGCAAATTGCAAAATATTATGCCACATGAGAACTTGGAACTAATATTAGCAACCAAACAATCAACTCTTGTTGACCGTTTGCTTCAGGCATTCCCAGCACACAGCGCACGTGATCGTTCTCACACGAGCTCCAGGGGGCAGCAGACTAGGAGTGTTAGGGGTGCACACATCAGAAGTGGCGTTGGACAGAGGGGTTTTCTGACCAGGTTGTGGAGTGATTTTGCTATGACCGCAGACAGGACAGGTACTGCTGCATCAATTGAAAGTGACAGGAGACAACATTTGTCCAGTATGGTTACTAACTATTTTTCATCCCTTATCGATGTTCTCCCTCAACCGTCATTCCCATTTGATTACTGGGCCTCCAAATTAGACACCTGGCCAGAATTGGCAGAATATGCATTGCAGGAGCTTGCTTGCCCGGCAGCAAGTGTCCTATCAGAAAGAGTATTCAGTGCTGCAGGGTCAATATTAACCGAAAAAAGGACTCGTCTGGCTACCCAAAATGTTGACGATCTAACATTCATTAAAATGAACCACAACTGGATTTCAAAATCTTTTGCCCCACCTTGCCCGGCCGACACCTAGCTTTCCTATGAAAAGCTCTTGCCTGTGAATTACTTTTCTAATGTCTAATTTGCTGCTGCAGATTGTACAGCATACGACATGTTTACACCTCCCTAAATGGCCAAACTCCCCACACGGGGCCGTGGTATCGCGACTTGGCGCAAGCACCCGTGAGACTGCTGTTTGTCTGAAGAGGTGGGTGTGCTCGCTTTTGGTTGACGGCATTGCTACTGGGTCCCTCATAGTACAATGTAGTGTCTCTGGCGGTGGTGGTGCGCACCCAACGTCAGACACACCGTTGTAACATGAGTGGCCCTGGGGCGGTCCCGCCGGCCTCAAGAGAGTTCCCCCCTACCCCAGCTCAAACTGGGCTCTACTACGTGCAAAATTATGTCGCACAGCTCCACCAATCTTTAGTCTATTCGCTGACATCATTCAATGTCTGGCACTGACAATACAAATTTGTAGACATCTATGATGCAACTTAAAGTAGTCTGTGTCTGTGTCCTATATTGGCACCATTAAATAGTTACTGCCAAATTACTATGTCAGAAACACAGCAGATGAGCCCACCCCTGTACCTAAGTATGCCATCTTTTTTTTTGTTTTGGTTGTTTTGCGAGACATTAACATCTATTTATATTTTGGGAGTACTGGGACAGACACTCCTTGCACTACTCCTCCACTCAGCACCAAGCTGCCTGCCCGTGTATCCATGTAACCGCTGTAAAACTGCCATGAGCCTATTGTTTGTTATTTTAGGCCTTTGATAGCCTGTCTGCGGTCCCTACTCCTCCACTGACCACCAAGCTGCCTGCCCGTGTATCCATGTAACCGCTGTAAAACTGCCATGAGCCTATTGTTTGTTATTTTAGGCCTTTGAAGCCTTTCTGCGCTCCCTCCTTCCACTAGTCCTCCACTGACCAGACCACTGCTGCCCGTGTACCCCTGGAACCAATTTTAAAGTGCCTACAGCCAGCCCATTTTATTGTGTTAGGCCTTCGAAGCCTGTCTGCGGTCCCTCCTTCCACTAGGCCTCCACTGACCAGACCACTGCTGCCCGTGTACCCCTGGAACCAATTTTAAAGTGCCTACAGCCAGCCCATTTTATTGTGTTAGGCCTTCGAAGCCTGTCTGCGGTCCATACTTCCACTAGTCCTCCACTGACCAGACCACTGCTGCCCGTGTACCCCTGGAACCAATTTTAAAGTGCCTACAGCCAGCCCATTTTATTGTGTTAGGCCTTCGAAGCCTGTCTGCGGTCCATACTTCCACTAGGCCTCCACTGACCAGACCACTGCTGCCCGTGTACCCCTGGAACCAATTTTAAAGTGCCTACAGCCAGCCCATTTTATTGTGTTAGGCCTTCGAAGCCTGTCTGCGGTCCCTCCTTCCACTAGGCCTCCACTGACCAGACCACTGCTGCCCGTGTACCCCTGGAACCAATTTTAAAGTGCCTACAGCCAGCCCATTTTATTGTGTTAGGCCTTCGAAGCCTGTCTGCGGTCCCTCCTTCCACTAGGCCTCCACTGACCAGACCACTGCTGCCCGTGTACCCCTGGAACCAATTTTAAAGTGCCTACAGCCAGCCCATTTTATTGTGTTAGGCCTTCGAAGCCTGTCTGCGGTCCCTCCTTCCACTAGGCCTCCACTGACCAGACCACTGCTGCCCGTGTACCCCTGGAACCAATTTTAAAGTGCCTACAGCCAGCCCATTTTATTGTGTTAGGCCTTCGAAGCCTGTCTGCGGTCCATACTTTAAATACTCCTCCACTCACCACCAAGCTGCCTGCCCGTGTATCCATGTAACCGCTGTAAAACTGCCATGAGCCTATTGTTTGTTATGTTAGGCCTTTGATAGCCTGTCTGCGGTCCTTACTTTAAATACTCCTCCACTCACCACCTAGCTGCCTGTGTATCCATGTAACCGATGTAAAACTGCCATGACTGCCTACTGTTTGTTATTTTAGGCCTTTGATAGCCTGTCTGCGGCCCCTACTTGCAATACTCCTCCACTGACCACAATGCTGCCTGGAGTGCCTGCCTGTGTATCCATGTAACCGATGTAAAACTGCCATGACTGCCTACTGTTTGTTATTTTAGGCCTTTGATAGCCTGTCTGCGGCCCCTACTTGCAATACTCCTCCACTGAGCACAATGCTGCCTGGAGTGCCTGCCTGTGTATCCATGTAACCGATGTAAAACTGCCATGACTGCCTACTGTTTGTTATTTTAGGCCTTTGATAGCCTGTCTGCAGCCCCTACTTGCAATACTCCTCCACTGACCACACCAATGCTGCCCGTGTACCCCTGGAACCTATTTAAAAGTTCATAGAGCCTAGTTATATATTTTATTTACTATTAATAAGGCCATGATGGACTACGCTGTACCACGCTACAAGCTAACCAGTCGACACTTCTTTTGCGAGAAAAGCCATCCCAACCCTCCACCAGCATGTAGAAGACCGCATTGTCCATGCACTCTGGCAATCTGTGAGTACAAAGGTGCACCTGACAACAGACGCATGGACCTGTAGGCATGGCCACGGAAGATTACGTGTCCATTACGGCGCAATGGGTTAATGTGGTGGATGCATGGTCCACAGGGGACAGCCTACTAAGTCTGTCTGCAGTCCCTAATTCAAATTGTCCTCCACTGTCTAAATCGGAACTTCCACCTTCTGGCTTTCGGCCTATAGTATCAGAAATTAAACTGCATTTGGCCTTCAACTTTGGTTAGGGCCTACTAACGGCTTCTGCCCCTCCCTGGTGTTGCCCTCAACTAAATAAAGCTGAGCTTCAACCTTCCGGCTCTCATTATGTGGTTTTAAAAAAAAAAATGGTGGTTAGGGCCTACTAACGGCTTCTGCCCCTCCCTGGTGTTGTCCTCAACTAAATAAAGCTGAGCTTCAACCTTCCGGCTCTCATTATGTGGTTTAAAAAAAAAAAATGGTGGTTAGGGCCTACTAACGGCTTCTGCCCCTCCCTGGTGTTGTCCTCAACTAAATAAAGCTGAGCTTCAACCTTCCGGCTCTCATTAAGTGGTTTTAAAAAAAAAATGGTGGTTAGGGCCTACTAACGGCTTCTGCCCCTCCCTGGTGTTGTCCTCAACTAAATAAAGCTGAGCTTCAACCTTCCGGCTCTCATTAAGTGGTTTTAAAAAAAAAATGGTGGTTAGGGCCTACTAACGGCTTCTGCCCCTCCCTGGTGTTGTCCTCAACTAAATAAAGCTGAGCTTCAACCTTCCGGCTCTCATTAAGTGGTTTTAAAAAAAAAATGGTGGTTAGGGCCTACTAACGGCTTCTGCCCCTCCCTGGTGTTGTCCTCAACTAAATAAAGCTGAGCTTCAACCTTCCGGCTCTCATTAAGTGGTTTTAAAAAAAAAATGGTGGTTAGGGCCTACTAACGGCTTCTGCCCCTCCCTGGTGTTGTCCTCAACTAAATAAAGCTGAGCTTCAACCTTCCGGCTCTCATTAAGTGGTTTTAAAAAAAAAATGGTGGTTAGGGCCTACTAACGGCTTCTGCCCCTCCCTGGTGTTGTCCTCAACTAAATAAAGCTGAGCTTCAACCTTCCGGCTCTCATTAAGAGGTTTTAAAAAAAAAATGGTGGTTAGGGCCTACTAACGGCTTCTGCCCCTCCCTGGTGTTGTCCTCAACTAAATAAAGCTGAGCTTCAACCTTCCGGCTCTCATTAAGTGGTTTTAAAAAAAAAATGGTGGTTAGGGCCTACTAACGGCTTCTGCCCCTCCCTGGTGTTGTCCTCAACTAAATAAAGCTGAGCTTCAACCTTCCGGCTCTCATTAAGTGGTTTTAAAAAAAAAAATGGTGGTTAGGGCCTACTAACGGCTTCTGCCCCTCCCTGGTGTTGTCCTCAACTAAATAAAGCTGAGCTTCAACCTTCCGGCTCTCATTAAGTGGTTTTAAAAAAAAAATGGTGGTTAGGGCCTACTAACGGCTTCTGCCCCTCCCTGGTGTTGTCCTCAACTAAATAAAGCTGAGCTTCAACCTTCCGGCTCTCATTAAGTGGTTTTAAAAAAAAAATGGTGGTTAGGGCCTACTAACGGCTTCTGCCCCTCCCTGGTGTTGTCCTCAACTAAATAAAGCTGAGCTTCAACCTTCCGGCTCTCATTAAGTGGTTTTAAAAAAAAAATGGTGGTTAGGGCCTACTAACGGCTTCTGCCCCTCCCTGGTGTTGTCCTCAACTAAATAAAGCTGAGCTTCAACCTTCCGGCTCTCATTAAGTGGTTTTAAAAAAAAAAAAAATGGTGGTTTGGGCCTACTAACGGCTTCTGCCCCTCCCTGGTGTTGTCCTCAACTAAATAAAGCTGAGCTTCAACCTTCCGGCTCTCATTAAGTGGTTTTAAAAAAAAAATGGTGGTTAGGGCCTACTAACGGCTTCTGCCCCTCCCTGGTGTTGTCCTCAACTAAATAAAGCTGAGCTTCAACCTTCCGGCTCTCATTAAGTGGTTTTAAAAAAAAAATGGTGGTTAGGGCCTACTAACGGCTTCTGCCCCTCCCTGGTGTTGTCCTCAACTAAATAAAGCTGAGCTTCAACCTTCCGGCTCTCATTAAGTGGTTTTAAAAAAAAAAAAAATGGTGGTTAGGGCCTACTAACGGCTTCTGCCCCTCCCTGGTGTTGCCCTCAACTAAATAAAGCTGAGCTTCAACCTTCTGCTCCAAATTACCATTTTAAAAAATGCAATAGGCTTTTCCGGCCTACTAAAGGTGTCTGCCCCTCCCTGGTGTTGTCCTCAACTGAACAAAGCTGAGCTTCCACATTCTGGCTTTCGCCCTATACTATCAGATATTAAACTGCATTTGGCCTACTAGTGTGGTTAGGCCCTTGAAACAGTGTCTGCTGCTCTTGGGTTTGCTACTCCACTGAACAAAGCAATGCCGCCTGTTTAGTCCTGTTACCAATTTTGAACTGCATGTAGCCTACTTTATTCTTTGGCCCTATATCTGTTTCCTCCTCATCCTGCCCATTGCCCAGCCACTGCTAAATGAGTCTGCTGGTACATTGACCTAGACCACTACATTCCCCTTGTACTCTACACAGCCAGAATCTGTCCCTGCTGAAAGTAAGGTTCCCCTTCCCGCATGTTATACCACCTTACACAGGGACAAAGAGGAAGGTGCAGATGAAAGTGCAGGTTCCTTCATCAGGTGGGGGGGCATACTCGTTGGCGACGTCACTGGCACAGGGCCCCTCAGAGTACGCAAAAGTGTCGCTGCTGGTGGGAGGCGCCCCCGCCATGCAAACACACCGCCGTACTTTGAGGGGCCCTGTGCCAGTGGCAATGCGAACGAGTGGGCCCCCCCTGCTTGCTCAGGATCACAGCACTTGCAACTTTTAAATACTTACCTTTCCCTGCAACACCGCCGTGACGTAGTCCGCATTTCCTGGGCCCACGAAAAACTTGAGCCAGCCCTACTCCCCCCACAACTTTCCCCCAATTCCCTATGCCCAACTATTATTATACAGTTAATTAAGATTGGCAAGCTTCAGAAACAAGAATGGATGTTTTTGGCATTAAAATGGGCACTGTAGGTGTTTTCCTGGCCTCCACTCACTGCCGACTATGCTTCCCCATTGACTTGCATTGGGTTTCGTGTTTCGGTCGATCCCCGACTTTTAGCGATAATCGGCCGACTGCACTCGACTCGACTCTGGACAAAATCGGGTTTCCCAAAACCCTACTCGATCTTAAAAAAATGAAAGTCGCTCAACCCTACCGTGCACCATTTGGCGGTATCTTCTGAAGAGACGCCAGAGAAAATGCAATGTGACAGAGTTATGTCCAGAAGCGAGCGGCAGAATTATAGGCGTAGAAATGGCTTATGCTTCTATTGTGGTGATTCTGCTCATGTTATATCGGCATGCTCTAAGCGTACTAGGAAGGTTGACAAGTCCATTTCAATTGGCACTTTACAGTCCAAATTTATTTTGTCTGTAACCTTGATTTGTTCATTATCAATTATTACCGTGGATGCCTATGTGGACTCGGGCGCCGCTCTGAGTCTTATGGACTGGTCCTTTGCCAGGCGCTGTGGGTTTGATTTAGAGCCTCTGGAAGTCCCTATACCTCTGAAGGGTATTGATTCTACACCTTTGGCTTGTAATAAACCACAGTTCTGGACGCAAGTGACTATGCGTATGACTCCAGACCATCAGGAGGTGATTCGCTTCCTTGTGTTGTACAATTTACATGATGTTTTGGTGCTTGGATTACCATGGTTACAGTCTCATAACCCAGTCCTTGACTGGAAGGCTATGTCTGTGTTAAGCTGGGGATGTCGGGGGGCTCATGGGGACACTCCTATGGTGTCCATTTCGTCATCTATTCCATCTGAGATTCCGGCATTTTTGTCTGATTATCGTGATATTTTTGAAGAGCCTAAGATTGGTTCACTCCCTCCTCACAGGGATTGTGATTGCGCCATAGATCTGATTCCTGGCAGTAAATTTCCAAAGGGTCGTTTGTTTAACCTATCTGTACCTGAACATGCTGCTATGCGCGAGTATATTAAGGAGTCCCTGGAAAAGGGACATATTCGTCCTTCTTCATCACCTTTAGGAGCCGGTTTTTTCTTTGTCTCTAAAAAGGATGGCTCTCTGAGGCCTTGTATTGATTATCGTCTCCTGAATAAAATTACAGTCAAATATCAGTATCCGTTGCCTTTGCTGACTGATTTGTTTGCTCGCATAAGGGGGGCTAAGTGGTTCTCTAAGATTGATCATCGTGGGGCGTATAATTTGGTGCGAATTAAGCAGGGGGATGAGTGGAAGACCGCATTTAATACGCCTGAGGGCCATTTTGAGTATTTGGTAATGCCTTTCGGCCTTTCTAATGCACCTTCTGTCTTTCAGTCCTTGATGCATGATATTTTCCGGGAATGTTTGGATAAATTTATGATTGTGTACTTGGATGATATTTTGATTTTTTCTGATGACTGGGAGTCTCATGTTCAGCAGGTCAGGAGGGTTTTTCAGGTTTTGCGGGAGAATTCTTTGTGTGTAAAGGGTTCAAAGTGTGTTTTTGGGGTTCAAAAAATTTCATTTTTGGGGTATATTTTTTCCCCTTCTTCTATTGAGATGGACCCTGTCAAGGTTCGGGCTATTTACGACTGGACGCAGCCTACTTCTCTGAAGAGTCTCCAGAAATTCTTGGGCTTTGCTAATTTTTATCGTCGATTTATAGCTGGTTTTTCTGGCGTTGCTAAACCTCTGACGGATTTGACTAAAAAGGGTGCTGATGTTGCCAATTGGTCCCCTGCTGCCGTGGAGGCCTTTCGGGAGCTTAAGCGTCGCTTTTTGTCTGCCCCTGTGTTGCGCCAGCCTGATGTTTCTCTTCCCTTTCAGGTTGAGGTCGATGCTTCCGAGATCGGAGCGGGGGCGGTTTTGTCGCAGAAAAGTTCCGACTGCTCAGTGATGAGACCTTGTGCGTTCTTTTCGCGAAAATTTTCGGCCGCCGAGCGAAACTATGATGTTGGTAATCGGGAGCTTTTGGCCATGAAGTGGGCATTTGAGGAGTGGCGTCATTGGATTGAGGGTGCCAGACATCAGGTGTTAGTTTTGACTGATCACAAGAATTTAATTTATTTGGAGTCTGCCAGGCGCCTGAATCCTAGACAGGCACGTTGGTCGTTGTTCTTTTCCCGGTTTAATTTTGTGGTCTCGTACTTACCGGGTTCTAGGAATGTGAAAGCAGATGCTCTTTCTAGGAGTTTTGAGCCTGACTCTCCTGGGAATTCTGAACCTGCTGGTGTCCTTAAGGATGGAGTGGTTTTGTCTGCTGTCTCTCCAGATTTGCGACGTGCTTTGCAAGAATTTCAGGCGGATAGACCTGATCGTTGTCCGTCTGGTAGACTGTTTGTTCCTGACGAGTGGACCACTAGAGTCATCTCGGAAGTTCATTCTTCTACTCTGGCAGGTCATCCGGGAATTTTTGGCACCAGAGATTTGGTGGCTAGATCCTTCTGGTGGCCTTCCCTGTCTCGAGATGTGCGTGTTTTTGTGCAGTCTTGCGATGTGTGTGCTCGGGCCAAGCCTTGTTGTTCTAGGGCTAGTGGGTTGTTGTTGCCCTTGCCTATTCCGAAGAGGCCTTGGACGCACATCTCTATGGACTTTATCTCGGATCTCCCTGTTTCTCAGAAGATGTCTGTCATCTGGGTGGTGTGTGACCGTTTTTCTAAAATGGTTCATTTGGTGCCATTGCCTAAGTTGCCTTCCTCATCTGAGTTGGTCCCTCTGTTTTTTCAAAATGTGGTTCGCTTGCATGGTATTCCGGAAAACATCGTTTCTGACAGGGGTACCCAGTTCGTGTCTAGATTTTGGCGGGCAGTCTGTGCCAGGTTGGGCATTGATTTGTCCTTTTCGTCTGCATTCCATCCTCAGATCAATGGCCAGACGGAGCGAACTAATCAAACTTTGGAGACTTATTTGAGGTGTTTTGTGTCTGCGGATCAGGATGATTGGGTTGCCTTTCTGCCGTTGGCGGAGTTTGCTCTTAATAATCGGGCTAGTTCTGCCACTTTAGTTTCTCCTTTCTTTTGCAATTCAGGGTTTCATCCGCGTTTTTCATCTGGTCAGGTTGAGTCTTCGGATTGTCCTGGAGTGGATGCGGTGGTGGATCGGTTGCATCGGATTTGGGGACAAGTGGTGGATAATTTGGAATTGTCCCAGGAGAGGACTCAGCAGTTTGCTAACCGTCGTCGTCGTGTTGGTCCCCACCTTCGCGTTGGGGACTTGGTGTGGTTGTCTTCCCGTTTTGTCCCTATGAGGGTTTCTTCTCCCAAATTTAAGCCTCGGTTTATCGGTCCTTATAGGATTTTGGAGATTCTTAACCCTGTTTCCTTTCGTTTGGACCTCCCTGCATCTTTCGCGATCCATAATGTGTTCCATCGGTCGTTGTTGCGGAGATATGAGGTACCGGTGGTTCCTTCTACTGAACCTCCTGCTCCTGTGCTGGTGGAGGGTGAATTGGAGTACGTCGTGGAGAAGATCTTGGACTCCCGTATTTCCAGACGGAGACTTCAATATCTGGTTAAATGGAAAGGCTATGGTCAGGAAGATAATTCTTGGGTAACTGCCTCTGATGTTCATGCCTCGGATTTGGTTCGTGCCTTTCATAGGGCTCATCCAGATCGCCCTGGCGGTTCTTGTGAGGGTTCGGTGCCCCCTCCTTAAGGGGAGGGTACTGTTGTGTATCCGCTTTTTGGGCTCCCCTGGTGGTTGCTGGTGGTACTGGTGACTTGTTTGCACTTTGCTTCTTCTGTTTACCTGCTTCCATCAGTGTTTGGGAGTTTCCTATTTAGCCTTGCTCTCCAGTCATTTCCTTGCCGGTCATCATTGTAACCAGAGCCTTCGGTTGCATGTTCCTGCTACTAGTCTGCTGATCAGCTAAGTGGACTTTGTCCTTTTGTTTTGTACCTTTTGTCCAGTTTGCAGTTTTTGTAATTCTCTGTAGCTGGAAGCTCTTGCGGGCTGAAATTGCCACTCCTGTGTCATGAGTTGACACAGGAGTCTTAAAGTAATTTCAGGATGGTTTTTGAAAGGGTTTTCAGTTGACCGTGAAGTCCTCTTTTGTATCCTTCTGCTATCTAGTAAGTGGACCTCTCTTTGCTAAATCTACTTTCATACTGTGTATGTCTTTTCCTCTTAATTCACCGTTATTACATGTGGGGGGCTGCTATCATCTTTTGGGGTATTTCCCTAGAGGTAAGCCAGGTCTGTTTCTTCCTCTACCAGGCGTAGTTAGTCCTCCGGCTGGCGCGTGGCATATAAGAAGCCGTAGGTATGCTCCCTGGCTACTGTTAGTTGTGTGGTAGATTTAGCTCACGGTCAACTCGAGTTTCCATCACCCGAGAGCTCGTTCGTTACTTATTTGTTTTTTACGTTCCCTTGCCATTGGGAACCATGACAGGAACAGCTGACGTTACTGAACCCCAATAACAGAGGAGCGACTGTTGACTGTGTGGACAGCACTTCCAGACAACAACTAGCGGTGTTGGAGCCCAGGGACAGAAGGAGGAGGGGTGTTGTGAATTGGGATTCTGGGCTCCCCCGGTGGCTACTGGTGGAATTGAACTGGTGTCTTCATCTTCTCTGTTCACCTGTTCCCATCAAGATGTGGGAGTCGCTATATAACCTTGCTGCTCTGTTAGTTGCTTGCCGGTCAACAATGTTATCAGAAGCCTCTCTGTGCTTGTTCCTGCTCCTAGACAACTACTAGATAAGTTGGACTCTTGTCCATGTTTGTTTTTGCATTTTTGTTCCAGTTCACAGCTGTAGTTTCGTTACTGTGTCTGGAAAGCTCTTGTGAACAGGAATTGCCACTCTGGTGTTATGAGTTAATGCCAGAGTTTTAAAGTAATTTCTGGATGGTGTTTTGATAGGGTTTTTAGCTGACCATGAAAGTGTCCTTCCTGTCTTCTGCTATGTAGTAAGTGGACCTCAAATTTGCTAAACCTATTTTCATACTACGTTTGTTATTTCATCTTGATTCACCGCCAATACATGTGGGGGGCCTCTGTCTCCTTTCGGGGTATTTCTCTAGAGGTGAGCTAGGACTAATATTTTCCTCTGCTAGTTTTATTTAGTCCTCCGGCTGGTGCTGGGCATCTAGAATCAACGTAGGCATGCTACCCGGCCACTGCTAGTTGTGTGTTAGGTTTAGTTCATGGTCAGCTCAGTTTCCATCTTCCAAGAGCTAGTTCCTATATATGCTGATGCTATGATCTCTTGCCATTGAGATCATGACAGTGATGCTATGATCTCTTGCCATTGAGATCATGACAGTTTGACCGGCCCACTAAAGGGTTAAAATCCTTGGCTGAGAAAGGAGAGAAATAAGTAGTCTGCTGAAATTTTTTTTTTTTTTTTCTCTCCTTTGAATGGCTCTGTGTTCACCTGTTTGCAATGGATCTTCAGAGTGTAACTGCAGGTTTGAATAATCTCGCCACGAAGGTACAAAATTTGCAAGATTTTGTTTGTCATGCACCTGTATCTGAGCCGAGAATTCCTTTGCCGGAATTTTTCTCGGGGAATAGATCTGGGTTTCAGAATTTTCGAAATAATTGCAAATTATTTTTGTCCCTGAAATCTCGCTCTGCCGGAGATCCTGCACAGCAGGTCAGGATTGTGATTTCCTTGCTCCGGGGCGACCCTCAAGACTGGGCTTTTTCATTGACACCAGGGGATCCTGCGTTGCTCAATGTGGATGCGTTTTTTCTGGCCTTGGGGTTGCTTTATGACGAACCTCATTTGGAGCTTCAGGCAGAAAAAACTTTGATGTCCCTATCTCAGGGGCAAGATGAAGCGGAAATTTACTGCCAAAGATTCCGTAAATGGTCTGTGCTTACTCAGTGGAATGAGTGCGCCCTGGCGGCGACTTTCAGAGAGGGTCTCTCTGATGCCATTAAGGATGTTATGGTGGGGTTCCCTGTGCCTGCGGGTCTGAATGAGTCCATGACAATGGCTATTCAGATCGATAGGCGTTTGCGGGAGCGCAAACCAGTGCACCATCTGGCGGTGTCCACTGAGAAATCGCCAGAGAGTATGCAGTGTGATAGAATTCTGTCCCGAAGCGAGCGGCAGAATTTTAGACGGAAAAATGGGTTGTGTTTCTATTGTGTGTGAAGGGTTCTAAGTGTGTTTTTGGGGTACAGAGGATTTCCTTTTTGGGATATATTTTTTCCCCCTCTTCCATTGAAATGGATCCTGTCAAGGTTCAAGCTATTTGTGATTGGACGCAGCCCTCTTCTCTTAAGAGTCTTCAGAAATTTTTGGGCTTTGCTAACTTTTATCGTCGATTTATTGCTGGTTTTTCGGATATTGCTAAGCCATTGACCGATTTGACTAAGAAGGGTGCTGATGTTGCTGATTGGTCCCCTGATGCTGTGGAGGCCTTTCGGGAGCTTAAGCGCCGTTTTTCCTCTGCCCCTGTGTTGCGTCAGCCTGATGTTGCTCTACCTTTTCAGGTTGAGGTCGACGCTTCTGAGATCGGAGCTGGGGCAGTGTTGTCGCAGAAAAGTTCTGACTGCTCCGTGATGAGGCCTTGTGCCTTCTTTTCCCGTAAATTTTCGCCCGCTGAGCGGAATTATGATGTTGGGAATCGGGAGCTTTTGGCCATGAAGTGGGCTTTTGAGGAGTGGCGCCATTGGCTTGAGGGGGCCAGACATCAGGTGGTGGTATTGACTGACCACAAAAATTTGGTTTATCTTGAGACCGCCAGGCGCCTGAATCCTAGACAGGCGCGCTGGTCATTATTTTTCTCTCGGTTTAATTTTGTGGTGTCATACCTACCGGGTTCTAAGAATGTTAAGGCGGATGCCCTTTCTAGGAGTTTTGAGCCTGACTCGCCTGGTAACTCTGAGCCCACAGGTATCCTTAAGGATGGAGTGGTATTGTCAGCCGTTTCTCCAGACCTGCGGCGGGCCTTGCAGGAGTTTCAGGCGGATAGACCTGATCGTTGCCCACCTGATAAACTGTTTGTTCCTGATGATTGGACCAGTAGAGTCATCTCTGAGGTTCATTCTTCTGCGTTGGCAGGTCATCCTGGCATTTTTGGTACCAGGGATTTGGTGGCAAGGTCCTTCTGGTGGCCTTCCCTGTCACGAGATGTGCGAGGCTTTGTGCAGTCTTGTGACGTTTGTGCTCGGGCCAAGCCTTGTTGTTCTCGGGCTAGTGGATTGTTGTTGCCCTTGCCTATTCCTAAGAGGCCTTGGACGCACATCTCGATGGATTTTATTTCAGATCTGCCTGTTTCTCAGAAGATGTCTGTCATCTGGGTGGTGTGTGACCGTTTCTCTAAGATGGTCCATTTGGTTCCTCTGCCCAAGTTGCCTTCTTCTTCCGAGTTGGTTCCTCTGTTTTTTCAAAATGTTGTTCGTTTGCATGGTATTCCTGAGAATATCGTTTCTGACAGAGGGACCCAATTCGTGTCTAGATTTTGGCGGGCATTCTGTGCTAGGATGGGCATAGATTTGTCTTTTTCGTCCGCTTTCCATCCTCAGACGAATGGCCAGACTGAGCGGATTAATCAGACCCTGGAGACATATCTGAGGTGTTTTGTGTCTGCTGACCAGGATGATTGGGTTGCTTTTTTGCCATTGGCGGAGTTCGCTCTCAATAATCGGGCCAGCTCTGCCACTTTGGTGTCCCCGTTTTTCTGTAATTCGGGGTTTCATCCTCGATTTTCCTCTGGTCAGGTGGAATCTTCGGATTGTCCTGGAGTGGATGCTGTGGTGGAGAGATTGCATCAGATCTGGGGGCAGGTGGTGGACAATTTGAGGTTGTCCCAGGAGAAGACTCAGCTTTTTGCTAACCGCCGTCGTCGTGTTGGTCCTCGTCTTCGTGTTGGGGACTTGGTGTGGTTGTCTTCTCGTTTTGTCCCTATGAGGGTCTCTTCTCCTAAGTTTAAGCCTCGGTTCATCGGCCCGTATAAGATATTGGAGATTCTTAACCCTGTTTCCTTCCGCTTGGACCTCCCTGCATCCTTTTCTATTCATAACGTTTTTCATCGGTCATTATTGCGCAGGTATGAGGTACCGGTTGTGCCTTCCGTTGAGCCTCCTGCTCCGGTGTTGGTTGAGGGTGAGTTGGAGTACGTTGTGGAGAAAATCTTAGACTCTCGTGTTTCCAGACGGAGACTCCAGTATCTGGTCAAGTGGAAGGGATACGGCCAGGAGGATAATTCTTGGGTGAATGCATCTGATGTTCATGCCTCTGATCTGGTTCGTGCCTTTCATAGGGCCCATCCTGATCGCCCTGGTGGTTCTGGTGAGGGTTCGGTGCCCCCTCCTTGAGGGGGGGGTACTGTTGTGAATTGGGATTCTGGGCTCCCCCGGTGGCTACTGGTGGAATTGAACTGGTGTCTTCATCTTCTCTGTTCACCTGTTCCCATCAAGATGTGGGAGTCGCTATATAACCTTGCTGCTCTGTTAGTTGCTTGCCGGTCAACAATGTTATCAGAAGCCTCTCTGTGCTTGTTCCTGCTCCTAGACAACTACTAGATAAGTTGGACTCTTGTCCATGTTTGTTTTTGCATTTTTGTTCCAGTTCACAGCTGTAGTTTCGTTACTGTGTCTGGAAAGCTCTTGTGAACAGGAATTGCCACTCTGGTGTTATGAGTTAATGCCAGAGTTTTAAAGTAATTTCTGGATGGTGTTTTGATAGGGTTTTTAGCTGACCATGAAAGTGTCCTTCCTGTCTTCTGCTATGTAGTAAGTGGACCTCAAATTTGCTAAACCTATTTTCATACTACGTTTGTTATTTCATCTTGATTCACCGCCAATACATGTGGGGGGCCTCTGTCTCCTTTCGGGGTATTTCTCTAGAGGTGAGCTAGGACTAATATTTTCCTCTGCTAGTTTTATTTAGTCCTCCGGCTGGTGCTGGGCATCTAGAATCAACGTAGGCATGCTACCCGGCCACTGCTAGTTGTGTGTTAGGTTTAGTTCATGGTCAGCTCAGTTTCCATCTTCCAAGAGCTAGTTCCTATATATGCTGATGCTATGATCTCTTGCCATTGAGATCATGACAGTGATGCTATGATCTCTTGCCATTGAGATCATGACAGAGGGGGAGGAGAGAGGAGAGATTGCCACCCACACAGCTGGGGAACAGCTGATGTTACTGAACCCCAATAACAGAGGAGCGACTGTTGACTGTGCAGACAGCACTTCCAGACAACAACTAGCGGTGTTGGAGCCCAGGGACAGAAGGAGGAGGAGGTGGAGGAGAGAGGAGGGATTGCCACACACACAGCTGGGGAACAGCTGACGTTACTGAACCCCAATAACAGAGGAGCGACTGTTGACTGTGCGGACAGCACTTCCAGACAACAACTAGCGGTGTTGGAGCCCAGGGACAGAAGGAGGAGGAGGTGGAGGAGAGAGGAGGGATTGCCACACACACAGCTGGGGAACAGCTGACGTTACTGAACCCCAATAACAGAGGAGCGACAGTTGACTGTGCGGACAGCACTACCAGGCAACAACTAGCGGTGTTGGAGCCCAGGGACAGAAGGAGGAGGAGGTGGAGGAGAGAGGAGGGATTGCCACACACACAGCTGGGGAACAGCTGACGTTACTGAACCCCAATAACAGAGGAGCGACAGTTGACTGTGCGGACAGCACTACCAGGCAACAACTAGCGGTGTTGGAGCCCAGGGACAGAAGGAGGAGGAGGTGGAGGAGAGAGGAGGGATTGCCACACACACAGCTGGGGAACAGCTGACGTTACTGAACCCCAATAACAGAGGAGCGACTGTTGACTGTGCGGACAGCACTTCCAGACAACAACTAGCGGTGTTGGAGCCCAGGGACAGAAGGAGGAGGAGGTGGAGGAGAGAGGAGGGATTGCCACACACACAGCTGGGGAACAGCTGACGTTACTGAACCCCAATAACAGAGGAGCGACTGTTGACTGTGCGGACAGCACTTCTGGACAGCAACTAGCGTTGTTGGAGCCCAGGGACAGCAGGAGGAGCAGAGGAACACAGTGTAGGCCGAAGCCTGATTGGAGAAAGTCAAAAGGGAACCTTTAACCCCCCCCAAGGCGTTTGTAGCTGAAACAGCCAGCTTGTGCAGCAAAAAGGATGCAAAAGGAAAAGGTTGCTCTTTTCATTATGCTCTTTGCAAACACAGAACTAAACACTTAAAAAATGTGTCCCCTGATACCGTGAGACCGTCCCGGATGTGGGACTTTCCTTCGTAATGTGACGCAGCACAGCCGTCATTCTTACCCCCCCCGGCGACGTGCGCTGGCTCCTCAGCGTTGTTTGATTCTGTCTCGAAGCCTGCGCTGTTATGTTATCCCTTGGCCAGGCACAAAAGTACTAACGGGTAACGGCTTTGTGTGCTTATTCCTGAACAGCTCCTAACAGGTATAAGAAACACTAATTTTCTAAAGTGTGGACTAGACTTTAATATGAGCTAATGTGGCCTACACAAATGTAAAGTGGTGTGTTTGGTGAACTTTATTATTTGTTTATTTTTTGGGGGCTGAACTGACAACAGAGAGAGCTGCAGTCACACGGAGACCGTGCAGACAGCCGTAAACGGCGCTGCAAGGCCCATAAACCCTCCTCTACGTTATCCTATGTAGTGTTTTTCCACAAGTTAGCTGGATACGGGTGGAAAGACACTAATAGGAATTTTTTGAAAAAATGTGCAGCAGCCTGCACTACTTAAAACAAAAGGAAAATTGATTTGACGGTATGACGCTGTGAAGAACCCTGAGCTGGATACAACCAGGCTATAGCTGCTCACAGACTACAGGGCAAGCTGCAGTCACACGGAGACCGTGCAGACAGCCGTAAACGGCGCTGCAAGGCCCAAAAACCCTCCTCTACGTTATCCTATGTAGTGTTTTTCCACAAGTTAGCTGGATACGGGTGGAAAGACACTAATAGTAATTTTTTTAAAAAATGTGCAGCAGCCTGCACTACTTAAAACAAAAGGAAAATTGATTTGACGGTATGACGAAGTGAAGAACCCTGAGCTGGATACAACCAGGCTATGGCTGCTCACAGACTACAGGGCGAGCTGCAGTCACACGGAGACCGTGCAGACAGCCGTAAACGGCGCTGCAAGGCCCAAAAACACTCCTCTACGTTATCCTATGTAGTGTTTTTCCACAAGTTAGCTGGATACGGGTGGAAAGACACTAATAGGAATTTTTAGAAAAAATGTGCAGCAGCCTGCACTACTTAAAACAAAAGGAAAATTGATTTGACGGTATGACGCAGTGAAGAACCCTGAGCTGGATACAACCAGGCTATGGCTGCTCACAGACTACAGGGCGAGCTGCAGTCACATGGATACCATGCAGACAGCCGTAAACGGCGCTGCAAGGCCCAAAAAACCTCCTCTACTTTATCCTATGTAGTGTTTTTCCACAAGTTAGCTGGATACGGGTGGAAAGTCACTAATAGGAATTATTAGAAAAAATGAGCAGCAGACTACACTACTTGAAAAAAAAAAAAAATAGAACAGTGTGAGGCAATGAACCACCCTCCCTGAACTGAATACAACCAGCTATGGCCTATGGCTGCACACAGACTAGAGAGTGGGCTGCACTCACACACACACAAACACACAGACCTTGCAGATCGCTGTGAAAACAGCGCTGCAAGGCAAAAGCAAGGTGATTAGTAGGTGAACACAGCGGTTGCTAAATTAGCCTTGGAAAAGAACAATGATGCAAATCGCTATCTCTAAACTGGCCCTCAGTCAGCAAACAGCGTCCTGTCACTAACTGAATTCACAGCAGAGTGAGCGCAAAATGGCGCCAGCGACTTTTAAACTGCAGCATGACATCATTTCAGCAGCCAATCACAGCCTTGCCAGTAGTTTCATGCCCTCCATGCTGAACAGGATGTGCCCACACTTGGAATCATTCTCATTGACTGAATTCGTGCAAATTTGTACAGTTTGAATCCTGGGAACTTCCGATTCCGGTATCCGATACGCGGCAAGTATCGGATCTCGGTATCGGAATTCCGATACCGCTAAGTATCGGCCGATACCCGATACTTGCGGTATCGGAATGCTCAACACTACTCAGAACCCAATTATCAACTTGGAGACCAAGGAGATTATCTTCCCATCAAGGAGCAACTCAGCGTTAACAGAAGCTGTCCCTGAGTCCATGGCTACGGAACCACATGTACAGGTATTTTCTTTACCTCCAGCTTATAAAGAGTTCTCTGACATCTGTGACAAGAAGAATGCAGATCAGCTTCCTCCACACAGGCATTATGACTGTCCCATTGAGCTGCTTCCCGGGGAAGCCATTCCTTTTGGTAACGTATACCCTTTGGCGGCACCTGAGCTTCAAGCCTTAAAAGAGTATATTGATGAAAATCTGGCCAAAGGCTTCATACGTCCTTGTTCCTCACCAGCAGGGGCACCTATCTTTTTTGTAAAGAAGAAGGATGGGACCCTTAGACCCTGTGTTGACTATCGAGAACTCAATAAGGTAACCGTACGAAACCGTTACCCTTTGCCTCTGATTCTCAAATTACTGGAAAGAGTCCGCCATGCTAAGGTGTTCTCTAAACTGGATCTTCGTGGGGCTTATAATTTGGTGCATATTCGTCCAGGGGATGAGTGGAAGACAGCATTCAGATGCTGGTATGGACACTTTGAATCTCTTGTGATGCCCTTCGGGCTTTGTAATGCCCCTGCAACATTTCAACACCTTGCTAATGACATTTTCAGAGATTTGTTGGACCAGTTTGTAGTGATCTATTTGGACGATATACTAATCTTTTCTGACTCTCTACAGGAACATGAAGATCATGTCAAAACTGTTTTAAGACGTCTGAAAGAGAACCATCTGTATATTAAGCTGGAGAAATGCGAGTTCCATCATTCTGAGATACAGTTCTTAGGTTATATCATCCGTATTGCCGACTTGCCTGAAGGATACCAAGGACTATGTTCTCTCTTGCGAGGTATGTGCCCGTTACAAGACTCCTCATGTGGCACCTACAGGTCTTCTACAACCATTACCTGTTCCGTCCCGCCCTTGGGGGGTCTATATCAATGGACTTTATTGTGGAGCTGCCTACATCGGAGGGCATGAATACAATCATGGTGGTAGTTGGTCGCCTGACTAAAGCTGCTCATTTTGTTCCATGCACCGGCTTCCCCTCAGCTAAAGATACAGTGAACTTGGTTATACAGAATGTCTTTCGGTTGCACGGGGTTCCAGATGAGATTATCTCTAACCGTGGAGTACAGTTCACTTCAAGATTCTGGAAGGGGTTTTGCTCTGCACTCAATATTAATGTCTGTCTCTCTTCTGCTTACCATCCCCAGACAAATGGTCAGACTGAGCATACCAACCAGACGCTGGAACAATATCTAAGATGTTATGTCAGCCATCTCCAGGATGATTGGTTGGAGTTGTTGCCATTAGCCGAATTTTCATATAATAATTCTCAGAGCGCCTCCACTAAATTGACACCTTTCTTTGCCAATCTGGGTTATCATCCGTGTATTTTACCTAGGTCTCCAATTAATTCTCCAGTTCCGGCAGTGGAGGAAAGGCTGACTGCGATGAGACAGAATCTGGAGGTTCTGAAGGAATCCCTGACCACAGCTCAAGAACGTTATAAGAGATCGGCTGATAGATTCCGTAAACCTGTACCCATGTTCAAGGTAGGAGATTCCGTGTGGTTAGCATCTAAGAATCTGAAGTTAAACGTTCCTTCACAAAAACTTGGACAGAAATTCATTGGCCCTTTCAAGATCAACGGTATTGTGAGCTCTGTGGCCTGCCGGCTGAAGCTGCCTAGGACAATGAAGGTACACCCAGTTTTTCATGTATCTTTACTAAAGCCTGTATCTCCTAATACCTTCCAGGGATGTGTTGTGCCACATCCGCAGCCTGTGGTGATTGATGGGCAAGAACAATTCGTGGTGGAGGAAATTATTGATTCCAGGATTCGCAGGAATCGGCTTCAATATCTGATAAGATGGCAGGGATATCCCCCTGAGGAAGACTCTTGGGAACCTGTGGAAAACATCAATGCCCAACAGAAGATTTCTCGTTTTCATCACAGATTCCCTGAGAAACCAGGTCCAGGATCGTCCTGAGGCCGCTTCTAAGGAGGGAGTAATGTCAGGGCTCTGAACATTTTTTACCTTTTGTGCATTACTGCCCTTTTCCAAGATGGCGTCTTTGGTCTCATGTGCACTGTGTCTTCCTGCTATAAAACTCCACCCCAGCCTTCAGTCTGTGCTAGAGTATTCTCCCTTGCATCCAGCTCCTGACCTCTGATTACTCCCTGGCTATACACCTGCTCCTGTGAACCTGTGTGGTGATCCTGCTACTCAGCTCTGAGTTCCTGCTGCATACACAAGTTTCCAGTAATCCTCCTTCATCTGCTGTTCGTGTTTACTTCCTTCTGCATTTGCTGGACATGTAAGCTGTTTCTGCTTTGCAATAACCTGAGACTATTAACCAGGCCTCCCTGGTTGAGCTAAGATATGATTTGAACTGCCTAATAAGCATATCTATCTGTGCCTGGACTAAGACAAGGATTTATTCGTGTCAAGTATCCTCAAGAATAACTGTGCTTCATAGACTTTCTGCTTGATTGTATTTTCCTCTGAAGTTCCCTATAGACTGCTAAGCTGCATTTATTATTTTCACCAAGTGTTGTGGACTTGAGTTTCTCTCTGCACCTGTTTGAATCATCGTGTGATAATATAGACTTTACCACTTACAAAACGGTGTCCTGTAGTTGTCTTGTTCCACGCAAAGAGTCTCCTGAGTTATCCCCTATAATTGTTACACAAACACTTGTGGGTAGAATTGAATAAAAAACTGTATACATATCTAAATGAGTCAACCGGTATGAACCCACTTTGGGAAAGTGTAGAAGAGACCTGAGATCAAATTTCGGTCAACTTATGTTTGAATCTGATTGAGAGCATGCCCAGAAGGATTCATGCAGTGTTGAAAGCCCAAGGTGGATTTACAAAATACTAACAAAATAATGAAAATTAAAATTTTGATCATCTTTATGAGCAAAACAGTAACAATGCAGTGACATGACAAGAATCTGCATAACTAATCATATGTAAAATACTTGCAAGTTAAATTTAAGTATGAGATATCCAAGATGATTGTCTATAAAATGAGGGCAGTATCAAGTTCAAAGCAGAAGTGGATAATGAGATATGAAGCCTGAAATTCAAAAGTTCAAAACATTGTTACCCTTTTGCTCTTCACTGTATTTAAGGAACCTACACTTGATGGGAGGTGCATGTGCAACATTTTACTTTGTTTTTAATATGCTTACTGGTTCTCAGGTCACAGTACTCATATCCCAGTATACCTATCGTGTACATCAGCCGTGCCCGCTCGCCTGCCTGCCTATCAGCTGTGCACACCAGCTCTTATCTGTCTGTATATCAGCTACACCCACCTGCCTGGATACCACTCGTGCAGTCAGTTCCTGCCGGTGTGTCTGTTGTGCCAGTCACTATATCAGCCATGCCAGCCAGGACTTACCAAGCCGTTCCTGCCTCCTGTCCCTTGAGAGTCAGCCGCCATCTACCCGAGGTCAGTCCTGGTCATCTCTATCTGGTCTAGTTTCCAAAATGGCTCCTTCCTTTCTGACATCTGCTGTGCACCCAAACAGGAGTTTTCCCCCACAAATGGGGTATCGGTGTACTCAGGAGAAGTTGCAAAACAAATTTTGGGGTTTATTAATATTATTATTATTTATTATTATTATAGCGCTATTTAATCCATGGCGCTTTACATGTGAAATGGGGTATACATAAAAAAAACAAGTACAATAATCTTAAGCAATACAAGTCATGACTGGTACAGGAGGAGAGAGGACCCTGCCCGCGAGGGCTCACAATCTACAAGGGATGGATGAGTATACAATAGGCGAGGGCAGAGCTGGTCGTGCAGTGGTTTGGTGGATCGGTGGTTACTGCAGATTGAAGGTTTGTCGAAAGAGGTTCCTTTTGATGGTTTCCACGGTTTCCACAGGATTCATTTTCTCCTGTCACTCTTGTGAAAATAAGAAATTGGGGGCTAAAGTAAAATTTTTGTGAAAAAAGTTAAATGTTCATTGTTTCATATTCCATAAATTTCTGTGATGTACCTGAAGAGTTAATAAACTTCTTGAATGTGGTTTGAGGACTTTGAGGGGTGATGTTTTTAGAATGGTGTCACTTTTGGATATTTTCTGTAATATAGGCCCCCCAAAGTCATTTAAAATTCAATGTGGTCACTAAAAAAACTGGTTATGTAAAAAAATTTTTTGAAAAATGAGAAATTGCTGATCAACTTTGAACCCTTCTAACTTCCTAACAAAAAAAATTATGTTTAAAAAAGTAGACATGTGGGAAATGTTAATTATTGACTTTTATGTGTGGTATAACTATCTGATTCAAAGGCATAAAATTTGAAAGTTTGAAAATTTGCAAATTTTTCAAATTTTTTGTCAAATTTTCGATATTTTCATAAATATGCGCAAATCATATCGACCAAAATTTACCACTAACATGGAGTACAATATGTCACGAGAAAACAAGAATCCCTGGGATTCGTTGAAGCGTTCCAGAGTTATTACCTGGTCATTAAGGTCATTAAATTGGCCTGGTCATTAAGGTCAAAATTAGGTTAGTCACTAAAGGTACCGTCACATTAAGCGACGCTGCAGCGATATCGACAACGATGCCGGTCGCTGCAGCGTCGCTGTGTGGTCGCTGGAGAGCTGTCACACAGACAGCTCTCCAGCGACCAACGATGCCGAAGTCCCTGGGTAACCAGGGTAAACATCAGGTTACTAAGCGCAGGGCCGCGCTTAGTAACCGGATTATTGCCCTGGTTACCAGTGTAAATGTAAAAAAAACAAACACTACATACTTACATTGCCGTGTCTGTCGGGTCCCTTGCCTTCAGCTTCCCTGCACTGTGTAAGCGCCGGCCCTAAAGCACAGCGGTGACGTCACCGCTGTGCTTTGCTTTACGGCCGGCACTGACACATTCAGTGCAGGAAGCTCTGAGCAGCAGCGCGGACGCCGGGGGACGTGACAGACATCAGAGGGTGAGTATGTAGTGTTTTTTTTTTACTTTTACAATGGTAACCAGGGTAAATATCGGGTTACTAAGCGTGGCCCTGCGCTTAGGAACCCGATATTTACCCTGGTTACCATTGTAAAACATTGCTGGGAACGTTGCTTTTGCTGTCAAACACAACGATACACGCCGATCTGACGACCAAATAAGTTCTGGACTTTCAGCAACGACCAGCGATATCACAGCGGGATCCAGATCGCTGCTGTGTGTCAAACACAACGATATCGCTATCCAGGATGCTGCAACATCACGGATCGTTGTCGTTCTTGTTGCAAAGTCGTTTAGTGTGAAGGTACCTTAAGGCTTTGTACCGATGATCTGGAAGCAGCAATGCTTTAAACGCACATATGTTTGCTGCGACCAAAACGCTGTCTTCTATTGGAATGAAGGTAAATCTGCATGTTTTCACTGAACCATGCCGATTTATTGCATTCAGTACATTGAATTGATTAAATTACTGCGTCTCTGCAAGGGAAATTGACATGCTGTGACCTTGAGAAATGCGCCGCATGCACGCATAGTTGACATGGAATCTGTTGTGAATTCTGCTTTTGGGCTCCCTCCAGTGGTTGTAGGTGGTAATGCAGTTGTCCCTGAGTTGCAGTCCTGGTCAGGTGTATCTGCTGATTGCAGTTCTGACTGGGGTATTTAGGCTTGCAGGATTCATTAGTCATTGCCAGTTGTCCATGGTTGTTGGGAGGTTTTGGTCCTGGTTTTATTCCTTCTGCCTTCTGCCAAATCAGCAAAGATAAGTGTCTGGTTTTTGGTTTCTGTGGCACACATGCTGTGTGCTTAATAATTCTGTGCTATTCAGTGTTTTTTTTTTGTCCAGCTTAGATTGTGTCAGTATTTTCTCAGTCTTGTTGGATTCTCTGGAGTGGCAGATATACATTCCATGTCTTTAGTTAGATTGTGGAACTTTTTGTATTATCTGCTGTGGATATTTTTGGAAGGGTTTTAATACTGACCGCTTAGTATTCTGTCCTATCTTTCCCTATTTAGCTAGAGTGGCCTCTTTTGCTGAATCCTGTTTTCTGCCTGCGTGTGTCTTTCCTCTCCTACTCACAGTCAATATTCGTGGGGGGCTGCCTATCCTTTGGGGTTCTGCTCTGAGGCAAGGTAGCATTCCTATTTCCATCTATAGGGGTATTTAGTCCTCCGGCTGTGTCGAGGTGTCTAGGGTTTGTTAGGCACACCCCACGGCTACTTCTAGTTGCGGTGTTAGTTCAGGTTTTGCGGTCAGTACGGTTTCCACCTTTCCTCCAAAGTCACCGGATCATAACAGTACAACTGGCCCACTATGAGTTAAATGCATCTCAGAAGAAGGGAAGAAAGGTGTTGAGTCATTTTTTTTTCTGCAGTTTGCTTTGCCTTTTCTTCCCTCTTTTTCTCTGGGTGGCTAAGGAGTCTTGTTCAGGAATTAGCTTCTCGTGTAGACCAGCTTGCTGCTAGGGTACAGGGAATTTCTGATTATATTGTTCAGACTCCTGTTTTAGAGCCGAAGATTCCTACTCCTGATTTGTTTTTTGGTGACAGGTCCAAATTTTTGAGTTTTAAAAACAACTGTAAATTGTTTTTTGCTTTGAGACCTCGATCCTCTGGGGATTCTATTCAGCAGGTTAAAATCGTAATTTCCCTGCTGCGTGGTGATCCACGGGATTGGGCATTTTCCCTGGAATCTGGGAATCCGGCTTTGCTTAATGTAGATTCCTTTTTTCAGGCTTTAGGACTATTATATGATGAACCTAATTCTGTGGATCAAGCGGAGAAGACTTTGTTGGCCCTATCTCAGTGTCAAGAGGCGGCAGAATTGTATTGTCAGAAATTTAGAAAATGGTCTGTGTTGACTAAATGGAATGATGATGCTTTGGCTGCAATTTTCAGAAAGGGTCTTTCTGAATCCGTTAAAGATGTTATGGTGGGGTTTCCCACGCCCGTCGGTCTGAGTGATTCTATGTCTTTGGCCATTCAGATTGATCGGCACTTGCGGGAGCGCAGAACTGTGCGCACTGTGGCGTTGTCCTCAGAGCAGAGTCCTGAGCCAATGCAGTGTGATAGGATTCTGTCTAGGACAGAACGACAAGGACTCAGACGTCAGAATAGGTTGTGTTATTATTGTGGCGACGCTTCTCATGTCATTTCAGTCTGCCCTAAAGGGACAAAGAGGATCGCTAGTTCATTTACCATCAGTACTGTACAACCTAAATTTCTGTTATCGGTGTCCCTGATCTGCTCATTGTCATCATTTTCTGTCTTGGCGTTTGTGGATTCAGGCGCCGCTTTGAATTTAATGGACCTTGAGTTTGCCAGGCGTTGTGGTTTCCCCTTGCAGCCCTTGCAGAACCTTATTCCTTTAAGGGGCATTGATGCTGCACCTTTGGCTAAAAATAAGCCCCAGTTTGGACACAGGTGACCATGCACATGGCGCCAGCCCATCAGGAAGATTGTCGATTTCTGGTATTGCATAATTTACATGATGCTATCGTGTTGGGTTTTCCGTGGTTGCAGGTACATAATCCTGTGTTGGATTGGAAGTCTATGTCTGTGAATAGTTGGGGTTGTCAGGGGGTTCATATTGATGTTCCTTTAATGTCCATCTCCTCTTCTTCCTCTTCCGAAATTCCAGAGTTTTTGTCTGACTTTCAGGATGTATTCGATGAGCCCAAGTCCAGTTCTCTTCCACCACACAGGGACTGTGATTGTGCTATTGATTTGATTCCAGGCTGTAGGTTTCCTAAGGGCCGACTCTTCAACCTGTCTGTGCCGGAACATACCGCTATGCGGAGTTATGTTAAGGAGTCTTTGGAGAAAGGGCATATTCGGCCATCTTCTTCACTGATGGGAGCGGGATTTTTTTTGTTGCTAAGAAGGATGGCTCCTTGAGACCCTGTATTGATTATCGCCTCTTGAATAAGATCACGGTCAAGTTTCAATACCCTTTACCTTTGCTTTCCGATTTGTTTGCTAGGATTAAGGGGGCTAGTTGGTTTACGAAGATTGACCTTCGGGGGGCGTATAATCTTGTTCGTATTAAGCAGGGTGATGAATGGAAAACTGCGTTCAATACGCCCGAAGGCCATTTTGAATACCTTGTGATGCCGTTCAGGCTCACTAATGCTCCATCTGTTTTTCAATCTTTCATGCATAATATCTTCCGGACTTATATTGATAAATTCTTGATTGTATATTTGGACGATATTTTGATTTTTTCTGATGATTGGGAGTCTCATGTGGAACAGGTCAGGATGGTATTTCAGATCCTTCGTGACAATGCTTTGTTTGTGAAGGGGTCTAAGTGTCTCTTTGGGGTGCAGAAGGTTTCTTTTTTGGGTTTTATTTTTTCTCCTTCATCTATTGAGATGGATCCGGTTAAGGTTCAGGCCATTCATGATTGGATTCAACCCACGTCCGTAAAGAGCCTTCAGAAATTTTTGGGTTTTGCAAATTTTTATCGCCGTTTCATTGCTAACTTTTCCAGCGTGGTTAAACCCTTGACCGATTTGACGAAAAAAGGCACTGATGTGGCGAATTGGTCCTCTGCGACTGTTTCTGCCTTTCAGGAGCTTAAACGTCGATTTACTTCTGCTCCGGTGTTGCGCCAACCGGATGTTTCCCTTCCGTTTCAGGTTGAGAATGACGCTTCTGAGATTGGCGCAGGGGCCATTTTGTCCCAGAGGGATCATGTTGGTTCCTTGACGAAACCGTGTGCATTCTTTTCCCGTAAATTTTCGCCTGCTGAACGCAATTATGATGTCGGCAATCGGGAGTTGTTGGCTATGAAGTGGGCATTTGAGGAGTGGCGACATTGGCTTGAGGGAGCTAAGCACCGTATTGTGGTCTTGACCGATCATAAGAATTTGATTTACCTCGAGTCTGCCAAGCGGCTGAATCCTAGACAGGCTCGATGGTCCTTGTTTTTTTCCCGTTTTGATTTTGTGGTCTCGTATCTTCCGGGTTCCAAGAATATTAAGGCTGATGCCCTTTCTAGGAGTTTTTTGCCTGATTCTCCTGAGGTCCTTGAACTGGTCGGCATTTTGAAAGAAGGGGTGGTTCTTCCTGCTATTTCCCCTGATTTACGACGGGTTCTTCAGGAATTTCAGGCTGACAGACCTGATCGTTGTCCAGTGGAGAAATTGTTTGTTCCTGACAGATGGACTAGTAGAGTGATTTCTGAGGTTCACTGTTCTGTGTTGGCTGGTCATCCTGGTATTTTTGGTACCAGAGACTTGGTTGGTACGTCCTTTTGGTGGCCTTCTTTATCACGTGATGTGCGTTCTTTTGTGTAGTCCTGTGGGACTTGTGCGCGGGCCAAGCCTTGTTGTTCCCGTGCTAGTGGGTTGCTTTTGCCATTGCCAGTCCCTGAGAGGCCCTGGACGCATATTTCTATGGATTTTATTTCTGATCTTCCGGTTTCCCAGATGATGTTGGTTATCTGGGTTGTTTGTGACCGGTTTTCTAAGATGGTTCATTTGGTGCCTTTGCCTAAATTGCCTTCCTCTTCAGATTTAGTTTCGTTGTTTTTTCAGCATGTGGTTTGTTTGCATGGTATTCCGGAGAATATTGTGTCTGACAGAGGTTCCCAGTTTGTTTCTAGGTTTTGGCGAGCCTTTTGTGCTAGGCTGGGCATTGATTTATCTTTTTCCTCTGCATTTCATCCTCAGACAAATGGCCAAACCGAGCGAACTAATCAGACCTTGGAGACTTATTTGAGATGCTTTGTGTCTGCTGATCAGGATGATTGGGTGGCCTTTTTGCCATTGGCCGAGTTTGCCCTTAATAATCGGGCTAGTTAGGCTACTTTGGTTTCGCCTTTTTTTTGTAATTTTGGTTTTCATCCTTGTTTTTCTTCTGGGCAGGTTGAGCCTTCTGACTGTCCTGGTGTGGATTCGGTGGTTGACAGGTTGCAGCAGATTTGGGCTCATGTGGTGGACAATTTGGTGTTGTCTCAGGAGGAGGCTCAACGTTTTGCTAACCGTCGTCGGTGTGTTGGTTCCCGGCTTCAGGTTGGGGATCTGGTCTGGTTGTCTTCCCGTCATGTTCCTATGAAGGTTTCTTCTCCTAAGTTTAAGCCTCGGTTTATTGGTCCTTATAGGATTTCTGGGATTATTAATCCGGTGTCTTTTCGATTGGCGCTTCCGGCCTCTTTTGCTATCCATAATGTCTTCCATAGATCTTTATTGCGGAAATATGTCGTACCCGTTGTTCCCTCTGTTGATCCTCCGGCCCCTGTGTTGGTTGATGGGGAGTTGGAGTATGTGGTTGAGAAGATTTTGGATTCTTGTTTTTCGAGGCGGAGGCTTCAGAATCTTGTCAAATGGAAGGGTTATGGCTAGTGTTGAGCATTCCGATACCGCAAGTATCGGGTATCGGCCGATATTTGCTGTATCGGAATTCCGATACCGAAATCCGATACTTTTGTGGTATCGGGTATCGGTATCGAAACAACATTAATGTGTAAAATACAACATTAATGTGTAAAATATAGAATTAAAATAAAAAATATTGCTATACTCACCTCTCCGACGCAGCCTGGACCTCACCGAGGGAACCGGCAGCGTTCTTTGCTTAAAATGCGCGCTTTTCCTTCCTTCCGTGACGTCACGGCTTCTGATTGGTCGCGTGCCGCCCATGTGGCCGCGACGCGACCAATCACAGCAAGCCATGACGTAATTTTCAGGTCCTTCTAGGCATTCAGTATTTTAAAATTACGTTCCGGCTTTGTGATTGGTCGCGTCGCGGTCACATGGGCGACGCGACCAATCACAAGCCGTGACGTCACGGGAGGCAGGAAACGCGCGCATTTTTAAAATTACGTCGCGGCTTGTGATTGGTTGCGTGCCGCCCATGTGACCGCGACGCGACCAATCACAGCAAGCCGTGACGTAATTTCAGGTCCTGAATGCAGAAATAGGCATCAGGACCTGAAATTACGTCACGGCTTGCTGTGATTGGTCGCGTCGCGGTCACATGGGCGGCACGCAACCAATCACAAGCCGCGACGTAATTTTAAAAATGCGCGCGTTTCCTGCCTCCCGTGACGTCACGGCTTGTGATTGGTCGCGTCGCCCATGTGACCGCGACGCGACCAATCACAAAGCCGGAACGTAATTTTAAAATACTGAATGCCTAGAAGGACCTGAAAATTACGTCACGGCTTGCTGTGATTGGTCGCGTCGCGGCCACATGGGCGGCACGCGACCAATCAGAAGCCGTGACGTCACGGAAGGAAGGAAAAGCGCGCATTTTAAGCAAAGAACGCTGCCGGTTCCCTCGGTGAGGTCCAGGCTGCGTCGGAGAGGTGAGTATAGCAATATTTTTTATTTTAATTCTTTATTTTACACACTAATATGGTTCCCAGGGCCTGAAGGAGAGTTTCCTCTCCTTCAGACCCTGGGAACCATCAGGAATACCGTCCGATACATGAGTCCCATTGACTTGTATTGGTATCGGGTATCGGTATCGGATTAGATCCGATACTTTGCCGGTATCGGCCGATACTTTCCGATACCGATACTTTCAAGTATCGGACGGTATCGCTCAACACTAGTTATGGCCAGGAGGATAATTCTTGGGTTTTTGCCTCTGATGTCCATGCTGCTGATTTGGTTCATGCTTTTCATCTGGCTCGTCCTGATCGGCCTGGGGGCTCTGGTGAGGGTTCGGTGACCCCTCCTCAAGGGGGGGGTACTGTTGTGAATTCTGCTTTTGGGCTCCCTCCGGTGGTTGTAGGTGGTAATGCAGTTGTCCCTGAGTTGCAGTCCTGGTCAGGTGTATCTGCTGATTGCAGTTCTGACTGGGGTATTTAGGCTTGCAGGATTCATTAGTCATTGCCAGTTGTGTTATGGTTTCCAATGGCAAGGAAACATCAGAAGCATAGAATAAACGGACAAGCTCTCGGGTGATGGAAACTAGAGCTGACCGCGATGCTAAACCTACACACCACACTAGAAGTAGCCAGGGGGCATTCCTGCGTTGTCTCTAGATGCCGCGCGCCAGCCGGAGAACTAACTACCCCTGGTAGAAGAAAACACAGTCCTGGCTTGCCTCCAGAGAATGTCCCCACAGGAGATAGCAGCCCCCCACATATAATAACGGTGAGAGCAGATGAAAAGACACACGTAGTATGAAAGCAGATTTAGCACAGAGAGGCCCGCTAACTAAATAGCAGAAAGATACAACAGAGGACTTCGCGGTCAGCTGCAAAACCCTTCAAAACACCATCCTGAAATTACCTTAACTCATGTGACAACTCATGACACCGGAGTGGTAATTTCAGCCCAACAAGAGCTTCCAGCTGCAGAGATTCACATAAGTGCAAACTGGACAAAACATACAAAAATAGACTTAAGGACTAAAGTGTCCAACTTAGCTGAGCAGAAAACTGGGAGCAGGAACATGCAACAGAATCACTCTGGATACATTGATGGCCAGCATTAGAATGACTGAGGAGCAAGGTTAAATAGGATACTCCCACATCCTGATAGGAACAGGTGAACTGAGAAGGCAAAGCTTGCAGGACACCAGTACCACAAGAGACCACCGGGGGAGCCCACGAACCGAATCACAACAGTACCCCCCCCTTAAGGAGGGGGCACCGAACCCTCACAAGAACCACCAGGGCGATCTGGATGAGCCCTATGAAAGGCACGGACCAAATCAGAAGCATGAACATCAGAAGCTGTAACCCAAGAATTATCCTCTTGACCGTAGCCCTTCCATTTCACCAGATATTGAAGTCTCCGTCTGGAAACACGGGAGTCCAAGATTTTCTCCACCACGTACTCCAATTCACCCTCAACCAGCACAGGAGCAGGAGGCTCAACAGAAGGCACAAGTGGTACCTCATACCTCCGCAATAATGACCGATGGAAGACATTATGGATAGCAAAGGATGCTGGGAGGTCCAAACGAAAAGACACAGGGTTAAGAATTTCCAAAATCTTATAAGGACCGATGAACCGAGGCTTAAACTTAGGAGAAGAGACCCTCATAGGGACAAAACGGGAGGACAACCACACCAAGTCCCCAACACGAAGACGAGGACCAACACGACGATGGCGATTAGCAAAACGCTGAGTCCTCTCCTGGGACAACTCCAAATTGTCCACCACCTGCCCCCAAATACGATGCAACCTATCCACCATGGTATCCACTCCAGGACAATCCGAAGACTCCACCTGACCAGATGAAAAACGAGGATGGAACCCTGAATTGCAAAAGAAAGGGGAGACCAAAGTGGCAGAACTGGCCCGATTATTAAGGGCAAACTCAGCCAACGGCAAAAAGGAGACCCAGTCATCCTGATCAGCAGACACGAAACACCTCAAATAAGTCTCCAAGGTCTGATTAGTACGTTCCGTCTGGCCATTTGTCTGGGGATGAAATGCAGACGAAAAAGACAAATCAATGCCCATCCTGGCACAAAACGCCCGCCAAAATCTGGACACAAACTGGGATCCCCTGTCGGAAACGATATTCTCCGGAATACCATGCAGCCGAACCACATTCTGAAAAAACAGGGGCACCAACTCAGATGAGGAAGGCAGCTTGGGCAAGGGCACCAAATGAACCATCTTAGAAAAGCGGTCACACACCACCCAAATGACGGACATCTTCTGAGAAACAGGGAGATCAGAAATAAAATCCATAGAGATGTGTGTCCAAGGCCTCTTAGGAACAGGCAAGGGCAACAACAACCCACTAGCCCGAGAACAACAAGGCTTGGCCCGAGCACAAACATCGCAAGACTGCACAAAAGTACGCACGTCCCGAGACAGGGAAGGCCACCAGAAGGACCTAGCCACCAAATCTCTGGTACCAAAAATTCCCGGATGACCTGCCAACGCAGAAGAATGAACCTCCGAGATGACTCTATTGGTCCACTCATCCGGCACAAACAATCTACCAGGCGGACAACGATCAGGCCGATCTGCCTGAAACTCTTGTAAAGCACGTCGCAGGTCTGGGAAGACAGCAGACAATATCACCCCATCCTTAAGTATACCCGTAGGTTTAGAATCACCAGGGGAATCAGGTTCAAAACTCCTAGAAAGGGCATCCGCCTTCACATTCTTAGTACCTGGCAGATACGAAACCACAAAATTAAACCGGGAGAAAAACAACGACCAGCGCGCCTGTCTAGGATTCAGACGTCTGGCCGACTCAAGATAAATCAAATTTTTGTGATCAGTCAAGACCACCACCTGATGTTTAGCACCCTCAAGCCAATGACGCCACTCCTCGAATGCCCACTTCATCGCCAAAAGCTCCCGATTTCGGAAGCATCAACTTCCACCTGAAAAGGAAGAGAAACATCAGGCTGGCACAACACCGGAGCAGAAGAAAAACGGCGCTTAAGCTCCCGAAAGGCCTCCACAGCAGCAGGAGACCAATCTGCAACATCAGCACCCTTTTTAGTCAAATCAGTCAAAGGCCTGACAACGCTAGAAAAACCAGTTATGAATCGACGATAAAAGTTAGCAAAGCCCAAAAATTTCTGAAGGCCCTTAAGAGAAGTCGGTTGCGTCCAGTCACAAATAGCCCGAACCTTCACAGGATCCATCTCAATAGAAGAGGGGGAAAAAATGTACCCCAAAAAAGAAATCTTCTGAACCCCAAAAACACACTTTGAACCTTTAACAAACAGAGAATTGGTCCGCAAAACCTGAAAAACCCTCCTAACTTGTTGAACATGAGATTCCCAGTCATCCGAAAAAATCAAGATATCGTCCAAATACACAATCATAAATTTATCCAGATATTCACGGAAAATATTGTGCATAAAAGACTGAAAGACCGAAGGGGCATTTGACAGACCAAAAGGCATCACCAAATACTCAAAATAGCCCTCGGGCGTATTAAATGCGGTTTTCCACTCATCCCCCTGCTTAATTCGCACCAAATTATACGCACCGCGAAGATCAATCTTAGAGAACCACTTCGCCCCCTCAATGCGAGCAAATAAATCTGTCAGCAATGGCAAAGGATACTGATACTTGACTGTGATCTTATTCAAGAGTCTATAATCAATACAAGGTCTCAAAGAACCATCGCTTTTAGCTACGAAAAAGAACCCCGCTCCAAGAGGAGACGAAGAAGGACGAATATGTCCCTTTTCCAAGGACTCCCTAATATACTCTCGCATGGCAGCATGTTCAGGTACAGACAGATTGAATAGACGACCCTTAGGAAATTTACTGCCAGGGATCAAATCTATGGCGCAATCGCAATCTCTGTGAGGAGGAAGAGAATTAAGAGTAGATTCCTCAAAAACCTCACGATAATCAGACAAAAACTCAGGAATTTCAGAGGGAATAGATGAAGCAATGGAGACCAAAGATGTGTCCCCATGATTTCCCTGACATCCCCAGCTTAGTACAGACATTGTTTTCCAGTCAAGGACTGGGTTATGAGTTTGCAACCATGGCAATCCCAGCACCAACACATCATGTAGATTATACAGTACAAGGAAGCGAATCACCTCTTGATGGTCTGGAGTCATACGCATAGTCACTTGTGTCCAGTATTGTGGTTTATTACTAGCCAATGGTGTAGAATCAATACCCTTTAAAGGTATAGGAACTTCCAGAGGCTCTAGATCAAACCCACAGCGCCTGGCAAAGGACCAATCCATAAGACTCAAAGCGGCGCCAGAATCCACATACGCATCCGCAACAATAGAAGATAACGAACAAATTAGAGTTACAGACAAAATAAACTTGGACTGCAAAGTGCCAATAGCAGAGGATTTATCAACTTTCTTTGTTCGTTTAGAGCATGCTGATATAACATGAGTAGAATTTCCACAATAGAAGCACAAATGATTTTTGCGCCTATAAATCTGTCGTTCGCTTCTGGACAGAAAGCTATCACATTGCATACTCTGTGGTGCCTCTTCAGAAGACACCGCCAACTGGTGCACAGGTTTGCGTTCCCGTAAACGCCGATCAATCTGAATTGCCATTGTCATGGACTCATTCAGACCAGTAGGCGCAGGAAACCCCACCATGACGTCTTTTACAGCATCAGAGAGACCTTCTCTGAAAATTGCCGCCAGAGCGCACTCATTCCACTGAGTAAGCACAGACCATTTTCGAAATTTTTGGCAATATATTTCGGCTTCATCTTGCCCCTGAGAGAGGGCTATTAGGGCTTTCTCAGCCTGAATCTCCAAATTTGGTTCCTCATAAAGCAACCCCAAAGCCAGAAAAAACGCATCCACATTGAGCAACGCAGGATCCCCTGGTGCCAATGAAAATGCCCAATTTTGGGGGTCACCCCGCAGTAAAGAAATAACAATTTTTACTTGCTGGGCAGGATCTCCAGAATGAGATCTCAGCGAAAGAAACAATTTACAATTGTATTTAAAATTTAGAAAACAAGATCGATCTCCAGAAAAAAACTCCGGTATAGGAATTTTAGGTTCAGACCGAGGAGCATGTAACAAAAAATCTTGTATATTCTGAACTTTAGAGGCAAGATTATTCAAATTGGTAGCCAGACTCTGGGGATCCATATTTCAACAGATAAAGTCTGAGCCATTCAGGGGTTAAGAGGAGAGGAAAACAGGAGACTGCAATTAGAGCTGGAGTGCAACTTCAGAGGAAGGAAAAAAAAAAAAAAAAAAAAAAAAGGTTTCACACAGTTCCTTTTCTCTCCTGCTTCAGCCTATAGATTAAACATTTGGGCTGGCCATACTGTTATGGTTTCCAATGGCAAGGAAACATCAGAAGCATAGAATAAACGGACAAGCTCTCGGGTGATGGAAACTAGAGCTGACCGCGATGCTAAACCTACACACCACACTAGAAGTAGCCAGGGGGCATTCCTGCGTTGTCTCTAGATGCCGCGCGCCAGCCGGAGAACTAACTACCCCTGGTAGAAGAAAACACAGTCCTGGCTTGCCTCCAGAGAATGTCCCCACAGGAGATAGCAGCCCCCCACATATAATAACGGTGAGAGCAGATGAAAAGACACACGTAGTATGAAAGCAGATTTAGCACAGAGAGGCCCGCTAACTAAATAGCAGAAAGATACAACAGAGGACTTCGCGGTCAGCTGCAAAACCCTTCAAAACACCATCCTGAAATTACCTTAACTCATGTGACAACTCATGACACCGGAGTGGTAATTTCAGCCCAACACGAGCTTCCAGCTGCAGAGATTCACATAAGTGCAAACTGGACAAAACATACAAAAATAGACTTAAGGACTAAAGTGTCCAACTTAGCTGAGCAGAAAACTGGGAGCAGGAACATGCAACAGAATCACTCTGGATACATTGATGGCCAGCATTAGAATGACTGAGGAGCAAGGTTAAATAGGATACTCCCACATCCTGATAGGAACAGGTGAACTGAGAAGGCAAAGCTTGCAGGACACCAGTACCACAAGAGACCACCGGGGGAGCCCACGAACCGAATCACAACACAGTTGTCCATGGTTGTTGGGAGGTTTTGGTCCTGGTTTGGTTCCTTCTGCCTTCTGCCAAATCAGCAAAGATAAGTGTCTGGTTTTTGGTTTCTGTGGCACACATGCTGTGTGCTTAATAATACTGTGCTATTCAGTGTTTTTTTTTCGTCCACCTTAGATTGTGTCAGTATTTTCTCAGTCTTGTTGGATTCTCTGGAGTGGCAGATATACATTTCATGTCTTTACTTAGATTGTGGAACTTTTTGTATTATCTGCTGTGGATATTTTTGGAAGGGTTTTAATACTGACCGCTTAGTATTCTGTCCTATCTTTCCCTATTTAGCTAGAGTGGCCTCTTTTGCTGAATCCTGTTTTCTGCCTGCGTGTGTCTTTCCTCTCCTACTCACAGTCAATATTCGTGGGGGGCTGCCTATCCTTTGGGGTTCTGCTCTGAGGCAAGGTAGTATTCCTATTTCCATCTATAGGGGTATTTAGTCCTCCGGCTGTGTCGAGGTGTCTAGGGTTTGTTAGGCACATCCCACGGCTACTTCTAGTTGCGGTATTAGTTCAGGTTTTGCGGTCAGTACAGTTTCCACCTACTCCAGAGAAAGTTCATGCGGCTCAAAAGTCACCGGATCATAACAGGAATCTCTAGAAATCCATCCACTATGCTGTAACATCTGGCAGCTGCAGTTTTGACACTGCCAAAAGTCTCAGCAATTCCTGATTATGGGCACGTACCCTAATGGGTTAAAGCACATTAATAAAATGTAAGGGAAGGCACATATTAGTGCACATTAACTTTACATCGAAGAAATTCAAAACACATTTGTTTCTGACCCTTCTGAAAGTACGAAAATTGAAATAATCAAAAGAAATCACATAATTAAGTTTTGGGTAGAGACATGTCACTAAATGGTATAATTAAATAAAATATTCAGGAGGATTTATTTTTACTTAAGGGATTTTATGGCAAGATAAAGAAAGGTCATTAATTAATTAATATATGTGTAATAAACATTAAAGGCATGACTTCATGGATATGGTAAATAGAAAAAGAATTGGAATTTTCTATTAACCCCTTAATGACTGCCGATACGCCTTTTAACGGTGGCCATTAAAGAGCTTATTTCTCTGGTTTCTGGTACAGCAATTTCTCCGGTACTATCCCGGCCTGGATGCGCTGCTACAGATAGCATTGTTGCTGTGTGCTCACTTCCAATGATCGCATCCTGCAGGTCATCGACTTGGATCGCTACAGAGGTATTTCGGCCTACCGATTAACCATTTGATTTGCAATGTTCCACTCTGCACATGTTGCAGCAACTGTTATAGCAATGATGAGCCCTGATGCAGTATGTCCTTTTGCATAGCCTGGGCCAACGCAGTCCGGACGTGATGCAAAGGACCTTTGCACCCTTCTGCACAATTTTGAAATGGCTATTAAGATGATTAGCGCTGACGATGCCGTCATCAGTAGTGTTGAGCATTCCGATACCGCAAGTATCGGGTATCGGCCGATACTTACGGTATCGGAATTCCGATACCGAGATCCGATACTTTTGTGGTATCGGGAATCGGAATCGGAAGTTCCCAGTGTATGGTTCCCAGGGTCTGAAGGAGAGGAAACTCTCCTTCAGGCCCTGGGATCCATATCCATGTAAAAAATAAAGAATTAAAATAAAAAATAGGGATATACTCACCCTCTGACGCGCCCTGGTAGTAACCAGCAGCCTGCTTTGCTTAAAATGAGCGCGTTCAGCACCTTCCATGACGTCACGGCTTCTGATTGGTCGCGTGCCGCTCACGTGACCGCCATGCGACCAATTACAAGCCGCGACATCATCCCTCAGGTCCTAAATTCCCTTCTAGGAATTTAGGACCTGAGGGATGACGTCACGGCTTCTGATTGGTCGCGTGGCGGTCACATGAGCGGCACGCGACCAATCAGAAGCCGTGACGTCATGGAAGGTACTGAACGCGCTCATTTTAAGCAAAGAAGGCTGCCGGTTCACAGCGGTAAGGTCCAGGCTGCGTCGGAGAGGTGAGTATATCAATATTTTTTATTTTAATTCTTTATTTTACACATTCATATGGATCCCAGGGCCTGAAGGAGAGTTTCCTCTCCTTCAGACCCTGGGAACCATCAGGAATACCGTCCAATACTTGAGTCCCATTGACTTGTATTGGTATCGGGTATCGGTATCGGCGAGATCCGATACTTTGCCGGTATCGGCCGATACTTTCCGATACCGATACTTTCAAGTATCGGACGGTATCGCTCAACACTAGTCATCAGCATCAACTCAGTAGCTGGACATTTAACTTAAACAACCACACCCTTGAGTTGGAGATATGGTGCATAGTCGTCCCGCCCATCTCTTACACCTTCTGACAAAAAAAACAACCCTGTCATGGCCGCTTAACCCCTCAGCACATAACATGCTGGAGAGAAGCTTCTGGGTTTCACATGAAGATAGGAACCTTCGGACACATATCTTCCCTCACATACATCGCCAGTGACAATATTACAGTAGTTTTGTAAAAACTGAAGGATTTCCTAGTATCAGCAAAATGAATGAGATTTTTCAAGTCTCATGCACACATTGCTTATTTTTCCTTTCTGATTTGAAGCAGTTTTAAATCTGCAGCATGTGAATTCTTTCAGCATTTTTGGCAGCATTTTTGACTTATTCTAATGAATGGGTAAAAGAACGCATCAAAAATGCTTACAGAAAAAAAACTCATGAAAAAGTGTCTATTTTATGCTGTGTTTTTCCTGTCCAACACTTCAATATTTGCAGCAGAAATGTCTGCAGCAAATACTTAACTTGTGCGCATACTCCAATGCATGCTGTTGATGGTTGATGATGATGGTGAAGATAATGGGGGTTGTATGTCAAAAGAAAAGCAGTTCATTCTTCAACAATGTCGGAGAGCAGAATTCTGCTGAAAGGTGAAATCTGCGACAATAACTAGGTAATCTGCAAATCACTTCATTGGCATTTTATGTTGTCTTACCTTTGAAAAATTACTGACTACCCTCAGGAGTCACCTACTGGCTAAGACCACCATGAGACCATTTTTAATATAATAAAAATGTTACTCAGTTCTCCTGGCTCCTGCAGAAAGCGCTGTATCCTTCTCCCACTTTGGCCAGCGCTTTCTGTTCATTTGCTCAACACGTGACACCATCCTACCAGGTCATTTAACCCACTTCAGTATTCAACACCACTACTCAGGGACATCTCTGTCACTCTGACACATCATCGTTCCAGAACAGGTATGGTATAAGCACTGCTACAACTTTGCTAAGTCATTATTCCAGCACTGCTACGATTCTGCTATATTGCCATTCCAGTACAGCTATGAATCCAGCTCTGCCATTCAGATTCCACTGCCACGTCTCTGCTACATCATTGGTCCCCCACGGATATAACTGTTACATCAATATTCCAACAGAGCTAATGTTCCTACACTGCTACTCAGACTCACTACAGCAAATTTTCTGAATCAGTGTTCCAGCACTACTATTACTCTGATGTAATGTTGTTTCAGCATTTTACCACTCTACAATTTCAATTTGGCTACTTCACTTTTGCATATCTTCTACAGATCCTGCTGCACTTGCATCATCTGTCCGTGCTGCTCACAAAATGCTTTTTGAGACTAGGAGCTTCCAGGATCCACCCCATCATGTGAACCATAACAAAAAGGTATTGGACAATCGCTTTAAAGCTGTGAGATTGCTTGGTCACTAGTATACTGTTTTAGAATATTAATATTCCAAGACATTGTTGCTTTTCAGTGCTACACTGTTAGGTATTTTATTAAGGCTACTATTCATCATCAGTCGCTGTTGTGGCCAAAGTGGACTTCATGGGAGATGACTGAGGAGGAAACCACTGTTGAATGCGAATCATAAAAAGGTGAGACTAGAATTTGACAAAATGCATATTGACAAACCACAAAGCTTCTGAAGGAATGTCCTTGGGACAAGTGAGACAACACTGGAGCTTTTTGGCAAGTCAGATCAACTATATGTTATCAAATGCAAAAATGAAGCATACAAAGAAAAGAACACTGTGAAACATGGGGGAGGCTTGGTTATGTTTTGGGGCTGCTTTGCTGCATCTGGCACAAAATGTCTTGAATCTGTGCAGGATACAATGAATTCTCAAAACTATCAAGGACTTGTGGAGCAAAATGTGCAGCCCAGTGTCAGAAAGCCTGGTCTGAGTTGAGGGTCCTGTGTCCGCCAACACGATAAGGACCAAAAACAAAGCTAAAAACATCTAAGAATGGCTAAGAGCAAAGCACTGGACTATTTTGAAGTAGCGTTCAATGAGTCCTGATCTAAATTCTATTGAACATTTGTGGAAGGAGCTGAAACAGTCAGTCTGGAGAAGGGAACCTACTGTCCCCAAAGAGTGATTTGCATATATAGTTCACATCTCTTAATATGATAATTATCCCATGAAGTATAAGTAAAGTTACTGTAGTATGTCCCATGAAGAAAATTTACTGGAAGCACGGAAATGAACATGAAGTGAGCATGACACGTTTGTTTGTCTTCCGTTACTAATTGCATTTCACTTTATTGTCAAATACAGTGAGTACGGAAAGTATTCAGACCCCTTTACATTTTCACTCTTTGTTTTATTGCAGCAATTTGATAATTTGGTAAATTCAAAAAAGTTCATTTTTTCACATTAACCCCTTTACCCCCAAGGGTGGTGGTGACCATGCCAATTTTTACAATTCTGACCACTGTCCCTTTATGAGGTTATAACTCTGGAACGCTTCAACGGATCCCGGTGATTCAGGCACTGTTTTCTCGTGACATATTGTACTTCATGATAGTGGTAAAATTTCTTTGATATTACCTGCATTTATTTGTAAAAAAAAAATGGAAATTTGGCGAAAATTTAGAAAATTTCGCAATTTTCCAACTTTGAATTTCTATGCAATTAAATCACAGAGATATGTCACACAAAATACTTAATAAGTAACATTTCCCACATGTCTACTTTACATCAGCACAATTTTGGAACCAAAATTTTTTTTTGTTAGGGAGTTATAAGGGTTAAAAGTTGACCAGCAATTTCTCATTTTTGCAACACCATATTTTGGGGGGGACCAAATCTCATTTGAAGTCATTTTGAGGGTCTATATTATAGAAAATAACCAAGTGTGACACCATTCTAAAAACTGCACCCCTCAAGGTGCTCAAAACCACATTCAAGAAGTTTATTAACCCTTCAGGTGTTTCGCAGGAATTTTTGGAATGTTTAAATAAAAATGAACAAAAAAATTACTTCAGCTCCAATTTGTTTTATTTTACCAAGGGTAACAGGAGAAAATGGACACCAAAAGTTATTGTGCAATTTGTCCTGAGTACGCTGATACCCCATATTTGGGGGTAAACTACTGTTTGGGTGCATGGCAGAGCTTGGAAGCGAAGAAGCGCCATTTGACTTTTCAATGCAAAATTGACTGGAATTGAGATGGGACGCCATGTTGCGTTTGGAGAGCCCCTGATGTGCCTAAGCATTGAAACCCCCCACAAGTGACACCATTTTGGAAAGTAGACCCCCAAAGGAACTTATCTAGATGTGTGGTGAGCACTTTGACCCACCAAGTGCTTCACAGAAGTTTATAATGCAGAGCCGTAAAAATAAAAAATCATATTTTTTCACAAAAATGATCTTTTCGCCCCAATTTTTTATTTTCCCAAGGGTAAGAGAAGAAATTGGACCTCAAAATTTGTTGTACAATTTGTCCTGAGTACGCCGATACCCCATATGTGGGGGTAAACCACTGTTTGGGCGCATGGCAGAGCTCGGAAGGGAAGGAACGCCATTTGACTTTTCAATGCAAAATGGACTGGAATTGAGATGGGACGCCATGTTGCGTTTGGAGAGCCACTGATGTGCCTAAACATTGAAACCCCCCACAAGTGACACCATTTTGGAAAGTAGACCCCCAAAGGAACTCATCTAGATGTGTCCACAGTAAAAAGAAAAAAATGCAATCGCACAGCCGCTATACGCCAGACCCTTTCTGCTCCAGGGGTATGAATCGCACCGTCTATGCCTTTTGTCAAAAAACAAACAAAAAAAAAAAACCGCTGCAGGGATTCTGCCTTGGTGCTGCTTTGGAAAAAAACAATTTCACAATGATATGCAAGAAGAAAATGAAAGCGCACTCACCGGTTTTGAATGATCAGAGCGGTTTATTCACATGAAGTCATGCGGTGCAGGGAGGGTTTGTGAATACAAAACGGATGACAGCTGTTTCGTGCTAGGTGTGCACTTCAACAGATCCAATCAAATCTGTTGGATCTGTTGAAGTGCACACCTAGCACGAAACAGCTGTCATCCGTTTTGTATTCACAAACCCTCCCTGCACCGCATGACTTCATGTGAATAAACCGCTCTGATCATTCAAAACCGGTGAGTGCGCTTTCATTTTCTTCTTGCATATCATCTAGATGTGTTGTGAGAGCTTTGAACCCCAAAGTGTTTCACTACAGTTTATAACGCAGAGCCATGAAAATAAAAATTCTTTTTTTCCCACAAAAAATATTATTTAGCCCCCCGTTTTGTATTTTCCCAAGGGTAACAGGAGAAATTGGACCCAAAAGTTGTTGTCCAATTTGTCCTGAGTACGCTGATACCCCATATGTGGGGGGAACCACCGTTTGGGCACATGCGAGAGCTTGGAAGGGAAGGAGCGTCATTTGCATTGCAGACTTAGATGGATTGGTCTGCAGGCATCACATTGCATTTGCAGAGCCCCTAATGTACCTAAACAGTAGAAACCCCCCACAAGTGACCCCATATTGGAAACTAGACCCCCCCAAGGAACTTATTTAGATGTGTTGTGAGAACTTTCAACCCCCAAGTGTTTTACTACAGTTTATAACGCAGAGCCGTGAAAATAAAAAATCTTTTTTTTCCACAAAAATTATTTTTTAGCCCCCAGTTTTGCATTTTTCCAAGGGTAACAGTTGAAATTGGACCCCAAAAGTTGTTGTCCAATTTGTCCTGAGTATGCTGATACCCCATATGTTGGGGGAACCACCGTTTGAGCGCATGGCAGAGCTCGGAAGGGAAGGTGTTATGATCCGGTGACCCTGGAGCTGCATGAGACTATCTCTGGAGTAGGTGGTACCTGTACTGACCGCAATCCTAATACTGACACCACAACTAGAAGTAGCCGTGGGATGTACCTAACCAGGCCTAGACACCTCAACACAGCCGGAGGACTAAATACCCCTAAAGATGGAAATGGGAAATCCTATCTTGCCTCAGAGCAGAGCCCCAAAGGATAGGCAGCCCCCCACAAATATTGACTGTGAGTTTAAGAGGAAATACGTACACAGGCAGAAAAAACAGAGTTTAGCAAAAGAGGCCCTTCTAGCTAGATAGAAAGGATAGGACAGAGTTCTAAGCGGTCAGTATTAAAACACTAGAAAATTCCACAGCAGAAAATACTATATACTACATCTAACTAAAGACATAGGATGTATATCTGCATCTCCAGAGAAATCAGCATGACAGAAAAATCCAAACAAGTCAAGCTGGACAAAAACACAATAGATTGCACTGCACATAAAAGCATACTGCATGCATGCTACAGAGAACCAAAACAAGGCACTTATCTTAGCTGAAATGACAGCAGGGCAGTGGAGCCAGACAGAGATGCAATCCCTCCAAGATACAATGGACAACTGGCAGGGATTGATGGATCCTACAAACCTAAATACCTAATAGAGCTGCAATAAGCAGAAACACCTGCCCTGGCCTATAATCCAGAGACCACTGCACTACCACTAACAACCACCGGAGGGAGCCCAAGAGCAGAATTCACAACAGGAAGGAGCGTCATTTGGAATGCAGACTTAGATGGATTGGTCTGCAGGCGTCACATTGCATTTGCAGAGCCCCTAATGTACCTAAACAGTAGAAACCCCCCACAAGTGACCCCATATTGGAAACTAGACCCCCAAGGAACTTATCTAGATGTGTTGTTAGAACTTTGAACCCCCAAGTGTTTCACTACAGTTTATAACGCAGAGCTGTGAAAATAAAAAAATATTTTTTAGCCCCCAGTTTTGTATTTTCCCAAAGGTGACAGGAGAAATTGGACCCCAAAAGTTGTTGTCCAATGTGTCCTGAGTACGCTGATACCCCATATGTTGGAGTAAACCCCTGTTTGTGCGCATGGGAGAGCTCGGAAGGGAAGGAGCACTGTTTTACTTTTTCAATGCAGAATTGGCTGGAATTGAGATCGGATGCCATGTCGCATTTGGAGAGCCCCTGATGTGCCTAAACAGTGGAAACCCCCAATTATAACTGAAACCCTAATCCAAACACATCCCTAACCCTAATCCAAACGGTAGCCCTAACCACATCCCTAACCCTGACACTCCCCTAACCCTAATCCCAACCCTATTCCCAACCGTAAATGTAATCCAAACCTAACCCTAACTTTAGCCCTGACCCCAACCCTAACTTTAGCCCCAACCCTAACTTTAGCCCCAACCCTAACTGTAGCCCTAACCCTAGCCCCAACCCTAGCCCTAACCCTAGCACTAACCCTAGCCCTAGCCCTAACCCTAACCCTAGCCCTAGCCCTAACCCTAACCCTAGCCCTAACCCTAGCCCTAACCCTAGCCCTAACCCTAGCACTAACCCTAGCCCTAGCCCTAACCCTAACCCTAGCCCTAACCCTAGCCCTAACCCTAGCCCTAACCCTAGCACTAACCCTAACCCTAGCCCTAACCCTAATGGGAAAATGGAAATAAATAATTTGTTTTAATTTCTCCCTAACTAAGGGGGTGATGAAGGGGGGTTTGAATTACTTTTATAGCGTTTTTTTAGCGGATTTTTATGATTGGCAGCCTTCACACACTGAAAGACGCTTTTATTGCAAAAAATATTTTTTGCGTTACCACATTTTGAGAGTTATAATTTTTCCATATTTTGGTCCACAGAGTCATGTGAGGTCTTGTTTTTTGCGGGACGAGTTGATGTTTTTATTGGTAACATCTTCAGGCACGTGACATTTTTTAATCGCTTTTTATTCCGATTTTTGTGAGTCAGAAAGACCAAAAACCAGCTATTCGTGAATTTGTTTTGGGGGAGGCGTTTATACCGTTCCGCGTTTGGTAAAATGGATAAAGCAGTTTTATTGTTCGGGTCAGTACGATTACAGCGATACCTCATTTATTTTTTTTTTATGTTTTGGAGCTTTTATACGATAAAAACTTTATTATAGAAAAAATAATTATTTTTGCATCGCTTTATTCTGAGGACTATAACTTTTTTATTTTTTCGCTGATGATGCTGTATCACAGCTCGTTTTTTGCAGGACAAGATGTCGTTTTCAGAGGTACCATGTTTGTTTATATCCGTCTTTTTGATCACGTGTGATTCCACTTTTTGTTTGGCGGTATGATAATAAAGCGTTTTTAGCCTTGTTTTTTTTTTACGGTGTTCACTGAAGGGGTTAACTAGTGGGACAGTTTTATAGGTCAGATCGTTACGGACGAGGCGATACTAAATATGTGTACTTTTATTGTTTTTTATTTAGATAAAGAAATGTATTTATAGGAACTATATATATATATATATATATATATTTTAGGAATTGTTTTTTTTACACTATAATATTGCCCCGGGGGGGGGGGGCATCATGTGCCGGGGGCAGTCCATGACCGCTCCTGGCACATAGTGCCTGGCACATAGATCGCTGTGACGTACTATCCCGTCAGTGGGCATACGGGCCCACCCCACCTCGACGGGATAGTACGTCTAATGTCAGAAAGGGGTTAATGTACACTGCACCCCTTCTTCACTGAAAAAAACTGAAATTTAGACATTTTTGGAAATTTAATGAAAAAGTAAAACTGAAAAAGCACATGGTTATAAGTATTCAGACCCTTAGCTCAGACACTCATATTTTTAAGTCACATGCTGTCCATTTCCTCGTGATCCGCCTTGAGATGGTTCTACTCCTTCATTGGAGTCCAGCTGTGTTTAATTAAAGGGAACCTATCACCCCCCCAGGCGATTTTAACTAAAAGATCCACCTTGTGCAGCACTAATGCTGCAATCTGTCCAGGTGGCTCTTTTAGTTCTGGTCCCTGCCAACGCTGCAATAATCACTTTTATAATGTGCCCCTCATACCTCGAATTTGTCAGGGGGGCAGGTCTTTTCCCCCTGACACAGACGCACCACAGCCGTCACTCAGGGCCTCTGTGCGCCGGGCACTGCCTCCTCTTCCTTCATTAGCATCCCTGGTGCCTGCACTGTAAGTTCGAAGGGCAGCGCAACTGCGCTAATAAAGGAAGAGGAGGTGACGCCCCATGCGCAGAGGCCCTGAGTGAAGGCTGTGGTGCGTCTGTGTCAGGGGGGAAAGACCTGCCCCCATGACAAGTTTGAGGTAAGAGGGGTCACATTATAAAAGCGATTATTGCAGCGTTTGCAGGGACCAGAACTAAAAGAGCCACCTTGACAGAATGCAGCATTAGTGCTGCACAAGTTGGCTCTTTTAGTTACAACCGCCTGGGGGGTGACAGGTTCCCTTTAAACTGATAGGTCTTGGTTTAGAAAGGCACACACCTGTCTATACAAGATCTCACAGCTAACAGTGCATGTCAGGTCAAATGAGCAAAAGCCATTGTTCAAAAGTGTTCTGCAGACAACTTTCGTTTATAATCCCTGTTTTTAGAATTATAACAGAATATTATAATGTTTCGTATCATTTCTCAAAAACCTTACGTGATAGGAAAAATCTGAAGTCATTTCTGAAATCAGCATGAAAAAATCTATCAGGAACTCTCAAAATTGTCCGAGGAACAAAACCTTTGTAAGGCTGCCGTCACACTAGCAGTATTTGGTCAGGATTTTCCATCAGTATGTGTAAGCCAAAACCAGGAGTGGAACAAATAGAGGGAAAGTATAATAGAAACATATGCACCACTTCTGTATTTATCACCCACTCCTGGTTTTGGCTACAAATACTGATGTGAAATACTGACCAAATACTGCTAGTGTGACAGCAGCCTAACACAGTGAAACGAAAGTCATCTGCAAAACACTTTTGAACAATTGCTTTTGCTACTGACATCGATGCACATGTGTGTAGTGTCTCGGACATCATAATGTAGACTATCAACTGCTGTTTCTTAAAAACCTTACGTGATACAGACTTTTGGAGCACATATTCGTGTTCAGCATATAAAAATCTATAAGATGCAATAAAATTTTCTCAGGGGACAAGAACTTCCCTGAAATCTGTTCCGCAGTGTTATCATATATCACTTAAAATGTGTATATAATTAACAATGGTGTAAAGCGCACTTTCTTAGTCGCTTGCGCCCATGCCCACTGCTGTGCCTCCCCGCTCGTCCTCTGTTGTAAACATGCCAATCGCGCATATCTGGAATGAATGACTAATGAAGGGGGGTATTGGGGGCCGTGGACCCAGATATGCGTGCTCAGCATACAGTACTGTGATAGGCTGAATTGCATTCAGGTGATCGGAGCGGATCAGCTTGACATTTAATGGATCAAGTATATATCTAAACTTTATACACAAACCACACATTTGGGACAGTGGTTGGCGTGCCACTTAGATCAGACATGGGTAACAGTTGCTCTTTACTGTGCATGTTCTTGTATATTGTATATGGGAATAGAAATGTATGTATTCAGTCTTTTGAGCATTTAGTTAGCGCTGATTCATGCGCTTTTCAGAGCAGAATCCGCCTGAAAAAGAACGTCCTATGCACATTCCTTAAGAGGTTAAGCGAACAGGATCAGAAACTTCAATCTTGGCCATTACAGCAGGGTGTAGGCTGTTTATTACAGTCAGCACCTGCTGCTGATAGTGTATGAATTACTCCTGTATTCTTCCTATCCACTAACCTAACTGTAAATCCTGTTAACGTATCTTGGAAGGGGTTAATACAGTATTGATTATTGTCCTTCATGTCTTAACGCTAATGATGAATGAAAAGCTCATTAGCTTTCTCCCTTAATTAATGTATTTCTAGCGACTCTTGTAGTTAAATGTTTGACAGACAGACAGTCACCATTTTTAGCTGTGACACATCAATAGCAGCTTTCACTGTAATCTAATTTATATGAAAATGGCAATAATGAGCTTTTGCATGAAAACAAAAGCCATTTCTTAAAAATCAGTAAACAAAGTGTTGATTTTCTGAAATTCTTTACATTGATAAAATATAATGTTTGCTATTATAAGAGTAAGAAAATAAACAGTTAGTAAATGAAGTATTCCACTGGGAATATAGATGTGTGTTTTGTACTGAAATATATGCATTAAGAACATCCTTCTAAGCAATACAAAGCACATAGCAGGATGGAAAGCATTATGCAAATGTGATTTAGAACATTAATTTGGTCCTGTAAGTTTCAGCCATTTGGATACAAAAAAAGGGTTCGTGCCATGAATATTTTTGTCTGTTTAACACATTTAAAATAAATATTTAGCAGCTGAGAGAAGAAAGCATGCCCTCCACATTATAAAGGGTGCTTTAAAACAATCAGTTAGGTTTTAATGAATTTTTGCCGTAGGGGGCTGGGATTTAACTCAACAGAAAATTGTCCTTATGAAAGATTAATTATATGTGCTGTTTGCAAGTATCTTTGGTAGTGATGTTAATAAAGAAAAATTAAGGGTGTAAGTACCACTGTGCACTTACAAAATCAATTTTAATAAAAAGATAAAAGTGATTGTCAATACTTCATAAAGCACTATAAAATAGAACACACCAAATGCAGGATTTAGTAGGTCATGTTTAAGGAGGTTTTAGTAAGGTGCAATGACTTGAAAGAGTTTTATTTTCTTCTTTAATTTTCTTTGTCTCTAATATGCTATACCCAGTATATTACCTTTTACAATCTGATTTTTAATTCTTATGCTATATTTTGTCACTGTAAGAATGAACATTGTTAAGGTACATTCACACAAGACGGATTTGTTGCAGAATCTTCTCCATGTGTCCCATACAGCTGAATGGGTTTGGACAAATGAATGGAAGTGCTACAGTAGTATGCCTATAGAATTGCATGGAATGGATCATACCATGGACAATAGTAGAATAGTAAAATGCACAGTTCCATTTAAAAATTTTGCAACTATTCTACAAGTGCTAATATACTTTTAGGATGACTTACAGCACCAAGTTTGTTAGTTGTGAGAGCTTCAGCATAGCGTTCCTTAAGTTTAATAAAGCGTGCAGGGCAGTAGCCGCAGGCGAGGCACTCTTTTGAAGCCTGCCTGGGTGTATGGACCTCTGCTGTAGGGCCATTACGCCCACGTAGGCAGCATGTAAATGATGTTGCTAGTTTGCCAGGACCGAATGTTTCACAGTTTAAAGAGATAGACCACTATTCAAAAATAAACTCTTTACTGAACGGCAAGTTGATAAGGGTTATATACAAGGGATAGCAGGTTCAAGGTCTTATGGACATTTCCTTTACAATACGAAACATTCCACACAGTATCCTTCCTTAGTAGTTTACTCAAGGGATTTCTATATACACTGTTTCTCCCTACTTTGCCTCAACACAGCTTTAACGCTACAGTCATGATTAACAAGTCTCGTTAACTTGTTCAGAGGCTCAGCATCCTATTAAACTTCTGGTGTCCTGGATCTCCCACTCGGGACAGTTCACTACTCCCAGTCTCTTGGTCCTGTTTAGACCCATTACCTTTCAGCATTACAAGCACAAGGCCTTGTGGATAGGTGTCCTCTCCTAGGAATGCCACTCTGTCTCTGTCACTTATCCTCAGGATTTCGCTATCCCTTCTCTTCGGTCTCCTCTCATTTAGGGGAGAAATCTGCTCTTCTGGCATTTAGGGGCTCTGAATATGGAGTCCACAAACTATTGTACAATAATTTTGTTCTCCAAGAGTCAAATAGCTCTCCTTCAAACCCGAGCATCACCATTTGGCTAACCAGTACAGTAAAACGACATATGAATAATTGGCACATTCATCAGAAATTGTGTGTTAAATGTTGGTGCCATTTGTACCAATTTGACCATGTGACAATGTAAAATCTGGGGCTATGACAAAATTTTTGTGGTAAAAATGTAACTGCCATATTTTTTCTTCACCCACCAATGCTGTAAGGTTCTGTGACAAACTCGTGGTGTCAATATGATCACTGCACCTTAGATGAATTCATTAAGAGGTGTAGTTTGTAAAATGGGGTCACTTACGGGGACGTTCTGCTGTTCTGGTACCTCAGAGGCTATGGTAATGTGACATGGCATCCCCAAATCATTCCAGCAAAATGTGCAATACAATATGGCGCTCCTTCCCTTCTGAGTTTTGCAATGTGACTAAAAAGTAGTTTGTGACCACACATGAGGCATTGGCGTACTCGGGAGAAATTGCATAATTTTGTGGCCCATTTTCTCTATTATGCCTTTGAATATTGCAAACTTGAGGCCAAAGTAATATTTTAGTGGAAAAATTGTACATTTTTCAATGACTCACCCCAATGTTATACAATTTTGTGAATCATTAGGTGGTTAAAAATGCTCACTATACCACTGCATAAATTCCTCAGGAGGTGTAGTTTCCAAACTGGGGTCACTTGAAGGGGTTTCTGCTGTTTTAACATGTCAGGGGCGTTCGCAATCTGTTCAGCCAATGTTGCGCTCCAGAATAGAGTTGAGCGACTTTTACTTTTTTAGGATCGAGTCGGGTTTCGCGAAACCCGACTTTCTCAAAAGTTGGGTCGGGTGAAATCGGCCGATTATTGCGAAAAGTCGAACACGAAACCCAATGCAAGTCAATGGGCAATCAAAGTCGGCAGTGAGTGGAGGACAGGAAAACACCTACAGTGCCTATTATAATGGCAAAAACATCAGTTCTTATTACTTAAGCTTGTCAATCTTAATTTACTTTATAATAATAGTTACGCATTGAAAACAGGGGGTCATTTGGCTAAAGTTGTGGGGAGGTAGGGCTGGCTAAAGATTTTCTTGGGCCAAGGAAACGCGGAATGAGTCACGGCGGTGGAGCAGGGAGAGTTAAGTATTTCAACTTTGCAAGTGCTGTGATCCTGAGCAAGCGGGGGGGCCCACTAATTGGCACTGGCACAGGGCCCCTCATAGTATGGCGGTGTGTTTGACGGCGGGCGGCGCCTCCCATTGCCAGAGACACTTTTGCGTACTATGAAGGGCCCTGTGCCAGTGCCAACGAGTATGCCCCCCCACCTGATGAAGGAACCTGCACTTTCATCTGCACCTTCCTCTTTGTCCACGTGTAAGGTGGTATAGTATGCGGGAAGGGAAACCTGACTTTTCAGCAGGGTCAGATTCTGGCTGTGTAGAGTGCAAGGGGAATGTAGTGGTCTGGGTCAATGTACCAGCAGACTCATCCAGCAGTGGCTGGGCAATGGGCAGGATGAGGAGGAAACACAGATATAGGCCCAAAATAAAGTAGGCTAAAAGCAGTTAAAAATTGGTAAAAGGAGTACACAGGCGGCATAGCTTTGTTAAGTGGAGGACAACTGTAAGGACTGGCTGACACAGTTACTAGGCCCAAATAAGTAAGTAGGCTAAATGCAGTTCAAAATTGGTAACAGGAGTACACAGGTGGCATAGCTTTGTTCAGTGGAGGACAACTGTAAGGACTGGCGCAGACAAACACAGGTAGTAGGCCTAAAATAAAAAAGTAGGCTAAATGCAGTTAAAAATTGGTAACAGGAGTACACAGGCGGCATAGCTTTGTTCAGTGGAGGACAACTGTAAGGACTGGCGCAGACAGACACAGGTAGTAGGCCTAAAATAAAAAAGTAGGCTAAATGCAGTTCAAAATTGGTAACAGGAGTACACAGGCGGCATAGCTTTGTTCAGTAGAGGACAACTGTAATGGGAGGCAGACACAGTTAGTAGGCCCAAATAAGTAGGCTAAATGCAGTTCAAAACTGGTAAAAGTACTAAACAGGCGGCATAGCTTTGTTCAGTGGAGGACAACTGTAATGGGAGGTAGACACAGTTAGTAGGCCTAAATAAGTAAGTAGGCTAAATGCAGTTCAAAACTGGTAAAAGGACTAAACAGGCGGCATAGCTTTGTTCAGTGGAGGACAACTGTAATGGGAGGCAGACACAGTTAGTAGGCCCAAATAAGTAAGTAGGCTAAAAGCAGTTCAAAATTGGTAACAGGACTAAACTGGTGGCGTTGCTTGGTTCAGCGGAGGACAATTGTAAGGAGTGGCTGACACACTTAGCAGGCCCAAAAAAGTAAGTAGGCTAAATGCAGTTCAAAATTGGTAACAGGAATAACCAGGCGGCATTGCTTGGTTCAGCGGAGGACAATTGTAAGGAGTGGCTGACACAGTGAGTAGGCCCTAATAATAAAGTAGGCTAAATGTCTGCCAAAAATTTTTTCAGAAAGAACCAGGTGGCATAGCTAGGTACAGGGGTGGGCTCCTCTGCTCAGTAGCAGACAGCGGTAGTAGGCGCAACGTTTTAACTGGTCTAAATGGAGGCCATGGCCCCTGTATATTTTAACTATCATCTATCATTTCAACAAATTTGTATTGGCAGTGCCATTGAAGGATTTAACAGCACAGACTACACAGTGGTGGAGCAGGGAGAGGTAAGTATTGCAAGTGGTAGAGCACTGTTCAAGCTGGGGGGGAACACTCTCTCGTGGGCTGCGGTACTGGCACAGGGCCCCTCAGATTACGACGGTGTGTCTGACATTGGTTGTGCACCACCACCGTCAGAGACACTTCATTGTACTATGAGGGACCACCCACCTGTCCAGGCAAATGGCACTCTCACAGGTGCTTGCGCCAGGTGGTGACCACGGCCCTGTGAGGGGAGTCAGCCCATTTAGGGAGGTATAAAAATGGCCTATGGTGGACATTCAGCAGCTGCAAATGGAGGAATTGGAGCAGTCAGTAAGAGGAGGCCAAAAGCAAGACATTTTTCAGGCAAGCTACGTGTCAGCAGGGGAAGGTGGGGCCAAATAATTGGAAATTCATGATTGGTTCATTTTAATGAAGGTTAGGTCATCGACATTTCGGGTAGCCAGACGAGTCATTTTTTCGGTCAGTATTGAACCAGCCGCACTGAAGACTCTTTCGGATAGCACAATAGCAGCAGGGCAAGCAAGCTCCTGTAATGCATATTCTGCCAATTCAGGCCAGGTGTCTATTTTAGGTGCCCAGTAATCAAAGGGGAATGACCTGTGAGGGAGAACATCGATAAGGGCGGAAAAGTAGTTGGTAACCATACTGGACAAATGCTGTCTCCTGTCACTTTGAATCGATGCAGCAGTACCTGTCGTGTCAGCGGTCATTGCGAAATCACTCCACAACCTGGTCATAAAACCCCTCTGTCCAACGCCACTTCGGATATGTGCACCTCTAACACCTCTGCCATGTTGCCCACTACGCCTCGTGTTAGAACCATCACCGCCGCTGTGTGCTAGGAATGCCTGAACCAAACGGTCTACAAGAGTTGCTTGTTTGGTAGCCAATATTTGCTCAAGGTTCTCATGTGGCATGATATTTTGTAATTTTCCTTTATATCGTGGATCCAGAAGGCAGGCCAACCAATAATCATCAGCGTTCATCATTTTGATAATGCGGGGGTCCTTTTTAAGGATGCGCAAGGCATATTCAGCCATGTGGGCCAATGTTCCAGGTGTCAATTCACTGCTTGTGCTGGGTTGAGGAGCACTTTCTTGCAAATCAACATCACTTGTGTCCCACAAAAACCCTGTACCTGACCTTGCAACACCACCAGTTTCTATTGCCCCCTGAGAAGCATCCTCCTCCCATAAATATTCATCCCCATCATCATCCTCCTCCTCTTCGTCCACCACCTCATCCAGGAGAGTTCCCTGAGCAGACAATGGCTGACTGTCATCAAGGCTTCCCTCATCCTCGGCTGCAGATGCCTGATCCTTAATGTTCATCAAACTTTGCATCAGCAGATGCATTAGTGGGATGCTCATGCTTATGATGGCGTCGTCTGCACTTACCAGCAGTGTGCATTCCTCAAAACACTGAAGGACTTGACAGAGGTTTTGTAGCTTCGACCACTGCACACCAGACAACTCCATGTCTGCCATCCAAGTGCCTGCCCGTGTATGTGTATCCTCCCACAAATACATTACAGCACGCCTCTGTTCGCACAGCCTCTGAAGCATGTGCAGTGTGGAGTTCCACCTTGTTGCAACATCGATTATTAGGCGGTGCTGGGGAAGATTAAGCGATCGCTGATGGTTCAGCATATGGCTGGAGTGTACGGGCGACCGGCGGATGTGCAAGCAAAGTCTTTGCACCTTCAGGAGCAGGGCTGGTAACCCCGGATAATTTTTCAGGAAGCACTGCACCACCAGGTTCAAGGTGTGAGCCAGGCAAGGTATGTGTTTCAGTTCTGAAAGGGCTATGGCAGCCATAAAATTCCTTCCGTTATCACGGACTACCTTGCCTGCCTCAAGATGTACACTGCCCAGCCATGACTGAGTTTCTTGCTGCAAGTACTCGGCCAGAACTTCCGCAGTGTGTCTGTTGTCACCCAAACACTTCATTTGCAACACAGCCTGCTGACGCTTACCACTAGCTGTTCGATAATGGGATACCTCATGTGCAACACTGGCAGCTGCCAATGGAGTGGTCATGCGACTGCGCTCTGTGGACGAGCTTTGGCTTCTGGAGGAGGAGGGGGAGGAGGAGGAGGGGTGGTGAACGCCTACAGCCAACTCTTTCCTAGACCGTGGGCTAGGCAGAACTGTCCCACTATGGCTGTCCCCTGTGGACCCTGCATCCACCACATTAACCCAGTGCGTCGTGATGGACACGTAACATCCCTGGCCATGTCTACTGGTCCATGCATCTGTTGTGAGGTGCACCTTTCCACTGACTGATTGCCTCAGTGCATGGACAATGCGGTCTTTGACTTGCTGGTGGAGGGCTGGGATGGCTGTTCTTGCAAAGAAGTGCCGACTGGGTAGGTCATAGTGTGGTACGGCATAGGCCATCAGGTCTTTGAAAGCTTCGCTTTCAACCAACCGGTAGGGCATCATCTCTAACGAGATTAGTCTAGCAATGAGGCTGTTCAAACCCTGTGTACGCGGATGAGAGGATGAGTACTTTCTTGTCCTAACGAGAGTCTCTTGTAGGGTGAGCTGGACTGAGCTGGTTTGGTTGACAAACGTTTTTGGCCTGAGACGGGCCTGCCAGGTGAAAGCTGTTGCGATGTAGATGGCTGCTGCGGATCATCCTCCTCCGCTTCTCAGCTACTCTCAGCGGCACCCTCTTCCCCAATGGCTGCCAATCTGGGTCAACAACTGGGTCATCTATCACCTCCTCTTCAATGTCATGTGCACCTTTCTCTGTGTCACCGTTGTAGGGGTTCACTCGCTCAGGTGCATAGGAGGAAACAGGAGGCACATTCTCTTCAGCGTTCATGTAGGTTTATTCACTCCATAGACCATTTCGGTCAGCAACACAAAGGTAAACAGTCCGTTCATCAGGCCGACATAGCATAAAAGTCCATAGAAGAGTTCTGCTCTTCTCAGGCCTGACGGCACACAAGCTGTGCAATGTCCAGCACGCAGGCCCAGTCCTGGAGCCTTAACACACTGTGGAGGCTTTCTCCTCCACACACACAGACTCCTGTCTGTAGTATCCCGCCTGGACACAGGGATCTCTGTCCACACTCACAGATTCCCAAACACTCACTCACATGTGCCAAACACACCTCCATTATGTAGCCTGAAACCACACCCAGGTACCTGTCACATGATTAGACATGTGGTTCTGACATCACCACAGGTCCTGAAACAAACATAGATAGGCATGGTTATGCCCCTTACCCAGGGGTGAGGTATATGGGTAGCCAGACCCTCCCATCTCTCATAGCTACCCATAACCCGGACCCAAATATACTTAAACACTTCCTTATTGCTTTATGTGCATTACAGAAAACACTCCGGGTTACATCACAGCGACAAGCCTTCTCTGTGATACATACCTCCCGTCGACTATCCAACCTTTAGCCACGCTACATACCTCCCCCCTCTGCCTAAAGCCGTGGGGCTTGGCACTTGTCCTAAACCGACTAGAGACCCCTCTCACTTGTCCCTGACAGCCACACCATCTGTCTAAGTCAGGGCCTGTTATTGAACCCTTTCGTCGGTATTCGTCATCCCTTTCCATCACATCCATTGATAACGATGACCCCTTGTCATCTCGTCCGCTACAGGATCTCCCGCTTAAGTCACTGAGCCCTGAGCTCACTGAGGAGTCACTATTTCTAGCTCTTCCATCTGACCACCTTCGGTTCTCTCTCAGTCGTTGATCTCTCCTATTGTCTTTCTTCGGAGAGCAGCTCTTCTCTTTACGTCTATATCCTCTGTTAACTTCAGCTTGAGGACTTCCAGGCTTTAGAGCACCTCTTCGCCTCTCTGGCAGCTGTTTATTAACTTGCAGTCTCTCAAGTCTCAGCTGTTCTACCTCCCTTAAGTATGCCATGCGATATTCCAGGAGCATGCGGATATTCCTAAGACTCTCTCTGGATCCGACAACCAGGAACGGAACTATCCCATCTTCACCCATGGCCTGGACCTCTTCATCAGCCGGTATCCTCAGTCTCTTCAGACCGGATTTATCCACCATCTCCTGCATCACTCTCCCAAGTTTCCCAATGACTATCGCCACCAGAACTTTGGGTACTTGGACTGTGTCTTCCACTAAGCCCAGCCGACTAAGAGCTTTCCTTTCAAGCTCCAAACGTCGAACGGCTTCATCATTCTTCAAAATGATCCTCTGTTTTGTACGGAGGCAGTGTAGGTGCATATCCCTCAGGATAGCCACTCGCTTCAATGTGACTTCCATAGTCGACAGTATCACCAACTGTTTAGTCTCTGGTGCCCAGTGCACACTACATGTTTCCACTGCTTTTCTGAAGGCCTCACCGGTACAGGCTTCTTGCACCTCTTCGGGTACATCAATCATGGTCTTGAAGAGCGGGGTCTCACTCTCTTCATAGACAGATGGCTCCCTTTTTACCTCTGACCTTTCCACCAAGACGTCTGTCATGACCGGGTGACTGTCTTGTTCCGCTTTTAGCACAAACTCTTCCTCAGTCTTGTCTTCTGCTTTAGCCTTCGCCAAGATGGGGATTGGCAACTCCTCTGCCCGGCAGCGATGTTCCTCCTCTCTCTGGAGAAGCTCCTGCTTTTCTTGAGCCATTCTGAGCACGCCCACATCTTTCAATATGGCCCTATTCACTGTTTGACACGCTGATAGGTGACCTCTGAGCTCAGAGACTTCCTTCTCCAGCTCATCCACTCTGTGCTCAATCGCCAGTCTCAGGACCCTTTCTTGCTCGTCTGTCTCTTTAAGCAGCTCTGTCTCATGGTCCTGCTCTCTTTTGGCTAGCACATGTCGCACCACCAGTTCTTTAACTAAACTTTCAGACGGGGTCTCTTGCCCAGCCACACTCTGCCTCTTCAGAGTTCCACCTGTTTCTGCATCCACCTCCATGGTCTCTCCTGGGCTCTTGGTAACTTCAGAGTTCTCCATCTCTTCAGCATCAGGTACTCTGGAGCCTTCATACTGAGCCACTTCACTCTTTCCGGGTATTGCAGACGTGGGCCTACTACAGGTCTGTTCTAACTCCAGCCCGTCACTAACTACCTCAGTGCTAGGGTTTGTCAGAGATAAAGTGACCTCCTCATCAAGGACAATAACGTTATCTGCACCTGACCCTGTCTCTTCCTCATCATCTTTCTTCTCAGAGGGTTTAACCTGTCCCGCCTTTTTCCGTCCCCCGCGACGAGAGGAAGATCTGTGATTTTTACTCGGCTCCTCCTTACTGCACACTTTTCCCTTTGCGCTCAAGTCAGAGTCTGGATAGGAGTCACCCCCTCTCGCTCTGTCATCCTGGAACAGCAATTCCCCATTTACACAAGTGTCAAATCCACACTTTCTTCCAGTCACCCAGAACTCTGGATTATCGACCTTAGGTGTCGCTGTCTCCTTTTCACACATCACACCACTCGGAATCACTACAGCCGCCTGTTGTGGTGGGGCTCCCTTAGGGTCATTCTGAGTCCATTCTGAGCAATCAGACACTCCCCTTTCCTCCCACAAGTCCCAAAACCTTTCAAAGTCCTGGCCTATTACAACAGGGAATGGCAAATCTGAGACTACAGGTACATCATGGCTGGCAATAATAGTGGGCGTCTCAATGATTACCCTGGACACCGGATAATCCCTAGTGACCCCATGAACGCAGTGGACTTCCATCTTCCTTTTGGGAATCAAATAGACAGGGAGTGTGGCGCTCACCAGCGTCACCAGTCTCCCTGAGTCCAGAGATCCAGTCACGCACACTCTATTGATTTCTACAGAACAGCTCTGTGTCATCTTGCCAGATGAAAAGTCAGTACAACATTCTGAACATGCGCTGTTCGAACACTGAACCCGGCAACAGTTCATCAGCGAATTCGCCGCCGTCCCTTTTTTGGACTTCACCCCCTTTTGGGTTACTGCCCCCTTGTGGACCATTTTCTTCTTTAGGGCCACCACCCCTTTTAGGGACTCCACCCCCTTTTGGGCAACTACCCCCTTTTGAGACGCAGCCCCTTTTTGGCCAACCATAATTATTTGGGCACTGCTCCGTTTTTGGGACTCCACCCTCTTTTAGGGACACCACCCCACTCTGGGGTACACCCCGTGGACTTCCCACAGTACTCTCAGGCCCCAGTTCGCCCAGCACACCAATGTGACTCTGGCCCTCTAAGAGTCTGCCCTCTAAACCAGCAATGTCTTCTTTTTTTTTTTTTTTTTTCTCTTTGCTGCAACCGCGCTGCACAGCTCAACTGCAGACTTCGTGGACCCGCTGATCCACAGCAAGCCGCTTGTCACCTTCGTGGACCCGCCGATCCACAGCAAGCCGCTTGTCACCTTCGTGACCCCACCGAGCCACAGCAAACTTCGTGACCACACCGAGCCACAGCAAGCTGACTCTCAGGAAAAAAAAAACTCAGTCTCTCACTGACCCCGGTCAGAACACCACAGACTACGGTCTGTTACGCACCCAGCTTTACACACAGCCCAAACATAGTTTTTCACTGACCCCGGTCAGTACAATACACGGTTTTCAGACCGTTACCCGTTGGCAACTTTACGGGTTTTCTGGACACCCCTCAGCCTCAGAAATGCCCAGATGCACTGTCTCTATTTTCTTCCACTTTGACCCCGGTCAGTACACACGAACACCTGTCCGTTACCTGTTGGTGCCGGCCACACAGGTTCCTGGATCCCTCTTCTCCTCAGAGGTATCCCAAAACAGCAGTTCTCACTGACCCCGGTCAGTACTGTATTACTCACGGTTGTCAAGACCGTCCACTCTTCTTGGCTCAGCCCAGCCAGCGCTGCAACATGTGCTCCTGGATCTTTGCCCGCATTCTCCACCAATTGTAGGGGTTCACTCGCTCAGGTGCATAGGAGGAAACAGGAGGCACATTCTCTTCAGCGTTCATGTAGGTTTATTCACTCCATAAACCATTTAGGTCAGCAACACAAAGGTAAACAGTCCGTACATCAGGCCGACATAGCATAAAAGTCCATAGAAGAGTTCTGCTCTTCTCAGGCCTGACGGCACACAAGCTGTGCAATGTCCAGCACGCAGGCCCAGTCTTGGAGCCTTAACACACTGTGGAGGCTTTCTCCTCCACACACACAGACTCCTGTCTGTAGTGTCCTGCCTGGACACAGGGATTTCTGTCCACACTCACAGATTCCCAAACACTCACTCACATGTGCCAAACACACCTCCATTATGTAGCCTGAAACCACACCCAGGTACCTGTCACATGATTAGACATGTGGTTCTGACATCACCACAGGTCCTGAAACAAACATAGATAGGCATGGTTATGCCCCTTACCCAGGGGTGAGGTATATGGGTAGCCAGACCCTCCCATCTCTCATAGCTACCCATAACCCGGATTACAGAAAACACTCCGGGTTACATCACAGCGACAAGCCTTCTCTGTGATACATACCTCCCGTCGACTATCCAACCTTTAGCCACGCTACACCGTGTAAGGTGCTATGGCCTTCGGGACGGGGCACCATAGTCTCATCAGGGTCAGTTATTGGCTCAGCACACTGCGAGGGCAATGTTGTGATCTGAGTCAATGGAACAGCATAATAATCTAGCTGTGGCTGTGCATCAGTGCACTCCATGTCCGATTCATCTTGTAATGGGCTGTTAACAATTTCTCTTTCTAACCCAGGCACGGTATGTGTAAAGAGCTCCATGGAGTAACCTGTTGTGTCGCCTGATGCATCCTTCACTGTTGTTTTGGGTGAAAGACACAAGGAAGCAACTTGTTCCTGACTGGGAGCATCTACTGACGACTTGCTGCTTTTAAATTTGGAACTTTCTGAAGAGGAGGCGAAAGAGCTAGAGGCTGAGTCAGCAAGGAAAGCCAAAACTTTTTCCTGCTGCTCCGGCTTTAAAAGCTGTTTTCCTACTCCCAGATAAGGGAGCCTTTGAGGCCTTGTGTAGCCAGACGATGACACTGGCTCAACACCTCCAGCCTTAGCTGCTATTTTGCTTTTCCCACTGCCACCAGATGCTGCACCACCACCACCATCAGTACCAGCTGGCAACGACCGCCCACGGCCTCTTCCACCAGACTTCCTCATTTTTGGGAAACTCTAACCAAAATAACAACCGTTATATGGTACTGTAAAACAAGGTAGAAGGTGTATATAAACTTGTTGAGAATTTAATTCTCCCTTTTTTTTGGGGGGGAGACTGCACCACAACTCAGGCCCAGTGTATATCACAACACAATGTAAGTGGCAGCAAGTGGCTGGCTGATACACGACAAACTAAGAGGACTGAGGTATATCCACTTTGTGAGAATTTCAATCTCACTTTTTTTTTGGGGACACAGAACCCAAACTCAGGCCAGGTGTATTTTACCACGCAATGTGAGTGGCAGCAAGTGGCTGGCTGATATACCACAAACTAAGAGGACTGAGGTATATCCACTTTGTGAGAATTTCAATCTCCCTTTTTTTGGACACAGAACCCAAACTCAGGCCCAGTGTGTTAGGGGTCAAGTTCCCTCCTCTGCACAGGGGGAATCTCGGTCCATCTCCGCTGCGGTCTCCCATTCTTCTCCTGCGGTCTCCCATTCTTCTCCTGCCGCAGTGGAGCCTGCTCAGCGGAGACGTCGGTCCCAGCGTCTCGCTCAGTCTGACTCTGTGCTAAGAGTTACTGCTGCCTTTCCTGCTTCTGCCATTGAAGTCGGTGCTGGGTAGCGGCGAGCAGACACTTCTGGGTCTAAGTCCTGCTTTGCTCGTTCTGAGCATGCCCAGAGTAAGATCTCTCAGTGGAGATCGAGGGTCACATGATCTGATACTGCAGCTAAGGTCATAGGCTCCGTCAGGAAGGTCCTGTAGGTGCTCACGCTCTGGTGTAGCTTCTCATTGGTCCTTCTGGGAAGGTCCTGTACGTGCTGCAGCTATTTAAGGTTCGCATGACCGCACGGCCATGCGCTAGTATTGTTCTTTGTTAAGTGCTTTGCGCCAGTGTGGTCACGAGAGTATGTGTTCAGGGACCCGGCTGAAATAAGCCCCTAGAATGCTGGCACCTCCGGCGAGGAGTTTGTGTTTGAATGTGTTCAGGGACCCGGCTGAAATAAGCCCCGAGAATGCTGGCACCTCCGGCGAGGAGTTTTGTGTGCATGCGTGACCACTGACTGCTCTCTGTGTGGGCAGTTAGCCTGTGCCTCTGTGAAGCCTAACAGGGCACAGTGCTTTTCTTTCATGACTACTCGGTGAAGTAACTGAGTTAGTCCATACCGCCATATCGTGCCGCCGTTGCTAGCAGCAGGTACTCCTGCACGGTGGACCTCGGGCTGCGAACGCACCAATATCAATAAAAACATCTCTATTTATTCGGTGCGTTCCGCTAGCTGTAACAGTGTATTTTACAACGCAATGTAAGTGGCAGCAAGTGACTGGCTGATATACCACAAACTAAGTGGACTGAGGTATATATCCACTTTGTGAGAATTTCAATCTCACTTTTTTTTTTTGGACATAGAACCCAAACTCAGGCCCAGTGTATTTTACAACGCAATGTGAGTGGCAGCAAGTGGCTGGTTGATACACCACAAACTAAGAGGACTGAGGTATATCCACTTTGTGAGAATTTCAATCTCACTTTTTTTTTGGACACAGAACCCAAACTCGGGCCCAGTATATTTTACAACGCAATGTGAGTGGCAGCAAGTAGCTGGTTGATACACCACAAACTAAGAGGACTGAGGTATATCCACTTTGTGAGAATTTCAATCTCACTTTTTTTTGGGGGGGAGACTGAACCCAAACTCAGGCCCAGTGTATTTTACAACGCAATGTGAGTGGCAGCAAGTGGCTGGCTGATACACCACAAACTAAGAGGACTGAGGTATATCCACTTTGTGAGAATTTCAATCTCACTTTTTTTTTGGACACAGAACCCAAACTCAGGCCCAGCGTATTTTACTACGCAATGTGAGTGGCAGCATGTGGCTGGCTCATACACCACAAACTAAGAGGACTGAGGTATATCCACTTTGTGAGAAGTTCAATCTCACTTTTTTTGGGGGGAGACTGAACCCAAACTCAGGCCCAGTGTATTTTACAATGCAATGTGAGTGGCAGCGGGAGGCTGGCTGATACACCACAAACTAAGAGGACTGAGGTATATCCACTTTGTGAGAATTTCAATCTCCCTGTTTTTTGGGACACAGAACCCAAACTCAGGCCCAGTGTATTTTACAATGCAATGTGAGTGGCAGCAAGTGGCTGGCTGATACACCACAAACTAAGAGGACTGAGGTATATAAGTGCAGCACCCCAGAGTCCTGGTCGTTGCAGTAATGTCGCTCTGCCACTAAGGGGGTGATGTTACGTCTGATTGCACTAAAGGAGTTCACCTGACCAGGTATCACTGTCACACATTACACTTCACACTCCGGCCACCAGGGGGAGCAAAGGGTTCTATGTATTAGGCCACTCCTCATACTCTGGTAAAACTGGGGGTTGGATAGGAAGTGAGACAGAAGCTGACTGGGTTTTGCCCAGGTAACATCTAGTGAGAGAAGAGCGTTGCTTGGGAAGATCCAGGGGGGTCCCTGTCAGGGGTGGGATCCTGACAGAGGCCTAGCGAAAGGACAGATCGTTACGGAGCCGCGCCTGCACTTCATTGCGGCGGCATCTTAAGAAAGGACACGAAGCGAAGTATATTGTGGAGAAGTGAGAAACGAGATCACAGCACAAAGGAGAGATCGGCAACATCCTACTGAGGCGCATAGCCGGTGGCCGGAACGCCGAGGAAGTATTGGGCTCTACGCATTACTTCAAACCAACGGCAGGGCAGTTAATTTTAGGTTGGCTGCCTCACCTTAATCACCTAATGAAGACAACGGAGGCAATTGTGGGAGAGGGGCGTCTCTAGGGTCCCTATAAAATAACTCCAGGCCTACCCCGTCATACGGGTGCGTCCTATCCATATCATCTGGGACACGGAGAGAAAGAACAGAAACATACACAACAGTTGTGAGGACTATCCTGTGGTGCTCAGCAGTGAAGTACTACAACACCCAGGCGCTAGTAGGTAGGCACTGATTTCCACCTGCAAAGGGAACTCTGGATGTGCCTTCGGACCGGCCGGTCTCAGCCAGCCCTGTTAGCGGTGCTCTGGATTGCGGATGCTGAAGCCTTCAGTAAAGAGGTAAAGTGACTGCAACCCTGTGTCCTCGTTATTTACTGCGACCTACACCACCACCTACACCTTTTATTGGGCGCCCCTTAGCAGGACCACAGACCGGGTCGGGCCACCGTGACATCCTCAGAACCGAGAGACCCGGATCCAAGTACCCCACTGTCCTGCGTCTGGGGGCCGCTCCATATCCACTTTGTGAGAATTTCAATCTCACTTTTTTTTTTGGACATAGAACCCAAACTCAGGCCCAGTGTATTTTACAACGCAATGTGAGTGGCAGCAAGTGGCTGGCTGATACACCACAAACTAAGAGGACTGAGGTATATCCACTTTGTGAGAATTTCAATCTCACTTTTTTGGGGGGGAGACTGAACCCAAACTCAGGCCCAGTGTATTTTACAACGCAATGTGAGTGGCAGCAAGTGGCTGGCTGATACACCACAAACTAAGAGGACTGAGGTATATCCACTTTGTGAGAATTTCAATCTCACTTTTTTTGGGGGGGAGACTGAACCCAAACTCAGGTCCAGTGTATTTTACAAAGCAATGTGAGTGGCAGCAAGTGGCTGGCTGATACACCACAAACTAAGAGGACTGAGGTATATCCACTTTGTGAGAATTTCAATCTCACTTTTTTTGGGGGGACACAGAACCCAAACTCAGGCCCAGTGTATTTTACAACGCAATGTGAGTGGCAGCAAGTGGCTGGCTGATACACCACAAACTAAGAGGACTGAGGTATAGCCACTTTGTGAGAATTTGAATCTCACTTTTTTGGAGGGGAGACTGAACCCAAACTCAGGCCCAGTGTATTTTACAACACAATGTAAGTGGCAGAACGTGGCTGGCTGATATACGACAAACTAACAGAACTGATGTATATCCACTTTGTGACAATTTGAATCTCCCTTTTTTTGGGGGGAGACAGCACCACAACTCAGGCCCAGTGTGTAACACAACACAATGTAAGTGGCAGAAAGTGGCTGGAAGATATCTGATAAAAACCAAGGACTGTAGTACAATTTTAATCTCCCTATAATGATCTCAGGACAAGTATGGCAGCAACAAAAAGGACTGCTGCACACAAAAGTGTGGACAAATAAACAAGATAACTGCAGAAAGGAGCAACAGGATTTTTGCTTTTAAAAAAGCAGTTAGTTTGCACAAACAGCAATGCAGCTATCAGGGAGCCTTATAAGGCAGCCTAATAAGCTACAGAGCTGATGCACAAAGATATAGCCTCCACTGTCCCTGCAAAATAAGGTGGTGTTGGACAGTCGAAATCGCTACAGCACAAACGGTTTGGGGGTTAATCTTCTCTCCCTAACTATAGCCCTTCTTCTGACGAAGCGGCAGCAATCTCTCCCTATGCTAAGATCGGCAGAAGTAAAATGGCGGTCGGTGTGCACGCCCCTTTATACCCCCTGTGACGCCGCAGAAAGCAAGCCAATCACTGTCATGCCCTTCTCTAAGATGGTGGGGACCGAGACCTATGTCATCACGCTGTCCACACTCTGCGTCCTCCTTCATTGGCTGAGAAATGGCGCTGAACGCGTCATATGAAATGCGACTTTGGCGCGAAGATCGCCGACCGCATGGCCAATCCCACACTGGGATCGGGTCGGGTTTCATGAAACCCGACTTTGCCTAAAGTCGTCGATTTTTGAATTTGTCCGATCCGTTTCGCTTAACCCTACTCCAGAATTCCATTGGCGATCTTTCCTTTCTGAGCCCTGCCGTGCACTCAAGCAGTAGTTTTCCACCACATGTGGAGTATCTGTGTACTTAGGAGAAATTGCACAACAAATTTTATGTCCATTTGCTTCGGTTACCGTTGTGAAAATGAAATATTTAGGGCTAAAGCAACATATTTGTGGGAAAAAATTTATTTTTAAATTTTCACAGCTCTGCATTATAAAATTATGTGAAGCACTTGTGGGTTCAAGGTGCTCATCACATCTCTAGATAAATTCCTTGAAGGGTGTAGTTTCCAAAATTGAGTCATTTGTAGGGGGTTTCCACTGTTTAGGCACATCGGGGCTCTGAAAATGCGACATAATGTCCGCAATCTATTACAGCGCTGCAAAAATCAAATGGAGAGCTCTCTGCCCGAGCCCTGCCGTGTGCCCAAACAGTAGTTTTCCACCACATATGGGGTATTGGCATACTCATAAGAACTTGCAGAACAAATTATGTTGTCCATTTTCTATTGCTACCCTTGTGAAAATGAAAAATTTGGGGCAAAAGGAACATGTTTTGGGGAGAAGTTTTTTTTAATTTTCAAGGCTCAACTTTATAAAATTCTGTGAAGTACCTGTGGGTTCAAGGTGTTCAATACACCTCTAGATAAATTCATTGAGAGGTGTAGTTTCCAGGATGGAGTCACTTGTGGGGGTTTCCTAGGCACATCAGGAGTTCTCTAAATTCATCATGGCATCCACTATCTACTCCAAATTAGACAAAAGAACAGCACTCCTTAGACAAAAAGGAGGTGCACGGATAGGGTCCCAACCCTTACAATATAAAATATGTGGAATTCGGCACTATCAAAAAAGGGCAAAGTTTTATTCCAATGAAGAAATAATGTATCAATATATAACATTTCATAATAATTTCATAACTGTTTGAAGATTAGACTGCAGCTGATTAAATTTCAAATAACAGCCCCTCTGCTTGGAAACCAGGAATGCCTGGTGCAGTAGAGGGAGACCGATCAGAAGAGAGTTGCAGTAGTCCAGACGAGAGTTAATAAGAGGGACAGTAAGAGTTTTAGCAGTTTTGAAGATGAGAAAAGGTCAGATTTTGGAGATGACTTTAAGATACAGGCAACATGAGTGAATGAGCGATTGGATATAGCGAATAAAGTAAAGTTCTGTGTCAAATATAACCCCAAGGCAGCGGGCATGCTGCTTAGGAGTTACGAGTGGAAAGCAGATTGTAGAGTCTCAAGATAGAGTGATCTGAGAGATAGTGGACTAGACTGGAGTGGACCAAGCGTTCCAAGAGTTTAGAGATTTTCTCCACTGATGCTCAGCACATCTTGAGCAACGCTGAAGAAAACGTGTATGGATCGTGTGCTGAGTATTAATGCTACGCGTATTCCTATAAGTGCGGTAAGTGGGGGTGTCCCGAGTGAGGAGACAGTTCTTTACAAAGAAGGAAAGAAGGTTGTAGTCAGAGAGCAGGAGAGGGAAGTTAGAGGATCTTCTGCTTGTAGCATGTGTGTTATTTCCTGCACAGAATCCACTTCAAAAGGTGACCTGTCACTAGGGCAGGGCATTTAAATGGATTGTCTGGTACTTTGATATTGATATACTTGGGATAGGTCATCAATATAAGATCAGTGTACAGCTCACTCAATTGTATAGTGTCCACGACTGGGTGCTGCAGATCTGCCTGTATCAAATTGAAAGGGTTGGATCTTCAGTACCCAAACATCGCTACTGTAAAGTTGATGGAGCTGTAGTGTTTTGCTCCGCAACAGAGCATATCTGGCCACTACTGGCCCTGGTCTTCAAGTTGTGACCTGCCAGTGTCTATAGGTGAGCCAGAGGTCATTTCTCAATGAAAGTCTATGAGGCCATAACGAGGGTAGATTAGACTAATCTGCCGCCACATCCGGCTGGCTTCTCACCACACAAATACAGTTGATTGACAGGTGCTTCCCAATATAAACACATGGAAGGGATCTGACAACTAATGCCATGTGGGAAGAAGCCGGCCTTTAAGCTATAGTCTCTCTGAAACCCTGCAGTGCTTCAGAAAAAATATCAGAGCATGCTGGTGTGCTAACCGAGTAACTTCGGCATGCTCAAAAAATATGCTCGAGTCTCCGTGGCTGCATTCAAGCAAATAAGGTAGCACACTGTAGCGCTGAAACATGCAAACATGAAACATGAAAATTTTTTAACTGCATTACTGCACTAGAAATATGAAAAATGAGAGCGTTTAGCGCATAAAAAAGGCCAATTTTATGTGTACCTGGTAGCCACTTTACGGCATCTCTCTTATACCAGGTCCTACGATTTCCTTCCTCACTGAGAATAAACGTCTCCATCTGAATGGGTGCCTATGAAAACCTCTTGTGAGACTACCATTCTCTCTCTCTGTGGAGGGGTAATGGACCTGCTGTAATTAAAACACCAGTGACTAGGAGGCGGAGTGCTCGGTCAGAAATGTATTATTCCGCGGCTGCATGTCTCGAGGCTCTTTGACAGCTACAATACATGCAGGGATTGCCTAACGAACAAGCATCTCCTGCATGTGTTGCGGCTGGCCAACAGCTGTGAGACATGCAGCCAGGGGGACTCAAACATCATTTTCGAGCATGCCAAAGACACTCAGCTAGCACCGAGCATGCTCAGATAATACCCTATCCGAACACATTCGCTAGTCACTAATAATAATTACATTTCCAAAGCTGGGCCCCCTTCCCCTCTGAGCCCCTGTGCAGCTGCATCAGCTGCCCAGCTGTATGTCCACCCATGATTGTAAATTATTGTAAGGGTTGTGGACAAAGTGTTAAAATTAGGGCTAGACATACCACTGGTGCAATCTGTGCAGAGGTGATGGGGCCACTTATACCTACAAACAGGGCCGTATTTGCCACTAGGCACTTGAAGGCATGTGCCTGGGGCGGGACGATGCGTGGGGGGCAGCACCTGAGCAAGTTTTTTGTTCTGTTTTATTTTCTTTTTTAAATTTAAGTCTGGGTTCTCCTTCCCGCTTGTGCCCGCCCGCCTCCCACCTCACAACCCCCCCCGCTTGAGGACGTCATACTCACCTACTCCAGCGATGCCTGGTCTCAGCGCCTGCAGCTCGTCCTGTGTGAGCGGTCATGTGCTACCGCTCATTAAGGTGATGAATATGGACGCATATTCATCACCTTACTGAGCAGTACCACGTGACCTCTCACGCAGGAAGAAGCTGCCGCGCTGGGACAGAGCTGGGTTCAGTGCATTGTGGAAATGTGTGTATGACAGCCAGGGAGGACGGGGCGGATGAAGGAGGGCAGAGGGAGGATGGGGGAGCGAGACATGCGTGCAAGATGGGAGCAGGAGGCGGGGAAAGCTGAGCCATTCATACAAGGGGGGAGAGTTGAGCCATTCATACAAGGGGGAGGAAACTGAGCCATTCATACAAGGGGGGGACGAAAGCTGGGCCATTCATACAAGGGGGTGGAAACTGAGCCATTCATACAAGGGGGGAAACTGAGCCATTCCTACAAGGGGGGAAAAGCTGGGCTATTCATACAAAGGGGAGGAAACTGAGCCATTCATACAAGGGGGAGGAAACTGAGCTATTCATACAAGGGGGAGGAAACTGAGCCATTCATACAAGGGGGTGGAAACTGAGCCATTCATACAAGGGGGGAAACTGAGCCATTCCTACAAGGGGGGAAAAGCTGGGCTATTCATACAAAGGGGAGGAAACTGAGCCATTCATACAAGGGGGAGGAAACTGAGCCATTCATACAAGGGGAGGAAACTGAGCCATTCATACAAGGGGAGGAAACTGAGCCATTCATACAAGGGGAAGGAAACAGCCATTCATACATGGGGAGGAAACTGAGCCATTTATACAAGGGGGGAACTGAGCCACTCATACAGGGGGGGGAAAGCTGGGCTATTCATACAATGGGGAGGAAACTGAGCCATTCATACAAGGGGAGGAAACTGAGCCATTCATACAAGGGGGGGAGAGCTGAGTCATTCATACAAGGGGGAGGAAACTGAGCCATTCCTACAAGGGTGAGGAAACTGAGCCATTCATACAAGGGGGAGGAAACAGAGCCATTCATACAAGGGGGAGGAAACGGAGCCATTCATACAAGGGGGAGGGAAGCTGAGCCATTCACACAAGGGGGAGGAAAGCTGAGCCATCCATACAAGGAGGGGAAGCTGAGCCATTCACACAAGGGGGAGGAAAGCTGAGCCATTCATACAAGGGAGGGAAAGCTGCGCCATTCATACAAGGGGGGGGAAGCTGAGCCATTCATACAAGAGGAAGGAAAGCTGAGCCATTCATGCCATTAGGATTACCATAATTATTAATATTTGCCAAATGCCAGAATAATGAGAGAGAGAGATAGAACGTTTTAAGGTATTTTTTATTACTTACTGCAAAGTCAAAAGTTTACATACATTATATTTGTCAGGATTCAAGCCCAGCAGCTCCTGTGCGTCGGATGGCAGCTCTTGCCTCTGAGCTATTCAGTTCACTGGACAGTTCCGTGCTAACCCAAATACTTGTACCTATGTTGTTTCTGATGGTCTCCACCCTAAGTTCCTGTTGGACACCACTCTGTATTTCTGATTGGCTTTATCCTGATTGAACAACCTATTTAAACCTGGCATAGCACTCCCTTCCTTATGAGATTGAGCTACCAAACTCTGACAAGCTTCCCTTCACCTGCTGCATATCCACAAGATACTACATTGCTGTTCCTGTGTACCGACTTCTGGTTATCCCTGACTACAATTCCTGCTAGCCATTAGCCGCCTAAGAAGTGGAGCATCACATAAGATGAACCAATTTTGGCACTTTGCCTCAACTTGTCCTGATTAACCTGGTGCATGGCAATTCATGTAATGGTAGTTGGGGTTGATGTCAGCTGTGATGTGTCCAAAAACACAGCTAACATCAAGCACTGTCTATCTATCTATCTATCTATCTATCTATCTATCTATCTATCTATCTATCTATATCTCTCAGGTAGAATGTAAGCCCGCAAAGGCAGTCTCTCATTGTTAAATTGTATACTGTAATTTATACTTGTATTTTGTATGTAACCTCTTCTCATGGACAGCTCCAGTGAAACAATAGTGCTTTAAAAATAAATAATAATAATCTTTATATACAATAAGTCTGAATCAGCACTAATCACAGCAGTCAAAAGGAATGGGGTGATCGCGATGTCACCACTGTTTGCTAACCCTTTTAACAGATTGGCTGATCAATAGTTACTGACCAATCAGTGCCAAAAAGGTTGATTTAAAATGACAATCTTCTTTGCTTTGCTGTCTGCTGTGCTGTGTGACCGATCTGTGAGTCCAGCAGCAGTAGTTCCTAAATCCATGTTCTAGCCCCCCATCCCTAATTCTCCCTCTCCTAAATTGGATTTTTTGGGCACTTTTTTGGTGCCTTTAATGTGTGCACGCCCTGCGTGCAGATTTCAATTGCATTTTGGATTGAGCATTCGTGCTCAATTTTTGGCGCACTTTTTTGTGACACTATTGCAACACCCCAGGTAACCGGTTGTGGCAGTGAAGTTGCCTTCCTTTTGGGGAGGGTGATGTCACGCTTGGAGGCAAGGGAGATTCTTTCTATCAGGTGAGGCACTCACATTTAACACATCTGAATCTAGGCCAGGAGGGGGAGCTCAGGAGCCGGATTCAGGGGAGCTTCCTTAGACTTTATGTATCCTGGTCTGGAGGAGGAGTCAGCCAGTTGTAGGGAGTAGCAGAGGAGTGAGGAGAGGAGAAGGATGTCTGGAAGAGACGAGGAGCTGCACAGCCGCATAGGAGCTGTGGCCCCTGGAAAGAGTGAGAATTTCAAGGAGTTGAATAGTGGAGGAGCTTAGAGGGAAGAAGCACAGAGGAGCAAGAGGATCAGGAGGGGAACAGCGGAAGGACAGCCTAGGAGCAAGAGCGCAGAAACCGGGTACTGGGAGCCCGAGGTCGTGTTGTTCTCCAGGACGCACAACAGAATCAGAGGGCATAGGACTGTATGTCAATTGCCTGCATCAAATCTGAGGTGAAGCAGTAACCTGAGAGCCTGGGTCATGATAAAGACCCTATAAACAGGCTCGCACTGCCTATCGTACAGACATCTGTCTTAGGACAGGAGAGAGGGGACTTTGCAACCAAGCTTGAAGCGGCAGGGACCTCGCCAACTAAAGTAGCACAAGTAGGAAAGGCTTACGGACCTCACCAGGGAGAGGGATCCCCTATTGCCTCCAAGCCAGCCAGACCACAGCTACCCTGCACTTGGTACCCTGGGCTGAGGACTGCTATCATGAGTAAATCAGATAAAGACTGCAAACCTGTGTCCTCATTCTTTGCCGTACCATCCAGTACACCATCAGTGCCCTACAGCTGGGAAGCCCTGGGGACCAGGCTTCACCTGTGGGAAGCGTCACCATCTTGCTGCATACCATCACTCCAGAGGACCCCTTTAAGCAGCGTCGGTCCCAACTGACCAAACACCACAGGTGGCATCACGAACAATAGACTTTATTCACAATACCCCTTAAAAGACCTTTCCTCTTTAATTGGGCGCCCAGGGCCACAGACCGGGTCGCAGGCACCGTGACATCCCCTTTAAGTACCGGACCCGGTACCGAGTACCCCACGGCCCTGGCGGGCGACCCACTATTATGTGTGCTTCCCGCTGCCGCAGCACTCTGATCAATATTGCTGTTGATTAGAGTCTGCGCCAAGGGACTTTTTCTTTTTTCTATAAGTAGAATAGCTTTATTTGTAGAAAACAAATAATAGTAGTTGCTACTGAGTAGCTTTATAGCTAGGGGAGCGGACGTCGCAGTATTAGTGACATCTGTTTTTCTTTTGCTAGAAAAAGAATAGTTACCACAAAGTAGTTTCATAGGTAGCGCATTAGGAGAATGGACTTTCTTTTGCAGAAAAAAATAATTGATAACACCAAGTAGCTTTATAGGTAGCATATTAGGGAAGCGGACATCGCAGTGATAGTGATGTCTTTTTTTTCTTTTACAGAAAACAAATAGTAAGCACTGAGCTTCACAAGTAGTGTACTAGGGGAGTGTACGTCAGTGTTAGTGAAGTTCATTTTTCTTTTGCAAAAAAAAATGGAAAGCACCAAATAGCTTCATATGTAGTGTATTAGTGTAGTCAGAATCACTGTACTTTTTTATACACTGTTTTTTATACTTCTACTGATTTTTTTTTCATGTTTTTCTTCTATTATCTCTCTCCTCAGTGTTTTTTCAAAATTTTCCTTTTTACTCTAATTATTTTTCTTTACTTTTTTCTCTACTATTTTCACAGCTTTTTATAATAAATGTAATAATAAATAGTATCTTTCATACACACCCCACACAATGCACATATAAAATCACCACTTACATATACATTCCCACTGTTTAGAAGAATAAACTAAAAATGTTCCATTCATCAAGTAGACACTATTCAGCATAGGAAGCATATGCTTCAACACAGATTCAGGCAGTGAGGAAGATCCCACATTCCTATATTTTTCTTCCTCCTCATCATCATCTAGACAG